>NW_027411592.1:56800862-57420639 GCF_049639745.1 Rhodnius prolixus | reverse complement strand
GTCATCTTAATACACTCTGACGCCTCATAGCCTCCTACAGGCACAAAAGACCTAGCCATTGAGACTCACTCCACGAGACTACATCCATTATCCCCCGTACACTCCTGTATCCAAAATCGTCTGCTCAAAACTCCTTTCCATCCTAGACTGTCAAACCTAATCCACTCTGACGCCTCATAGCCTCCTACAGATCCTTCTATTCCCGACAGGCACAAAAGAATAAAACAGATACTCCTCTAACTTTCTACAATAGCTGCAGATTTTTCCTCTCCTTTTTTCCCTGTATTCCAATCCTCCTCACCTAACTTTTCTCGTTCCGCACTTGTTTAGAAGGTTGAAATGTATTACACATTATACTTATGTATTTATTTCATGTATTATATTTATAGAAATAAATATTTATTTATTCATTCATTATAATTGTAGTTGAGCTTCACCAAGATAACTCAAAGCGGTCAGTATTGGGAGCTTTTTGATGTGCTCAGGAAGAAAACTAAAATATAATAAAAAAAATAAAAGAAAAAGAAATTAAAGACTCTTTTGAAATAAAATTAGAATAGAACAAATATGCTCATAAATCATCTAAGAGTTACGAGTCTATTTAAAGAAATGAGTCAAATGACATAATACATTTTTCTTTTTGTACATTATACTATTCTGACTCTATTTATGCTGTAAATCATCAACTGAAAAATGTAATTTGCAATGTTTCTTGAAAAAATGCAAAAAAGAAAATTGTCTTGCGCTTATTTATTTAATTTTGTCATGATAACGTAACTGTGTTATATCGTAAATAGTAATTAATTATTTATTAGATAATTTTCCTGTCTCTGTTGTGTACTCGCGTAGATTTTCGATTTAGAATTTTCCACCAGAAAATAATGTTTTAAGAGTTCTCTGGAAAAAAAGAAGAAAACTGAGGAAAATTCAAATTTAAATTAAGTTTTTAGTGAACCGGAATACAATTTTATAAAGAGACAGATCGATTATTTTGTTTTTTGTTTTTCTTAGATTTTCTCAATAACTGTTTTTAAAGGTTTTCTTTTATTAACTTAAATAAATGCTTCAATAGATACATAAGTATATATACAGGGTGCCCCAAGCTATATGGATAACGACTTTTTCTCGGAAACTAAGATAACTAGAAAAAAACTAAAAAATACGTGTCTCCTTAGTCTTTTTTTGTTAGTAAATTGTATTCGTGTCGATATAACACGCCCATATTTCCTATCGAGATATCTCTTTACATGCCTGATGGTGTTATATCGACACGGGGGGGGGGGGGCGATTCAGTGGCCATCTCGTTCACCGGATTTGACACCTATGGACTATTTCCTTTGGGGATACCTGAAAAACAAGGTGATTATTCATAACTTTTTTCTTTCTTTCCTTATTTCTGCTTATCTAAAAGCATTTCTAAATCTAGGTGTATCAGAATCAAGCCGGGATTGCATCTGTAGAAGAACTAAAGCAGTGAATAATATGTGCCTGTAACTCGGTTAAATTCGAATCTATTTCTTTGGCAGTAAGGGACAATTGGCAGGAAAGAGCATGTCTAAGCATCTCTAATGGTGGAGGCCAGTTCGAGCATGATCTGTAATATTAATGAGGAGTAAAATTTATAATAAAATTGTACGTTTCTTCTTATTCAATCAAAAAAATCGTTACAATATTATCATTTTATCATTTCTTATAAGAATCATGTTTTCATTCTTAACTTCTAAAATATCGCTCACAGAAAAAAACCGTCCAAGTAAATTTTTCTTTAAAAAAATAGAGGAATCTATTTCTGAAATAAAAACCGCACCTCCCCATTTGAAAAAATGAAGTTGGTGCCTGTATCTCGCTTCTGGAAGCACCGAAAAAAATTTACAAATTAAATTTGGATTTCTAACAAAAAACTAAGGGAACACGTATTTTTTAGTTTTTTTGACGTGAATACGTCTTCAAATTTGAATCATATGGAGGCAATCCAAAAAAACCTAATGATAACAAAATCGGGGGATACAGTTTGGCGTTATAGTTTCGAATCTATCGTCTACATCCAAAATTAAATTAGACCACTGGATAGCTAAAGGATCAAAGAATTCATTACAATAAGCGAGGACTGTGACGCATCGCGCGCGGTGGAGGGGGAAGCGC
This sequence comes from Rhodnius prolixus, assembly GCF_049639745.1. Taxonomy (NCBI): domain Eukaryota; kingdom Metazoa; phylum Arthropoda; class Insecta; order Hemiptera; family Reduviidae; genus Rhodnius; species Rhodnius prolixus. Next base: position 57,418,497 of record NW_027411592.1, on the reverse strand, counting down.
CGCCATTTCGAGATAATTTTGCTGCGTATCGAGATTTGCAATTAGTATAACTTTTGACTCGGAGAAGCTACGATGTTCGTTTAAGTTTTAATCGTCAGCTGTCGTCACAATCTATCGATTGTAGTTAAAACACTAGTGTAAAATAGCTTTTTTTTCTAGCTATTTTAGTTTCCGAGAAAAAGTCGTTATCCATATAGCTTGGGACACCCTGTATATACGTTCATATTTTCCTCGGGAAAAAAAGCATATAAAAAACAATGTTTACATACAATTTTATTACTGAATGAAATCAACGGGAATATTAAAAATTTTTAAGTAAACTTCAGGAATGATTTTTTTTACAACTGATTGTAATGATGATCTTTGATTTTTGATCCGGCGTAGAGTGCATGATTATTGAATCCTAGGCCGGTTTTTTGGACTTTCATGCATTATCAGAGGTAGATTTATCAATTTAGTAGTAAACTGACTTCACTTACGTTATCGGCTCGCAGTTATACTTATTGACTCAGTGATAGAGAGAGAGAGAGAGAGATGTTTTAATGATAATTTTATGATGGATGAAAGTCTTAAACTGATCGTGGATGCAATAAACATGCATGCTACGACAGTATAAAATCAATGATATATCCATCAATGCTGATTATTCTAATCATATTATTGACTATTAAATGTTTAAGATAAAAATGTTTTCCGTATATGTAAAAAATTGCCAATTTTTGTTAGTATTTATTTTTAAGAATTGCTTTTCTTGGTAAATATATTAATGAACGGAAAATAAAGATTAGGAAAATTGAGGGAAGTAGGAAGGCCAATTAATTTTTATCTTAATTGTATTTAATTTATTTTTTTCAATTTTATAAATTAAGATTAAATGGAAGCTGTAGAGGATGTGTTTGTGTATGAGTGAAGACAGAATGAGGTAACAGGAAAATATGGAGTAATAATTAAAAGTTCTTTCGACGGGAAGAAAGTGAAGGGAAACTCCCGGACGCAGACTGGAGACAGAGAGGAGGAGTTTGTATTAGAAATAGGTCTGTCGTTGATGTTGTAATCGATTCGCGAGAGCTACCCTTGTCAAATGCAGACCAAACTTTGCCCAAGGAAGAGAAAGGGGTGAGGAGGCCGCCGCCAATATACAGGAAGCACATACAAGTTGTAGAAGAGAACAGCCAGAGTGTACTGCTGTGGAAAGCCAATCCAATCTGGAGATATCAATGCAATCAGCTATTATAGTGGAAATAGCAAACTTGTAAGGCAAGACTATTTAACACAGAGTGGGGAAGCCCAGTTACACAGAACTTTACAAAGATAGAGAAACCGTCTTCCGTTTAGAAATATATATATATGTTTATGATAGAATATTAATGTATTCCATTTCAGGCTTTAATTGAATGTCATGCACCATAAATGAAAAATACAGGTCATATTATATTAAAAACCAGGCACCACATAGCCGAGCGGTTAAGAGACTAGACCCGCAATGCTAAGATGTATTGTTGGTTTAGTGGGTTCGATTCCCCAGGTCTAGGCCTTGGATTTTATTTAAGGGTTAATAAAAGAAATTTACAGTAAAGTATGTTTGCTAGTCGCCTTCGTCCACGACACCTAATTGATAGTTGGACGTTAAGCCCCGCCTGAAAAAATAGGCGATTACTTTACTTTTACTAATAACAAACATTCACACAATGTTAACTTTCTCAGTGAGTCAGTTGTGTAAAGGAAACATAGCTGAAATCAAATTCTTTACACCGAACTTTACATCAGTTTGGTGTAGAGATTTCAGCTTCACTTATTTCCGTCTCGCACTATACCAGCTGATTTGATGTACTCGTATCTTTAAACCTTTACTAATAATAAAATCAAACAGTAATCAAACTTAAAGTAAAGTAAAGTAAATAAAGTAATCGCCAATTTTTTTCAGGCGGAGCTTATCGTCCAACTACCAATTAGGTGTAACCAAACTTAAATGATAGATATTTTCAATTGGTAGAAGTAGGTAAATAATGGTTACCAATGTTGATGAGCTAGAGTCACCTGAAATTCCATTCAAAAACTTTCTCCTTAGAAATGGTCTACTTTATTTTTAATTCTGTTTTTTGTTTTGTAAATACTTTCTTTGTAACATTATTAATTTACTTCTTCCTTTGTTCAGGCCATCAAACAAGGATAAAGACTGCAAACGAAGGAAAAGCTCTAAAGGATGGTAGGACTAAAAAAAAAAAAAAGAAAAAGAAAAGAAAAGAAAAGTAAACATCTCCAAGAGAGAAAATAATGGAAAATACAGGTAAAAATTGGGAATAAGTTCTTTTTAGATATTTCTTAAAGCATGTTGAAGATGTTTCCTGTTTTTTATGATAAAGTCTAGGATAAGAAGGGGAGCTTAGATGAAGAAGGAAAAAACCTTCGGGATCATCGTCTCTATAAGCTTTTTAGATCAACAGGCTTGACTTACTTATGACTGCAAAGTATTTTTGAAAAGTCAAGAGCCAGACGTAGAATAATGCTACTAAGAACTATTCAATAATTCTGTACGAGGTGTGGCTATTAAATAACGAGTCTGATGCTGCTACAGAAGAACTATGCATGCGCCAAATCTTAACGACCGTCAACTGTGCAGCATAAAGCCTTCTCTTTCGAATGCAGCGTCTCACTTGTTTGTAGACAAAATCTGTCTGACCGGAACCGTCGTTTTGTGTAAGAGGTGTTAGTTTCGTTTTGCCGAAAACAAGATACTACACATGTAGTAGAGCAACGAATTGTTGTGAAATTTCACATCAAAACTTGGTAAAACCGCTACTGAAACTTATCTTTTATTAAAAGAAGTTTATGGCGATGAATGTTAATCACGAGTTTTTTGAGTGGTTCAAGTGGTTTCCAAGATGGCCGAAAAGACGCCGGAGATGATGACCGCCCGGGTTGCCCTTCCACATCGAAAACGGATGAAAATATCGATTATAATTAATCTACATTACTACCGTGAGGTGCTTGCTTAACTCCGTGAAAGAGTAAGGAAATAAACGACCCGATTTGTGGAAGAACAAGTCACGGGGTTCTCCATCAAGACAACGCGCCGGATCACACTACATTGTCTGTCAAGACGACGTTTCTAGCCAAGTACATCCCAGTTTTAGGCCAACCGCCTTATTCGCCTGACCTGGCCCTATGTGACTTTTATCTGTTCCCTAAAGTCAAATCTGCATTTAAAAAAACACGATTTCAGTCCGTTGAAGCTGTGAAAGAAAAAGCGGCACGCGTCATGCAGCTGCTCATAGAAAAAGACTTCCAGCACTGTTCCGAACAATGGGAAATTCGCATAGAGCGTTGTAGGGATAGGGGAGGGGTGTAAAAAGTAAGTAAAGTAATTTATTACTTTTTCAGGCGGGGCTTTACATCCAACTACCAATTAGGTGTCGTGGACGGAGGCGCCTAGCAAACATACTTTACTGTAAATTTCTTTTATTAACCATTAAATAAAATCCAAGGCCTAAGACCGGGAATCGAACCTAGTACCACAATGCATATTAGCTTTGCAGGTCTCGCCTCTAACCGCTCGGCTACCGTGGGGAGGGGTGTATATTGAAGGTGATAATAACTAAATATGTATAAATTTAAAATAAAATGTTTTACAGCAATAGTCTCGTTATTTAATAGCCACACCTCGTATTTCGCTTAGGAAATGGACTTTACTGTGACACCGTATAGGGAATACCATAACTCAGACACCCTAAGGAAGTACCAAGAGAAAAAGTGAGAAACCCAGTGGTCAGAAATAACCATTTCCTTGATGCCTATCCCAAAGGATATTTGAAAAAACAAGATTGCCTGCAAGTTTTGAAAGGATTCTTGCGAGAATAGGGCCTTCTCTACGGGGAATTTGAAAGAAAGAAAGAAAATAAATTTATTATCCTGGGACTATTTGTCCCCTTAGAATAAATACATATACAGTTTGGGGGCCCTATTGGTTTGGACTGTATTTTAGATAATTGTATATACAAAATAAGTAAGTATTTACAAAAAGATAAGAATTAAAATTAAGGATATAAATGCATCCAATTATTATTTCGGAGGAAGCTGAGTTGAAAAGGTAGGAGCATGGCGGACAGATGATGGTAAGGAGTTCCAGAGAGAGGTAGCGCGTATTAGGAAGAATTTGTCAAAGGACGAATTACGAAGAATTTGCTTATTGATCCCACGCAGAGATCCCGTGTTCGAATCCAGCTGTTGGCCCTTAGATTGGCCCCTCTACTTACAGATCTAGAGACCAACAGTGCACTAAGAAGCTATAAAGCTTATAACCACAGATTTTGACACGCCTTAAATTGGGAAAAAAGAATACAAAATAAAATACGGCCCACGAACACTGAAGGAATGCATCCAGACTCTTCCTCATGGAAACCGGAAATCAGGGATATGATTACTTCCACTGATGTCATTACATTCTCCAACACTCCTTCAAGGAATGGGCTGTCTTCTACTTACAGTAACTTCTATAGAAAGATATAGAAGCTATAGAAAGATCGGTGGTCCAGCCATCAGCATTAATCAATCTCTCTTTGGTGCTAATACCCTATAGCTACAAACGTCCTCTTGAAATGTACCGAGAACTGTATGGAAAACTCAACTTGTAAGCTTTTTTTAGAGACGGAACATGGTGAATATAAAAATATATTATGACTACCCATTGGGTGTGACGCAACCATTCTATAAGGTTCGTTGGTGCTACTTCTTCCAAATCATCACGGATGAACACATATCCATCAATCACTGATGATGATTGATTATATCTCCTTTTTTTATAAAAAAAAAAAATACGTACACACAAATATACGTGCGCACACTCCAAACGAAGCCTATGCCGCTAAATTCTTTTGATGTTTTTCATTCATACTAAATTATTATTATAATTCTTTATTGTGCCGGATGCGGAAGTCCTTAATGTTACACTCAGAAGATTAGATTAAGATACAAGTCACACAGCTTCAATGATTTCCTTAATGTCCCTTTCTGGGAATCTTAAAAGGAAGAAGGAGTCCTAGTATCATCCTGGGTTTTTCTTTCCTTAATTGAGATTTCACCGGAAGTAACTGTTACATTTTCACTTTTTCTTACTCTACTATAAAAAGAGGAAGTATTTCAATCGTGCTAATTACAATTGGCTTCACCAGGAGTATCTAAATAGACGGGACAGACAAACGCACAAACCTTTAAAGTTAATGTAAATCAAATTATAATTAGTAATAAGTGTACGCCCTGAAGATGACGTAGTCACCTAAGCCGGAAGCATGCTTACTTCTAAACTGGATATAATCGAAAATAAGTTCCTCTTAAAATGAAAATCAAGACTAAAATAGAACATATGTTCATGAAACAGTTATTAAATAAGATTAGAGGGAATTTTTTTGCAAGAATAGTATTATGTGAACAATTCTTCAACTAAATTGTAGCCCATATATATAGGTAGATAGGAGAGAAGTCTGTGCTCTGGTGATGGCAGCACTGTCTGATGGTAACTCAACCAAGTAGGAAATGCCCGCAATTTGCGCTAACAGTGCTCATCCTGTATACATTATGTATATACATGTAGAAATGTGTATGTGCACATGTGTTGTGTGTTTGTCGTGTGTATATGAACTCCTTTACAATATTCAACACGTTCATATTTCTTAGCCACCCACTCCCCACCTTTAAGGACAGGCTTAATTTAAGGGAGATTTATAAAATAGGACCACTAACTCGTCCTGGAGTGTCCTAAATTGGTTCCCCAAAGAATACTTAGGTAACATGATACTTATATTTAGTTTTAAAATGCAACTGTTTCAGTGTAAACCTTGGGATCCGTAATAAATGCAGGGATACCCGCGGCGAGACAAGCAAAAAGCAGTAAAGTAATTGCCTATTTTTTTTCAGGCGAGCTTTGCACCCAACTATCACAAATTAGAAAGACGGAAGGCGACTAGCAAACACATACTTTTCTGTAAATTTCTTATATTAATCATTAAATAAAATCCAAGGCCTAGACACCGGGAATCAAACCCACTAAACCAACAATACATCTTAGCATTGCGGGTCTAGTCTCTTAACCGCCTAACATACTTTACTGTAAATTTCTTATATTAATCATTAAATAAAATCCAAGGCTTAGACACCGGGAATCAAACCCATTAAACCAACAATACATCTTAGCATTGCGGGTCTAGTCTCTTAACCGCCTAACATACATTACTGTAAATTTCTCGTAATGAACATTAAATAAAATCCAAGGCCTAGACACCGGGAATCAAACCCACTAAACCAACAATACATCTTAGCATTGCGGGTCTAGTCTCTTAATACGCACAGCTATTGTGGCGCCTGAAACGTGTCAACACAAGATATACATTTAATTTCTTTTTGTTCTACACAAATTCTTACTAAAACCAATTAAAAATTTATTTAATCGAAAATTCCAAGTGTTAGACAGGGAATGTGAGAATTTGTAATAAATACCATTTTGAAAATAGTTCATTTAATTAAGAATCTCCCTCTTTGTAAAATACAAACACTTAATATTCCCTAATATAGTACCCCTCCCACTGACAGACTGGGAAGCCCACATTCTCAATTACTCCAGAAATTAACTCCCATTAAGAAAATGGTCCATATGAGAAGATCTAGCGTATGAAGGTTTTTTTTTTATGGAATGAATGGAATCATTCATATGACTCATACTTTGCATAAATTAAGAGAATATTTCCACAATATAGAGGGGAGAACAATTTGTTATCTAATGCAAGAAGTGTTATGCTAATAAGTTATATAACCCGTTTTTTTACTTAATGAAGAAGCTATTCATATAACATCTTTAGATTTTAGAACTGTCTCGTACGAGTAGCACGCATGCTTATTGTATTGTATCCCTGACCAGTTTTAGGATTTTCATTCATTGTCAGAGGTAGTTTAATCAGATTGTTGTAGAGATTTGGATTTCATTTATATTTTTTGTCTGGCAATATACTTGTTGCATTTTTTAAAAATAATGGAAAAGAATCAATAAATTTAATAAAGTTTCTGTAAGTTTTATGCATGTGTAATGTTTTAGAACTGTAAAGTTGTGAGTTGTATTTTATAGAAGGCAGACAGAACGAATTTAAGCCAAAAAAACACGGAAAATTGTACATACATAGTTCATTTGGACAGGAAAAATAATTATTGTTATATCAAATATTGATGAATATCTGAAATACGAGAAAGTTTATTGCCAATTTCTGTCACAATTTTTTAATTTATTTTCTGCCACGTTTTTTCGACCTCGAAATTACTGAACGTTGTCAATGTGCTTTAGAACATATTTTACACTAACATTACAATGTTAAATTACGTTTTATACAAAAAAAAATGAAGCTTATGCTTGATGACAATTTTAAATATTTTACATTTTCACACACCTACCTTTGATGCTGAAAAAAGGTTGGTGAGTTAAAAATGTAAAAGATACTCTCACGACTTGAGTTTACTATTACTCTGGAGTAGGATGAAAAATTAACTGCCAGTTTCAGTCCTGATAAACTTTATTATGCCGCGAGCTTTCCACCTAGGGACTTGGTCATCTTCAGGGCTAATTTACAATACACTGTTTTACGTCATTAGAGAGTTGATGTGTTTTCTGTCTTGCCTGTTCATGGACTGAATCATAGTTTCAATAAGTTGAAAAAATACTGCCAGTTTCAGTCCTGATAAACTTTATTATGCCGCGAGCTTTCGACCTAGGGTGACTAGGTCATCTTCAGGGCTAATTTACAATTCACTGTTTTACGTCATTAGAGAGTTGATGTGTCTTCTGTCTTGTCTGTTCATGGACTGAATCATAGTTTCAATAAGATGAAAAATTAACTGCCAGTTTCAGTCCTGATAAACTTTATTATGCCGCGAGCTTTCCACCTAGGGACTTGGTCATCTTCAGGGCTAATTTACAATATACTGTTTTACATCATTAGAGGGTTGGATTTATTTTTTTGGAAACAATTTATAAACAACATATACGCCAACTTTTACTACAAAATACTTGACAATTGGCAACACTGACTTACTTAAAACCAAACACAATCACACACAGACCGATCACACTCAGTCCATGAACAGGCAGAAGACACACCAACTGTTTTTAATGTTGCAAAAACAGTATATTGTAAATTAGGTAAATATTTTTGTAAATTTTCGTCATATTCATTGTAATATAATTAATTGGTAATATAATTGTTAACACACTGTAAATATGTTCCACAGCCCTGAAGATGACCTAGTCACCCTAGGTCGAAAGCTCGACACAATAAAGTTTATCATGACTGAAACTGGCAGTTATTTTTTCATCCAATTGAAACTATGATTCAGTCACCAAAAATAATGAACAATAATTACTCTGGAGGCTATAACTTAAAAAACGTATATCTAAAGTGTTATTTCCGTTATTTTTTTTTTTTTTTTTTGACCCCCCAAACTTTATTTTAACATCCTCTGGTGGTAGCGAAAGTATTGTGAAGTGGAAATCTCTACAAGAAACTGTCTAATCTACCACTGATGGTTGGATGGGAAGAAGTTCGAAACCGATCAGTGCATACAATAGACATGCATTTTCTTACTACAGATAAAATCAAAGATAATAGAAATACTGTATGACCATTCTCCATGGCTCTACCAACTATGAAACAAGTGAAATTTGGAATTAAAACAAAATATTTAAAAAAACCAAATTAGACCATTTTCTTTTGGTACCTACTTTTATCTATTACTGCTTTTAGTCTAAAAATATATACTGCTCCACAAAAAAAGTGGCGCACTTTAAAAAATGCGTTATTTTTTTTTCTCCGTAACTTTTTTGTTCTACATTTTATTTTAGTTAGCAAATATAAGAAGTATAAAGTTACGTGAGGGCTAAAATAAAATAAAAAATGATCTAAAAGAAATGAAAACCTTTAATTTAACAAAAAAGTACTACTCAGCAAAAAATGAATTTGAAGAAAAAAGTATTTCTTCCCATAAAAAAAGGAGAACAAGAATTTTAGTAACGTGTATTGCTCGCATTACTGCATCCGATCTCCTCGGCATACTCCTTATTAAATTTCTCACGAAATCTTGTGTTAATTCCTCCCATATCTCCACCAGAGCACCTCGCAACTCTTCTATGCTCCTGGGAGGATTATTTCTCCATCTTAATCGCCTACCCAGTTCATCCCAAAGATGTTCAATTGGATTTAAATCCGGGCTGCGTGCTGGCCACCTCAAAACCCGAATGCTAGTATCCTGTAGATATTGAACAACACAGGCGGCAATGTGTGGTCGGGCATTATCTTGCATAAAAATAAAATTTTCCCCAATAAATGGTGCATAGGGTATCATATAGTGCTGTAAAATTTCCCTCACATACAAATCTGCATTCAAAATTGCCGTGTTGAACACGTGGAGCTCAGTCTAAGCCCCCAAAGAAATCCCAGCCCACACCATCACTGAACCACCTCCAAATGGTAGTCTACCAGAAATATTGCACGGAGCGTAGCGCTCCCCAGGCCTCCAGTAAACTCGTCGCCTCCCATCAGGTGCGTAGAGAGCAAAACGGGACTCGTCTGAAAAGAGAACGTTTCTCCAATCGTTCTCAGACCAGTTGCGGTGTTCCATAGCGAACTTCTAGACGGGCTCTCCGATGGTCTACGGTGAGCAATGGTCCTGTGGCTTGCTTCCTAGGGCGTAAATTCATTTCAGCGAGCCTTCTTCGTACGGTTTCGGCTCAGAATGAAACTCCACGAATAGTAAGCAGTGTTTGAGCAGTTTCAGAAGGAGTTGATGTACGATTTCTCAGAGTGTAAATTCTAATAAATCGGTCATCAAGTGCTTCCTGTGGCTCTTGGTCGACCCGAACCTTGTCTGCGAGTGCAGAGGCCTGTCTCCCGGTAACGATGGATGACTCTACGGACGGTGGTCTCAGGCAACCCTAACGTTCGTGCTGCGTACCGCTGACTCCGTCCATCCTCAACTAATGCAATAATACGGGCCACTTGCTCTGCAGTAATCACCATTTTCTGAGAATTTGCAATGCTTTCAGCTTGAAAAAAGTCGAAACGCAAATGTAGAGGTCAATAAATTTATTTACTGTTGAGGTAAAGTTCATGTTGTTGTTTACACAAAAAGACCGAAGGGGATTAAACGAGGAATTGCTTCTCTATTTACAAGAAACTTAGGACCCTTGATTCGATTAATTGTTCCCAGACAGTTTATGAAAATAATTAAAACTAATAATCTTTCCCCAAAATGTGATAAAACAAAAAATAAACGCTTTTTTAAAGTGCGCCACTTTTTTTGTGGAGCAGTTTATTATGTCAGTACTAAAAAATGAAACTAGCATACAACGTTGTTTGGTGCATTAGAGAATTGCAACACTGCTTGCAATTATACGGAGATATCACGCTTGACTGCTAAACGTGCAAATTGTTCGCTTTGTCAGACACCTGCATCTTTAGTTTGGATTTAAATGTTTTTTCTTTTGTTTTTCGTTTGCCTGGGAAATCTTTTTTTCTTTCTTTTTGTGTGAGTGCACTTAATTCATGTGAACGGAAAAAAAGGAAAAGTTTTACTCGTTAAGTGAATTAATTTTCCGTGTTTACGTTTTTTTTTGTATTTGTATCTTTTTTTACGTCAAAAAAGAGGAGGAAGTGTAAATGTGTTAGTGAAACTTTCCTGTGGGACTTTAGTTTGCTCTTACTCAGGAGTCTATAACTCACAAACGTATATATCTAAAGTATTACTTCCGTTAGTTTTTTTTTTTTATCCCAAACTTTATTTTGGCACCCTCTGGTGGTATACCTACGCGAAATAACCAATTTCAACTTAAGTATGATATTTTCTGTGTAGCGTAACACTTATAGAAGTCTGTTTGGGCGATGGAGAGACTTATTCAATTACAAAAATTAGAATTATAGCTCAACTTCGTCTCTCTCATAAAAATGTAGTAAGGATACTCTATAAAGGTAATAAGTGCAGTTTGGATGGCGGCGTGTTGTGCAGTTTGTGCAATAGAAATGAAATGGAAAATATGGAACATTTCTTTTTCTACTGCCCTTCTACTGGACCTCTACGCGAGCAGTACGATACTAAAATATTTCCCTTCAATGAACCTCGATATTGTAAGTTTGTTTGTATTTGACAGTACAGACAAGATCAATGACATTGTGTATTATGTGTTGGGGTTCATTGAAGTTGAGATCCTTTATTATGAATGAATAGTCAATATAAAAATTTGTGAGTTAGTTAAATTCTTCAAATGATGTGTCCAGAGGATATCCTTCTTATACAGTGTGCTGCACTATTGGTTGTTTGTTTTTTAGAGGTGTAATTTTTTTTTATTTTTCGTAATGTATATTATATTTTTACTATATTTTGTGAAGTCCCAACTCTCTCTTGTAAAACTGTTAGTTGTAACAAATAATAAAAATAATAAAAATAATATTACTGTGTGGCATATCCATTAGATTCTCTCTTCACATGTAAGACCAACCATCTAATTTACCCAAAACACAACTTCCTACGAACTTCTTGGCTGATATATCTAGAATTGTACAATGACAAGAGGGCTCAACCTGGATCCTTAAATACGAATCAAACGCCAACACCCTTCAGAGTGCTAAAACGTTCAGACCAAATCCCACTCAATCAAAATTATCCAACAATAAACTGATGCACATACTTAATTTACAACTCAATACTCGTAACCTACACGTACTCACACGGACTATAACAATGAGATTCTCAGCCATCCTATCCTAATCCTAAATCCTGAGTAAAAACTACCAATTCTGCATTTTAAGTAACCAATGAAACAACCCATAAAAATGAAAAAAAAAAAATCCCTTCTTAAAGGGATATGATCGTCGTCCGAGCCCTTAAACTCCATAAATCCCTGCCTATTACCTAGAATACTCTTACAGACCACATATCCTTCAGCTACCTCTGTGCTGTAGGCTACAGAATCTGCTTATTTCTTTTCCTTTGCGCCTCAACATCTGAGGGCATTAGCGGTGATATTGACAACGATAAAGTGGCCAAAAAAAAACAAGTTTTAACTTCGAAGGGAACAGAAATTTAATTCTTTTTTTATTAATTTAAGGCGCATCAATTATTCTTAGTCCATTAGCGCCTGGAGCTTGGAAGACAGTGAGCTGTAAGAAGCCATTTCGAGTAGCTGGATTTCGAGCCCCGGATCTTCGCGTTGGAATCCAGTGTAGGATAACTGCTGAGTTAAACCCTTCCTAGAGATACTCCTGTAAAAAAAGAAGGAACAAAACGAGCACACTGTGTTAAAAGGTTTCCTCTATTTAAAGTAAACTAGCACGTATTCGATTACGAATGTTACTTATTAAAAGAGAAACCAAAAAAGATAAAAATAATTCTGACAAAATAATTGAATAAGAGTACAGAGAAAGAGACAATGTCACACAAACGTTGGTTATATACTAGATGTGGTGTTGTATCTAGTAACATGGTAGGACTAGAAAAGAGTTAATAGAGAGAAGAGTAAAACATACTGTACTAGAGAGAGAGAGAACGATGGAGAGTAGACTATTCTATTCTTAGTCGTAATGACGTCACACAGTGTATTTCCTGTCGAATGCAGGATGTAACTAGACTAGCATCACAACTGCCTTCCCGTCAAATAGTGTTCACTGTAGATGGGACATTCACAGTGCACGCACAGCATCCCAGTGTTGTTAGAAGCAATTGTTAGCGCTGTCGCACAGGGCATTACATTTTAACAACTAACTTTTCTGTGAAACTTTTATGTTTAGACAGACATATATATATAGATCCTGAGATCTATATATATATAGATCCTGAGATATATATATATATATATATATATATATAAAAGTAAATTTATTTCGAAAATGTTTTCGAAATTCAACTACCTAATTCTAAGAGTGCTGATAATTTTAAGTAGATTAAACGGATGTCCGGCATAGAAGATAAATATTGTTTATTTAATAAAAACAGCGTGAACATGTACAGCAATATAGCCGCAAGAGAAAAAATATCTAGAATGAACAGACTCGCAGGACATTCTCTAACAACAGGAAGTTCTTCAAACTCTAGAATTCTAAATTAGTTATTTGTGGTAGGCGCACAGGAAATGGTGTTTTCACACGTGAGCCCAAAATAACTGCCCCCACAAGAGCGTATTCAACCTGGGTTCCGCGGGTTCCTGAAATCAATACGAAGACAGATATAAAGATTTGAAATTTGAACGAAATGCAAAACCTCCAAATTTCTACCTTCTATATCTCATAAACTATTATCACTAAAACTATGCAATTTATATCAGTTATAGAGTAAACTAATATCTACAATTGGGTAAAGAAATCATTGAATTCTGAAGATTAGAAAGAGAGATCTAGAGGTTTGAAATTTGAATTATTGACAAAACCTCCAAATTTCAACCTTCTATATCTCATAAACTATTATCACTAAAACAATGCAATTTATATCAGCTATAGAGTAAACATTTCTCTACAATTGGGTAAAGAAATCATTGAATTCTGAAGATTAGAAAGAGAGATTTAGGGGATTGAAATTTGAACGATTTACAACACCTCCGAATTTCAACCTTATATATCTCAATTACTATTATCACTAAAACTATGCAATTTATATCAGTTATAGAGTAAACTAATATCTACAGTTGGGTAAAGAAATCATTGAATTCTGAAGATTAAAAAGAGATCTGAATGGGTTCCGCAAGTGATCACCATTTTAAAGGGTTCACTAAAAGTATAAAAAGGTTTGAAGAACCCCTTTGCTAGGCGATAACATTTTTGAAGTCTAATTGCCCACGAAAGCGGTTAGGGTTACAAAAAAATAAATAAATAAATAAATAAATAAAATAAAATAGAAATATGCTTGCTATGAAATCAAAAGAAATTTTCCTGTTTTGCAGAGACCTAACATAACCCACATTCTCAACGTTCATCAATGTCTACCAATAGGAAGGATGCACGTCACGCTTGACCCAAAGCCCTCAACGATCAACTTTGATGAAAAACAAATCATCAATTCCATCAGTATGTTGTAAATTGTAAACAATCATTAATTATAATTTCCAGTTAACTCCAAGAAACAATTCTAGAATTTCTTTTTCTTGTTTCTTGTGCTTGATGCTTTACAGTTTGAATTAAGCACGCTCCTTAATCACTGTAAGCGTTGGGCTGGCATAGATCCAAATACATCCGCTTTCAGAAGCTACTGAAGAAGATCTTGTACTCCTGCACGGTTTCCCCCCTCACCCCGCACACTCCAAGCAAATTTTTTCAGAAATGAAAAAAGAAAAAGCTGGAAGGGGAAAATGGTAATAAATTTCAACAATTGTATTTTCTAATTATTTATGTTTACAGTCACAAAACATAAATAATATTTTTTTTTTTGGGTTCATTTAATTTTCTTTTTATAGCTGTGGTCTGTTTTATAATTAGGATTACGGAGGAAATATGGTGACATAAATTTTCCAATGTGAAAAGTTGGGTAAACATTTTAAGGAAAAAGAAAAGAAAAGAAAAATCAACTTTGTTTCCAACCAAAGGAATTTTAACTTAATATAGAAGCAAAAAAAAAATGCAGTTCTTTTAAAACCGAACCATTGGGCCCCTTTTTGTTCTGGAATATATCTGACTCGTTACAAATTAGATTACGGGAATTGATTGTGTTGATGAGCTACCTCCAACTACCAATTAGTTGTCGTAGACGGAGGCGACTAGCAAACATACTTTACTGTAAATTCCTCATATTAACCATTAAATAAAATCCAAGGCTTAAACACTGGGAATCGAACCCACTAAACCAACAATACATCTTAGCATTGCGGGTCTAGCCTACAACCGCCTTACATACTGTACTATAAATTCCTCATATTAACCATTAAATAAAATCCAAGGCTTAAAAACTGGGAATCGAACCCACTAAACCAACAATACATCTTAGCATTGCGGGTCTAGTCTCTTAACCGCTCGGCTACCTTAAAAACTTTTATATAAATTGTTACTTCATCAGATGAGATTCCTAATAATAGAAATAGATAACAAGATTTATAATCCTAGAGATAAGCTGAGAAAAGTGAATGGAGTGGTGTAGAGAGGGAAGAAGGCAAATTGATAAAGATTGTTGTTGATTAAATAATCTTGGAAACACGAGGAGGTTGATTTCAAGGGAAGTACGTACGTAATGGAAGGAGGGGTGTTTGTGTGTGGAGACCAGTGGTCTACAATGGACAATGTTAGGGTGTGTGTGTGTGTGTGTGTGTGTGTGTGTGTGTGTGTGTGTGTGTGTGTGTGTGTAGAAGCAGAAGGGAGAACCAGGGTTCACGGAACGTGGAGAGAGGCAAACCTATATCACATACCCCACGCTGCTGATATCCATAGTTCACTTGCAGACGCACGCACTTGTATTCTCTTACACGTACACTAGCTCGCACTTTAGAGAACTTCTAATTTATGTTCTGGTAGCCTGGGTCACCATAAAACAAGAGCCTACGCTTTTGGAGCGGAGTTTGAACCCTTCCTCTCTCTCTGTCTCCCACTATAAAACCCACCCAATGCTATGGTCTGACCCGTAACAAGTCTTTAGGGAACAAACCCTATCTCTAAAACACATACACACAAAACAAACCCCACGAATATAAGCAGATAGCGTTGTACGTACGTCAGTCGGTATGGCGTGCATGCTAGCGCGTATGCATATGCAAGGTTTGGTAGTCTAGTGTCCGGTGTACTGGTCTATAGTTTAGTACCAAAGTCTACTTTAGGACACGGCTTACTAATGAACTTCACTATACTGTTCACCAATACACTTCTCCTACGCATATACTAACACCAACAAACGCTAACCAAAAAAAAGAAGCCTAATAAATTATTGGCTTCAAAAGTCCCCTTATCTCGACTATAAAACCATCAATAAGAACACCACGAACTTTGTATTCATTAAACTTGCTCTTAGCACTTGAAAAAAGGACGTTGTGTGATCTCGCAGATTACATGATTTTAAGTTAGACCAAGATAGTTACTATTAATTGGTCTGTCTCTACCTTGACATCAGCTAACTCAAAAAAAAACAAATTTATATTATCTTTAAAATTTATTTTTAGAATCCACCAGGTTAGAGATCAAAATAAATCTTCGGATGTGACACCTTAATCAAAAGAAGAAGAAGTACAATAGAAAAAGAAGAAATATTAATAGATTAGAGGTAGCTAGGCAATCCTTGTTATTGGAAGCCTCGTTTTTCCGAGGACAGTACAGCTTAAAAGGGGAAGAAAAAGAACTATAAGAACAAGAAGTAATAAAAGAAGAAGTAGGAGAAAGGTAGCTAGAAAACCTTGTTATTGGAAGCCTCGTTTTTCCGTGGACAGTACAACTTAAAAGAGGAAGAACAAGGACTACAAGAACAAGAAGAAGAAGTAATAGAAGAAGACGTAGAAGAAGAAGAAATATTAATAGAAGAGAGGTAGCTAGCAAACCTTGATATTGGAATCTTCGTTTATCCAAGTACTGTATAGGTTAAAAGCGAAAGAAAATGAAGAAGAAGAAGTAAAGGAAGAAAAGGGATGCAGAAAACATGCATTTCTATTGGAAAACTCAATTTCCAAAAAAATTCAGCAACCAGAGCAATAGTTTTTCTTATGAATAACTAAAAGAGGAAGAGTGGGAGAGAGAGTATTAAGGAAATCTCGGTCCTGTATTACAGGATAAACACAGAAGGAAATTGAAGAGGCGCAAACATTTTAGTTACAGTTAAAGAGGGCTTTCATCCGACCAAAGTACTAAGCTGAGCTTGAGTGTTTACACGCAAGCCCTTACTTAGCTTGCAAGCTTCCCTCCGTCCCGCCACCAGGCCCCACTCTTGTGCGCCAGGTATTAAGTGCATGAAGTTGCTAGTATATAATCAATCCCACATTGCTGCGTAATGTTTTTAGTCTTGTCTTTGTAAAGCTATATTTAATAGCTTCAAATCTCCTAGTACATTTCTACTTGAATTCATTTCAGCATTTATTATTGCTTTTAATTGAACATTTAAATTACTACACTCAAATTCATGCTTATTTAACAAAATGTAATCGTAATAAATTCCCTTAATGACGCTAGCGTTTACTCTATAATCGGTACTTCCGTTTAATCGATTTTTCTTTAGCTATTCAATTTCCTACAAATAGAATAACACGTATTTTCCCCACAATATTGTATAGAAACGTAGTAGATATAACATAGTACTAATGTGGCACTTTAGATATTCTAAAACTGAAAAAAAATAATAACAGGAATTACGTCACAATAACTTGGCGATCAAACTCCTCCACAATCGGATGTACCACATTACCGGATGTTTCAGTGTTGCGAGAAAATGCTCGGGTTACAATCGTAATATTATAAGCAAGTAACAATAAATAATAATAATATTAATAATTAACAATGAAAATGCACTTTATACTTACTATTACCAAAAGAAAACTAATTTTGAAGTATCCAGAAACAGGCTTACCTGGAACAAATAAGAAAAATAGGTTAAAAAGATCTTTTTTTTAATCTTTTATTGTAATTTACCACTGCAACGGTTGTTGCAACAAGCAAATATGGTAAAAGAAAAAAGAAATAGAAGAAAATCATGAGTGGAAAAGGCACCCAGTGGTGTCACTCCAGTAACGTGCTTTGCTCTCACGATAAGAGAAGATCACGAGGCCATCTTCTCTTCAATCTCCTTAGAGGATTACCTGGTAATGTGGAAGAAGATAGGTTGTTCTATGAGTGAAGGTTAGGATGAGCTGCGAGTGTTAGCAAGATCTGTAATGAAAGGGATTTTGAGGTCAGTATGGTTATAGTGAGGTTAAATACATAGAACGGAGCGTTAAGAAGTTTTCGAAGTATTTTTGACTCTAATGCCTGGAGGCGTAGTGAGTTGGTTGACGCTTAGTCGAGCCCCACACTTCGTAAAAAGACCTATGATTGAATAATTATAAAAATCAGGCAATCAATTGTGACATTAACTGACTACATCTCAGGGGCGGAAGTTGTTTCTTGGGTAATTATTACCATGCTATTCTCATAATACTATTAATTTGGGGAAAATAATTAAAATAATGTCGCTTCTTCTTCAAGGATCTGGAGTTTTTTTTCCAAGGATTTCAACGCTTACCAACAAAAAAAAAAAAGGGGAATTTTACTCTTTTACTCTAGCACACTGGATTCGCAACCTGAAGAAGATCCCCGGGTTTGCTGGTTCTTGGATTTTCTCTGCTACCAAGCTTCTTACAGCTAATTGGTTCGGTTAGTCGATCAAGAAATCGAAAAATACTCGAGAAAGGCTTTTGTTCTGCTGGCTGATTTTTCCATTATGAAAGTACTACTTCAATTAGTGTTCTGTTTTTCTGTAGGAAATCCTTTATTAAGTACAAAAAAAAAACCTCTACTTTGTTTCCTTCATCTACTTTTTCTGTCTTCCCCCTTTTACTGACTTAAGATTCCTCCCAAGAAAAAAACAGTTTTACACAATATTCAAAAAAAAACGTAACCGAGCTTTGCTATTTTTCCCTTTTTAAACACTCTTCTATATCCTCACACATACAAAAAAGGAAACCTTTATTTCTGTAAGGGTGTACCAACATTCCAAAACCACAAGCAAGCTACTCAAAGCAAGCTTTCCCCCTCTTTACACACTTCTTTTCGCCAGCTTCTCTTTCTTATATTCTTCTACTATTTCTTTGTAGCCGATCGCTTTGAAGCAGAAAAGCGTATACACACTACACTCTAATCATATCCCAGAGGTTCTGGCTCCCTCTGCTAGTGGCGAAAGGGAAAGCTTATCCCGCTGGAGTGCTTCCCCAAATGCAAGCAACCACAGAATACCATTGCGACACCCATACTCTCTTAACATTCCTTTCACATCTAATACTCCTATTTATCCCCTTTATTTTTCAAGAAACATTCCTCTTCTCTGTTCTCCCTTTCATCCTTCTTATATTTGGATATTTCATTCAAGTTTAATTAAGCGAGGATTTTAAATCTTATTAATGTTTTCTTTTTTCCTCTCTTTTCTTTCCTTTTGTACCATTTCTAAAGGAGGAATTTTTTCCTTTTTTGGTTAACTGTGAACTTTGATACGGTTCATCTCTGTTAAGTAGAGGAATTACCAGCTTTACTTTAAATGGTAAAGCAAGGCGATATAAAATAGATAGTATAAAACGGAAAAACTTCTCCCTTGTTCTACTACTTCAACTTCCCATTATTAGATTTAGATTCTTCAGTTACATATAAGAGATCTTGAGATCGTTATGGAGGATAGTGTTAGCGACATAAAATGGAGAATCCAAAAATCTGACGAAGTATTTTTGGATTGAAAAGGCTGGATATTTTTGTGAAATAAAATGAAACACTTCAGATAAATAGAACTAAGTAATTGAACTTAACAACAGGTTAATTGTTACTTGTCCTCCATCTTGGTAAATATAATATCTAATATTATCTTACGGCACTGCACGTGTTATGTCAGTGTGAGAGGCTTGTCTGCGGGCTAAGAATGTGACTCTTCGGGGAGGAGAAACCAAGGCCTAAGAGCCACTCTCCCAGAGAATTAAGAGTCTGATTATACGGACGGAGGCTGGAGGGCGAGAGCTCTAGAGTTCTGGGAGCCACAATAGATCCATGGGATGGGTCGCGGTGGCGTAGGCTTTTAAGGCCGCCCTGCTAGACTCGTATCTATCTAATACTATCTTTATACTGGCATAAGACTTGATTAAGTCTTACATGCGCACATAAGTGTTACAGAGAAATAGTGAGAGAGCCAGTTATACTCGTATCGTCAAGAATAACTCGATCAATTACATTGTTAATAATAAATTCCATTGAAATGTGTTTGCTATATCAGTTTCTTTTTTTGATTGATCAAAGAAAGAATGTCAAATTTCAAATTGAATTTTAAATGAGGTTAATTTGTACTACCTGCTGATGTTTAGTATCAGTGCAAGGAAGTAGTCTTCTTTGTAGTTAACTGAAGAACTTAGGGCACATCTATTCCGCTATAGGAAACCTTTGAAACTTTCGAGACCAAAGGAGATAGTAGCGCAAAAAGAACTAGGTAGGGAAAGTTCTCAACCTCTTTAGCAGGGGTGGTTTCAACTATTATAGTGCTGCACGAGACCGAGACCGAGACGATACTTGAGCAACCGAGACCGAGACCGAGATCGAGACATGATATATATCTCGTCGAGAAATCTCGGTCTCGTCTCGGTTTTTCAAATATTAATTTTTAGCTACAAAATTATAAAATTGTGTTCTTTATTAATAAATAATCATTACAGGTATTGAATTAATTATTAAAAGATACGATTTTATTATATATGTTCAATATTACTACATCTATTTGACTTCGAATTACATAAGTAAAGTAAGCAAAGTAAAGTAATCGCCTATTTTTTCAGGCGGGGCTTTACGTCCAACTACCAATTAGGTGTCGCGGACGGAGGCGACTAGCAAACATACTTTACTGTAAATTGCTCATATTAACCATTAAATAAAATCCAAGGCCTAAGACCTGGAATCAAACCCAGTACCACAATACATATTAGCTCCGCAGGTCTCGCACCGCTCGGCTACCGTGGCGGCCCCCTTCGAATTACATAATTTTTACATAAATTCACTAAATTTCACTATTCATATCATTCATTCATTCAATTTCATAAATTTCACTATTAATAATCTAATACTTTGAACTTTGATATTATTTGAATTATATTTTAGAATTTTGGAATTAGTGAATTTGAAAAAAAAGACTATCACCTAAAAAATATTGCCACAAATTTTCGTTTTTAAGATACACTTTGCCCAAGCATTGATACATAAAAGAGCTTTTACTGAGTCAGAAGTTAGAGAAGATCTTCTATTGGTCATTATCATCTTTCCGATGGCACTGAAGTTGCACAGATACTAAAAAATATCTTTTGCCATTCTAGACAAATTTTTGAAGGAATTCTCAAGTGTTTTCCACCATTCTAAAATGTCAACGTCTACTGGTGCTTGGTCTAATTTGGTGTAATTAATTATTTCTGTCTTCCATGCTTCGGTGATATTTGCTGATTTTTGAGCAAATGGTGCAAAAATATTGATGCAGTCGTCGTCGTCGTCAAAAGGTGAATCATCAGATTCTTTATCTTCACCAACAGCCATAACTAATGGAGCGGGAAGTTTGTTGGGAGGTGTATTTTTTATTTCACGAATCGACTTGTTATAGGAGGCAATTACATATGTTATTTTGGTCTTTCATTTGGCGCGTTTTTAACATCTTTTTGAAATTATATAAAGATATATAACAGTAATAGTAATATATGATGCATTGAAGTGTAAGTAGTTGACTTCTTTTACACACATTTTCATTACCAATATATAAATTAGAATAATTATTAGAAAATAATAACATTTTTTGAAAAGATTATTAATAGCAAACCGCTTTTAATACTTAAACAAAAATTCAAAAAACCGAGACCGAGATATCTCGACGAGACCGAGACCGAGACTTGAGCGACCGAGATCGAGACTGCATAAAGTCTCGATCTCGTCTCGGTCTCGTGCAGCACTAAACTATTAGAACTCAAAAGGGGACTGGCACAAAACGCCTCTTGTGGCTGCGGTGCTGTGAGGCTTGGGTCCCGTTCCGTTTCTAATCTTAAATCTTAGGGCACATCTAAGAGTGAAGGTTATGTCCTGACAGTTTTGAAGATTTTATCATCTACTTTTGAAACCATTCTTCAGGAGAGAATATCCTGGTTTCAGACTAGATACTTGGAAAAATTAAGATTTAATAAAGTAGTCTTAAACTCACAGGTGATTAAAAACTATAACTTTAGTCACTACTTAAGACCTGATAATTTCGTTTTTTATTATTTTCCAAACACGAAATTTATATTTTATTATAATTTAATGTTCAATCAATTATAATTTATTATTAATAATAACAATGTTAATCAAACACCATTAACATTCAAATGGCTTACAAAGATTTAAAGTCTTAAGGTGCCTTTTGCAGATAGACTGAAGAATGGAAGTGATCTCTTTCTCACTCCCACTATCTGTCTCTCTCTCTCTCTCTCTCTCTCTCTTTAAGGGCTTCTTCCGGAACCTCTTACTCATAACTGGCAACTAGTGCCCGTTTAGCAAACTGGAGGAAAGGGCATTTACACCCACCTCTCTTGTGAGACTATATCTCTTTAGAAAGGATGTCTTAGTCTGCTGCTGCTATTCCTCTTGTCTTTGCTTGCGGGCTTATAAAGTTAGTGGATGTAGAAGGGGAACGGGCATCGTCTTCAGCTAACCCTTCTTCCTCTTCTCTGGCTCCCACCCTATACCCAAAGTCCTACAAGACAGTGCTGCGCGTTTTCCCTTTAACTCAAACTGCCGACACCATCGTCTCTCCACTATTTCAAGCTCGCAGCCCCAGCTGCTGTGCTACTACCACCCCTCTCTTGGTAGGTCAAACTTGGCGTAGGATTATTACATTCATTGTAAAAGATTACAGTTGCCTTCACTTCTGATAACTGTTACAATGAATTCTACTAGTTTTATTTCTAGAACCATAACTTCTTTTTATTCTAAAAGTTTAGAAGTAATAAAGACACTGCTAAAAAGTTCCAGCGCTCTTTTTTTAGTAAATTCATACACATGTTAGAATATATTACTTTTTTTGCTTTACTGTAGTTAGCAGGAAGTCATTGTAATCGTGTCTATTTTGAATTTTTTACCGGAAGAATCAGTTTTGGAGTCTTCTGAGTCCCAAAAATGTAATAAAAGTGTCTGTCTGTCTGTCTGCCGGAGGCTGCTATAAGGATTTTAATTGCCGGAAATGCCACTTAGAAGATTTTCCTGTATATTTAAGATTTCCACGAAAACACGCAGCTACGATTTCATTTTAAGCAGTTAAGCGTGTTTTACGTGTATGCACAAATCTCTATTAGGGTGCGTACGACGTGTATGCTTGTTGTGAAAAATATAAAATTGCCATCAACTATAAAAACTCGAAATTTTAATAAAATACAATAAGAATATTACTTGATGGGATGTTTCCTGAATCTTACCAATAGAACTGCCAAGTATTTTATACGGAGGGAGGTGGTGGGAGTCAACCAAATGATAAGTGGTTAGTACATGTTTGGTCTCCGCATTAGAGATTGGGGAATTACGCACACAAATAGAAGCTCACAACCCTTGTGCAATGCCCGTTTTTTTACCTTAGATAGAGGGTTCAGACCTCCTTAGATAGAGAATTCAAAGCTCTTTTCTTCCTTGTAAAAAGTTCTTGGCATCTCTAGTTAACTAGAGGCAATGCATACGTGAAGCGTTGCAAGATTTTTGAATGAGCACAGAATGCTCTGGTAATCTCAAGCCCCCAGAGAGTTTGCAGAAAAAGGTCCGCTTGCAGTAACTTATAAACGACGTTCTAAACTTTTGGTTGTTTTACCCTGCCTGCGTTCGACGTGTATACACACGTCATTGTCTGATTTTAAATCTGCACACTGTGGTGGGGTTTTATAAAAACTAAATTCGATGCTTAACTGGTTAAATTTCACTGTTTCAGCGCAGAATGGCAGCACACTGGCGTTCACCTCCTTCCCTCTCCACGCTTTGAAGAAGCAAGCCGGGAGTTACAAGTTTTTGAGTGTGTTTCGAGACAAAGCTCAGTAAGTAATGTGTTTAGTTTGTGTTAAGTGTTCTCTATTTCTCTCTTTAAAACGAACTCCTTTTATTTCTTTTCTTTTTTTCGACTACCTGAAGATGGAAACCTAATTCGAGGTCGAAACCTCTGCAAAAGAAAAAAAAAAAGATTAATTTAACCTCTGATGATGATTGTAAGTACGTAAACAGTCAGGAATACAATAAACATGCCTCCTAAGGCGAGCAACGATGAAATGCAATACTGTTTAAAATAATGAATAACTTTTAATAGGTTGAAAAAATTTATGCCAGTTTCAGTCATTATAAACTTTATTATGCCGAGCTTTCGACCTAGCGTCCAGGGTCATCTTCAGGGCTAATTAAAAATGTAATATTTTTACATCATTAAAGGCTAATTGTCAAAGTCCATTAGCAGACAAGACAGAAGACACACCAACCCTCTAATGATGTAAAAAACAGTATATTGTAAATTAGCCCTGAAGATGGACCTAGTACCCTAGGTCGAAAGCTCGGCATAATAAAGTTTATAACGACTGAAACTGGCATTAATTTTTCATCCTATTGAAACTATGATTCAGTCCATGAACAGACAAGACAAAAGACACACCAACCCTCTAATGATGTAAAACAGTATATTGTAAATTAGCCCTGAAGATGACCTAGCCCCTATAGGTCGAAAGCTCGCGGCATAATAAAGTTTATCATGACTGAAACTGGCATTTATTTTTTCATCCTATTGAAACTATGATTCAGTCCATGAACAGACAAGACAGAAGACACATCAACCCTCTAATGATGTAAAACAGTATATTGTAAATTAGCCCTGAAGATGACCTAGCCCCTATAGGTCGAAAGCTCGCGGCATAATAAAGTTTATCATGACTGAAACTGGCATTTATTTTTTCATCCTATTGAAACTATGATTCAGTCCATGAACAGACAAGACAGAAGACACACCAACCCTCTAATGATGTAAAACAGTATATTGTAAATTAGCCCTGAAGATGACCTAGCCCCTATAGGTCGAAAGCTCGCGGCATAATAAAGTTTATCATGACTGAAACTGGCATTTATTTTTTCATCCTATTGAAACTATGATTCAGTCCATGAACAGACAAGATAAAAGACACACCAACCCTTTAATGATGTAAAACAGTATATTGTAAATTAGCCCTGAAGATGGACCTAGTACCCTAGGTCGAAAGCTCGGCATAATAAAGTTTATAACGACTGAAACTGGCATTAATTTTTCATCCTATTGAAACTATGATTCAGTCACCAAAAATAATAAACAGTAATAACTTTTAAGTTACAAAAAAATAATAAACTTGACAATAAAACTCGAAAACACATATTGACAATTAACAATTAAATTGACGAAATGGCAGTAATAAAATTAAATTAAGAAGATCAAATTGTAAAAAAAACAAAATGGTGAGCTCAGAATTACAATTTAAAATAATTAATTGAAAAAACCCAGAGATTATCGGAGTGGAGAATTAAATTGATTTTATAAGATTTTCATTTAAAATGTTTAATTTAATTATAATTAAACAAAAGTAATTTAGCTTTTATTATTTAAAATTTGTCTGTTTAATTGTGTTGTGGTCACGATTAAATTTAATCCAATCGATTAATTTAAATTATACGTCGATGGTTAATAATAATAAAAATTCATTATATTAGCCATTTTTTACACAAAGTCATCAAAGCGGATAACAAAATCGAGTGGAATTGGTTCTTCCAATTGCAGCTTCAATGGCTTCGTGTTTCCACCAATAGGTGGACTGTCCTTTGCGATAACGTGAAGGGCATAGGGTACCTGATATACGAGGGTCGTTTGAAAAGTCCGTGCAAAGTCAGAGAGATAGCACCAATGGCGCGTATCGAGGTTATGTTTAGTTAGTAGCATTCTCTTGGAAGAACACACACCAAGTTTCAGCCAGATCGGTCTATTTCTTTGTGTTTGGCATTCGTTTGAATCGAGGAAGTCGAGTGATTTTCAAAAAATGGACGAAAAAGAATTTCGTGTGTTGATTAAACACTACTTTATGAAAGGCAAAACGCCTCAGGAGACAAAAAGAGAAGCTTGATAAACATTATGGTGACTCTGCACCTTCGTTTAGAACAGTTTATAAGTGGTTTCAAAATTTTCGGAGTGGCCATATGGGCACAAGTGACGCTGAACGTTCTGGGCGCCCTGATGAGGTTACTACTCCAGAAATCATTGATAAAATCCATGATATGGTGATTGATGACAGAAGAGTGAAGGTGCGTGAGATTGCTAGTGCTGTGGGCATCTCGAATGAACGGGTACATAATATTTTGCATCAACATTTGGACATGACAAAGCTATCCGCAAGATGGGTGCCGCGATTGCTTACGCTTGACCAAAAACGAAATCGTGTGAAGTGTTGCAAGGACGGTTTGCAGCTGTTCCAGAAGAATGCGCAGGACTTTAAGCGTCGTTTCGTCACTGTGGATGAAACATGGGTACATCATTACACTCCTGAGACCAAAGAACAATCTAAACAATGGGTTACCAAGGGGGAATCTGCGCCAAAAAAGGCGAAGACTGTTCCTTCGGCCGGAAAGATTATGGCGACTGTCTTTTTGGATTCGCAAGGAATAATCCTCAACGACTATCTGGAAAAGGGTAAAACTATTACAGGTGCATATTATTCATGGTTATTGGACCGTTTGAAAACCGAGCTGCAAGAAAAACGTCCACGATTGGCCCACAAAAAAGTCCTTTTCTATCACGACAACGCACCAGCTCACACCTCAGCAGTTGTGGTCGCAAAATTAATGGAAATAGGGTTCCAACTCGTTTCACATCCCCCCTATTCTCCAGACTTGGCTCCCTCGGACTACTATTTGTTCCCCAATATGAAGAAATGGCTGGCGGGAAAAAGATTTTATTCAAACAAGGAGGTGATTGCAGAAACGAATGGCTATTTTTCAGACTTGGACAAATCCTATTATTCGGAAGGGATCAACAAACTAGAGCAGCGTTGGACGAAGTGTATAAGCCTAAAAGGAGACTATGTTGAAAAATAAAAAAGGTTTACCCCAAAAAATTAAGTAGTTTTTATTTTTGCACGGACTTTTCAAACGACCCTCGTAACTGGGGAAAAAAGGTCTATGTACTTCCGTTCGATGTCGAAAGGGGGGTTGTTCATTCTGGCTATAGTTGCTTTGTGTGAGGTTATAGGGTTAGATAGATTAAATTAGGGCAGCCTCAAGACCTACGCCACCGCTATGGATCTTTTGTGGCTCCCCGACTTTAGAGCTCACCCTCCAGACCCGTCGTCCGCTTAATCAGACTCTTAATTCTGGAGAGTGGCTCCTGGGTAAAGCTCTCAGGCCTTGGTTTTCCTTCCCGAGAAGTAACGCCCTTAGCCATACAAGCCCCTCACACTGACAAAACACATTATAGGGTTATTGGATCTTCTCTTCTTCTTCAACGTGGCATATCCGATTTCCCGAACGTTGTCAAATTACTTTCACGATCGCTTCCCCCGTGTACGAGCTCTCCCGTACTCCTTATGCTGGTCCAATCCCTGATGTTCCTCAGCCAGGAAAGGTGCTGCTTCCTTACCCCCCCTCGCTGAGACTTCCTTCAATTAGTCTCCTTCATAATCAGCTGGTGAAGACCCATATACTTTTCAACCCTCAAATATTATGGCCTAGAAATATTCGACCTTCCTGCTTTTGATTGACGATTAACAGTTCCGAATTTCGCCATTGGATGTTCTGTCAACTAAAGAGATCACGTCTCAGTATAGTCAAATATCGAGTTCTTCTCATTGTGATTATCTTGACAGGTCCAAGCCTCAGCTCCATACAAAAGAACAGCCTAGACATAACATCTGACCATCCTTAACTTGAGGCTAATATTCTTAAAAGGGGAAATTCGCATTTTGGATTTTAAGGAGAGGAGATTCTAAGGATTATGTATTAAAAGTCGAGTTAGTAAAAAAATTAATTGATTAGCCAAAAATCCTTGAGGATCGCCATAAAATAAGTCATGAGAGTGTTTACAACAGATTTTATAAATAAACATGCTGTAACGATTGCTAATAAGTGATAAATGAATAATGTTTAGTATATTTATTCAAGATTGGTTTTCTTAGAATAAATTTTATGGAAAATAAAATAAAATATGATGATGACATCATCCCGATATAGTGACGTAGATGTTTGTGTATTAAATTGTACTGTATCAATAATACATCCATAATTGTATATGTCCACTTACAATTGAGATGGATCAGCTCACTATGAAAGGCTTGTTGCTAATTAAATTTTAGCATTATAGGTTTGAGTCAAAGTGGAATGGTTTAGTTCTAAATGTAGAGATTAGGTTAGGAACTGGGCGATGTTGGGAGGTAGAGCCAAGGAGAACGAGATGGAAACAAGTGAGCATCCTTCTCTAATTCGGATACTGTAACAGCATCATCTCCCATCATCACTAGACCAGCCATAGTTATCAGAAGCTGTGTTTTGCACACGCACATTTTCTATCTCGCTCATTTATCCCCAACAAAACTCTCCCCCACCAGTAACGGAAAATGATGAAATCACCCATTCCCCTTTTTCCTCTCTAACTGAGAGAAGTTACATACAGTGTAAAGGCTAACAAACCCCCGCACCGATCGAGCGAGCCAGCATAAAAGGCGGAGAAGCAAGGCGCGGAGGCGGCAGAGAGATCTCTCTCTCACAGTAACACCAAACTGTACCAAACCGCCCGCCTCCGTCGTCAGCCAGAGTTAAAGCCTTTCAATATTGGGCTGCTTGTTGTAGAGGAAACTGGGTTGTGAGTTTTCCACAGTCCGCCTCCACTACCACCGCCCCCGCCACCGTAGCAAACCACTTTCCCTGACTGGGGGAGGGGATTGGCTTGCGTGGAAACCTCATCCGCTGCTTGCTTCGCCCTATCGCTACTAAAACCCTATCAATTTCTATATGTCCGTAACCAACTTTTTCATTAAGTAACCAAAAGGTTATATTACATAACCAAAGAGAGAGAGAGAGAGATCCAATATCGCAATGAAATAATGATAACTTTCATCTCT
Source organism: Rhodnius prolixus (assembly GCF_049639745.1). Lineage (NCBI taxonomy): Eukaryota > Metazoa > Arthropoda > Insecta > Hemiptera > Reduviidae > Rhodnius > Rhodnius prolixus. The sequence continues at coordinate 57,389,699 of NW_027411592.1, read as the reverse complement.
TTTTTTCATATTCTCCTATTAAAAGTTCATTTTTCAAGGAGCTTACCAAAATGTAAAATGCGATAATTTAAACTTGTTTATTTTATATGTTTTAATTGCTACATATTTTTATTGTATTTATTGTTTGGCGGAGATTTACATGGAATCCTCATACTCTGACTTAAGAGAACAGAACTCAACAGCTGCTTCAGGCAACTGAAAAGACCTAACTAAACAACAGATTTAAACTCACTCTGGACAACAAAAGACTTATTTTGTCTGGGCCTATTGCACTAAAACTGTAGAGGTTCAACCAAAAGCTCAAATCTGCAAAGGATCTAGAGTCCTTACTATCTAAAATTCTTCGCTCTACAGTAAACGCTCCTTTCTACGTCCACCAATCAAACCATTCACACAGACTTAAAAGATTCCATTCGTGCAAACACAAGTTGCTATAAAACATGATACAGTAAACTCCAATCTTAACATACAATCTCATCACAAACCACTATATAATATGTATGTTGTATACATACAACATAATACTTGTACCGAGGTAAAAACAATAAATATGACCTTCGAAAATATTTATATTATATGCTGAAATTAAGGTAAGAAAATTACAGTATTGAATGGCGTTATTTTGTCAGCTAAATATATAAACGGAGAAAACTTAGCGTTATCTCAATTCCAGTTTGCCCTTTAGCCCCTAAAATCCTCCAACTAAATGCTGGTGAAAAAAATAATAACAGAGTATGGTCTCCAAAACACCACAGCTATTCGTGGAAGATGGATGGTCCAAAATCTCCACAGCTATTCGTGGAAGATGGAATCAACAAGCCAAAACACCAGAGATATTTTAGTTTCTGAGGTTTTTATCTCCAGGAAATTAACAAACATTGGCATTCCCCAAAATCCTTCATGAGGTAGTTAATTGGACCATATGGATAACCATATGGATTTAGGGTATCCACCGGGCGCTTTGCATTGGTAGGTGTAATGAGAATTTATGATTCATTGGGAGTGACACGAGTATTTTACAAAGAATAAGACAGATACAATAGACTAATTACAACAAAAGAGTAAATACAATAAATATTGGGGAATTTCTTTAAACAACAAAAACCGTTAAACACAAAACACAGGAGAAACCAAATAACCCTTATGAACTAAATAATAAATAACCAAAAGATTTGAAGTAAATTTAAGAAACCCAGCAATAATTATGTTCAAAATTTATTTACTTATATTTATTTTATTTACTCTTTTGTTGTAATTAGTCTATTGTATCGTCCCTTGTAATTACCAAAATTCCCGTGTAAGTCCCGCTATATCTGTATATACAGGGTGAACCAGTAAGTATTGTCAATAGGCCTACTGCGTGTAGTACATCTTAAGTGGAGTTCAATGACGTATTGGCCAACTTCATATTTTCCTCTGTTCTTGAGTGACGTCACTTTAAAGTTTTTTTTCTAAAATCATTACTTTTTTCTAATAAAAATGTTATTACTCAGAAAGTTTTAGTCCGAATTTGATTCTGATGACTCGGTTAGAAAGACAGATAAATTTCCTAAAAATTGACACCATTTTGAAGCATAAATTATTCTCCAAACTGCCTTAATCTTTCACCGGAACCTAGGAAAATAAAAGTAATCGAAATTTTTCAAGAAAACTCATTAGGCTCTTATATGATCATTTTCAGACCTAGGTGCTGGCACTTTTTACAAAAGTTTTCTTGTCTAATGGGCTTTCAAACGGTATATCATTTTCCAGGATTCCTTTTATCTTCGTATGAGAAATTGCGTTTGTTTTGCAAGAAAACGTGTACCCACAGCAGTGATATTGTATTGTGTTGTTTAATTCATTAAACTCTTGTGGATGGAGCTGTAATCAATTTTTAAAGTAGATTGTTTTAAAATAAGGTAGTCTAAGGTTACTTATTGCACATAAAAAAAAAAGAAAAAAAAATCTAAACTGAAATATTTGACAAAATGTTAGATTTTGAAACTAAGCAAGTTAGCCTTCGATTATAAAAATAGCACTTGTTTAAAATATTTTCTAACATTTTGTCAAATATTTCAGTTTAGATTTTTGTGTGTGTGTGTGTGTGTGTGTGTATTTTACTGTTTATTTTTGTATTACTGATTTTTATTGATTTTCTATGTTACTGACTCTGTAAATTGTTTTGTATTTGTAATATCCAGGCCCTGAAGAGGACAATATATTGGTCGAAACGTTGGCAAAGAGACGAGTTTGTTTTTTATTTGACCGATTCCTCGCCAATCTTCCATCCTAAGTTTAACAATTTACGGTCTCGAAACTTATATATTAATTATAATAATAATAATTATTATTATCATTGCCGTTTTTCTATGGTTGCTCCTTAACTGCACGAACAATGTGCCCAAAATGTCAAATCAATGTTTTACGAAATTGAAACAAATATTAGATGAACCGGAAATGAGTCTGTATAAGACGACTGACTAATTCGTGTTGATTGCAGGCAGTCGCCCCATGTTAGAGCCCTAGTACATTAGTTTGAAAAAAGTTTTCTGCTATGGAACATCGATTTCAACGAGAAATCGATAGGGAATCTGTGATGTCATACGTTTCTTTAACGAGGATTCTTGTTGTATAGTGACGTAACAGACATTAAACTGTGAGTGCAACTATCCCATTTCGAGAAAAAAAAATTCTATGATTTTAAGAGAATTTTATTACAAATAGTCATTTTAAAATTCCATTAAAAAATATATTATATATTTATCAGAGATTTTATTTAACATGCACTTCGTTATTTATTCCGTTTATGGTTTGTATTATTTATAGAAAATACATATTTAGACATTTATTTTAACAAATACCTACCGTACAGAATCTAGGTTAAAGTATACGTGTTTGTGGTTAAGTATTCCTGTATTCTGGTAGATTGTTTAGATTAATTATAACATACCTCGATCAAATTGGTTTTTATGGTTTGAAAAAAAATATATATATTTCTAGTTAATAAACGCAGTTTATTTTGTGCGTTTTAATTTTTTCGAAGGGGGTATAAATTTAGAATGAATTCTAGATTATTTTTATTTATTCATTTCATTTATTTATTTTTTTAATTTAAACCTATTAAATTTTATATCCTACTACCAATCAGGTGTCGTGGACGGAGGCGACTATCAAACATTCTTTACTGTAAATTTCTCATATTAACCATTAAATAAAATACAAGGCCTACACCGACGGGAATCGAATCCACTAAACCAACAATACATCTTAGCATTGCGGGTCTAGTCTCTTAACCGCCTAACACACTTTACTATTGAGTTCTCATATTAACCATTAAATAAAATCCAAAGCCTAGATCTGGGGAATCAAACCCACTAAACCAACAATACATCTTAGCATTGCGGGTCTAGATCTCTTAACCGCTCGGCTACAGTAGCGCCCTAACCTATTAAATGGTGTACGTTTAAAATAGATGAAATTACTTTGCAAAAACTTGCAAAAAAAAAAAAATTAGCAACTTCCGGTGATGCAATTTTGTTGTTTTTAAGTCAGAATTTTAGCAACCCGGTAATATTACGTAAATTATATGTTGTTTCACATGTTGCACTAAAATGATATCCGTTCTGCAAAAAAAGAAAAAAGAAAAAAAAATTCCTTCAGTAGGTTGTTCACCATTTTGATTACGAGAATACTAGTTAATATTGACGTCATCAACTTAATTCTTATTCTTAGTGCAAAATGTTAAGTTTCATGAATATTTTAATTACGTAAATTTCAAAAAAAAAAGAAAAAGAGAAAGTCTATGAGTGTTCGTTACAGATATTATTATACGTATCTTTCAATATCAAAAAAGAGTGGGGGGTAGAGGGTAAAACTGGATTCCATCACTTGTGATCACAGGTTCGAATCCAGCAGCTGCTGGCTTTTAGTTTTTTTTTTTTTTTTTTTCTTCCTAGAAGCTTCTTACAGCTCACTTGTCCGGCTAGTGATCCAGAGAACACTGTCCAGAAGCTGGCGGTGCACTGAATAAAAGCTCAGATATTCTCACCCGCCTTACATTAAAAAATAAAAATTCAAAATAATTATTAAAATAATTATTTAATATTCAGTCCTTAAGAAGAGAGATAGACAAGAAAAAAAAAAAATAGGTAATAATAAACGAATGCCTTATAATTTTATAAAAAATTACAAAGAAAGAAAAATTACAAAGAACTGGCGGGAAAAAAAATATCTCAAAGAAAAAGATAATTAAAAAACAAAAAGAAAAAAATATGAAGCAGAAGAAAAATGGAGGGCAAAGATGTTAAAAAAAAAAAACACCCCAGGGAAGATATAATGTGCTAACAAAGAAAGAGAAGATGAAGGGAGACGAAGGGTAAAAATACCCTTTGATTTTTTTTTTTTTTTTAAAAAAAGGGCCTCTTTGAGAAAAGTTTTTTATCTTTGTCCTGGTGCAGCAATAAGAAGGGCCCTATTATTGGCGATATACAAATTAGAATTACCATTAATTACTCGCAGATTCCTTGTAATAATAATTATTATTATTATAGAAACAGGAGAGTGGGGAGCAGCAAACAGGGTTAAAAAGAGAGAAGATTCGTTATTAACATTTTTCTCAGATTAATTTTTATCTAATTACTCTAAAAAAATAGAGTAAAAATAAAGCTATTATTAACGGAAGAAAGAAATCACGTAGCAGAAAAATACAAGCATTACAAGCTTAGACCTCCTGGTGTACCTCAGGGAACATGGACTTCAGCTTGCATTTTGGGAACGACAGCGGCAATGTATCCCTTAATTCTTTTCCAATAGTGTGACTACGACATTGTTCTTACAATTTCCTTATAAGTCGGGGAACAAAACTCCTTTTTATTTCTTTTTATTTATTTACTTATTTTGCAACTGTAATAGATTACAACAAGGAAAAGAGTTGAGGGTAAGGAAATGGTGCAAATACTTTTTTGGCACTTCCAAAAAAGGAAGGAGTTTTGGTAAGGTGTAAAGAAATATAAAAAGGGCAGTCGTACTGATGCTGGTAGATTAGATTAGACTAGGGTGGCCTCAGGGCCTACGCCACTGCGACCCCTTTGGGTCTATTGTGGCTCCCCTAACTTTAAAGCTCACCCTCCAGACCTGTCCTTTTAATTAGACTCTTAATGCTGGAGAGTGACTTTTGGGTAAAATTCACAGGCCTTGGTTTTTCCTCCCCGAGAAGTAACATCCTTAGCCACACAAGCCCCTCACACTGACACAACACGTGTAGTGCCGTTTCCTCCTCTTCCTGACAGAACCTACAAAGACTATCATCTGCCAGGCCCATGCGATGCATGTGTTTTCTGAGTCTGCAGTGGCTAGTTAATAGGCCTACAATCATCCTGATAGCCCCACGGCCTTGACGGATTAATTCTGCAGTCAGCCTCGGCGAATAGCCTTTAATAAACTACTTCGCCTGTCTTTGCCCAGTGGTGGCAAGCCACCACTCCTGGGACCTACTCTGCACCCATAAGTTAATGGTCGCAGTCTTAACACACTTCGGAACCTCAAAACAGGGCTCCGGGCCAACGAAGTATCCCGCAGAGCCTTCCCGGGCCAATAAATCTGCTGCTTCGTTACCCTTATGTCCTGAATGACCAGGTACCCAGACCAGAAAGACCTTATTTTGGTCACTAATTTCCTTCAGGACACCCAGACAGTCCCAAACCAGTTTTGAGTTAACCTGATAGGAACTAATTGCCCGTAGAGCAGCCTGACTATCCGAGAAAATTACGACCTTAGAATTAATAATTCCTCGCCCTTCAATCTCGGTAGCACAGAACCTAATTGCAGCTAGCTCAGCCTGAAAAACTGTAGCTAGTTTCCCTAGGCTAACCGAAAAGCTACATTTCGGCTTCACACCGTACACTCCCGCTCCCACACCCTCCTCCATCTTGGAGCCATCAGTGTACCACATTGAATCTCCCACCACTGGGGGTCCACGTCTCCAAGCCTTCCGGTCTCCAATACAGACTTTGAACGGCTTGTCGAAGTTATATTTGGGAGTCATAAAATCCGAAGGCAGGCCCAAAATAGGATCGGCCTCCAGCTCCTCGTATAACTCTTGATATGCTCCTCCATGCCTGACGGTAATAGGAGCTTGTCCTTCCATAAGCCTAACGACAACGGCCCTTGTAACGCCCTGAATGTATATGTGCAGTGGTATTGGAAGGATAAGAGAAGAAGAAGAACTCTTTAATAAGAAAAAGGAACAAAAACAAAGCTGGAGCTAAGAAATATCATATGATTAGAAAGAAAAGAAACTAACATAATGGTAAACTATTTGTTGAACACAACTATTGGATAAGTAAATCGAAAAGGAAGGAAGCAATAGACGAAGTAAATGAACGAATCATCACTACGCAGAGGGGGAAATAAAGTGACCTATATATCATGGGACTAAGAGGAGAACTAGATATATAGATGAATCACAGTTACATGATTCTACTCGTATGAGTCAGCCAATTGATTGTAAGAGTAGTTTATATATATATATACGGGAATAATATGGAAATTCGATCCCTATTATATGTGATGCTGCCCAGAGACCCTAGACTTGACGCTGTTAAGGGTTTCTGGGGGGCGGCTCTTTTGTTGGTGCCAAAGCATCGGCACGGATTAATCCCTTTTAAGTAACAGTTATCAGTCATCCCTTAGTGTTGGACATTAAGTCAGTTTATACCATTTCCCAACCATAAAGAAGCGTTAACTTCCTTTCTAAGGGTAAATTTTGGTCTGATAAATCCAATTTAAAGGACAAATTGTAGCCACTTGACACACCAAAAAAGCGGGGGAGAGGGAAACTTCTTTTTTCCTTTTCTAATCCAATTTATGCTACTAACTTCCGGTGCTGAAGGGTGTTGCATAGAAGGTTCGTCTTCAAATTTAATTCAACCTGACTCCGCTAGTAGTGCTCTGTTCAATAGGTCCTGGAATAAGAAGTGGTTGTTGTTATGAGAAAGTTCAACTAAACCAACGGCCAATTATTTGTCTTGGTGGGGAGGGGAGGTGCATCGACTGCAGTAATTTTTAGGGCAAAATATTCTCTGAGTCGTTGGCGATGACAACAATCAAATGACTTTCGTTACCAAAATTATCACGATCGTAACTTCTATAGTTTCTTTAAATGTGCAAATTTTTGGAAACACATCAAAAATAATGTGAATGAAGGATTCAAAAATGTTTTTTAAAAAATAAATAAATAATCATGGTTTGATGGTTCGAAGGATTTTTGACTGGAGGGTTTGGATTCTGTTTAGGTTTGAACGCTTAACTGTTCCGTACAGTTCAAGTCCGTAAGTCCAGATAGGAGCGAGTAGGGCTGTGTATAGTCGTTTCTTGTTTGTAAGAGTCAGTTTTGACCGTTTGTCTTGTAGTCTCTTGAGCATTCCGATATCTCTGGTTTAGTTCAAGTCGTTTGAGTCTATGTGAATGTGGATTCCATGTGAGTTGCTTGTCAAGGTGTATTCCCAGATAACGAACAGTATCCGCTACAGGAATCGGAATGTGATTCCAGGTATATTGGAGAGAGTATTTTTCTGTTCGAGAGTGAAGGATATGCAGGGTAAAGTTAAGTATGCTCTTTTTTAGATTAAATTTTGATGTAACTTCCTTTTTCGTGAAGGATACGAAATCAAGTCCTCTTTTTTGCAAGTTTAAAAGCGCTTCCACGGCGTAGTTCTAAAACAGGATAAGGTAGTTGTTAAAAAGATCGTCGATTTCTTAGAAAAAGAAAACTATCTCACCTTCGTTGATGCTGTAGAAGTGAGTAAAACGTTAAGGGCAATCAATGATCATGGTTTTGGAGCAAAATGTTAACCTGTGTTAGTGTTAGTTATGCATTCAGTATGTATATATGTATGTATATAAAGTGTACACGTGACTCATTGCTTGTACATTTTCCACCAACCACCAACCACCAGCATTTGTCGTCATGATACGGGCCCGAACATCTTTGCTTGCTCAATCGACAATCCAAATAATGTATGTTGCCATAACATACATGACCGAGGAAGAGAAAGGGAGAGAGAGCAGTATTATTTTGGGTCTCTCTCAAAAGTTTGCAGCAGGTCCGACGAAACCAACATGTTTTACTAGAGTGTGGTCTGTCTGTTACTTTATTATGATAGCGGTTCTATAAAATATAATTTAACGAATCTTTTATTACTTTTATTATAGTCCACATGTTACCAAAAAAACCCACAAGAGGCTAAAAAACTGATTGATTTAAATCAAATTGATTATCAAGGTCAGTAATCAATATTATTAAACCAGAAAAAGATAAATAATTTTGTTCCATTTTGTAATTCGTAATTGCAGTTTTAGATTCGTTATTTATTTATTTATTTATTTCTGTGTTTCTTCACATTAATTTAACCAAAATTAAATAGATTTTAAAATTGAGCTCTTACAATTCTAATGGTATGATTGGTATGATTCTAATGGTATGTGGCCTCCACTTAGATAAAGATTTCGTTCTCGAATTCACGAAAAAACACAATCATCATTCATTAACTCCTCTACCATTTGATGTACAGCGTCGTGACCCCCAAAAAGGCACATCTACATAAAATTCCCAATCGAATGACACCTCATTCATAAAAATCGGTTCATGCGTACAGGCGCTACGTTGTTTACAAAAAAAAGGTGACAACAACAAGAACAAGAAGAACAAGAACAAGAACATTTTTTGAAAAAGCCGTTTTTGATCATTTTCAGCATCTTTTTTCTCAAAATCTATCAGATCTGAGTTGTTGCTAAAAAAAATTACAGTTATAAAAGGAGGATTTGCCCTGTAATTTAAAGAAAATTTGGGAATTTTATCTTTAATAGAAAAAGAGAAAAAAATTGTCAAAGTTGTGTGTTTTTCAACGTTACAGCTTTTTCGTGCACTTTTTGACGATCAGCCCTTATACAACTGTTCTACCTGGACAGTTTTAATCCAGCTTCTTTAATAAATATTTGAACCATTTCCAGAAGTATTTATTATATTAATGAATGGGTGAAATGTAGGTATGAAGTTGCATAGAGATTTTTTTTTTTAAAGTGTGGAAGGGAAATTTAAAATAAATAATAAATAAAGCATCATGCGTATAAATACGCGTAACTACGTATTGCAATCATAAAGCGGTTATTAATCTAAGCACTTGAAATGTTCCTCTTAAAAATATGTATGAGTCGTTCATTGCAAAACTGGATTACCTCCATAAAGCCGAAAAGTGGAAAAATACGATGAAATAATGTTTATTGTTTTTCCGAATTCCTTTTTATACTATTTATAATATAAATTCAAATAAATTTACTATTATCATTCAGCGTCTCCTACTGAATTTGAGATGAATTATTGCAGCGATTTATGTTAGAGCACTGGAGTTATTCAAAATGGCTTCTGAAATAAATTATTTATTATTTAATCGTCTAATGGTGCTAATCTTTATTATAAATATAAATAGCTATAACAGAACCCTAATGCTTTGACACTTAAATTTAAGATATATTCCAAAAAGTGAATTTAATAGATTCATGCAGTGAACGGCTCAATTATTGGCTACATATTGGAGTCTGTACAAATTTCTCAGGTTAATAAGAATAATAATAAAAAATTTCATCCCACTATGCAGCTGATCTTAAAGATCTCTTAATCAAACACAATATCATCTTCTGCAAATACCAGGTAATGCTCCAAGGAGAATGATGAGGAAGCTCGCGATCAACTCTTATCGTGAGAACAGTTCATGATACGTATATTGGAGAGAGTATTTTTCTGTTCGAGAGTGAAGGATATGCAGGTTAAAGTTAAGTATGCTCTTTTTTAGATTAAACTTTGATGTAACTTCCTTTTTCGTGAAGGATACGAAATCAAGTCTTCCACGGCGGAAGACTTTCTATGAGGCACTAGAACGCATAATAAAAAAATACATATATATATATTACTTCCTGCAAGTTTAAAAGCGCTTCCACGGCGTAGTTCTAAAAAAGGATAAGGTAGTTGTTAAAAAGATCGTCGATTTCTTAGAAAAAGAAAACTATCTCACTGTAGGCGCGCGAATACCCTACACCCAGATGCTAAGGTGCCCAAGTGGGCGCTGTACGAAATAATAGTAGACAAAGAAGAATCCAATCGTGGACGTTTTTCTTGCAGCTCGGTTTTCAAACGGTCCAATAACCATGAATAATATGCACCTGTAATAGTTTTACCCTTTTCCAGATAGTCGTTGAGGATTATTCCTTGCGAATCCCAAAAGACAGTCGCCATAATCTTTCCGGCCGAAGGAACAGTCTTCGCCTTTTTTGGCGCAGATTCCCCCTTGGTAACCCATTGTTTAGATTGTTCTTTGGTCTCAGGAGTGTAGTGATGTATCCATCTTTCATCCACAGTGACGAAACGACGCTTAAAGTCCTGCGGATTCTTCTGCAACAGCTGCAAACCGTCCTTGCCAACACTTCACACGATTTCGTTTTTGGTCAAGCGTGAGCAATCGCGGCACCCATCTTGCGGATAGCTTTGTCATGGTCCAAATGTTGATGCAAAATATTATGTACCCGTTCATTCGAGATGCCCACAGCACTAGCAATCTCACGCACCTTCACTCTTCTGTCATCCATCACCATATCATGGATTTTATCAATGATTTCTGGAGTAGTAACCTCAACAGGGCGTCCAGAACGTTCAGCGTCACTTGTGCCCATATGGCCACTCCGAAAATTTTGAAACCACTTATAAACTGTTCTAATCGAAGGTGCACAGTCACCATAATGTTTATCAAGCTTCTCTTTAGTCTCCAGAGGCGTTTTGCCTTTCATAAAGTAGTGTTTAATCAACACACGAAATTCTTTTTCGTCCATTTTTTGAAAATCACTCGACTTCCTCGATTCAAACGAATGCCAATCACAAAGAAATAGACACAAAGAAATGGCTGAAACTTGGTGTGTGTTCTTCCAAGAGATGCTACTAACTAAACATAACCTCGAAACGCGCCAGTGGTGCTATCTCTCTGACTTTGCACGGACTTTTCAAACCACCCTCGTAATAAAGTGACACCATTTAGTGCCTTCTTCAAGCACTTAATATTCCTGATATTGGGCAATAGTATACCAACATTTACTCGTTTTGCAACAATTGTTGCAGTTGCAAATTTCAATAAAAGTTTTAAAAAATGAATTAAATTTGACAATTGATTCACTAAGCAGCTCCCTATAGCTCGCTTTTGATTCCCAACTTCGAACCTTTACGCATCTCAGACCATCGTCAATCTCCAATAAACCATCTTCCCCCTAGGTTGGACCCGTCTTCTTGTACCAGTCAAGGAGCTATATAAATTTCCCTTGGGCATTTCATTCTCTCTACGCGTCCTAGCCTTGTTTTAATGAAGTAATTTTGACAATTATAAGTGCCTAAATTTTATTGTCTTACATAGTGGGGTAAAATTTTAAGTGGGCACTTAAAATTAGACAAAAATTAGGACAAAAACTTTTAAATAAATGAATAAATAAAAACTTATAGACATAAATACATCTCTTCTAGGAAGATTATGTTTAAGTTAAAGAAGAATATATTATGGTGCAATACAAGTGTCCTTAAAATTCATACAGAGGTCCTAGATACCAATATAGAGGAACATCTTTTGAATATGAATAGATTCTCTTGGGAAAAATAAAGGAAAAGTCTGAAATGGAATAGAAGAAAACTTACTATAGCAGGACATATAAGGTCGAATATTATATTTATATATTTCTATGAGGCACTAGAACGCATAATAAAAAAATACATATATATATATATATTACTTCCGGCAAGGACAAGCATTTCCATCAGCAATACTATTTGTCTTTAAAATTATTATATTTTCCTAAAATGTTATTCCAGTTTAGATTAATACGAAAATACGAGTACTACGACATCGCCGACTTCTCGGAAGATTGGTTGGATAGAATTCATTCTAAAATAACATTTAGTAAAGTAAAGTAGTAAAGTAATTGCCTATTTTTTGAGGCAGGCTTTACGCCCAACTAACACAAATTAGGTGCCGTGGACGGAGGCGACTAGCAAATATACTTTACTGTAAAATTCTAATATTAACCATTAAATAAAATCCAAGGCCTAGGGACAGGGAATCGAACCCACTAAACCAACAATACATCTTAGCAATGCGGGTCTAGTCTCTTAACCGCCTAACATACTTTACTATAAATCTCTTATATTAACCATTAAATAAAATCCAAGGCCTAGGGACAGGGAATCGAACCCACTAAACCAACAATACATCTTAGCATTGCGGGTCTAGTCTCTTAACCGCCTAACATACTTTACTATAAATCTCTTATATTAACCATTAAATAAAATCCAAGGCCTAGGGACAGGGAATCGAACCCACTAAACCAACAATACATCTTAGCAATGCGGGTGTAGCCCCTTAACTGTCTAACATACTTTACTTAAATTTCTTTTATTAACCATTAAATAAAATCCAAGACCTAGACACCGAGAATCGAACCCACTAAACCAACAATACATCTTAGCATTGCGGGTCTAGTCTCTTAACCGCTCGGCTATTGTGGCGCCTAAAATATTAAATAAAATGACAGGATTTCCTCCACAGCCGGTAGTATACATTCCATTATGTGTACATAAAGAATTTTCACTTGAATAATTTTCCGGACAAAATTACTAGAATTATAAATTATTATGGAAAACATCCCACAAAAAAACTCTTCTATCTTCTTCTACCGAACTACCCCCCCCCCCAATTTCCCCTCCAAGTTTCTCCCCATTTTTTTCTCCCACCCTCTTAACGTTAGAATCTTGAAAGCTTTGGCTATCATTTCTGGTTTAATTATAGTGGACAATAATTATCAAGGCCAGAGACTGAAGGAAAGCAGGGTTGACGCTGTGAGGGGGTGTATGGCTTGCTGCCTAAATAATGATCCTAATGGCTTGTTTAAATCCAGCCGGGTGATTAATGGAAGTCTTGATGATCGATGGTAGATGACCCAAGAGAGTTAAGCTACCGCCATAACCCATAAACCACTAGCGCTCCAGTGATCTGAAGTGAGCTTCAAGAGATGTACGATTTAATGAGCATGGGGGTACGTTAATTAAAGTTTTTCATTAATAATAATTTAGAAAAAAAAAGAAAAAAAAAAAGGTCAATCAGGTTATATGATCATATTATATTAAAAAGAGACTTTGTCTTTGCGTGGAAAATGTTAAACTCAGGTTATGAAGTATGGATTTGTATGTAAGAGATTCCAAGTTCGAAACTCGGTTGTAACCACTGTTAGAAAAAAAAAAAAAAAGTTGGTTGCAATGTAATTGCTTCCGCTCTCGTTTACGGTTCTTAATTTGGTCGTTAGACGTTGAAGGCCCGCATTTCTGTTTACAATTTTGTTTAAAATTTTTGTTCGAATCCCTAGAATCAATTGAATGAAATATCCAGGTTTGTATTGGGCGTAATTTCTATTTTAAGATAAGGCACAGAGCTCAGGATTTTTTTTTTTTTTTTTGTTTAAGGCGCATCAACATCTGAAGTTATTAGCGCTTGGAGCTACTTCTTTTAGTGCACTGTCAGCAGTAGTGCACTCTCCTTACAGACAACCTGCCCATCATTGGAAAACGAGCTGTAAGAGGCTTCTAGAAAATCTAAGGGCAGCATCTGGATTCAAATCCAGAATCTAGTAAAAGTAGAAAAGTAAAGTAAAGTAATTGCCTATTTTTTTCAGGCCGGCTTTACGTCCAACCAATTAGGTGTCGTGGACGGAGGCGACTAGTAAACATACTTTACAGTAAATTTCTTTTTATTAAACATTAAATAAAATCCAAGGCCTAAGACCGGGAATTGAACCCACTAAACCAACAATACATCTTAGCATTGCGGGTCTAGTCTCTTAACCGCCTAACATTCTTTACTATAAATTTCTCATATTAACCATTAAATAAAATCCAAGGCCTAGACACCGGAGGAATCGAACCCACTAAACCAACAATACATCTTAGCATTGCGGGTCTAGTCTCTTAACCGCCTAACATTCTTTACTATAAATTTCTCATATTAAACCATTAAATAAAATCCAAGGTCTACCCCGAGGGAATCGAACCCACTAAACCAACAATACATCTTAGCATTGCGGGTCTAGTCCCTTAACCGCCTAACATTCTTTACTATAAATTTCTCATATTAACCATTGAATAAAATCCAAGGCCTAGACACCGGAGGAATCGAACCCACTAAACCAACAATTCATCTTAGCATTGTCTCTTAACCGCCTAACATACTTTACTATAAATTTCTCATATTAACCATTAAATAAAGTCCAAGACCTAAGACCAGGGGAATCGAACCCACTAAACCAACAATACATCTTAACATAGTCTCTAACTGCTCGGCTACCGTGGCGCCTAGCACTGAGCTAATTACTTCTATGGTTTTATTATGTCTTATATACATATATCGTAAGAAAGCTGTAAGTAAACCATAAGAGAATATGTAAGCCGTACGAGAATCAATATATAAGGGTAAGGGATATACAAAATGCTGTATAGATTGCTGGGTATTGGAGGAGAGCTTTCCGTTCCAGACTAAAAGGTTTCTGTATAAGTATAAAGGATAATATATACATATATATTTGGGCAGTACATGCAGGGCAAGCTGGTGTGTGAGCTTATATACATGTTTTTATACATATTATATCTACACTCACACTTGCAACTCCAAACTAACTCACATAGCGACAGACATAGTTCACCACTGGCACAGCCTTCCATTCTCGCTGCAAGTGAATGGATGCAATCAGAGAAGGGTTGCCATGGGTCATTTCAGTGTATATACCATATACCGCTTTTGTATGTCCCCCTCCCACCTACTACAGCATGAATATTACATATACATATATATAGGAGCCTCTTTCTACCGCTGGGTATACATAACCCAGTTTCTACAATGTAAATAATTTTGTGAGTTACAGAGCGTTGTTAGTATGGACTATACACAAAGTTTTTTTTTTTTGTACTCATCGATCCAAAACGCTCGTGGTTACACAGAAACCAACTTTCACAGTTAATTGTCAGAAACTGGTAAAACACATAACAAATCCCCTTTACGAAAATTCTATATAAAGAAAATCTAAGATAATTTGTACAGATTTTTATTTCCTAGAGTTTAAGTAAAAAGCGCTTCTAGCCATCGAGATGGATTACTGGAGAAGGGCAGTACGAATATCAAGGCTTGGAAGAGAAGTAAAAAGCTTCTAACTACCGAGATGGATTACTGGAGAAAGGCAGTACGAATAAAAAGGCTTGGAAGAGAAGTAAAAAGCGCTTCTAGCCATCGAGATGGATTACTGGAGAAGGGCAGTACGAATATTAAGGCTTGGAAGAGTAAGAAACGAAGACATAAGAAAGAAAATGAACATTTCAAAAATAATGTGCAGCAGAAGATGGAGGAAAAGAAACTTAGATGGAACGGCCATATAAATAGAATGGAAGATGGAGGAATGGCTAAGGAAATCCTAGACTGGGAAGCCGAAGAAAGGAGAAGAGGCAATGCCGAGGATAGATGGAGCCTCAGAAATCCTCCACGGTTACGACAGATGCGGATATAAGAGATAGGAGTAGAGTGTATTGCAGACTTACAGAGGGAAGTAGGTATACTTTCTTTAGATAACTTCCCATTTTAGACAAATTTTGGGCAATTTGGGATTATTACTGACAATTGGGCATCCCCTCTCTCATACTAGGAACCTCAATGGAAAGTAGGGTTCCCATTTTGCTCTAGAGGAGCCAAACTTAGGAAAGAAAAAGTCGCAGAGAATGGATGGAATTGTTTCCTAGGCTAGACCTGGACAGTTAACCTGTTAGGCGTGTTCGACGTGTATAAACGTCAAACTAAATCTCAATTACGGTGCGTTCGACGTGTATACTCGTTGTGAAAAATATAAAATTGCCATTAACTAAAAAAACTCGAAATTTTAATAAAAATACAATAAGAATATTATTTGATAGGATGATTCCTTTATCTTACCAACAGGACTGCTGAGTATTTTATATGGAGAGGGTTGGTGGAAGTGAGCCAAATGATAAGTGGTTGGTACATGTTCGGTCTCCGCATTAGAGATTGGGGAATTACGAACACTAATAGAAGCTCTCAACCCTTGTGCAATGCCCGTTTTTTACCTTAGATAGAGGTTCAGACCTCTCAGTACGAGCATGATTTCATTTTACACAGTATTCAAAGCTCTTTTCTTCCATGTAGAAAGCTCTTGCGTCCCTAGTTAACTAGAGGCAATGCATACGTGAAGCGGCGGTGCAAGATTTTTGAATAAGCACAGAATGCTCTTGTAATGTGTAAGCTCCAGAGATGGCAGAAAAAGTGGCATGCAGTAACTATTAAGACATTGCAAACTTTTGGTTTGTTGTACCCTGCGTTCGACGAGTACGAGGGTCGTTTGAAAAGTCCGTGCAAAGTCAGAGAGATAGCACTACTGGCGCGTATCGAGGTTATGTTTAGTTAGTAGCATCTCTTGGAAGAACACACACCAAGTTTTAGCCAGATCGGTCTATTTCTTTGTGTTTGGCATCCGTTTGAATCGAGGAAGTCGAATGATTTTCAAAAAATGGACGAAAAAAAATTTCGTGTGTTGATTAAACACTACTTTATGAAAGGCAAAACGCCTCAGGAGACTAAAGAGAAGCTTGATAAACATTATGGTGACGCTGCACCTTCGATTAGAACAGTTTATAAGTGGTTTCAAAATTTTCAGAGTGGCCATATGGGCACAAGTGACGCTGAACGTTCTGGACGCCCTGTAGAGGTTACTACTCCAGAAATCATTAACAAAATCCATGATATGGTGATGGATGACAGAAGAGTGAAGGTGCGTGAGATTGCTAGTGCTGTGGGCATCTCGAATGAACGGGTACATAATATTTTCCATCAACATTTGGACATGACAAAGCTATCCGCAAGATGGGTGCCGCGATTGCTCACGCTTGACCAAAAACGAAGTCGTGTGAAGTGTTGCAAGGACGGTTTGCAGCTGTTCCAGAAGAATCCGCAGGACTTTAAGCGTCGTTTCGTCACTGTGCATGAAACATGGATACATCACTACACTCCTGAGACCAAAGAACAATCTAAACAATGGGTTACCAAGGGGGAATCAGCGCTAAAAAAGGCGAAGACTGTTCCTTCGGCCGGAAAGATTATGGCGACTGTCTTTTGGGATTCGCAAGGAATAATCCTCATCGACTATCTGGAAAAGGGTAAAACTATTACAGGTGCATATTATTCATCGTTATTGGACCGTTTGAAAACCGAGCTGCAAGAAAAACGCCCACGATTGGCCCACAAAAAAAAGTCCTTTTCCATCACGACAACGCACCAGCTCACACCTCAGCAGTTGTGGTCGCAAAATTAATGGAAATAGGGTTCCAACTCGTTTCACATCCCCCCCCCTATTCTCCAGACTTGGCTCCCTCGGACTACTATTTGTTCCCCAATATGAAGAAATGGCTGGCGGGAAAAAGAATTTATTCAAACGAGGAGGTGATTGCAGAAACGAATGGCTATATTTTTCAGACTTGGACAAATCCTATTATTCGGAAGGGATCAACAAACTAGAGCAGCGTTGGACGAAGTGTATAAGCCTAAAAGGAGACTATGTTGAAAAATAAAAAAGGTTTACCCCAAAAAATTAAGTAGTTTTTATTTTCGCACGGACTTTTCAAACGACCCTCGTATAACTAAATTCCACGCTTAACTGGTTAAATGGGGAACATATACTTTATCCTAGTACTTTTTTTTTTACTGAATAGTTAAGAGAAAAGATGAGATGGCTCCGAGGAATAGTTAGCTCCCACTCTCAGGGGAGTCAAAATCAAATACTTCTGCTGAAAACTTATAATTAAAAATCTGCTTCATTACAATAACTTTTCCACCCGCTTCATTTCTCTCTCAAAATAATCATTACAGCATTTCATTGACTTTTTTTTTATCAATTAAATTTCTCACCTTATAAAAAAAAGTAACGTTAAATAACGTGATAAAAACTCAATTACATTATACTGAAATTCATTTCTTACTAATAGCTACGGTTGTCCTTGAAATACTTTTGTTCATTCATGGTTTACAATTACAATTATGAATGGAACAACGGTTATAGTGGGGGGAGGTGATGAGAATTGTTGGTACAACATTTCACTGTTCTGTACTAACTCCCATCATTAAGAAGAATATATAAAGAATAAATAATGTTTAAAAAAAAAAAAAGGAAAAAATTAATTAATTCAATTCTTTCATTTTATTCCATGTCTTTTCTTTTTTTGTTCTTAATATTGTTCTGTTTTTGTTTTGTTCTGAAAGGAACAAATTTTTAACTGATCGTAATTTATTTTCTCCTTCATATTATTGCATGTTGACTCAGTAATTATTGTATTATTTCATTTGTTTTCTCTTTATTCTCTCTCTTTCTCTGTAATAATTCTTTAACATTACTTCTTTTCCTTTTTTCTTTACCATACCACTAAGTAATGTTCGTGATTCTACTTAAATGCGAATGAATTAGAATGCAGTAGATTTATTTTCATTTATTTTATTTTTTTCTTTATTCTATATATTTATTTCATTTATTTTTGACATCCAAGAGAAACTTGTCTTTATTTATTATTTATTTATTGTGCTTGTGTTTTGTTGCCGTGGGGACTCAATTACGTTGCAGTTTATGTCATCAGTTGATTTACGGAGCACCAGAACACAGCCTTCTAGATTAATATTCATATTTCTTCTTTTCTTTTTTTTTGTTAATAAAAGTTTGTATTAAATGTTGACGTAAAAATAAGTAATCAATATTTAAAAAAAAAAATAAATCACGAATTATTGACTACGTCCTAATTTTGTTCCCTTCTTCTCCATTGTTCCAATCACCAGTTTATAGAAGGCTACTGGATGTTGTTTCTGTTCTCGTTAATTAAAATCAGCGAATGAGATTAAAAAGAGGACAAAATAAAAACCTTGTATTAAATGTATGTTTGAACAAAATTGGATAGCCATTTTGTGCTGATAGTAAACAACACGAACATCACTTGCACTGATAAACTCTTGAAATACATTTACAGGGCTGCAGAGATAGTACAGTAAAAAGTAAAGTAAAGTAATTGCCTATTTTTTCAGGTGGGCTTTACGTCCAACTACCTAAATTAGGTGTCATGGGCTGAGGCGACTAGCAAACATACTTTACTATAAATTTCTCATATTAACCATTAAATAAAATCCAAGACCTAGACACCGGGAATCGAACCCACTAAACCAACAATACATCTTAGCATTGCGGGTCTAGTCTCTTAACCGCCTAACATACTTAACTATAAATTTCTCATATTAAACCATTAAATAAAATCTAAGGCCTAGACCTGGGAAATCGAACCCACTAAACCAACAATACATCTTAGCATTGCGGGTCTAGTATCTTAACTGCCTAACATACTTTACTATAACTTTCTTATATTAACCATTAAATAAAATCTGAGGCCTAAACACAAGGGAATCGAATATTTGGATGGAAGTGATCCAATGTGGGTAGTTCGTTTGAAATAACGAATCTCGAACTTTCTTCGAAAATCCAGTTTTTGGATTAAGGAAACTTCAACAATGCAATTTTCTACAGTAGATTTAAAAAAAAGAAAGGAAAAATCTGCACCAAAGTAACAAGAACTAAATAACTACCCTTATCAAGGAATAAGAGATTCGAAGTAAAATAATTGTTAGCCTCAAAGTAGAAAAGTTGGTTTGCCTTATTGATCTACTTCTGAAGATTGCTTATCCGAATCATCATCATCTTCGTGAAAAGAATTTCATTTCCTTGCATAACCTTTAAAAAGCTAAATTTGGGAGTTATAAAACTGTATTACTGCAGCACACGTACTATTAAAGCTAATATTATATTCCTTAATTTGCCCAAACCGATATCCTGTTTTACGCAAAACAATATACTGCTTTTGCTATTTTTTCTCTTGAACATTCTGGGTTTTATTAAAAAAGGGGGAAAAAATTATATAAGGAAATAAGAAAATCTTATGAGACGATAAGGGCTAAAGGTTTCTGTGTTTTGTTTTTTTTGTTTAACCCAAAAATGGGAAATTAGGGTTTTTCTTTAATCATTTATTAAAAAAATCAAGTCCTTGGAGAGGCGAGGTAAAGGAAGGGCTAATATTAAGGATACGAGGGATGTGATGTGTGAGGATTTAAAAAAAAAAAGGATAGCGTTTTAGTAGAAGAAGGAAATAAGTGTATGTGCGGCTACAGGAAATGGTCTTAGTATAGCATGAATTTTCGCCGTATTAGTACAATGTCTGGTACAGTACCAGGGGGATGCTGCAATACATAGATCTGACATGGTCCCTCTTTACCATGGTTACTACCGGGAACGGCCGAGAGGAATACTGGCTTATTCCTTTCTTATCCTTTAACAACAGCCGCCCAGGAGAGAATCTTCTTTCAACATCTCAAGCCAGCCCTCCCAGTACTGCGCCACCTCCTACGGCTGCTTCCAACCACTAAAGGACCCCATTTTATGCCCAACTCTCCCATACCCAGTATCTTTAAGCTCGTCGCGCCTGCATACAACTCTTTCTTCTTTTAATATCGTACCCAATATTAAACGGGTCTTCTTTTCTTTTTGCGATAAAAATATCCATTTTTATAAAGCACATGGACCGAGAGACTGAGTGAGAGAGAGAGAAATATAGTAAAAGGAGAATGGTTGTGCGCGGTAAAATGGTTCCAAGCGGGAGAATAAAAAGAGAAAGTGCGGTGAATAGAATTGTGAATGAAATAACGTGAAGACAGCAGCAACATCTTTTCTCAGCAGAGAGAGAAAAACAAAGAATGATATTACTTCTGCAAGTAAGGGCAAGATCGGTAATAATGTATGACGTACATTATATATAGTTATGTATTCGAATAGTTGAGATGAAACTTCACATTGTAATCTAGCAGCAGCAAGAAGATTTTGCAAGCGGACGAACAAAGGTTGTGCAGGTGGGAGAGAAAAGTATTAAGAAGGATTTTCGGACCTGTAAGGACGCAGGATGGCTATAGAATCAGGACGAATCGAGAAGTCGTTAAACTGTTCGGTGAGCCTGATATAGTAGCCACTATAAAGTCTGGTAGACTACGATGGCTGGGACATTTCTCACCGAATAGAGGAGACAAGAGGTCCCAGGAAAGCTCTATTGGACACCCTGGTGGAAAAAGGCCGAGAGGATAATTGGGTGTCTCAAGTCGTGGAACTATGTAGGATCTAACGGGTTGTTCGAATTTGCTTGATATAGCTAGGGTTGGAGTCTTTCCTGGATGTTGATTGTCATGCGGTCCTCCGAGTCGCAGCAACACATTTACGAGCCGGGGATCTTGAATTTGTTGGCAAATTCCTCATTTTCTAATTTCTATAAAAAGCTTAATCTTATAGAGGGTCAGCAGCCTTACTTGCTCAGTGATAAAGTAGCTTTCGGGTTTATCCGATTGTTTGCACAATTGAGACTGTCGGGAAAGCACGTGGGTAAATAGTCAGTGGCAGGGGCTAACTTGGTTGTCAGATGGGATGGGCAGTGTGAAGAATGCGGCGTTGTGGATGATTTCATGCATTTTCTTACTCAATGTCCCAAATATGCCACCTGTAGGCAGAATTCCCCAATCCCTGTTTGTGATAACATGGAAGAGCAAGTAATCTCTCTTTTAAATAGGCAAAATAAATCCGACATCTTCAACATTTGTCACCTCTTTATAAATCTGATTGTGGAAAAAAAATCGAAAATAGCTGATTGGATTGGTTAATGATAGCTGCTGATTTGTTTGTTTTTATTACATGCTAATACTGCAAAAATAAGTATTATTTTTCTTTAAATGTAGTAAAAGCTACTCTTGTAACCAATTTTTGTATATTGATTACAATAAATATATATTGATTGAAAAAGGCCGAGGGGTAGGCCTTGACTAGGATGGTTGACCGACATGCAAGAAGATTTGGAAGCCCTTGGTCAGCAGAGATGGAGAAAGTCGGCAAGAAATAGAGAGAGAGGTAGAGAGCTGAGGCTCGGGTCCTCATGGTTATAGCCTTTGAGTAAGTAAGTAAGTAAGTAAGTAAGAAGAAAAATAAAAGAATTACGATGAAATCACCCAAACGTCCAACTACCAATTAGGTGTCGTGGACGCGGGCGGAAGCTCATACATTACTATAAACAATTTTTCCTAACAAATAAAAAAGTAGCCATATGCGGGATTCGAACTGGGGACCTACCACTTACAAAGTCACGCTCATGACCACTAAACCAACACCAGCCCCATGAAGTACCACTATAACACTACTTTTAAAGACACTCAGAGATAGCTCCAAAGATTTTTTTTGTAAACCATCTATTTTCTTAGCACAAATATTGGCCTACAATAATTATTTTTGATATAGTTTTCTAGAAAAGCCATTTCAATATATTGTACGATCCTACTTATTTTATGCAATAAGGAGCGGGTTAAATGCCTTGACCGAAAACCAAAAGGGTGTTCCCAAAACTAACGCAAGATCGTATATGCATACTCATTTCTTGGCCAAACAAATACTTTCTGTTGAGACCAAATGTTAACTTAAAGATCCATATACTTGAGATTTTTCTGTACTGAGATATTTTATAAAAAGTAGGTGCCACGAAAGCCGAGCGGTTAAGAGACTAGACCCGCAATGCTAAGATGTATTGTTGGTATAGTGGGTTCGATTCCCGGTGCCTAAGCCTTGGATTTTATTTAATGATTAATATGAGAAATTTATTGTAAAGAATGTTAGGCGGTTAAGAGACTAGACCCGCAATGCTAAGATGTATTGTTGGTTTAGTGGATTCGATCCCCGGTCTTAGACCTTTGATTTTATTTAATGGTTAATATGAGAAATTTATTGTAAAGAATGTTAGGCGGTTAAGAGACTAGACCCGCAATGCTAAGATGTATTGTTGGTTTAGTGGGTTCGTTTCCCCCGATCTAGACCTTGGATTTTATTTAATGATTAATATGAGAAATTTATAGTTAAGTATGTTTGCTAGTCGCCTCCGACCACGACACCTAATTTGGTAGTTGGACCGCAAAGACCGTAAAGCCTGAAAAAATAGGCAATTACTTTACTTTTTTCTTTACGGCGATATTTTATAAAAAGCGTTGCACTCCATTTTCTTCGAAACACTTTTCTTTTTACCTAAATGAATATTTAGAGTGAAAACTCCATTTTGTTTGACAATTAGCATGAACGCTTTCCACGCCTAGTAAGTGGTTAATAAAATAGTAAAAGAAGAAAAATGGTTAATGGAAAACTCGGTGCCTAAAAGCTGTGTAAACGATTGAAGAAAAGAAAAACTATTAGTTGTTGATAAGTGGAACAAATCGAATCAATTTTTTAGCGGAAGGAAGTTCAGTGAACATTTTTCCACTCACTTCTTCAGCACAGAGAGACCGATACCGGAAGGAAGGAAGATGTGCGTAGTGGGTGGTTGAGAGAGATCCTCCAGAACAAGCAGGGGGTCCGTCACAGATGATTTCATCATTTCAAAAAAAAAAAATAAGAAGATATTTATGTAATAAGATAAGTGTTGTTGACAAAAGTTTTATGAATGATGGGTTTCCAAAGTTGGCAAACTTCACTATTATAAGTTACCATAAGTTAAACAGGCAATATGGGACAGCTAACCCATCATTCTCTCTCTCGCTGCTCCCTTCTATCTCTCTAATCTCCCTTTATCCCCCTGAATACATTAACTTATCTTGTTTGACTTCAACATTCTTTATTTACATGGAAATACATGTTCAGCTATATTACCCTAATACATTTTCTTAGACGGAATATATTTAAATAAATGGCTGATAAAGATATTGATTGGGGAGAAGTGAGAAGGAAGAATTTCTTCCATTTAAACCCTCTTAAAAGTAACTAGTTTTATAGTGGAGATTTTCTAATTCGAGTAGTTATCGGAATAACATTAATAAAAAAAAAGAGAAAACTGGAATATAATGATACACAAAGAAAAAATTTAGCAAAAACTAAGTACATATCCCTACCAAAAGGAGAAATCCTTGCTGTACAAAGCATAAAAATTCCCAGGATTGAGAAATACTTGCGCTCTATTATTAGTAAAAAGAATGCTTCAAGTATTAATGACGTGTTTCAAAGAAATGTGAGCTCAAAAAGAGCAATCGGGTATTTAAAAATCCCGTATTATGTGGTATTACACATCATGTAAACCTTCCACTCAGGCGCCACGGTAGCCAAGCGGTTAGAGACAAGACCAGTAAAACTAATATGTATTGTGGTACTGGGTTCGATTCCCCAGGTTTAGGTCTTGGATTTTATTTAATGGTTAATATGAGAAATTTATAGTAAAGTATGTTAGGCGGTTAAGAGACTAGACCCGCAATGCTAAGATGTATTGTTGATTTTGTAGGTTCGATTCCCCGGTGTTTAGGCCTTGGTATTTATTTAATGGTTAATATAAGAAATTTATTGTAAAGTATGTTAGGCGGTTAAGAGACTAGACCCGCAATGCTAAGATGTATTGTTGGTTTAGTGGGTTCGATTCCCCAGGTTTAGGCCTTGGATTTTATTTAATGGTTAATATGAGAAATTTATAGTAAAGTATGTTAGGCGGTTAAGAGACTAGACCCGCCAAGCTTAGATGTATTGTTGGTTTAGTGGGTTCGATTCCCAGTGTCTAGGCCTTGGATTTTATTTAATGGTTAATATAAGAAATTTATAGTAATGTATGTTAGGCGGTTAAGAGACTAGACCCGCCAAGCTTAGATGTATTGTTGGTTTAGTGGGTTCGATTCCCAGTGTCTAGGCCTTGGATTTTATTTAATGGTTAATATGAGAAATTTATAGTAAAGTATGTTTGCTAGTCGCCACCGTCCACGACACCTAATAGGTGGTTGCTTTTACTACTTACTTTAAACCTTTCACTCAGTCAGCAAGTATAATGTAAGAATGGTAAGAAGTAAGTAAACTCACAGCAAACAGATTAATCTACCACTAACAGTGGATGTAAGTACGAAACTATTTAATGATATAATATAAATATCAGTGCTACGAAGAATAAAGTTAAATAATAATTTCTTTTATATGTAACAATTTACTGGATAAAAAAATTATTTCCTCTTTTTTTGGGAGAAGATAGATATAATTTGGGGCGAGGGGGCTAAATTCTAAATTTAAATTTACCACCCTGAGGTGTAATAATGTTAGTAGCTTTATATTGGCTATCAACCTGCTGGTAATTTATAGGCTAACACCAACCCGATACTACGTAAATATTATTACTAAGTCTAAACTTCTCCTCCCTCTGCCAAAAACCGTAATATAAGTTGCAAGTAACTTTCTTTTTTTTTTTACCGTTAACCTAAAAAAAAAAAAAGTAATAAAGTACGACAATGTGTCCCTTTTATTTTAAAAGACGATAAACGCATCCATTAAAATAAATAAATATTTTATAACCAGACAATAAAACAAAATGGCAATTACAGGGGGACATTAAACTGTATTGCGCATGACGATCTTTTAAAGAAAACACGTTTTTGTAGGTCATGGTAGACTAGCCTCAGACTACTATAGTAACAAGTTTACAACTCATAACTTACATAATGCTTCTTTATTGGTTATTAATTTATTTAAATTATTATCACGTCATAAACTTGACTAAATTAAAAAAGAAAACGAAACGATAAAGGATTCTCGCTAAAATATAGAAAAATTTTTTTAAAAAAAATGACATATAAATATCTATATAATTATAATAATTTATAATTAATAAAAGTTCAACATGTTGTTAATAAATAATAAATATTTGCCGGTTTAGCTGTTTACAGATTTAAAGTATTATTAATATACATTTAAAAAAAAATACAACCAAATTGTTTTTTTATTTTTTCAGTTTTTACTTTCTCTTACATTTACTAAGAGGAGACATTGTAATCGCGCAGAATTTTCCAATGTGTTTCATTCATCTTGATAGTTTCAGTTTGTAATCAACGTTCGAACTCTCATTAATAAGGAACGGATTTTTATGTATTTAAAAATGCCAAATATTTAATTAAAATATGCATTTATTTTCGTCAATTATGTGGAAAATATGTGATTTTCTTAAAATATTTTCTGGAATATTTAAGTAAAATGGACATTTTTTTTTATAAAAATGAAATTTTTTTTTGGGGGGGGGCAAGTTATAATTATTTATACAAGAAAAGAACATTTTTACAATTTATAATAATTTATTAGGAACAAAATAATTTGTTTTTACAAGTTATAATGATTTATACAACAAAGAACATTTTTACTATTTATAAAAAGATGTGTTAAATTTTCAATTTTGAAAACTTCACTCTTCGAAATTGTTTGCAACCACATGAAATTTCAAATGTTGGAACGTAAAGTGACGACGATCTGGGCGTAAGATGGACTTGTAACGACTAAAAGATCTTTCAACATCTACTGATGTTATAGGTGCCTTGCTGAAAGAAGTTATCTCGTTGGTTGTAAAAGGGGTACACGATGTTCTGAGGTGACTTCTGTTCCACTGATAATATCAGAAATCTGGCAGATGGTCTCCCACCCTTTGTTCTTGCTCAGTACTTCTACCAGTTTTGATCTGATCAGATCTCCCTTACTCCAAGGTGGTATTCCTTCCACCTTTTCGATGAATTTTTCAACGTTGGACACGTTTTCTGTCAGTCGAACATTTTGGGATTCAAGTTGGGTAATGGCTTGTACAAGAAATACGCAATTGTCAGAAATGAATGCAAGGTCGTTCCTTAAATTAGGTTTCTCGAATAAAGACTTGGATGTATTTATCGCTACTGCTTCGTCTTCGAGATGTGAAAGGACATTCTTGATTTTATTGTAGTTTTCATAGTAATACTGAGCTGCTTCCCGTCATTAATAATCCCTCTCAAACTCCTCGGAATAATTCATCCATATTTAATTCCCCACCAACATTTGCAGTTTGTAAAAAAAAACCCGTAAATTACACTGAAATGTAGCCCATATTGGTGTAGCGTACCCCCCCCCCAAATACCCCCAAATCAATACCGAAGTTTACAGAATTAGTCTCAGGGAGTCATTATCGAGAAACTAAAACTATCGATTGAATAAAGGACTACTTCCTATACCAGGGGTCGGCAACCCGCGGCTTGCGAGCCGCATGCGGCCCTTTTATCCAAAATGTGTGGCTCTTCAGCCTGTCCAAAATATATTGTATATTTCAATTTTATTGAAACAAATGAAAATTTCATTTATTAAAGTAAAGATATTTTTTCAAAAAGAATTTTAAATGTGATAGGTTTGAACTTGAATAGAATTATATTAAAATACAGTACGTAATATATAGGACTGCCACCATTTTCTTTCAATTACAGGTTTAGTTATTATTTATTTGTTTATTTACTTTGCAATATGTGAAAATAAATATATAAAACATTTAAATGTTACTGAATATCATAAAATAATAAATTGTTAATACAAATGATCTACAGAGTTTGTTTACACTGTCATCCTTGCGGCTCTTGGTAAGATTTATTAAAATTATTTAAGGAGAAAATGGCTCTCTACTTAAAATAGGTTGCCGACCCCTGTCCTATAGGAATCTTTGTTGAAACTCGATTCTTTAACAATACATTTAACCAACCCCCTCTCAACAGTACATAATTCATCCTCCTCTGAAATACTCACAAACCATGTAAAGAGAAGAGAAAAGAAAAAAAAAAAGAAAAAAAAAGTGGATCGAACCTTAGGAAATCCTAAGGAAAAACAGGAAAATATTTTTTGGAAAAACCACTTTTTCTCCCTCAAAAGACTTTTAAGAAAGATGGATGAAAAACAAAATTAATTACATTGCAATGGAATGTGGAAATTTCCACTAATAATAGATTCTGTAAAATGGAAATCTTAAGTGAGAATAACGGAAATAGAACGTGACAGAGATAAACCTAAACTTGAGGAACACAGTAAAACTGTAGTCTGAAGAGCTCAAGAGTTTTAGCGGAGACGGAAGTTCCATGTTATTTATGGAATTTTAACAAAATAATGACGTTAAAATCGGGAGTTATTTTAATAAATGCATATTTTCAGAAAATAGTTTATGAATTTAATTTAATAAAGACGCGTTGGATAATAAATTTAGAATTTAGGAAGGCGGCGGAGTTTTGGGTCCTTAAAAAATTTATTAAATGGAAAATCGTGGAAATTAAAATGAAATAAACTCCCTTTCCTTGAAATAACTCACTGGTCATCATTTAAGGAGTTGGAGGGAGTTCAAATAACAGCGTACTCTGGTGAATGTCTTTTAAATATGGTGTCTAAATATTTAAGTTCTTTAGGACAACGTCATTAAACGTCGCTTAAACTGGAATGGAGTTGTAACATGAACTCCTTCACTTGAACTGGCCATTTGCTATTTTTGAGGATCTTAGGAGGCGTGGCTATTAAATAACGAGACTATTGCTGTACCACAATATACATATTTAGTTATTATCACCTTCAATATACACCCCTCCACTATCCCTACAACGCTCCATGCGAATTTACCGTTGTTCTGAAACAGTCTTTTTCTGTGAGCCCCTACATGACGCGGGCCGCTTTTTCTTTCACTAAACGGACTGAAATCGTGTTCCTTTTTAATGCTGATTTGACTTTAGGGAACAGACAAAAGTCATATGGGGGCCAGGACAGGCGAATGGCCTAAAACTGGGATGTTGTACTTGGCTAGAAACGTCTTGACAGACAATGCAGACATGGGCGAGAACCCATGACTTGTTCTTCCATAAATCGGGTCGTTTTTTCCCATACACTTTCACGAAGTTGAGCAAGCACCTCACGGTAGTAATGTTTGATTAATTATAATCGATATTTTCATCCGTTTTTGGACGTGGAAGGGCGACCCGGGCGGTCATCATCTCCGACGTCTTCTCGGCCATCTTGGAAACGCTAAAACCACTCAAAAACTCGCGCACGTAATTAACATTCATCGCCATTAACTTCTTTTAATAAAAGATAAGCTTCAGTATCGGTTTTATCAAGTTTTGATGTGAAATTTCAGGACAATTCGTTGCTCTACTACATGTGTAGTATCGATGTTTTCGGCAAAACGAAACTAACACCTCTTACACAAACGACGGTTCCGGTCAGACAGATTTCTCTAAAAAAAAAAAACACGTGAGACCGCTGCAATCGAAAGAGAAGGCTTTACGCTGCACAGCTGTCGGTCGTTAGGATTTGGTGCATGCATAGTTTTATCTGTAGCAGCATCAGGTCTCGTTATTTAATAGCCACACCTCGTAGATCACGTATTAAGTGAACCAGAAAAGGTCTTTTAGGAATAGGAATTTATATTAGAAAGGAAGGAAAAAGTGTGTTTTGTAGCTGGAGAAACAAGGACTTAAAAGCGCGCGTGAAGCCCCTGTTTTTCCTCTTCCCCCGCACAAAAAGCCAGGCCCTAACTTAAAAGCTCCCAACTAATAAACCTCTCTCCACCATCACGTCTCTACCACCAAAGTTTTTATTTCCACCATCCAGCAGCCGAGTAACAAATTGTCTAATCCAATCAAATTTCTGCTACTAGCAACTCTTCGCCCAAGGGCATTTAATAGTGGAGGGCTTAGCTTTCAGTGTTTTGTACATTGGCCAAGAGTTTTATGAGGTGCCACATAGAGACTTACTCATAGTCAAAGTGGGTTGGGGTTGAGTGGGGGAAAGGGCTTTAGCCTTTTCCCTTACTGCACCCACCCTCATAGTAAAATAACTCACACCTCCCCTTATATTGGCCATGCCAATCAAATAATTGAGTAACACCCCGCTAGAGAAGGGTTACTAAGTCTGCTACTAGTTTAGATCCTGGTTACTGGCAGAGTTGGACGTTACTCCTACTGGAAACTCCCCTCCCCATTCCCTTTAGCCGTGCACAGTAACCGCCGAATGAGGAGGGGTGATGGGGGGAGTGAAGCCCATAAGAATTGCTAATGTTGTGACTGTTGTAGAATATAAATAGAATGTTCTCTGTTTCATTCCAGCTCGTAACAATTCAATATAATATCCTCTCGCTTGCGGACAAATTTCTTCTTTTTTTTTGTTCCGCCCCCCACACAATGCGTGTTTGTACTTTTTAAAAAGTGTTACCAGCCCCCCTTCATCTATACAGTATTATAAAGAGGCCACAAATATTCTTCATTTTGAAAGAATTAACAAAACAAAAAAAAAAGAAGAAAAATGGAGACTTTTTCATACATATAAAAATTCAAATTAAATGCTAACCGTTTGCCCAAAATTATAATGGAATAAATGAACCTTTAAAAACCATATTTTTTTATTATCACATGAATATGTAATTGTGCTTCATTTATTTGTTTATTAAGGCTAAAGTATTTTTTGGGGGGAGGGAGGACCGAAACATACTGTATTACAACTCACAATTTGGTGGGAGACCGAAACATACTGTATTACAACTTACAATTTGAGTAGAGGACCGAAACATACTGTATTACAACTTACAATTTGGTGGGAGACCGAAACATACTGTATTACAACTTACAATTTGGGGGGAGGACCGAAACATACTGTAATACAACTCACAATACACTAAACTGACAAGTGAAATTCAAGTTTTAGACTTTGACAAAAGCTACAATATAACTATGCGCTGGGGTCCAATCGATTTACCTTCGTTCATGCACTAATTCCGGATCAAATATTATTGTTGGAGATAGAACAGGTTAAAAGTGATTAAAGTTATGCATTCGATAACACTTTTTTTGATTGGTTACTAAAAATGACATTAAACTACATTTATCCTGGGCTTCGCTTTTTCCCCTCGTAGAGAGAGAGAGAGAGAGACAGGAAATAAGAGCTCACTTAATGTCTCTTTTTTTGTCAGTTCTGTTAGGAAGCTTATAAAATCCAGGTAAATTTCTATCTTCGGTAACTAGTTTGCCGAGGAACGAGATTATAACAAGTGCCTAGCTAATAATATTGTCTCCTGATTGGCTAGTACTTACAATCATCTCACCCCCCAGAGGGAAGCTAGTAAGCAAAATAAAAAGATACCTGGTTATAACCTTCCTATGCCCCAACTAGCAATAAATAGACATGAATTTAGGAAAAACGAAGCTAACAATTTGTACATAATGCAGTATAATTTATGCAATAAATAAACAATAGTTGTAAATAAATCAAATGTAACAAGTCAAAAAGTCTTAACAAGAACGTAGAATATAAATAGAATGTTCTCTGTTTCATTCCAGCTCGTAACAATACAATATAATATCCAAGTGGTTGTAACAATAAACGTTACAAGAAAAGTTAAAGCTTATTGAGTTGAACTTAAAGTCGGTTAAAAGGAAAAGATTGAAGAACAAATCAAAATGGTTTGAAAATCAATTTCATAAAACAATTTGGGGAAACAAAAAAAAAAAGAAGCTAATTTTCAACTTATAGTTGATTAAAAAGAATAGATTAAAGAACACATTAAATAGATTTAGAAATCAATTCCAAAATACCATTTGGAGAAACCAAGAATACTAATTTTGAACTTATAGTCGATTAAAAACAAGAGATTAAAGAATACGTTAAATTGGTTTAGAAATCAATTCCAAAATATCATTTGGGAAAACCAAGAATACTAATTTTGAACTTATAGTCGATTAAAAACAAGAGATTAAAGAATACGTTAAATAGGTTTCGAAATCAATTCCAAAAAAACAACCTAGGGAAACAAAAATACTAATTTTGACCTACAGTTTATTAAAATGTTATGATCAAAAAATGCACCAAAAAGATTTTGAAATCAACTCTATAAAACTATTTGTGTAAAACAAGGAATGCTGATAGCTATTTAAATAGAAAATATTAAAGAATACGTACATCAATTTAAATACATTTTGCAATATTGAAAATAATCAATCAACACTGAACCTAGTCAAAACGTATCACTAATATTATTTAGTAAGTACTCATTAAAAGATAACATGCTATTATCATGCAAGAATAATAAAAATATTATTGAAATTTACAATAAGTAATTGATAATAAAGTCTTACCTTGTTTAAGGAATATCCGTCAGCATCTCAGTAGATCACCAGTCCCAATAGCACTTGACACTTGACACTATTTAAAATAATTCACAACACTATTTGCACTATAACTTGTATATCACGCACTAAGTATAACTTAAACACAATTTATAAACTCGAACTTCACTTTAACACTCACTAATATTCACTTAAAAAATCACGTAAATAAAGAGACACAACTAACGAGTTAAAGATGGCCGCCCGGTAACTGGCCAGGCTGATCAGCTGGTAAATTAAGGTAAGCTAAGCAGAGTGACCAACGTAACTTTAATGATTGAATAATATATATAATAGTTTAAGTTAATAATTTATAGAAACCCGATTGCTGGCTGAACTGACAGTATATAAATTTCTTTTAATTATCGTATTTATAAATTATATCTTGTCAGAATTTGAGATTTAGTAGTTTTATTTATTTATTTTCTTTGACATTTTAATAGTCACATTTTAAATATTAAAAATAATAATAATAATAATAATAGCGAAATCCCTGAAGATATGAATTGAGTTGAGATCTCATCTTTGGGACTATTCTCCGAGAAAGGTGAAGGTTATTTAAGGTATTACTCTAACATAGATTGTTCTTAATAAAAAACTAATCTATTATCTCTACATCCGTTCAGAAGTCTTACTTGTAGCCCCTGTGTGGTCCAATACTTGTCGCACCAACTATGGGGAAGTTACAAAGAGTCCAAAATAAATGCTTAAGGCTTGTTGGGTTATATCCCCGGTGGACACCCATAGACTACATACATGTTGCACTTGATGTTGCCAGCGTGTTTACATTTATCTACAATGCTACGGAAAACTTTGTATCTTCCTATACACAGTTCCTACCCACATGTAAGAGGCATTGTAGATTATAACTTAAATTCTCTTGGTTTTAAAAAATTCAAGCACAAAAGGCCAAAGCATATCTTGTTTTAATTAACTCTATTTAGTAAGGGTTTTTTGGCCTTAGTATGTAAGTTTGGACAGATTTACCAATGTAAATATTAAGATTGTGGAGTGTATGTAGGCACTGCAGCCTGAAACCTCCTTTTGTACGAGGTGTGGCTATTGAATAACGAGACTATTGCTGCGAAACATTTTATTTTAAATTTATACATATTTAGTTATTATCTCCTTCAATATACACCCCTCCCCTATCACTAAAACGCTCCATGCGAATTTACTATTGTTCGAAACAGTGCTGGAAGTCTTTTTCTGTCAGCTCCTGCATGACGCATGCCGCTTCAACGGACTGAAATCATGTTTCTTTTAACGCACTGGAATGTTGCACTTGGCTAGAAACGTCGTCGTCTTGACAGACGATGCAGTGTGAGCCGGCGCCGCGGTTGTCTTGATGGAGAACCCCGTGACTTGTTCTTCCACCAATCGGGTCGTTTTTTCCCTTACTCTTTCACGGAGTTAAGCAAGCACCTCATGGTAGTAATGTTGATTAATTTTAATCGATATTTTCATCCGTTTTTGGACGTGGATGGGCGACCCGGGCGGTCATCATCTCCGACGTCTTCTCGGCCATCTTGGAAACCACTTGAACCACTCAAAAAACTCGTGATTAACATTCATCGCCATTAACTTATTTTAATAGAAGATAAGTTTCATTAGCGGTTTTACCCAGTTTCGATGTGAAAATTTCACGACAATTCGTTGCTCTACTACATGTGTATAGTATCATGTTTTCGGCAAAACGAAACTAACACCTTCTTACACAAACGACGGTTCCGGTCAGGCAGATTTTCTCTACAAATACGTGAGACGCTGCAATCGAAAGAGAAGGCTTTACGCTGCACAGCTGTCTCGGACGTTAAGACTTGGCGGATGCATAGTTCTTCTGTAGCCGCATCAGTCTCGTTATTTAATAGCCACATCTCGTACAACTATTTTAAATTGTAAATAAACTTTTTTCTAACTCAAAGAGGTATATTACAATCCGTTAAGAACTCAAATTATTGACAAGGCGAAAAATGTGCTCAGCACACGAAGAAAAATCCCAAGATACGAGGCGTGAATCATATCCTGTAAGATTGTAACCAAGACCATAAACGCTGGAACAATCATTACAGAAGTAGTGTTTATAATTAGGTTATCTCTCTCTTGTTTCTCACTTAGATGATAATGATCAAAAGATGTGGACTAAAAGATAAAATAAATAAATATAACCTAGATCACATTAAAAGAACATTTAACGAATTCCTAATTAAATTCACTCATCAGTTTGATGGCCATCTTGATAAAAGAAAGGGTACCGAACTAAAGATGGAACAGCATTGGCAAGCTCAAAGGACACTTTGAATAAGATAAGTAATCTAAGTATACAAAAAAAAAACTGAGCAGGAGTGGGGTACTCTTTACAGTGCTTTGAACTTATTACAGGTCAAGGTAAATTCAAACTTAAAACAAATGGAAAATAATAATTCACCAACTGACATAAACTGCTCCACAAAAAAAGTGGCGTACTTTGAAAAAAGCGTTTATTTTTTGTTTTATCACATTTTGGGGAAAGATTATTAGTTTTAATTATTTTCATAAACTGTCAGGGAACAATTAATCGAATCAAGGCCCAAAGTTTCTTGTAAATAGAGAAGCAATTCCTCGTTTAATCCCCTTCGGTCTTTTTGTGTAAACAACAACATGAACTTTACCTCAACAGTAAATAAATTTATTGACCTCTACAGTTGCGTTTCGACTTTTTTCAAGCTGAAAGCATTGCAAATTCTCAGAAAATGGCGATTACTGCAGAGCAAGTGGCCCGTATTATTGCATTAGTTGAGGATGGACGGAGTCAGCGGTACGCAGCACGAACGTTAGGGTTGCCTGAGACCACCGTCCGTAGAGCCATCCATCGTTACCGGGAGACAGGCCTCTGCACTCGCAGACAAGGTTCGGGTCGACCAAGAGCCACAGGAAGCACTTGATGACCGATTTATTAGAATTCACACTCTGAGAAATCGTACTGAAACTGCTCAAACACTGCTTACTGTTCGTGGAGTTTCATTCAGTGTTGAAACCGTACGAAGAAGGCTCGCTGAAATGAATTTACGCCCTAGGAAGCAAGCCACAGGACCATTGCTCACCGTAGACCATCGAAGAGCCCGTCTAGAGTTCGCTAGGGAACACCGCAACTGGTCTGAGAACGATTGGAGAAACGTTCTCTTTTCAGAAGAGTCCCGTTTTGCTCTCTACGCACCTGATGGGAGGCGACGAGTTTACCGAAGGCCTGGGGAGCGCTACGCTCCGTGCAATATTTCTGGTAGACTACCATTCGGAGGTGGTTCAGTGATGGTGTGGGCTGGGATTTCTTTGGGGGCTTAGACTGAGCTCCACGTGTTCAACACGGCAATTTTGAATGCATATTCCTCTTGAGGGAAATTTTGCAGCAATATGTGATACCCTATGCACCATTTATTGGGGAAAATTTTATTTTTATGCAAGATAATGCCCGACCACACACTGCCGCCTGTGTTGTTCAATATCTACAGGATACTAGCATTCGTGTTTTGAGGTGGCCAGCACGCAGCCCGGATTTAAATCCAATTGAACATCTTTGGGATGAGCTGGGTAGGCGATTAAGATGGAGAAATAATCCTCCCAGGAGCTTAGAAGAGTTGCGAGGTACTCTGGTGGAGATACGGGAGGAATTAACACAAGATTTCGTGAGAACTTTAATAAGGAGTATGCCGAGGAGATTGGATGCAGTAATGCGAGCAATACACGTTACTAAAATTCTTTTTCTCTTTTTTTAATCGGAAGAAATACTTTTTTTTTCAAATTCATTTTTTGCCGAGAAGTACTTTTTTGTTAAATTAAAGGTTTTCATTTCTTTTAGATCATTTTTTATTTTATTTTAGCCCTCCCGTAACTTTATACTTCTTATATTTGCTAACTAAAATAAAATGTAGAACAAAAAAAGTTACAGAGAAAAAAAAATAACGCATTTTTAAAGTGCGCCACTTTTTTTGTGGAGCAGTGTATTTTTGTATCGTAATGTTGATTAAGATATGCAACAAAAATATACTTGGAAGTAAACTGACTTAACTTTATTAATAAATTAAGTAACCACCTGTTCGTAGCAAATAAAATTAAATACATAAATAAAATAAAAATATATCTATTAACTTAAATAGTATGTAATTATGGTTAGCGTACTTTGTTTTTGGGATAAGGAGGATGTAAGCTTTTTTAGTTGAGATTTTTTTAAAAGATTATGCGCTCTCTTAGTACATTTAGTTAATAGTCAAAACGTGTTCTTGTAAACACTTTTTCTTTTTTTCTTTTTTAAAAAAACAAAATTTCAAACACATAAAATGATTTCCCAATATTTTAAATGACTTTTAACCCATTACAATTATATCTTGTTAACAAACCCATCAGAAAAATTATGTATTCCATACTAGAAGGCAATAAAGCTTTATGTATCTATTACATAGTGAATGCATTGAGCTCAAGGTATAATGAGTCAGAGATATTACGACATTTTTTTATTGGTAAAACATGTTGTTTAATTTAAATAAAGAGTTAATCAACAATATTGGAATTTAAGGATGTAGCGAATACTGGGTTCCAACGCGGAGATCATAGGTTCGAATCCAGGTGCTGTGGACTGTTAGATTTTTTTTCCTCTTTCTTAGAAGGATTCTAAGCTAGCTAAACTTGTTTATAAAAAGTGAACACTGTAAAAAAAGCTCTACCAGGTGCCAATAATTTTCAGTTGTTCTCTATTTCTAGGTGAGTATTCTATTATCTACTCTATTTTTGCTCATGGAGCCAGCATCAGTAATTGTCTTGTTGGTAGCAGAAAGTAAGCAAAAAAAAAAAAACTCAAGTTCGCCACAAAATAAATGAATTTTTCCTGCAGATCGAAACAGTTTTTTAAGCTCTCTTTGAAGCGGAACGCTGTGGAAAACTCATCAGGAAGGGTTTAACCCTGGGTGTTACTGGGGCAATTCTTAAAACTTCCCTGTACAGTCCGTGGGAACTGTGAGAACCATTCGCAGAACATCTGGAACCACAGACACTAACGAATTGGTAAATACAAACACTTTTTTTGGAACTCCAGAGGACCTCCAGTCTTCTTCTTCTTCTTCCATGGCGCTACAACCCAATGTGGGTCTCGGCCTCCTTCAACATTGTGCGCCAGTCCTCTCTATTTTGCGCTGCCAATTTCCAATTTCTTACTCCTCACATCATTAGCCACACCATCTATCCATCTCATTTTAGGCCTGCCTACTCTTCTCTTATCAAACAGCTGTGCCTCAAGCACTTTTTTAGGGGTTTCGTCTCCGCCCATTCGGACGACATGACCAGCCCATCTAAGCCTGCCAATCTTAATAAATCATTCTACGTCCATCTCATTATACAGTAGGCTTAGCTCCTGATTTGATCGCAGTCTCCACGACTCTCCCTTCTTTTACAGGCCCAAAGATCCTTCTGAGAATCTTTCTTTCGAACCTTAGCAAAACTTTGCTCATCACTTTTGGTAAGAGTCCAGCATTCCGAAGCATAGGTCAACACAGGACGGATAAGTGTCTTGTATATCCTTATCTTGGAAGTGCGTGATATGAGCCTACTACTCATATATTTATGTAAACCAAAAAAACACCTATTAGCCGCAACAATTCTTCTTTTTATTTCGGACTGCATGTTATTGTTGCGATCTACCTGGCTTCCAAGATACACAAAACTATCCACTCCTTCAAAAGTGTGTCCTGCTACTGTAATTTGATTAATTAGCTCAGTCTCGGTAAACATATATTTTGTTTTTTCTTCATTAACTCTCAGTCCTATATCACGAGCAGCTTTCTCCAAACTTATGAATGCTTCTTTGTCTGCACTGAGGGATCTACCTATCAAATCTATATCATCTGCGTACGCAAGTAGTTGTACGCTTTTATTGAAAACAGTGCCTTCAAGCTGGATTTTTGCTCCGCGCACTGCTCCGTCCAGTGCAAGATTGAATAAGAGACATGCCAGACCGTCGCCTTGTCGGACTCCTCGCTCAGTATGGAACTGCTCAGAGAGGTGCCCCTGTGCACGCACCACCAGACTTTGCACATCCTGCAAAGTCATTTTTATCAGTCGTATAAGTTTAAGAGGCACACCCATCTCAATCAAGCTGTCATATAATGCTGGTCTGAGAACACTGTCATACGCTGCTTCAAAATCTATAAAGAGATGAAGCGTTGGAATTTTATGTTCTCTGGCTTTTCCTAGAATTGTACGGAGAGAGAAAATCTGATCTATTGTTGATTTGTTTTTTCTGAAACCAGCTTGATACATTCCCAGTATATTTTCTGCATAAGGTAGTAGCCTTTGGTAAAGGATATTTGAAAAGATTTTATAAATACAAGGAAGTAGAGATATGCCTCTGTAGTTGCTACACTCTAAAGAATCACCTTTCTTGAATATTGGGCATATTACAGTTATATTCCATTCCTTTGGCATGCTTTCTTCTACCCACACAGCCATAATCATGTCTCTCAACACCTTGAGCAGTTGTCAAAGAGCTCGGCTGGCAAGTTGTCGAATCCTGGTGCTTTGTTATTTTTAAGTCTTTCTATCGCCACTATTATCTCATCTTCATCCGGTGGCTCTAGATCATCCAAACCATTCCCTCTGCCTAGGTGGAGCATCGTTTGTTCGGTTTCGGGTTCCTTATTGAGCAGACTATTAAAGTGATTTCTCCACCGTCTCACAATACTCTTAATGTCCGACAGCAAAGTGCCATCTACTCGTAAGTCTCTACACATATTATTTTTTTGCTGAAATGGTTTGCGTCCTTCATTTAGCCTTCTGTAGAATTTTCTGTTTTCATTCATATCTCTATGATGTTCTATGATGTTCATAGAGGACCACCAGAGAAAAATTTAATTTTACTAATTTGTCGCCATTGATTACCTAATTTAAAAATATAAATACATAGTAAAATGGCTCCCTTAGTTCATTAAATGCAAATAATATTGAGAACAAAAGTAATCTATTCAAATTAAAGTTTAAATAACTCTAATTTAAAAGTATCTGAACTCCAATTAAATGTTTGATAAGCAAATAAATAATAATATTAAAGACAATAGTATATATGTAATTGATTAGAACCGAGAACTCTATATATATATGTAGGACGGACAAACGTACTAGAAAGCTGTTCGCTACACAGAACCCGGTTGTCCATGCACACCAGTTTGTACTGTTGTTATTGTATGCAGTTCCTGAACAGTACGGTACGCTAACCCGTTTATGTTGTATAATTGATTTACAATCAATTTAACAAAGGGAATCTTCAATTAGGTAATTGATATCGCCTAATTACAAATGTTTCATTAAACAGTATTATTGGCCAAGTTATAACAATAACCATTCCATTCATTCAGCCATAATATTTCTCTAATTCTTACTTCAAATTAATATTATTTACATTAATATTATTATTAGTTAAATAGAATCAAACGTTCAAAATACTAATAATGTTTTTGATTAAATAGATGGATGATATTTCATTTCAGTTTTAATGTTTGCAGTAGATTATTATTTGGAAGGAAGGAGATATACAAGTTTTGTGTTCCCGAAACATTGGACATTCACAAGACCAATGGATGTATATATATATATAAATATATATATATACATTTAATATAAATATATATAAATTTAAATCTCTTATGTACTTACAATTATTATTAGAAATTAAATGAAATTTTTACACACCAATTAGACAGGGAATCGAACCCACTAAACCAACAATACATCTTAGCAATGCGGGTCTAGTATCATAACCGCTCGGCTATTGTGGCACTATACTGTCCCTTACTATTTTAACTAGTAGTTAGCAGAAAAATGCATCCACTTACTTCATTTTATGGGACCTTAATGAACTCAATATGATTTTTTTTGTAACCAACTTCATATCATTCTCCAGCACGTCTTAATCGTCTCTTTATCAAGAATAAACCAGATGAAGGATAAAGTTATATAATTTCATGTATGGTATTCTTACTGGGAGTAACTCTTACTCCTAAAATTCCATGACCTGTTGTTAAAAGGGAAATAAAGAATGGAATTTTTTTGTTTTTGAGCACGTTTCATTCATTTTTATGTTCATCAATAATTTATACAGTACTCGCTCGCTGTACATTGAATATACAATTAAATTTTTTTTATTATTATTTTTTCAGCAGTAACAATAAAGATCATGTTTTGTGCTAGTTTATATGAATTTTTTATCATGTGTTTTTCATTCAATGGAGAGACAATAAAAACAATAATCTTACAGTTTACAAACAATAAACTAAAATAACCATAACGATATCGTCCATAATAAAGATACACACTATTCTAAAAAACTATAAATTATATCTTTTTTTTTTATTTATTAAGAAAGAATACTAGATCTTTTGTGATCTTTTCATTATTGATCTAATTCTAAATTTTTTACTATTCCTGTAAAATTATTAGTCTTCTTTTTCTTTATTTTTATTTTTAGGTACATTTAATGTTTAAAGACTGATAACAAAAGACATGAGGAACAAAGACAACAATAGAAATGAATAGAACACTGTTAAATACGAAAAATGGAAA
This sequence comes from Rhodnius prolixus, assembly GCF_049639745.1. NCBI lineage: Eukaryota > Metazoa > Arthropoda > Insecta > Hemiptera > Reduviidae > Rhodnius > Rhodnius prolixus. Next base: position 57,348,978 of record NW_027411592.1, on the reverse strand, counting down.
GCTACAAAACCAGAAAGTGAAAAATTTAATATTTCCTCAAATTGATGGAAAAAGTGCGTTTATATATTTGCGGAAAACTTTGTACTGAAAGGCAAGAAAGAATGTTGGAAGATCTGGCGGAGCCCAACGATTCTGCTGCATAACAGATCGAAGTTAAGTTAATGTTAAGTAAAATAACAGGTCCATGACAGAACGAAGTATTGTTACAGTTAAGTAAAATAACAGGTCCATAATAGGTCGAATTAACAATTCTGGTCCATAACAGGTTGAAGTTATGTTAATGTTAGTAAAGTGTTTATTGGAGTATCGTCAGGGTGGATTTAGGCCCAAGGAGAAAACTTTTAGGCAGTGCGTAGAAAAGTCTGTTAAGTTCATGTCTTTCATCCCTTAACCTAAACCTCACTCCTAGTTCAGTACCCAGGACTCTTAATTAGGACAAACGCCTAAAACCTGGAATCCAGATACTAGAATCAAACGTAAAAGAACTGAACAGACGATTCAAACTTCTCTCTATACTTCTTGACAAGAGCGATCTAAACTCTCACTACAGAATAAGCGACTTAACCATGATACTGAAACCTGCCTGGACATATGGAAATGGAACTTTGGGGCTCAGCTAAAGCTTCCATTATCTTACAAGAATCCAATCCTTCCAGTCAAAAACACTCCGTAGAATAGCTAATGCTCCTTACTTTGTATCAAACTCGACCTTGCACTGAGATTTCCTTGTTCCTTGCGTTTCAAAAGCTGCAAGATCCCATTACATTAAATTCCACACTTCAATCACCTCACACCCTAGTCCACCTTACTGCATTGCCTGGAAATACTCCAAGACGGCTGAAGCGCAGGAAAGAATAGCCAAAAAAAAACTATTTCTTGGACATCCAGAAGGGGCTAGAAGAAGATTCTACTCGTATTTCAATAGAAGAATATAGGATCAAGATGAGAGGTGTCGAGGGGATCTGTACAACGGAAGGAGAGGGAGTCCCCGGGTGAGAAGGCTGGACAATGTTGTGCAGGATCTGGAGAGATTTGGGCGTAAGAAGATGGAGAAGAGCAGCCCAAGAGAGGGGGATGAATGGCACAAGATTATTGAGGCGGCCAAGGTCCTACTGAAGTGCCAAGTAAGAAGAAGAAGCGCAGGTGGGACCACACGATCTTCTAAATGAATTAAGTGCCAGTCGACAATAGTGAACTGTACCTCTTTGGGAGTTTCACCAATGGGTGCATTCTCCCCTTATGCTATTTATGTATTTATTCTATGTATCATGATGTATCAGCTTCACTTATTGCAGAAATATACTACAGTTGTGCAAATTTAATGTCTTTTAAGTATTGCGGGTGTCTTGACGGTTCCTCCAGGTTTAGAACGACTGTCCTAAGTAGAGTCCTAAGTTTGGAACTAGAGGTTGGTAGTTCTGTCTATCTTTATTCAGGAACCTTGAGATCATTCTGTATGGAAACGTAAATTGGGAGTATTGGGGTGATTCTGCGAAGAATTTTTTGGAATAGAGTACTTGAAGTCGATATTCAGTAAGACCACACTCCCCCCCCCGCACGACAACGATAGAATAAAATTTATTATCATAATAAAGGAAGCCATTAAAAAAGTCCACAAACAACACTTCAATTTCCCTCAGCTTCCCATTTCCTTTTTCCTGTCTGGAAAATAAAAAAAAAAAATCATTCATTCAAACGCTGCAAAATCCAAACTAATTTCTATTTTGACTGGAAAAAAGAAAAAAGAAAATGGCCTCACCAAAAGCCTTTCAATTATACTTTCATCCTGTCCTCTTCAGACATGATGTCCATGAACAATATACGTCACTTCCGCTGCAGAACTGGCAGACGTCAAAGTAAAGTGGTAAAAATAAACTATATCATTTAATAAAAGATAAAATAAAAAAAAACCATGGCTACTTCTTTAAAAGTGTCAGAAACTTTATTTTAAAAATAAATAAATAAAGCTCCAGAAAAAAAGGGGGGGAATATTCTTTAGAGAGTGGGGGACAAAAAAAAAATCTATAAAAAGTTTTTCCACTGCTTCTTCATTTTCCTAACGTCAAACCCCATGAATGAAAAGTTATAGCAAAAATAAACTGAAAGCAAAAATCTATTTTTGAAAAATAATTTCTTTTTTATGCTATGGCCGTGGAGAAAATCGCAACTTTACCATTTATTTGTAAATCTACACCGGAAGTTCACTGAAATTTCGGAGTTTGATGAATATTTTCACAACCGGAAACACTAATTTCTTGAATGGATTTATTTATTTTATATTTTCCCAAAGATTTTCTTTAAAAACATTTTTCATTCTCATTGCCGTAGTGTTTGTTAGCCAAACAACTTTCTGTTTTAATAAATTTTTTTCGGAAAAATCTTTCCCAATTTAACCAGTTAAGCGGTGGAATTTAGTTTTTAAAAAACCCCCCCACAGTGTGCGGTATTAAAATCACGACAATGACGTGTATACACGTGTCGAACGCAGGAGGGCAAAACAACCCAAAAGTTTACAACGTCTCGTAATAGTCACTGCAAGCGACCTTTTTTTGCAATCTCTCTCTGGGGGCTTGAGATTACCAGAGCATTCTGTGCTCATTCAAAAATCTTGCACCGCTTCTTCACGTATGCATTGCTCTAGTTCAGGGGTCGGCAACCTATTTCAAGTATTCTTTAAATAATTTTAATAAATATTACCAAGAGCCGCAGAGATAACAGAGTAAAAAACCTCTGCAGATCATTTGTATTCTCAAATTATTATTTTATGATATTCATTAACATTTAATTGTATTATATATTTATTTTCACATATTGCAAAGTAAATAAACAAATAAATAATAACGAATGAAAAGGCGGCATCTTACAATATAAATCAAGTACCTTATTTTGATATTGTATAATTCCATTCAATTTCGAACCTACCACATTTAAAATTATTTTTGAAAAAATACCTTTAATAAATGGGATTTTTATTCGTTTCAATAAAATTAAAATATATAATACATTTTGGACAGGCTGAAGAGCCACAAAATTTGGATAAAAGAGCCGCATGCGGCTCGCGAGCCACGGGTTGCCGACCCCTGCTCTAGTTAACTAGGGACGCCAAGAGCTTTTTACAAGGAAGAAAAGAGAGCTTTGGATTCTGTGCAAAATGAAATCATGCTCGTACTGAGAGGTCTGAATCTCTATCTAAGGTAAAAAACGGGCATTGCACAAGGGTTGAGAGCTTCTATTTGTGTGAGGTAATTAATTCCCCAATCTCTAATGCGGAGACCCAAACATGTACCAACCACTTATCATTTGGCTGAGACTCCCTCCACTCCGCTCCGTATAAAATACTTGGCAGTTCTATTGTTAAGATAAAGGAAACATCCCACCAAATAATATTCTTATTGTATTTTATTAAAATTTCGAGTTTTTTTTTGTAGTTAATGGCAATTTTATATTTTTTACGAGTATACACGTCGAACGCACCGTAACAGAGATTTGGTTTGACGTGTATAAAGTTACTAGTTATCACTTCAGAGAACCTGAAATGAAAGTGTCCCCCGGGGTAAAACTAAATTTCACTAGCATCTAAAACTATCGCTACACAATCTTTAAAAAGGTAAAGTAAATATTTACCCACATTAAATGGAGAACAAACTAATAAGGTATTATGAAGCCAAGAAAATATTAGCTATAAAAACAAAACCATCAACCATTTATTATTTTAACAACTAAATTTAATAATAATCTAAACGAGTTAATTTCAATTTAGGAGGTTAACTTCATAAAAGATTTGGCTGGAGTAGTTAGATATATGTATATACTTTAAATGAATATGCTTCGTAAAGTTAATAATAAGAGCCCTGGAGCGGAGAAAACTTTGAATTCCAGCTTACACAATTCTGGAAAAGCGTATTAAGTGTGCAGCAGTAATTTATAGCCATGCCAACTGCTGGAATTCCACTAAGAATTATTCCCTAATCTTTGGGTTTTTCTTTTCTTATTTATTCATTTTCTTTGCAGAGATTCTGAGGACTTCTATTTTTTTTACTATAAGAGAATAAATGTGTATTTTTATATTATTTTTTCTATTCAGTCAAAATGGGAAGCGACCATCTTGATTTACAGTTTAAAGTAATATAAATAAATTTTGCCTGTAATTGTCAGCTTCCTTTTATCTAGTTTTCAAGATCCTTGTGCGCCCTCAAGAACTCTTGAATGATATTTTATGCAAGCAAGCTCTAATGGACTGCAGCAACCCAATTTTTGGATATTCAATCACCCCCGTATTGTTTAGTATTCTGCGATTTACGCAATCGTACAACTAATTAGTATTCAACTAATCCCACTTTTCTAGATAAATTTAAGGGAGAATTTCTTTTCTCAATGTACAAGCCCAAAGTAGGGAATGCCAACAACCATAGGGAGTAGTGAGACTTGATTGTACTGCAGAAGAAGAAGAGTTATCAGGTACAGTCTGAAGGTGATCTGTTGGTGAATTCACTTTTAATCGATTTGGAGTTTCCATTATTTTCAACTAAGATCCTATTTGAGAAATTCGCACTGCAGGTGTCTATAGAAGTAAGTATGCAGGATCTAGATAAGAGGTGTAGGTACTGGGTAAAGTATAGGTTTGAGGGATCTGTACCACGGCAAGCTGGGCCTCAGTGTTGAAGGACAGGTTGAAGAGAATCTAGCCAGTACTTGGATACTTCGAACATACATAGTATTTAAGGAATAAGGCAAAAGGAAAAAGAGTAGGATTATCTTAAGTGTTCCGGGACATAACCTGGTGCCAAACTCGATAGAATTAGAATTAAAAACGGGATGGGACCTATATCCCACCGCACCGCAGCTACAAGAGGCTTATTGTGTCAGCTCCCTTTTTTTGGATCTAGTAGACGAAACCTCTCCTACCAAAGAGGTTGAGGACTTTCCCCTACTAGTTATTTTTGCGCTACTATCTCCTTTAGTCTCAAAAAGCCAAAGATTTCGAATAGCAAGTGAGAGAGGCCGTCTCCTCCACTTCCTGACATAATCTGCACAGCGGTTCCAAGCTAATAAGTCCCCCCCCCACCTTGCGCAGATACTACCATGCCCCTGTGAATAGGCCTGTAATCAGAGTGATATGATTTCTGCCCAAATAAAGGGTCTCTTTGGCACTTTGCTTACATAGCCAAGGCTTTATTAGTCTTGCTGTGTTTTTACATCGACAAACAGTTCTTTCTGTCAAGGTAGAACCGACTTCGCGGTGACATTCTTGAGCGGTTCAATGCTATCTTTTAAATTCCAATTGATGAGGCATTAAATCGAGTTGTATTAAGACAGCAATTCTAAATTTCTCTAACGTAAATTTAACAAAAAACTAAATTATTCAGACTTTCAGTACAAGTACCATTTCATGCAAATCACTTATCATGATGCATCTATTAAAACGTAATAAACCAGCGATGCACTTAACGTCTAATGCATGTAAGAATAAAAGAATAAGAAGTAATAAAAACTGATTGTACCAGCAATAGTGCGGTTTTTATGGAAAGCAATAGTGATGAAATCGAGGTCTTTCTACTCCACTACCTAACCTCTACTTCTACGAGTTGTTGGCTAGTAAAAACGTGAAAGACTGTAGTAGACTGGCTGGTATAACTTTATTACTTTTTATGCATCACTGATCTCTGCATGTTAACTGCAATAATACTTAAGTTGCATCTATCCTATATTACATACTTCAATGTGACATCCTAAGCGAGATTATCCCTTATCTTATTAAAGCAAAGATTATCTTAGTGCGTTTTCTTTCAACTTCTTATCTCAGACTCGTCATAAGTATTATCTTTCTGCAGCTTCTTCATCTCCTTCTTTCTATCACTTCCAGCTGGATAGAATATTTTATAATGTAAGCTAGTTTTATACTGCATAACTTATTTATTAAAAAACCCTTCTTTAACTGAGAGTGTTCTTGAAGTAGCTCTTCCGGGAAGTACGCTTTCACTTCTCCCTCATAACCAATCCACTGATTCATTCACTCGAAACTCTCGGAATAGAATCACGAAAGGAATTATCCGAACAATGTTCAGCAATTTGAGATTAAAAGCTTAGAAATGAAGCAGGAATTCCTTACTGTAATACATTATACGCAACCTGCTTTTTCCTGTCCTTTTTTACTGACGTCTGCACTTAATTTACAAAAATAGTATAGTGCGGCAAGCCAATGTCCGGTATAAATTCTCATAGTCTCTGCATTATTTCCGTGTCAACGAATATAAAAAATTTGTATCGTTGATTTTTGGTCTGTCTGTAGAAACGTATTAGATTAGATTAGACTAGGGCGGCCTCAAGGCCTACGCCACTGAGACCCCCTTTGGATCTATTGTGGCTCCTCTCACTCTAAAGCTCACCCTCCAGACCTGTCCTTTTAATCAGAATCTTAATGCTGGAAAGGGACTCTTGGATAAAGCTCTCAAGGCCTTGGTTTTTCCTCCCCGAGAAGTAACATCCTTAGCCACACAAGCCCCGTCACACTGACACAACACGTGCAAAGCCGTTTCCTCCTCTTCCTGACAGAACCTACAGAGGCTATCATCTGCCAGGCCTTCGCAATGCATGTGTTTTCTGAGCCTGCAGTGGCCAGTTAATAGGCCTACAATCATCCTTATAGCCCCACGGCCTTGACGGATTAATTCTGCAGTCAGCCTCGGCGAATAGCCTTTAATAAACTCCTTCGCCTATCTCTGCCCAGTGGCTGTGGCTGTAGAAACGTATGCTTGATGTCAAAATGATTAATATTGAACAAAACTGATTATGTACCTGTAATGATGGACGTAAGTTTGAAACCGGCAAGTAATACAGGAAATAGGCTTACTACGGAGGATAAAAATAAACGATATTATCCCAAACGTTTCATCCAGATCATCTCTATGCTCAAGATCAAAGTTCAAAAAAAAAAAATCTTCTTACTCTAATCCATCTACACATAATCTAATCACAGGACTGGCGATGACTGGTCCACAAAGCGGAAGACCTGAGTTCAAATTTAGCAGAACTGCTTCTAGGATTTTTTGCTTGCCATGGTCTTCTACTCTTCAACATTGACTACTGTTGTTGTTCGCAAGATAATAGTCAGCTAGAATGTCGGTCTTCTATAATAAATAAGGCTCAAGAAGTGAACGAGTACGCAGGGACCATCGTATTAATCTCATACGTCACCGGATATAGGAGGATTGGTGACAAACTAAATCAAACAATCGAAAAGATAAATTTGTGAAGTTTAAAAAAAAACCGGATGTAAAAGGTCACTTGATTTGGGCCTACTAACTTGTTTGCAACCTTCTTAGACGAAACATTGATGAATGAATAAATTTTGTCAACAAGAGACATAACGAAAAAGAAGAAGAAGAAGAAGAAGCTTTCATCACACTGATTCCTTAAGGAAAAGGACAAGGATAACCCTTATTTACCTCCTACAACTACAACGGAATGCGGGCTATCACACTGGGGTAGATTTCTTCCCGTCCGCAAAACACTCTACTAAGGCACAGGCTAAGCAAATCCTAGGCCGCCACATTTCTACTTTGCTCGCCTTCCAATCTAATAGAGTATTCATGTTCGCTTGACCTCCCAAGAGGGTTTCCCATACCCCGAACTACCTCTTCTACTCCACGATCCTCGTCTTGCTGGTACGTTCTTGTTGGTTTTGTATAAGCAAGAGCCAAGAATGTAGGTCTTAGTTTTCCACTGGGGGAAAGCTAGGAAGTTTCGAGTGAGACACAAGCATTGCCCAGGGTCAGCGTGCCGGCATGAGAGATGAAGAGAGGACGCGGTCAAAAAATCCACCTTGCGGACTACGTGGGTTGGTTTTACTACTTCACCAGTGGAAAACCTACCATGGACCCGACGATGTTATAGTCTCCTAGCCAATCCTTTGTTATTACTGCGCTACCGTTGTCCCCTAACTATCTTCGTATCTTTAGCCTATCCTATCGGGAAATATACAGCACTCCAGCTTGTTTTGGCTAGGTTAAAAAGAGATCGCCTACCTCATGCTGCCATTGAAACTAAGTCCTGGGTGGTATTAAATGGAAATAGCTCTCTTTTTTTCTCACTTACACACACATACGTACAAACTCCATGCTCGCAGCAGCTCCAAGCTATGGAGAGCGCAAAAGCGGTTTACCGAAATGCTGCTTAAAGTGGTTTAATCAAGTATCAAGAAATGAGCCCTTCAAGTACCTCGACCAAAAAAAAATCAAGGAAGGCCTAATTACCACTCGAAGGCACACATGGCAGTCCCAATCATCAACTTGCGGCCCTTTAAACAATTCTACACCGCCTCCAGCTGGATGTGTGGTTTCAGTGACGACTTTGATTAAAGTATGGGACTAAATTGGTCGAGTGAAATTGATAGGTGAATTGTGATAATCGTGAAACTTTGGCATTATTATAGCATACGAGGTGTGGCTATTAAATAACGAGTCTGATGCTGCTACAGAAGAACTATGCATGTGCCAAATCCTTTCGACCGACAGCTGTGCAGCGTAAAGCCTTCTCTTTCGATTGCAGCGTCTCACGTGTTTGTAGACAAAATCTGTCTGACCGGAACCGTCCGTTTGTGTAAGAGGTGTTAGTTTCGTTTTGCCGAATGCATGTAGTGGAGTACACATGTAGTAGAGCAACGAATTGTCGTGAAATTTCACATCAAAATTTGATAAAACCGCTACTGAAACTTAAAGAAGTTTATGGCGATAAATGTTAATAACGTGCGCGAGTTTTTGAGTGGTTTCCAAGATGGCCGAGAAGACCGTCGGAGATGATGGCGGCCTTGGTCGCCCTTTCACATCCAAAACGGATGAAAATATCGATTATAATTAATCAACATTACTACCGTGAGGTGCTTGCTCAACTCCGTGGAATGAGTAAGGGAAAAAAACGACCCGATTTGTGGAAGAACAAGTCACGGGGTTTCTCCATGAAGACAACGCGCCGGCCAACACTGCATTGTCTGTCAAGACGTTTCTAGCCAAGTACAACATCCCAGTTTTAGGCCATCCGCCTTATTCGCCTGACCTGTCCCCCCATATGACTTTTATCTGTTCCCTAAAGTCAAAGTCTGCATTAAAAGGAACACGATTTCAGTCCGTTGAAGCTGTGAAAGAAAAAGCGGCCCGCGTCATGCAGGAACTCACAGAAAAAAAGACTTCCAGCACTGTTTCGAACAATGGTAAATTCGCATGGAGCGTTGTAGTGATAGGGGAGGGGTGTATTATTCAAGGTGATAATAACTAAATATGTTTAAATTTAAAATAAAATGTTTTTTTTACAGCAATAGTCTCGTTATTTAATAGCCACACCTCGTAATATGTAAATCCACCATTTTGTTTTAAACGGTTTCTTAGGAACAGTCATGCAAGAGTCCTTTTGTTAAAAACAAAACAAGCAAAAAACGTGTAAATCCAAACTTCCGGCCATGTTTACGCGAAGTAAAAGAATTCAAAGAGTAAATACTTCCGCAAGGGAAGTTAATGATGGATATAAGGAAGAAGATTATTAAGTAATTCACTATCTTGACGTGGAACTAGGGCAAACTAGGGTGGGAGAAGGATGTATTGTATATATTATATAAAGTAGGAGGGCTATACGGGAGCAGCCAATGGCAAACAGGGATTTATGTAAGCATCACAGGCCTCAAACGTAATTACCCCCAACGTAGTATATTACAAATTAATAATTTAGGACCTTACAAATCCTTCTATTTAATACCATCCAATTTAATTTTACACTCTTTAAGTACGGTATTCTGAAAATTTTTTAATTTTAAGTAAATTTATACAAACTTTTGAGAAAAATTATATTATTTTTATAAAATCACTTAGGAATTAGTTCTTCAATATTAAGTCTAGATCAGCGTTTCCCAACCTGCGCGTACACTTACCACTGCTAAAAATAATCAATGGCGGACATACAAATTTTGGAAAAAAAAAAAATTAAGCATAAAAATATCCTATGAAATGTTTTTTCCAATAATACATAAAAATAGTTTTAATTAATAATATTATACAGTAAAGTTGTTAATACGTACAGTAATAAGGTCAGTCTATCTCAAGATATACGAGAAAATATAATAGCACATTTACGAGGGTCGTTGAGGATCGCAAAAATAAAAACTACTTAATTTTTTGGGGTAAACCATTTCATTTTTCAACATAGTCTCCTTTTAGGCTTATACACTTCGTCCAACGCTGCTCTAGTTTGTTGATCCCTTCCGAATAATAGGATTTGTCCAAGTCTGAAAAATAGCCATTCGTTTCTGCAATCACCTCCTCGTTTGAATAAAAATCTTTTTCCCGCCAGCCATTTCTTCATATTGGGGAACAAATAGTAGTCCGAGGGAGCCAAGTCTGGAGAATGGGGGGGGGGATGTGAAACGAGTTGGAACCCTATTTCCATTAATTTTGCGACCACAACTGCTGAGGTGTGAGCTGGTGCGTTCTCGGTGATGGAAAAGGACTTTTTTGTGGGCCAATCGTGGGCGTTTTTCTTGCAGCTCGGTTTTTCAAACGGTCCAATAACGATGAATAATATGCACCTGTAATAGTTTTACCCTTTTCCAGATAGTCAATGAGGATTATTCCTTGTGAATCCCAAAAGACAGTCGCCATAATCTTTCCGGCCGAAGGAACGGTTTTCGCCTTTTTTTGGCGCAGATGGTAACCCATTGTTTAGATTGTTCTTTGGTCTCAGGAGTGTAGTGATGTATCCATGTTTCATCCACAGTGACGAAACGACGCTTAAAGTCCTGCGGATTCTTCTGGAACAGCTGCAAACCGTCCTTGCAACACTTCACACGATTTCGTTTTTGGTCAAGCGTGAGCAATCGCGGCACCCATCTTGCGGATAGCTTTGTCATGTCCAAATGTTGATGCAAAATATTATGTACCCGTTCATTCGAGATGCCCACAGCACTAGCAATCTCACGCACCTTCACTCTTCTGTCATCCATCACCATATCATGGATTTTATCAATAATTTCTGGAGTAGTAACCTCTACAGGGCGTCCAGAACGTTCAGCGTCACTTGTGCCCATTTGGCCACCCCGAAAATTTTGAAACCACTTATAAACTGTTCTAATCGAAGGTGCAGAGTCACCATAATGTTTATCAAGCTTCTCTTTAGTCTCCTGAGGCGTTTTGCCTTTCATAAAGTAGTGTTTAATCAACACACGAAATTCTTTTTCGTCCATTTTTTGAAAATCACTCGACTTCCTCGATTCAAACGAATGCCAAACACAAAGAAATAGACCGATCTGGCTGAAACTTGGTGTGTGTTCTTCCAAGAGATGCTACTAACTAAACATAACCTCGATACGCGCCAGTGGTGCTATCTCTCTGAATTTGCACGGACTTTTCAAACGACCCTCGTATCAAGGTTTAAAATTGTCATTCATGTAGTATTTTTCCCAAAACCGGAAAACACAAATGATAATTGGATTTCAAACCCCTTCTATAAAAGAAAATTAAGGAAAAGCTACATCATTATCAATAAAAAAGATAAAGAAAATTTAATAGAATTATCATGTGACAGAGCTTGAATGATAACTATGTAAAGATCTGCTTAAAGAGACTAGATTGTAATGAGTAAGCTCTAGCCAAGCAACATTAAATTTAATTGGTACTTAACAGGTAGTTGGAATGCTTAAAAGAAATTAATTTAGAAGATTTGGGCACCAATAAAATAATCTTTAAAGAAGAACATTGCAAATTAATTAATAATTTTGAAGAGAAAAATATGTACGCAATTTTTAACTATTTAGAAAAAAAGTTTTAAAACTAAGATCTTACACTTTGCGAAGTTTATAAAGGGAACATGAACTAGGAACTCCTTTGTAACAGATACTTTGGGGATCTCTAAACAAATAAAGATGATTTTTTTTTTTTAAATTATTTATTGAAAAATTTATAACTGCAAAATTATGATGAAGGGAAAAGATGAGCACAAGAGTGGAGCAATTGTCCTCTGACAATCCTCCGAAATATTGTCAAGCAGTGAGAAAGGAGAAATATGCAGGCGATAGATTGTGAATGTGATAGGGGAAAAGTGAAGAACTTGAGATGTTGAGATGAGCGAGATGAGAGTAATTAGCAAGGTAATAGAGCTGAATGAGAATAGAGACTGAATGAGAACAGAGAGGGATATTTACATGTTTACAAAGGAAAAATTATACATCAATTTCTCTCCATCAGTAGATCTCTTGGCAAACGTCGTCTCAAGTCTTCTATGGGGATTCCCAGGAATAGAGTGGGAAGAAAGTTCTTGGATTAACGGATTGTAGTGGGGAGAGAGAGAGTGAGAGAGTTATGAAATTTTTTGTACCGAGATGTGATGAGGTCGCGTACGAAAGATGATAATAATAATAAAATAACACACTTAGAATAACAAATTTGCACGAAATACCAATCATATTTTACGAAGTGTTACAATTTAGCATGATTGGTACTATCAAGTGGGTACGCGAGCCAAAAAGATATTGGGAAACGCTGGTCTAGAAGTAAAAGTCCTTACGAGAAGCTGATGGAATACTTTAAAATTGGGCAACTTAACTAATATACAATTTAAACGAAATAAGCACCAATAGCATCTGCATACTTTTTACAAGAGGAATTCTATTTAAAATCAGAAAAATTGAAGAACATCGTTATCAACGTTTGAATGGGCATTTATGAGAAGGGCGAGCAATCGATGTTCTTTAATTCAACAATGCCGGCTGGTGTCAGTGTAATTTCCGGTACATTTTTCTTTTTGTTTTATCGAATTTTTTGGGGGGAAAAACTAATTCTACAGTTTTCAAAAATTAGTGGGCGGTGGCGATTGTTGGTGTAGTGGTTATTAAACGTAGATTGGGTGATCTAAAGTTAGTGTTCCGTGTTTAGCTACTTTTTATTGGTTAGCAAAACAAAGAAGTATGTGCATCTGTTCCCCGTCCAGGAAATCTTTCAAAAATAGATTAATAAATGACTGCAGCCGCCGTCTACTGTTCACAAAGAGTTCAACGTCCTCTTCCGCTAAGAGAATTTAGGACTAATTTTTTGGTCCAACAGTTTCATTAATATGCTTGCAATTTAATCAATTCCTCTCACCCCCATTACGAACTTCCGATCAGTAGATCATTAAGGCGTTGGTTTCCTCTCGCTAGCTGTGATAGCTGATTAAGTTGGACACAGAAATCTGGACGAATCACACCCACCAGTCTTTTTTTGTTCCTGCACCAAATTATATTTCAATAACGAGAGAAATTATTATCTTCAAATGTTTGGTTAGTAAATATGGATACAGCTGTTTCTTTCACAGGAAGAGAGATAAAAGGGCCAGTGATGACACTGCAGGACTCACCTGCCTCATTCTTAGTTCCTAGATTCTCAACCTTACACACTCTTCAGAGTCAAGAACCCAATTTAAACTACTATTTCCAGGAACATGCTTCAATTAAAAGTTTTCGCTAAGGAGGAGCTGCTCTTGCAACGGCCAAGTTTCTACCTTCATTAGTTACATCACGAAGTGGTAGCAGGGAACAGTATTAGTATTTAGTGATAGATTCCCCTTGAATGGGATGCTTGCTACCCATAAATATGGAATTATTTAGAGGGCCAAGCATTGGGAGAGGAATTAATTGATCTGGTGACCGTTTCGAAATAGATCCTTCCACTTGGAGCTTTTAGGCTGGATAGCTAAGTTATTTAGAGCTAGTATACGTCGTATAAGTTCATCGCACTATTCATGGTAAACGACATACCCCATAGTAGACCAGTTTTGGGAGTGATCATGCCGATTTAATCTGCCCTTATGTCTTCTTATGAGGCTGGATAGATCATAAAACATCTCTCTCTCAGGATGTTCTATCATAGGTGTGTCTAGTCTCTGAGGGGACTATTTTAGGAAGATAGAAAACATCTCTTAAAACACGGTCAGATTATCCTGACAATTGCTGTTTTGCGTTTAGAGGCTTCTGGCACTTGAAAACAATATAAGAGACAATGTGCCTTCTGGCACTTGAAGATTATGGGAGACAATATGCCTTCTGGCACTTGAAGACAACAGGAGACAATGTGCCTTCTGGCTTTTGGAGACTATAGGAGAAAAAGTGCCTTCTAGTACTTGAAGACTATAGGAGACAATGTGCCTTCTAGCACTTGGAGACTACAGGAGACAATATGCCTTCTGGCTTTTGGAGACTATAGGAGAAAAAGTGCCTTCTAGTACTTGGAGACTATAGGAGACATTGTGCCTTCTGGCACTTGGAGACTATAAGAGACAATGTGCCTTCTGACGTTTGGAGACTAGAGGAGAAAAAGTGCCTTCTAGTATTTGGATACTATAAGAGACAATATGCCTTCTGGCACTGGAGATTATAGGAGAGAATGTGCCTTCTGACGTTTCGAGATCGTAAAAGACAATATGCTTTCTGGCACTTGTAGACTATAGGAGACAATATGCCTTCTGGCACTTGAAGACAATAGGAGACCATGTGTCTTTCCTTCACAAAATAAAGGGTTAACCTTGAGCTTTTTTAGTTAGTTTTTTTTTTTCAGGAAGAGTAGGAAATAACCCGGGATGGCATTTCTGAGTAAACACAGTGAAAAGAAGGAAAGTAAGAAGTACAAGAGTTATAAAGGAAATTATTACAGCTGTTTTTCAAGAAAATCCCAAAAAATGAAGCCTATATTCAGTTCAGTTCCACTAACTTCCTATTTAAAAAATATTTGCAACGTTCTTTGATATTACATGATGATGGTAGTACAGTAAATTGTTCTAAATAAGCACCTTAGAGTGAAGGTTATCTAACGTAGCAGTTACCACGAGAACAGATCCCCGGGAAAAACAAATTTTCGCTGGCAAAAAAAAAAATTGAAAAACTGAAAGAGATCTAAAATGAGCCATTTTCCATGATCCCATGATATTTAATAATATCGATGATGGCTTCTTTGTCAAGGAAAACCATTTCAATAAAGTCAAATAATAAAGGAAAGAGGGAAATTAATTTTCCACAAAATGTACAATGCTGAAATAATTTATTTTTTTGCAAGATCTTCGAACAGTATGTTTTGTAGTAAAAATTCTTATTTCATTTTAAATAAGTTTATTATTATTATTATATAAAAATTAAATTAAAACAAAATAAGAAAAGCGCGAAAAACTTGGAGGAAATATGAAAGTTACGCAAGGAAATACCACAGGGAAATCACAATAGCAGAGCAGGAAAATAAAATTTATAATAGCAGACAAGTTTTTCCTTTATTGATCAGCTAGTTTTATATTACTTGATATTATATATATTTCCCAGTTACCATTTTCCTTTATAAAATATTCTTGAGAAAATAGAAAAGAAACATTGTGCTTGTACAGGTGTAACTTTGGGAAATTCTATTTTTGTACATCTTCCTATTTCCTGTTACTTCTCTCTATTCATAGTAAAGTGAGATGTCTCAGAATCACCAATTTCTTGAAATCATGTTCAAGAAAGGAACTTCAAAGAGATAGGTGTAATATCTGTACTATTCAGTAAAATAGAACTTTAGAGGTATGGATATAATTCACTTTTTCCATAGGAGACTTTAAAATGTTCCAGGAACGTTCTTAAGACGTTTTAGAAATTTTAGCAATTCATCTCTTTAATTAAGATCGTAATAGGATCATAAATAACATTAAGATGGTACTTTTAAGCGAGCGTAATCACCGCAATTCCTTAAATGAAGATAACTGGACAAATAATTCCTAAAACAGGATGCAGACATAGATGAAGGCAATGAAGAATACTAATTTAAAGAACTCTGAGAACTAAAAAGAACCAAAAGTGACAGGTTTTGACAGGAGTGACAAAACTTTGAAGTATTTCGCTCTTTTCTTTTGTTATGAGTCATTCAAAAACTGTGACCTAATATTACGGCTAACCGAGCTGTTCGGAAAAATAACCTTCAGCAGAAAAAAACCTAAGCTTTTTCCAGCTAATGACCCTTGCATTTCCACGTAGCAATCCTAGTGGAATAATAAGATGCACAACAGTTTCTCGCTCTGTGCTTTCTCTTGTGAGACGTGCTACCTTATAATATCCTAACTAATTCGAGCCTTGGCAATCCCAATAACGTCACCCTGGGATAGCCTTCCAATGGTCATTTTGGCCTGCTGACACACCTACTGAGCGTAGCCTTAAGGATGTTATTACAAATTACACATCTCTCTAATACTCGTAACTACCAACGTCGAGTTTGGAATCGATGGAAAGGAAAGTGAATTGTTGGGCAAACTTGTTCAGCATTTCATTACCGGAAATGACGTAAAAGTTTGGAAACCAAACCACAATTATAAGCTGCTCCAGTTTGGAAATGCGCTCAGTGCACTTACAAATTTCGTTTAAAAAAAAAAAAAAAAAAAAATAGCGTTTTCTAGGATGTCAGCCTACAGCTCTAAAAATAGTCTGCTTTAGGCTCATCAACGGCCTCTTCCATCCTAAAATATCCTCAGTGGATTTAGAAATTCTCTTCAATATACAGGGTGTTCATTTTAAGAAGGCTCAAATGCATTTCATGCTTTTCTGGTATTTACTAATTACATTTCAACTTTTTAACTGGTTAAAGCAGTAACTCCTGGATAACCAGGAGGTTATCAACTGCTCTCTCTGTATCTGAGGAGCCAACTTTGAAGGCACAGTACATGATGCTTCACAAGTTGAGTAAAGTGCATTATTTGATAAATTAAGGAATAAGTTTGATCCTTAACATGAAAGATATTGATCACTTAAATATGTGGCAGGAGGTTTCCAATTTTTTTTTTGGTAATTAAACGCAACTCTCCCAAAATTACCAAATAATTATTAAACCTTCTTGTTTGTAACAGATGTAAAATTAATATTTAGCCATTTTGTTTATGCTTGAGAACATCTAAAGCTCTTAACATTTGGTTTTTCTTAGAAAATCACTTGGAAAACTACTTATTTCCCGATGTTAAGAAAAATACTAGCTTTACTGCCTTGGCAATATTTTCAGTAGAAAGGGGATGAAAAAAATACATAAAAATGACCTACCGCGTGCTTTTCTTACTCTTTGATAACAAGTTAAAAAATTTGAAATATGATTAATAAATATCAGATTTTGACATGGCCTAACACCTTTAATTTTAAAGATATCGAGTCGCAGTTTCCGGTTTCTTTCATAACATTTTATACTCCTTAAAACCGTTATATGAAAATCGGGGGTCAACTGCAAACCCTCACTTTTGGACGCGCGTCAGCCGCGTATGCAAGCAAGAATCTAAAAATCAAGTCACAAATTCTGAAACTAGAGCTGACAGGCAACAAATTATTCCTCTACGATTTTTTGCTCAGATCAACCGTTTAAGCATGAAATGTATTTGAGCCGTCTTAAAATGAACACTCTGTATATTTAAAAATTGGACAAGACAGCTAATAAGCCTACATACAAGGCCCAAAAATACTACCAATTTGTCCAAAAACAACAAAAAATAGAGCACAATATTTGCACAGAAGGTGCAGCATCTGAAGGGAAGATTCAACGGAAGAAGAAGACGACGAAGAAGACAAAGTCGGTAGCGCAGTCTACAGGAGTTACAGAGAAAATAAAAATTAGTAACGCAGACTTTTACATTTCCATCAAAATTACTATGGGATACAAGTGGTTTAAGACCTACCACAGCGGCTAGAAAGATCAAATAAGAAAGCATTGAAATATTGAAGGTGACAGTTTGGCTTCAAGAACGGTAAATTCATGAAAAAATAAAGAAAAGAAAAACCCAAGAGACGACTAATCTACTTTGCCTCCACAGATGTTTGCACACAACAAGAAGGTTTCATTTTCATAATGGCACGCTCTGGTGCTGTTTTTATAAAATACAGCTGATAAAGAAAAAGACCCAGCTGATGTATAAAACTTTTAAATTATGAAAAGAAAATAGAAATATTTTAAAGATAAAAACTGAACTTTTAAAAAATCAAGACCTAGAAAAAATTGTTAACCAATATTCCATAATTTTCTATTTCTTATGTTTGGATCGAAAAGAAAGGGAAAATCCCGACAAATTTTCACTTTTAGAACAGGAGACAAAACCAAACACACCAAATATATAAGCATTTTTGTGTATGAACATACACATACAATCCCGGACAAAGTGAGAGAAGTTTCATTGGCAATACTCCCTGGAATATGGCCGGAGGGGAGAGAGAGATTGTTTGCAAGAACCACCAACCTGGCAGACTTTAGAGGGAAACGAATCGCACATAGCCAGGGGGAAGAAGCAGGATATGATAGCCTTCCCCCTCTATTTTTTTTGTTGTTTGCACATAAGACCCCCCGACAAAGTACCCGACTGACTAAGCCTTGATAAGGCACGCCTGGTTTTGTTCGTGCTCTGGTGGTGTAATACTTCTAAAGTATCGCATACCGCACGGCCGCCAACTACTACCATCGGGCTACATTGTGCGATATCACAGCATCCAGCCAGCACTGGTGCAGACAAGGTATATACTGGGCAAATCACTAAACCATAAATTAGAACAGAAAATTTTTTTATTAAAAATAATAAGTTGAATAAAGAGGTGTTGGAAGTGTGGAAAAAATATCAAGTTGGAAAATATTAGAATAAAGCCTAGTAAAAGAAAATGAGGACCTGATTTTAAAGAAATATTTTCCTTCACAGAAGCCACTGAAAGCAATTTATAGACAAGAAGACCATTAATTGAGTCCCACAGTACAATGTCTTTGTCCAATCAATAAATATTTTTTTATATTCTATGGCGTATATTGGGCGGAAGTGAATTAAAGAGTAAGAAAAAGGAAGTTACAGATGAAGCTGTTCAATGATCAATGATTAACACCAGGGTATGGCGATTGATGTACCATGGCTCTTCCGGATTGGCTTGATGTGCGCCGCGATTTTTTTTCCCCCCCCAAAAGATCGATTAAACAGGAAATAGTTTATTTATTGTAGAAGTTTGGGAAATTGAGTTTTCACTCATCGACTTGGAGCAGACTAGAGAGAGAAAACGCTTTCCACAAATGGGGGTAACAATAAAAATCTTTATAGAATCAGGTCTGGAACCTTTTGAGACTTACACTTTATCTCTGCACTTTAAATATGTTCTTAAAACTCTTTCTTTTCCTGATAATAGACTTACTAAAAAAATAGCTCTCCAAATTATCAATAAAAAACTTTTTTGGTTCAAGCATTGGCTCTCTTTGGCAAGGTTGTACTCCCATGGCTTTGAGGGTTGCCTCGCTGATCTTTCGAACTGGCGCAGTCAGCTTTTCTCTCTTGTTTCTGCGATCAGGGAATCTCTTTCCGAGCAGTCATTAAACAGAGCGGTTATGTCCGAACGTTTTCCTTTATATAGTTTCTTAGTTCGTGAACATAAAGATTGCGTAACGGCCTCTTTTCATGATAAACTAAACATCCTTGATCTGCGTTGGTTTTTCAAGCTCCGAGGAGAGCTTCTGTATTTGAACCATAGGCCTTGGTTAGATAGAGACTTTGACGAAGAAAAGTGTTCTCTGTGTAATTATAATGTTCGCGAGGAGATTTACCACTTTCTGGGGGAATGTCCTCTACTATCTGAGTTTCGTCAAATTTATTTCAAAAAGGCTACTCTCTCCAGGGAGGAGATCATTGGGTTCTTGTCTGGCCAGGTCCAACCTTGCCCACTGCTACGCTATGCTCGCCATGCCTGGAGGGTCAGGTATCACTGGCTTTCTGACATTATTTAGAATAGACATTATAAGATAATTCTACAATTTTTGAATTGTAATTTCTTTATTTATTTATTTATTTAATTTTATTTTTTTCCGAATGGTAATAGATAATTTATTATTGTTTAAATTTATATTGTTTATTTGTACTTTTTATTCACTTATTTTACTTATTATTTATTTATTTTTTCTTTAATTGTTCATGCAGTAAACTCTGGCAGACGGCATTTGCCATTGCCTATATATTATGTTTTTTTCATAATTGTACTGTACAAGTCTTAAATAAAAATAATAAAAAAAAATAATAATAATAAATAATAAAAATCTTTTTCTGCAGTCGTTTTAATAATCGACAAGATAAACTCTTCTAAACTAAGACGATTAACTAAGACTAAGACGAGGAAGGTTAGGTTAGGTTATTGAATTTAGAATATTGAGGGACCGCTTGCGTCAGAGGAAACCTCAAATTTAAGGAAGAAAATGGTACATGAATTCCCAGCTTCCACGTTTTTAACCTCAGCAATCAAATCCAGCGATCCGTATAACCCCATAAACTCCTGGGTTGCTTTTTTTTTATCCTTTGGGAGCCAAACAAAAAAATCTGCCACAAAACAAGCCTTTCCCATTTTTTTTTGGAGGAGCAGCTCTCCCATAGTAATATCGCTTTCCCAATTTAGTGTCCAGTGATTGTTTTACAAAACTCTCAGTTTATGAGGATCTGATCTGAGGAAGTTATTCAGGCGCAAACATACTTCTACTTCCGGCAATCATTATTTCCTTTTTTTCCCCACATTTAACAAGCCATATCTCGGATAAATATGGTTCCTAAGTAGTTAAACACTTAAACGTCAAACCAAATCTCTATTACGGTGTGTTCGACGTGTATCACTCGTTGTGAAAAATATAAAATTGCCATTAACTATAAAAACTCGGTAATTTTAGTAAAATACAATAAGAATATTATTTGGTGGGGATGTTTCCTTTATCTTACCCAATAGAACTGCCAAGTATTTTATACGGAGGGGGTTGGTGGGAGTCAGCCAAATGAAAAGTGGTTGGTACATGTTCGGTCTCCGCATTAGAGATTGGACATTAACATAGGCTCACAAATAGAAGCTCTCAATCCTTCTGCAATGCCGTTTTTACCTTTTAGATAGAGGTTCAGACCTCTCTGTACGAGCATGATTTCATTTTGCACAGAATTCAAAGCTCTCTTTTCTTCCCTTGTAAAAGCTCTTGCGTCTCTAGTTAACTAGAGCAATGTATAACGTGAAGCGGTGCAAGATTTTGAATGAGCACAGAATGCTCTGGTAATATCAAGTCCCAGAAATTGCATAAAAAATGTTATTGCAGCGACTATTATAACTTTGTAAACTTTTGGTTGTTTTGCCCTGTGTCCGAATTAGGTTTTTTTTAATTAAAAACCAACTTCTTTGATAAAAAAAAATTAATTTTTTCTCTTGTAAATGAAAGCACATCTACGAGTAAGCACATCTCGTAAAGTTAGGCCAACGAAATGAAGTATTAGACAGAACAAAAATCATAAAATATCATATTATAAGAAAAAGAAAGAGGTGGATCTAAAATTCAGAATGGTAGGACGAAACTAACTAATGATGTCTTCCAGTCAGTCAGTGATGAAGCTGATGATGAGGTTGAAGTCATTAATGTGCTGGAGAAGGTAGGAATGAAGTTAGAAAAAAACTTTGCATCATCTTTAAACCTCATCCCAAAACTAGCTATGATATTGTTCTTTCTTTTTTACAACTACAAGATGAATGAGTACAGGAAGAAAAAGGAAAATATGAGGGATGTGCCGACCATAAGATGAAGAAAGAGATGTTATATATACAATACAAATGGAGCGGATTAGGGAGTCAAGATTAGGTAGAAACAAGATGATAATGTGGATGCTGGAGTATGTGTGGCAGAGATTGAGAGAGGGTGTACCTAAAGATGGGGAGATGATCTATAAAGATGCTGGGTCTTTTTTTTTTTTTTGTTCTCACTTATTCTCCCATTTTCTTTTTCGGCTCTTTTGTCCATCCAGGTGTACCTTACCACGCAAAAAAAGAGATGATCTCCTGCCGCCCCCCAGCTGGCGATCTAATAATGAGAGAAAAAAAAATTCATCTTTGGTTACACTTGCTAACTGTTACTTGAAGAATGGTGAGGTCTTCAACTTTCTTTTTCTTTTTTAACATGGCTAAAGAAGTTTTTCTTACTAATGACCGACTATTCCTTCACTCGTTCTTTCATTTAAATGCACCAATAGTGTGTGTGAGCTTTTCTTAAATCAAGTTGCATGGTTTTTGAAAGACAATTTTAGCTTTTATTCATTTTGTTATATTTATACGCAAAAAAAGTTAAATGTTTTGCCTCATTTGACTATTTAGTTACAAGTACGCTTAAAACTTTCACTTACAAGGAAAATATAGCAATTAACGGAAGTTCACATTTACGAAATATCTCAAAGAATTAATTCATTCACAGGAAGTGGATTCTCTGTGTATATATTTTGAAGAGAGATTAGCTAAGCGGTTAATGTATGCCAATAAAGGAGATATCCCAGCTGCTGGCCCTTACTCTCGTCTAAGGAGCTACAAACAGTTCATTGTTCGTTGATCTGTAACGCGAGAACACTATTCGGAGGTCGGCAGGGCACTGAAAATAAAAAAAACGGGACGCCGATGACCTCAGATGTTGACGTGCCTTAAAGTATATATATAAATATAATGCGATTGGCTAAGCTACTTAAATAAATATGAGCATTGTCTCATATTATTTGAAAATGGAGATAAAAAAATAGTAAAATAGTAACAAAATAGTGCTATTATTAATATTGTTAATAAATGAACATACCTGAGAGAGAGAAGAAAGACCCAGATTGTTCTGGGAGTTTAGTGACCACTGTGTAAAAGCCAAGTGAGCGGCCCCAGTCAGCCAGTCAGAATTGGTATGGAATGTTCTTCCGAGTTAGCCCGTTGGGCGGTTAGTCAACTGAGTGGAGTTGAGTCAGTCAGTTAGTGAGTGAGTAAGCAGTTGAGTTGAGTTGAGTTTTGCGTGTGCAGTCGGAGTCTAGTGCAATTCAGTGTAGTGCGGTCCAGTAGTCAGTCGTTGAACAGTTTTTTGTTGTGCGGGTACGTAGTAAGTGTGTAACAGTAAACTGTCGTGACTGTATAGGGAATAGTAAATGTAGTGAATAGTAGGTAATAGTTGCTAGTACGAGGGTCGTTTGAAAAGTCCGTGCAAAGTCAGAGAGATAGTACCACTGGCGCGTATCGAGGTTATGTTTAGTTAGTAGCATCTCTTGGAAGAACACACACCAAGTTTCAGCCAGATCGGTCTATTTCTTTGTGTTTGGCATTCGTTCGAATCGAGGAAGTCGAATGATTTTCAAAAAATGGACGAAAAAGAATTTCGTGTGTTGATTAAACACTACTTTATGAAAGGCAAAACGCCTCAGGAGACTAAAGAGAAGCTTGATAAACATTATGGTGACTCTGCACCTTCGATTAGAACAGTTTATAAGTGGTTTCAAAATTTTCGGAGTGGCCATATGGGCACAAGTGACGCTGAACGTTCTGGACGCCCTATTGAGGTTACTACTCCAGAAATCATTAATAAAATCCATGATATGGTGATGGATGACAGAAGAGTGAAGGTGCGTGAGATTGCTAGTGCTGTGGGCATCGAATGAACGGGTACATAATATTTTGCATCAACATTTGGACATGACAAAGCTATCCGCAAGATGGGTGCCGCGATTGCTCACGCTTGACCAAAAACGAAATCGCGTGAAGTGTTGCAAGGACGGTTTGCAGCTGTTCCAGAAGAATCCGCAGGACTTTAAGCGTCGTTTCGTCACTGTGGATGAAACATGGATACATCACTACACTCCTGAGACCAAAGAACAATCTAAACAATGTGTTACCAAGGGGGAATCTGCGCCAAAAAAGGCGAAGACCGTTCCTTCGGCCGGAAAGATTATGGCGACTGTCTTTTGGGATTCGCAAGGAATAATCCTCATCGACTATCTGGAAAAGGGTAAAACTATTACAGGTGCATATTATTCATCGTTATTGGACCGTTTGAAAACCGAGCTGCAAGAAAAACGCCCACGATTTGCCCACAAAAAAGTCCTTTTCCATCACGACAACGCACCAGCTCACACCTCAGCAGTTGTGGTCGCAAAATTAATGGAAATAGGGTTCCAACTCGTTTCACATCCCCCCTATTCTCCAGACTTGGCTCCCTCGGACTACTATTTGTTCCCCAATATGAAGAAATGGCTGGCGGGAAAAAGATTTTATTCAAACGAGGAGGTGATTGCAGAAACGAATGGCTATTTTTCAGACTTGGACAAATCCTATTATTCGGAAGGGATCAACAAACTAGAGCAGCGTTGGACCAAGTGTATAAGCCTAAAAGGAGACTATGTTGAAAAATAAAAAAGGTTTACCCCAAAAAATTAAGTAGTTTTTATTTTTGCACGGACTTTTCAAACGACCCTCGTAAATGTTAATAATGTTAGTAATGTTACCGTGCTAATAAACCAGGTTTGTTACAAATTTAACGAGTATTATTCTTTACGAACCCACTTTTATTATCAACTAGTGGCAGTCACTAGTTGTAGTTGAAGTTTTTCTTCCAAATAAATAGAGGAAAGATAGAGGAAAAACTTTACAATACGTTGAATGATATGTAAGTGAATTGGAAGTAAATATTTTCTTAATAAACGTAGAACAAAATGGAAACTGAGGAAAATCTGTCTTCTTGTAGAAAGAGTTATATTGAAAACGGAAGTTATTTTGAAGCTACATAAATATTTATTGATAATTCCAAATAATGAGAAAAACATTCGAGAAAAACCGAGCGGATTTTTTCAATCTAGCAATGCTTTTAGCATAAAATATATTTTTTAAAAAAGTTAAAATTTTAAAAAAATCACCTTAAAAAAATACGTATCCCATTCACGTCAATTAAATACTACTCAGGATACTGTTCCTGCCGACACCATCATTTGAAATAATAAACTTCCTGTCTGTTATCCAATGCTGACTGGATATAAGGCATTCCTTGAATGTTTGCACCAATTTATATTCTAAACTGTACATTTAAATTCATGCATACGCGCACGGCCGTGCGTGTTCGCGTACGGTCGGCCTATATACATACAAACACACAGTACAAAATAACTGATTTCGGCAATAATACAAGCACTGATTTACACATACAGTAATCCAACCCAATTGTGTTAATCTAATTGAAATCGTTTTAATTATGTGTCCTCAATAGCATTCTTCGTCTCGTCTCATTTTTGGGTTCCTTTATTCTTTAAAGAGGGGGGGGGGCTCTTTACTGAATTAATTTTTTGTATTCTCTTAAAAAACAAAAAGCTGTCTACGATTTTCTGCAAACTTGCAATACTTGTTGTGCTCGTCATATTTCTTTTTTTTAATTTAAGAGGCGACCACAGCTAAGGCTTTTTTGATTGCACTTGCCAGCCTTTGTCAAGTGTTCTCTCGTTATCCAGCATCAGTGCCCATCACCAGACAGTGAGCTTTAAGAAGCTCCTAGAAAGAGTAAAATTCCAACCCGTTATCGTTATTACTTCGATAAATCACGGAAAATATTAATTAATCACTAAAAAAAAAACAGTTTTACAAACTGACAAACATATACATTTGTAGAAAACTAATATGGATTTACTCATAAATCAATGTATATAGATAAGTAATCATTTATATACACAACAAAATAGCCTCCCGATATATAAAACCCGGATAAACATAACTGCTATACCACCAAACAACAACATATTATACACATAAATATTAAAATCCATCGCCAATCACGCGGAGCGGGTTTTTGGAGCTGGAGGGGGGAAGGGTAAACGCTTAGCCTAAAATGTTATATACACAAAATGTTCCCAGGATGTATGGGTAATTGTGTGTGTAATAAAAGGCGCACAAAACAACACATACACATATACTGGAGTTCGGCATACATTTTGCATCCAGTTCAGTTATCTTATTGGTTAAAAGCTAAAATTTCACAGCTACTGTAAATTAATAGCCACTCTTATCTGATGTTTATATTTCCAGACCAATTAGATGGAAGCAGAGTTTTACTAGGCTGGAGAGGTAGTAGGGGAGGTTTGTTTTTGGTTATAATGCGTTCAATCGCTCACCATAATTCATTAACATGAACATGGCGAAGACTGAAAAAAACTTTTAAGTGGCGCTGTACTATTTTACAGCTTTTAATCAAATATAAATTGTTTAAAAAATTGATACTCAGAACTAGTGAAAGAAAATAGAATCTGCCCTTCAAAGAGCAATAAAGTATGTTAGGCGGTTAAGAGACTAGACCCGCAATGCTAAGGTGTATTGTTGGTTAGTGGGGTTCGATTCCCAGTGTCTAGGCTTTGGAGTTTATTTAATGGTTAATGTGAGAAATTTACAGTAAAGTATGTTAGGCGGTTGAGAGACTAGACCCGCAATGCTAAGGAGTATTGTTGGTTTAGCGGGTTCGATTCCCAGTGACTAGGTTTTGGATTTTATTTAATGGTTTAATATGACGAATTTACAGTAAAGTAAGTTTGCTAGTCGCCTCCGTCCACGACACCTAATTTGGTAGTTGGACATAAAGCCCGCCTGAAAAAATAGGCAATTACTTTACTTTTTACTTTTTTTTCCATCATACTCAGACAAATTTATCCATATCACTAAATGATTTGTACATAAAATGTTATTTAAGCACTACTTCATGATCAACCCTTATACAATTGTCCCACGGGATGAATATAGAGAACTTCTTAATATAAAATATTCTGGGATAAAATAAAAATTAAAGTTAATATTTACCATTTTCACGAACCAACCACCAATAAGATGTCCATAATAAGTTTACCTGAAACAATACAA
Organism: Rhodnius prolixus; assembly: GCF_049639745.1. NCBI lineage: Eukaryota > Metazoa > Arthropoda > Insecta > Hemiptera > Reduviidae > Rhodnius > Rhodnius prolixus. The sequence goes on along the minus strand of NW_027411592.1, from coordinate 57,322,319 downwards.
AAAAAAAAAAAATTAACTATAATAGTACAATTATATTTACGAATAAATGATAAAAATGCAGTTAGGTCCACAATGCTGGATAATATCTGTAATTTTACGCATGTTTATTGCATCTCTGACAAGTTTTGGACTTCCATCCTTTATTAAAGATTGATTAAACGGTCCGATATAGAAAATTAGGCATCAATTAAGTTTCCATCATGCACTGCACTTGTTGACTGTGAGTCATCAAAAATCTGATCATGTAAGTAAATCCAAAAACCAGTCAGATATAAGAAAATCGTATCATAACGAATATAATTAGTGGTGTTTTTTTAAAAAAGTAAAGTAATTGCCTATTTTTTCAGGCAGGCTTTACGTCCAACTACCAATTAGGTGCCGTGGACGGAGGCGACTAGCAAACATACTTTACTGTAAATTTCTCGTATTAACCATTAAATAAAATCCAAGGCCTAGACCAGGGGAATCGAACCCACTAAACCAGCAATACATCTTAGCATTGCGGGTCTAGTCTCTTAACCGCCTAACATACTTTACTATAAATTTCTTGTATTAACCATTAAATAAAATCCAAGGCCTAGACCAGGGGAATCGAACCCACTAAACCAACAATACATCTTAGCATTGCGGGTCTTGCATATAACCGCAACATCGCAATTGCACTATATATGGACTAAACTGTATGAAAAGAATGAAGTGTACACGTGACAACACAGTTATTATACAGTATCATAGTGTACACTGAAACAAAAAAATATCAGTATTTGTTTCAGTGACTGAAAAATAAAAATAAATAAAAAGAAGAAATGTTGGGGGAAAGCCGGTCGAACATAAAAGAAAGTGGAAAATAGTTTTGGAGTTCTGACGTCACTGTTTCTGACGTCGTTAAAAATGCATAAAAAAGGATGGTTGGTGGTGAAGCTATAAAAAAAAAAAAAGGGAACCTGATTCTGAAGTGGTAGGCAAGGGAGGAGGTAACCCCAGGATGTGATACGGGAAAAAAGTAAGTGTTGGGCAAAGAGAGGAGGAGAACATGGGAAATCTGTGGAGTGTGAATACCCGTTGCGAAATCCTGTTACAGAGAACAGGAGCACAGGACACCCAGGAGTCCTGCATGTGTTTGTTACTCATGCACTGTACAGCGCTGAGGGAGTTTTGCCCATAGAGTACCCTCTCTCTTTCTCTCACCCCTAACTCTCTTAGAAGGGTGTCCATGGTAGTAGAGAAACAAACAGGAGAAACCCAAACACACACACATGTACTGGCTACAACCAGAGAAAAAAAAAGGAAAAATCTGTTGGCGACATCAAATTGAAGGGCCGCCGTCCTATCGTTCGAAGGATACAAAAGGATAAACAATAAATACTTCAAAGGCAAAGCCCCCCTCCCGTAGTAACGAGGCCGACTGGCTTCGAAGCTAAATATTTGGGCGTTCAAAATATGGTCACCTAAAAACCACCTTAACCCTACCTCATTCATGCACTTTCAAAACCACCATCTTGCTCTTAGAGCATCGTAACCATGTTCTTTGAAACTAAGTTTGTATTTGGAGCCAGTTTAGGGTTTTTGTTTTCTTCAATGATCAATGATCAATGTACAAAGTGTAAGCCGAGAGAAGTTAATTCGTCCCGTAAATGAAACAAAACACGGTGCACATTTAGACTAGTTTCTCAATTTATAGTTCGATAGCACTTTTTCCCAAAGTTTATCAATGAACAGATTCCATCTTTGTGCAAAATTCCGCTATTTATAGTTATTCTAATTTCTTTCAGATATTTAAAATTTTATATTTATTTTAGGCTCCACTATCGGGACTCAACAATAAGCTTTTGGTTAAAATCAATCAAAATCGAGAATTGCCACTACATAGAATCGATTTTTCTCAATAATATCCACTACGATTTTATCTAAACTTGGCTCACTATCTACCTAAATAATTATTATTCATTTTCTGAATTTATACAAAGGAGCGTGTTACAGAAAGAGTTAGCTTTTTACTATTACTATAAGAATTAATACAAGATACAAAACTGCAAATGAATTTAAAACGAAAAAGGAAAATTTCACTCAATAATACATATTATACTGTTCTTCTCTTTTGCTCATATTCAAGAGGAAACAAAATAAGAGGTAGCTTAGGGAAACATCATCAACCTATAAACAATAAACAAGAACCAAGGCAATACAATATCACAAATTATTCATTCGCATTATCGACTAAAAGTGAAGTAAGGTAAAGTAATTGCCTATTTTTTCAGGCGGGTTTAACGTGCAACTACCAATTAGGCGTCGTGGACGGAGACGACTAGCAAATATGCTTTACTATAAATTCCTCATATTAAACATTAAATAAAATCCAAGGCCTAGACACCGGGAATCGAACCCATTAAACCAACAATACATCTTAGCATTGCGGGTCCTAGTCTCTTAACCGCCTAATATACTTGACTATAAATTTCTCATATTAACCATTAAATAAAATCCAAAGCCTAAACACCGAGAATCGAACCCACTAAACCAACAATACATCTTAGCGTTGCGGGTCTAGTCTCTTAACCGCCTAACACACTTTACTACAAATTTCTCATATTAACCATTAAATAAAATCCAAAGCCTAAGGCCGAGAATCGAACCCACTAAACCAACAATACATCTTAGCATTGCGGGTCTAGTCTCTTAACCGCCTAACACACTTAACTACAAATTTCTCATATTAACCATTGAATAAAATCCAAAGCCTAAGGCCGAGAATCGAACCCACTAAACCAACAATACATCTTAGCATTGCGGGTCTAGTCTCTTAACCGCCTAACACACTTAACTACAAATTTCTCATATTAACCATTAAATAAAATCCAAAGCCTAAGGCCGAGAATCGAACCCAGTATCACAATAACAAAATAGAAAAGAAATATGTAGTTCTATGAGAATTTATCCAACCCGTCTTAACGTACGCCTCAGAGTGCTGGGTCATTACCAAAAATGACGAGCTTGTTCCTCCTTAGGTTCGAAAGAAAAATTCTTCGAAGGATCTATGGAGCCATTTTGGATGGCGAAACATGGAGACTGAGAAGTAATGCAGAACTAAGGAGTTTGTACAGGGACGTAGACGTCGGTGAGTGTGGTGAAGCTTGGATGCTTTCGTTGGGCAGGACATGTAGGCAGAATGAATCCCGAGGAAATACCACACAAGATAATAAAAGAAAATATCAGTATATGGCACGCAACGAGTGGGCAGACCGTGATCGCGATGGAGTAATGGTGTTTCTTCGAAGGATGCAAGAACTCGCCTTGGTGTCCGAAACTGGATGGTGGCCGGCAGCATTGGACCGGGACAACTGGCAAACTTTGATAGAGGAGGCCAAGATTCGCGTAAGCGAGTTGTAGCGCCAGTTAAGAAGAAGTTCTATGTGAATGGTTTGATTGGAGGTGATATAGAAAAGAAACGTTAACTATTTGCTGCGAAGAAGTCACTAAAAAAAGAAGAAAAAAAATGTTAAAAAAATACGTTCATCAATGTGGTATTTCCGGTAGAGTGAATTTTGGATGGACCCGTCGAAATACGAAGCTTGTAACTTCCTGTTAGTTTTTTGTTTTTGTAATATTTTGTTCTAAACACAAAGGAAGTGAGTGAGAGAGGCCATTATCTGAAGAAAATAACAAGAAAAACAAAAGAAAACCTTTTTCGGAATCAGAAGTCTTTAACCGGAAATTTGAACGCCAAAACGCAACGAAATAGAAAACATTTTGGTACGATATCACCAGAATACTTCTTTTAACTAGTAAGAGAAAGCATAAAGGTTTACTATTAATAAGAGAAAGAGAGAGAGAGAGAGAGAGAAAGATAATATTTTGGATAGTATTAATGCAACTTTACGATATCAGAAACTCCCATTTTACGAGTGAGAATCTCTTCCAAAAGTTACCACCACAACATAAAAGAAAATATGGTTTTCTGCAACATTTAATGGTATTCATGGTGAGAAAGAGAGGCTCTCTCTCTCTTAGCCATCTTGTTATACTGGTGAGACAGAGAGGGGTGAGCAAAATAGCTCACGAGTAATGGCTAGAAAAGGGTGCAAACTCATAGCAAGAGAAAGCGAGAGAGAAAAAAAACTTGCAGTAAAACTTGCATTTTATGACAATGTAATGATAAATAATATAAGTTATATTCGAACGATCAAACAGGCCATAACTTACAATATAAATCAGGTGGAAAATATAATTTATAGCTGTTATTTCTGCCTTACAGTAAAAAAAAAAAAAAGAAGAGGAAAACTTGAAGAAAAATAGAACATAAAAATGAAAATTTTAATGATATTTCTCTCAGTTTTAAAACTAAACCATAAATCTGGTTTAAACACGACTACCATTTCACTGTAATCCAGGAATTGTTAACTAACCAGAAAAATTATCCCAATAAAAAAAACTTTCGATATAAATACCAGGTTGAAAGAAAATTAAGAATACATTTTCCCCCAAAAAGAAGAAAAAAAAAAAAACTTCAAGAAAAGTGAGAAAAATCCATTTAAGAACGTCCATACTTCCGGTGAATTTTTTTTTTTTTGGGATATTCTTCGATTTAAAAGAAGACTTTTGAGTAAAGTTTAAATTAAAGAAAAATACTCATATCTATTTTTATGTTAAAATTATTACTATTTTACACAGAGTATTATGGAATAAGTAAAATATTCTTAAACTTATCTTATTGTTAGTGTACCGCCAAATTTTGAAGTGTTGAAGTGTCGCGACAAAAAAAAAAATAAGATTGAGAATCACTGGACCAAACGTTCTAACTCTCTACGCATCCAGACATTATAGTCCAAAAAATACTTCGAAAACTTCTTAACGTTCCATTCTAATATATATCCAACCTCACCATCCACAGTGATCTCTAAATCCCTTTCGTAATAGGTCTTGCTAAAGATCTCGTTTCTTAAACCGCATTCCTCTACCGTAGCTCATCCTAACCCTCTCATAGAACTCCTATCTTCTTCCATAATACCAGGTAATCCTCCAAGGAGATTGAAGAGAAGAAGGCCCCGCGATTTACTCTCATCGTAAGAGCAGTTTAGTAAGATCACGTTAATGGAGTGTCTCCTGTTCATATTTATTATATTGTTTTCTTATATCGCATTTGCTTGTTGCAACAATTGTTACAGTTACGAATTTCAATAAAAGATTGAAAAAAATATTTAAAAAAACATTTAAACGGGTAAATAGTGAACATAATCTAAAGGAAATTGTTGGAGTCAAGTTTTGGGTGAACATCGTACGCATATTGTTGCACTTCCGTCTGATTGGCGAGGGGAGGGAAGTGAGCTCTAATATAAAATAGAATTGTTTGTTGAAGACCCGCATATTGGCGTCCCAGCTACGAAGTGAGAGGAACTGAAATGAATGGCAGGAACAGCGCGGTCAGATCACGCGCTTGCTCATTCTGTGAAATTTGGACAATTTTTTGTTTTATTTTCATTGTTAGCGTGTCTATACTTTGCATATCTATGCCAGAGTATACAGCGGGAAGTTCCTGTGGGCGAGTATGCAGCAAGCTGCTAGCTCTGGTTCCACTAATTGAGGCAGAGAACTGTGCATGGCAGCAGGTAATGAAGTGTCGCGTCATTTGTGTCCACCAATGAGGGGCTCTTGGCCACAAACGCCCCACAATCCCACCTCCCCTCAGTCCAAATCCCGAAATATATCCCTTCAGTTTTACATTCCCTACCCTCCATGGTTACCCCATTTCCTCTTCAAGTTCGTCCAACCAATGTTGGATTCTCCACTGACTCTCCCCATTATAGTAGCCTATCTCCTGGCTACCATCCTCCTACAACAAGAGCTGTTCTCTCTCTCACTCTATTTCTATCTCTCTCTCTCATTGGTCCATTCACTCACAGGACTACGTGGTTCTCAGCCGTCTCTTTACATATCTGTTGGCATGCTTATAATTTAAAATGAGTGATTTTCCAAACCAGCAAAATGACTATACTTCAAAACCTCGGAGGTTCGGCAACATCGCTTTCCATTTCTAATTTATTTATTTTTTGTCAATTATGGTCTTAGTTTAGGTTAAAAAGGAAAAATCCGTTCCAAATACTCATACCGGTAGCTGAGCGGTTAAGTGACTAGAACCGCAATGCTAAGATTAGTGCTGCACGAGACCGAGACGAGGCGAGACTTTATGCAGTCTCGATCTCGGTCTCGGTCTGGGTCGCTCAAGTCTCGGTCTCGGTCTCGGTCTCGTCGAGATATCTCGGTCTCGGTATTTATGAATTTTTGTTTAAGTATTAAAAGCGGTTTGCTATTAATAATCTTTTCAAAAAATGTTATTATTTTCTAATAATTATTTTAATTTATATATTGGTAATGAAAATGTGTGTACTTACACTTCAATGCATCATATATTACTATTACTGTTATATATCTTTATATAATTTCAAAAAGATGTTAAAAACGTGCCAAATGAAAGACCCAAATAACATATCTGCCTGCTATAACAAGTCGATTCGTGAAATAAAAAATACACCTCCCAACAAACTGTATTATTTATGTAAAAATTATGTAATTCGAAGGGGGCCGTGGCAGCCAAGCGGTGCGAGACCTGCGAAGCTAATATGTATTGTGGTACTGGGTTCGATTCCCGGTCTTAGGCCTTGGATTTTAATTAATGGTTAATACGAGAAATTTTTTAGTAAAATATGTTTGCTAGTCACCTCCGCCCGCGACACCTAATTGGTAGTTGGACGTAAAGCCCCGCCTGAAAAAATAGGCGATTACTTTGCTTACTTTACTTATGTAATTCGAAGTCAAATAGATGTAGTAATATTGAGCATATATAATAAAATCGTATCTTTTAATAATTAATTCAATACCCTTAATGATTATTTATTAATAAAGAACACAATTTTATAATTTTGTAGCTAAAAATTAATATTTGAAAAACCGAGACCGAGACCGAGATTTGTCTCGTTTCTCGTGCAGCACTAGCTAAGATGTATTGTTGGTTTAGTGGGTTCGATTCCCGGTGTCTAGGCCTTGGATGTTATTTAGCGGTTAATATGAGAAAGTTATAGTAAAGTATGTTTGCTAGTCGCCTCCGCCCACGACACCTAATTGGTAGTTGGACGTAAAGCCCCGCCTGAAAAATAGGCGATTACTTTGCTTACTTTACTTATGTAATTCGAAGTCAAATAGATGTAGTAATATTGAACATATATAATAAAATCGTATCTTTTAATAATTAATTCAATACCCGTAATAATTATTTATTAATAAAGAACACAATTTTATAATTTTGTAGCTAAAAATTAATATTTGAAAAGCCGAGACCGAGACCGAGATTTGTCTCGTTTCTCGTGCAGCACTAGCTAAGATGTATTGTTAGTTTAGTGGGTTCGATTCCCGGTGTTTAGGCCTTGGATGTTATTTAGCGGTTAATATGAGAAATTTATAGTAAAGTATGTTTGCTAGTCGCCTCCGCCCACGACACCTAATTAGGCAGTTGGACGTAAAGCCCGCCATGAAAAAATAGGCAATCACTTTACTCATACTTTTCGGGCAGATTTTGGTGTATAGTAGCGAACTTGAATTTGTAAGTGGGAGATGCCCAGTTCGAAACCCGTGCATAACTAATTCTTGTTTGTTAGAAGAAGGATATACTTCCTCTACCGTCCACGACATCTATTCGGAAGTAGGACGAAGCTCCATCTGTCTCCCTCACCGCTTTAAACGTAATAATTATTTCAAAATTTATGTAAACTTAGAATTAGATGCTTAAAAGTTTAGTCTACTTCAGTATTGTATATGGTAATTGTAGTGATGACGTCCTTGAAAGGAAGCCTGAGATCACAAGCTTCCGCAGAACCCCATTGGACCAATAGTCCCCCCCCCAAAAAAAAACAAATTCAAAGCAAAAGGGGTTATGTTCAAGTTCAAATGAAATCCTCTTCTTTTGTGAATGCTAAAAAAAATAATAATAAATAGAACTCTCCAATCTGTAGGGTCACATTTCCGGTTGGGTGCTATTCGAGTAACTCGTAATTTCGGTTAGACATTCATAAATGGAAAATGCAGGGGAAAATGCTAAATGGCATATACAGTTCCACCTTCCTGCGTTTTTTTTTTTCAGATATTTCAGATTTTAGAAACACTCATACCGGAAATAGAAATTTTGTACATGCCACTGTTTGGCTCCAAAGATCGATCATCTTGAAACAGATTTTTAAAAAAATGTAAACTAGAAATAGCTCTACGAATACATTCCTTATTTAGTATCAAAAGGTAAAATATCTGTGACGCTGTCAACTTCAGTAACAACAATAATAATAAATTACTGCATACACATTCATGTGACATTATCAAGTGACAGTAACAGAAATGAACTGATAAAAAGTTTTTAAATATTTAATTAAAAGTTAATAACGAGGAGAACAAAAAAATGTTATCATTTAAGCCTTTTTTTTTAGAAAAAATAAAAGAAAAACGAAAAGAAAAAAAGAAGGTTTTTCCATGTATGTTAAAAATGTATTGATAAAAAGTTTTAGAAATGTCAACGTTCGGAAAAGAAGAAAAACTAAAAATGTTATCATCACTAACTGCGTAACTCGGTAGACTGTCTTTGCTGGGTGATGAAGTTTTATTAATAGTCATAACATGAAGCAATGATTTTCAGCTAGTTAGTAAAAAGTTACTGACCAGACCAGGGAATCGAATCCACTAAACCAGCAATACATCTTAGCTTTGCGGGTCTAGTCTCTTAACCGCCTAACATACTTTACTATTTTCTCATATTAAACATTAAATAAAATCCAAGGCCTAGACCAGGGGAATCGAATCCACTAACCAACAATACATCTTAGCATTACGGGTCTAGTCTCTTAACCGCTCGGCTATCGTGACGCGTCTATTTCATTTTTAATATTTAAAAATAAAAAATTAAAAAACTTTATGCTATAAAAATATTTTTTAGGAAAAATATTGGAATTTAAAGAATGGCCTTCTTAATTTACAAAACCTAGAAGGAAATGACAAAAGATTATTTCAAATTGGTTAAAAAGAAGTTTCTTTTAATTGTAGTTGTATAGGCAGGAAAGATAATGAAAACCAGAATTAGAATTATTACATTAGTATTTATAAACTCACAATGGTTAAGCATACCCAACTTAACAATGATATGAAATGGAAAGCAGCTTATTGTTTAGAGCTAGAAGAGATTTTGTAGAAACTGGGGTGGGTGGAGGCAATAAATACTGATGGAAGATTGACGCAGGATGCTGGAGGAAGACTTAATAGTGTTGTTGTTGTTAAGACAATAGGAACTAGGGATGTGCTTAACAATATGTTGTCTGTTAGTTAGTTGGAAAATCTAGCCCAAATATCAGTTACACAGTTACACAACATGAGTTTGAAACTCATAAGCCATAAAAGCTTAAGCGGAGTTTTATTATCCCAAACGTTAGGGTTTAGATCAGTATGAAGTCCTCGGTTATAGCCAATACTCATGACTTCAACTTTATATTCAATAGCGATTACACTTTTGTGAGATACAACTCTAAATAAAGAACATAATCGCTTTACAAAAGTGCCTGCCATTTTTTTATTTATTTATTTTTTTTTTTTAACGCAACGGAAAAAGTGTAGTGCGAGACGGGGACATAAGTGAAATAGAACTCTGATTAAGGCTGGAAACATAATGGAGCGGCGTGCAAAGCGGTGGAAACAAACAAACAAGTTAACGTATGGGAGCAAAGCGAAGATAGAGCAACGCTACCAAGAGAGAGAGAGAGAGAGTAGAGCAACGCGTTGTGACATGTTTCATTTCTTCGCTTTCATCGCGCTCAATTTCCAAAGGTTAAAATGGGATATTGCTGCATTTATTGGTGTAGTTTTTTTAAAGAACCAAAAGGATCTTCTACATCACAACCGATTTCTGTTGGATAAGAAATGGGACAGGATTAATGGGGTTAACTTTGTAATTCGTCATTTTTCTTTAAAAAAAAAAAGAAAAAAAAAGCCTTGCACACTGGTTAGTATGTAATCAAATTTGAAATAGACATTCGAAAATACGCAAGAAACTTGCCAGGATGCTCCCGAAGTTGTAGGTACAAGTGATGGAATCCACCATGTCTACACCTGTTTATATCATGAACACTGCAGCTCCTGCTGCTAAGCTTCTTATAGATACCCAATTTTCAAGGAAGAATTTTCGTATAGAAATAAATACTCCATCATGTCTAGTCGAATGGAGAAACACTACTAAACTCGGTCACTATGTGCTGGCGACTCTTTGCTCGCTGCTCGTCGCTCTCTCTTTGATTTGAAGCAACTATCATCGCCGCTTTGCTCGGCACACAACTATTTTTATCCAGCCTAATCCTGCTCTACTCTGATGACGGTTGAAAGTCTGAAACCGTTCAGAAATAAAATAAATTTGCTTGCTACGATGGTTGAAATGAAAAGGATATCCAGCACTGCGAAGCTAACCATTTTCTATGAACTCGTAAGGTCATCGAACGGAATAGAAGACAGGAAATGGGTGCCGAAGTACTTGACTGATCAATACTGTCGAACCAAACTTAAGGACTACATCATCTGCAACCTTATATTTAATTTTTTCTTTTACACCCACACCAGGGAATTCAATCTCGAAACAAACCGAGATTAGATTGGCCGTTTTAGTGAAAATTAAGGAGAAAGGCGTGTTGTGCCAATGACGCTCCCCCCCCCCCCCAGGCTGGACCAGGAGGGTATGCTGGTGAGGTATTAATGTGGGTTTCCAGAAACAAACCCTCCCACTGTGTTATGATCTAGCCCATATCCTTCTGCCAAAATGCTAGTTTATAGGAAAATAAGATCCTATGAATTTTCCATGTACTTCCCCCCTCCCCCCGTATTGTTAGAAAGATTGTTTTTCCAACCAAATATATAGTATCCATCTATTTGGGTTCCTTAGATTAAAAGGAAAAAAAAAAATGCCTTTTCTGGAAAAACGCCAAGAAACGCCTTCTAGAGAATTATAGTGTCAAATTTTTGCAACTTTATTTTTCTTTGTGTTTTTCACAATTATTTATTTCCTGTGTTTGTAAATAAAAATAGAATCTAAATAAATTTTGAAGGTGGCAAGATTAATTGAAATCCTGAATTTATTTTTACTATTAAGCTTAAATGTATAAATGCGTAATAGGTAAATGTACGTATGTATACTCAAAACCCATTCAGGATAATTGAATTGGGTACATGTGTACTACTCGGACTAAATAATTTATTTTAAGTAAGTACTTAATTTATTTATTTCGTTTTAAACATGATGCAAAGTAAAAAATTATGTCATGCCTGGTTTTTAAGGCATACTTTACGTTCAACTACCAAATTAGGAGTCCTGGACGGAGGCGTCAAGCAAAAATACTTAACTATAAATTTCTCATATTTAACATTAAATAAAAATCAAGGCCTAAACACCGGGCATCGAACCCACTAACCAGAAATACATCTTAGCATTGAGGGTCTAGCCTATAACCGTCTAACATGCTTTACTGTAAATTTCTTTTATTAACCATTAAATAAAATGCAAGGCCTAGACCTGGGAAATCGAACCCACTAAACCCTTCATCTCAGCATTGCGGGTCTAGTCTCTTAACCGCCTAACATACATTACTATAAATTTCTCATATTAACCATTAAATAAAATCCAAGGCCTAGACACCAGAGGAATCGAACCCACTAAACCAACAATACATCTTAGCATTGCGGGTCTAGTTTCTTAACCGCCAAACATACTTTACTATAAATTTCTCATATTAACCATTAAATAAAATCCAAGGCCTAGACACCAGGGGAATCGAACCCACTAAACCAACAATACATCTTAGCATTGCGGGTCTAGTCTCTTAACCGCCTAACATACTTTACTATAAATTTCTCATATTAACCATTAAATAAAATCCAAGGCCTAGACACCAGAGGAATCGAACCCACTAAACCAACAATACATCTTAGCATTGCGGGTCTAGTCTCTTAACCGCCAAACATACTTTACTATAAATTTCTCATATTAACCATTAAATAAAATCAAAGGCCTAGATACCGGGGAATTGAACCCACTAAACCAACAATACATCTAAGCTTGGCGGGTCTAGTCTCTTAACCGCTCGGCTATCGTGGCGCCTTCATTTTAAATTTCATTTAAAAAAACAAAAACTTAAAATTATGCGTTAAAAAAAATTTTTAGGAAAAAGATTTAAATTTCTGTAGATTGGATAGTATGATGGAATCGAATAAAAAGTGTTCCAATTCTCTGGCCTCCAATTAGGAAGAATCAATAGTTACATTTCTTAAGGAAGGGCTCAGTTATCCAAAGAGAAAACAGGTCAGTAGTTAAAATACTGAAGAGATGTTACGCTACCCGAAAATAGTCAAAATTACTTAACGTTTATCAGAAAAAAAGGGATAAGCTGCCCCAAAATGAGAACTTAGTTTAAGTATTGTGTAGCAGCCATGCTGCTTGTTGTGTTACTTGATACATGGAACAAGAAAAGACGTTTAGCAAACCTAAAATTCATCAATTTATTTTAGATTATATTGTCTGACTTGAACTCTATAAGAAGAAAAAGTCGTACCAAAATTAGACTCTTTAAGTGAAAAGTGGAGTAATGAATATTTTTTTTTTAGGATAACTTTGTCAAACTACGGAATTAGGTGTCCTAGACGGAGCCGGAAGTTCATACTTTACTATTAATAGGCGCCAATAACCTCAGATGTTCAAGCGCCTTAAATTAAAATAATAATAATAATACTACACGCAGAATTCGAACTAGGGATCTCCTACTTACAAAACCACGCTTCATAACCACTTCAGCATTAGTTTTTAAATTTCTCCTACGAGCTTGACTAATATGAATTTGTGTCCTTCAGGAAATAAGTTAACTGCTCATCTAATTTCACGTTTTGTGGTTTGTACTAGGTGATTAGCCCACTTAATTAAACCTAAATATTTTATAGAAACCAGCCATTGTTCGAAATGTTTAGACTTTAGTCAATTCCAATTAATATATACACTAATACAAACTAGTCAACATGAGCCCTAAGATTTTAAGTAAGAATTTAGCACCAAAAATTCATTCATTCATGACAAATTCCAACTTATCCAACAACCAACCATACCACAGAAAACTCATCAAAGTTCTGCAGATCATTGCTTGCATTTCTGTTTATTAATAACTTGTCAACAACACGAAACTATTAAGGGTGGAATAGTAATAACTACTACATCAACAACAACCTCCCGCTCAAATTATGACCTTTTTAAGTTAGATGAAAAACAAAGAAATTTTAGGAGCTCTGAAATTACATTTACTACGACTTCAGCCACATCATTCATATAAATACTGAGCTCTTTATAGAGGAGCTCCCATTTCGTTGAAAAACTTTTCAAATATAAGAGGTAGATCTGCATGTTTTTGAGGAAGTCATCCTGAAGAAGATAGTTCCTGTTGAGTTATTTCGATTAAAAGCTGGTTTATTTATTTATTTTAAGGCGCCTCTACATCAGAGGCCATTAGGGCCCGGAAGTTTTTTCAGTGCACTCCTGGCATCCGTTAGAGACAATAATTTCCATTATCGGACTGAAAAGAAGCTCTCAGGAAGAGAGACTCTAAGGGCCAACAGCTGGATTCGAACCCTTTATCCAGAATACGGCAACCACTCGGCTAATCCCTTCCCTCAATAGCTAATTACTAGGTCTTCTGATTTGGGTAGTATACCCAAGTACTCAAATTTAAAATTGCTACTTTTTTTTCCTGGAATTTAAGTTACTCTGACCGTTCGGTCGTGATCGGAGACGTTCGACCAGTTCGGCTGGCTATGATTTCGCGCTGGTCCGCCCATCACCCGCGCGCGTACTGACGTACGCATCCGCTTGTTGGACTTTCAGCTTTTCGTGTATATCTAAAACCTTATTCTCTGAAGCTTTGTATATATTTTAACTTGTTTTTATGTCATTCTGTTCGATTCTCACGCTACCAAAATACCCCCTCTACCTTCTCTTAGACCATAGGGTCACCTCCTTATCTATAGAGGGAGTCCGCTACAGACCAGCGTCCAGTACGGTGCTTGAGTCCGCTGTATGTGCTGTTGAGCCTGCTGTATTTGCTGTGCTTCTCACCGCCTCCCTACGCTGCTACGCTTCGCTTCCGCCCAGCCTTGGTGGTATATACGTACCATCACTCGATTGACATCAAGGTACATCAACCCAATTATTCTACGCTTCGCGGGCCACTCCGTGGACCCGTTTCCGGTGCAAGGTTCGTTCCCGAGATTTCCCTCTTCTTCCACACTACGGCTTAACCCCACAGACACGCCTATACAAGTACTATTTCCGCTTTCCTTAGAGAAGCTTATACCTCTACCATATTCGCTTTTCTGGCATTCGCCCATATACCTCTAGCACTGCGCTTCAGGAGTTTCACTTCCGGCCGCAAGGGTAAGTGTTACTCATTCCTACTTTTGCTCTACTCTGTATATATATTTGCATTTATTTTAATTGTTAATTATTTGCCGCTTCGCCACTTCCGCTTTTCATCAGCAGGCACATAGCGCCCCCCTAGCGCTTCGCCTCGGGGTGTCAACGCTCACGCGCTGACACTGACTATCATAGAACATACAGACAAATCAATGTTCCGAATTAAAAAGATGTATCTCCAGTGAATCACCATCTTCCCGCAAAATAATTGAACGATCACAATACTTCTTACTGCGAGAGTGAAGATAGATTAAAGTTGGTGGTGACTAACTTTAATGAAAGCAAAAGAAAGGAGGAACATGAATGAAAACTGTAACAAAAAAAAAAAGAAAAAGGTCCCAAGAACCCAATGTGGAAGGGGTAGAAGGAAGCAATGAGCTGGAAGAACTCCTATCCCAATACTCCAGCGCTGAAGAGAAGATAGGAGAAACCCTAGTTCGATAGTTAGTAGGCGGAATGGAAGGAAGGAACTTTTGTTCAGGAACTCTCTCATCGCCTAGCCTTCCAGTAATTGATTTACCAGGTTGCAGGTGGGTCCTCCCTTTTATCTTTATGTCTTCTGGATTAAAGTGTTAATCAAATAGTGTTGTATCCTAGCTAGGTGCTAGCTGAGGGAATTTATTAATGGAAAAAAGAGTATGTCTGGAAATTCTTAAACCTTTATATTTCTTCACCAATTTTTGCAGTACATTTACTGTTTAGAAGATACATATATACAAAAAAGGGTTATTCAATAAATAGTGCAGGGAGTGGGAACTTTGGCAACTGTTAGGGTGGCAGCATTGTGAATGGTGTCAGTCAGCTGTTCGATTCAATTAATATTCTATTAATTATTATTACTTGATTATTTATTTATTTTTTAAGGCGCGTTAACATCTTAGGTTATTGGTGCACTGCCAGCCTTAGGGTAATGTTCTCTTGTTACAGACACAACAATGTACATCACCGGACCGACAGCTGTAAGCAGCTCCTAGGAAGAGAAAATCTAAGGGCTAGTAGCTGGATTCGAACCCAGAATCTAGTACGATAACCATAGAGCTGATCTCTCATTATTATTATTAATTATAAACTACTACTGTAAGTATATTATTCTATAACAGCTGGTCGAGGAATATTTACGTAAACACAATCTTTAAGATAGTTTTGATTTTCGACCGTTGTTAATTGATGATTTTGGGAATATTGAGGTCAATCAATAAATTTAAACAATTTTTTTGTTTTCATCTAAACAAAGTTTCGGTAAATCTATTATAAATCTTCAGGGTAGTGTAAAATTTGTAGAGTATAACTTTAAGCTACATCATCATAACTATTATACCTGAAGATGGTCCTCTCCTCTTTGCGTAGATTGCAATGAGGAGGAGGTGGATTTCAAACATATAATAATGATATGTCCACGTTATGTGGTAGAAAGGAAACGAATATTTGACGACTTATACAGGTATTTAGATGCACCATTTCGCTACGAAGACATCGTAATATTCTCCACCAACGTGCTTAAGTCTATAGCAGAGCTAGCAATGAAATATGAATGTATTTAAAAGTTATACAATGAATGCAAGAAAATGATTACAGAAGGATTACGGTGATTTTAATTTCGGTTAAGCTATAAGGAAGGCAGGAATATGGAGTACTGATCCATCCATTAGTTGTAAGTTTGTATGTAAATAGTTGTATTAAAACTGTCCGGTAGGACAGTTGTATAAGGGTTGATCATCAAAAACTGCACGAAAAAGCGTAACGTTGAAAAACACCCAACTTTGACAATTTTTTTCTCTTTTTCTGTAAAAGATAAAATTCTCAAATTTCCTTTAAAATAAAGGGCAAATCCTCCTTTATGCCTGTAATTTTTTTGGCCAAACCTAGATTTAGTAGATTACGAGAAAAAAGTTGCTGAAAATGAGCAAAAAAGGCATTTTCAAAAATTAGTCTTGTTCTTGTTCTTGTTGTTGTTGTTGTTGCTGTTGTTCTTGTTGTTACCTTTTTTGTAAACAATATAGTAGAGGGATGAATATGAGTGAAGCGAATGTATTTATAAGTAAGAATGGAGAGTGAGTGATATTCTAGTGATAAGCACCTGACGCTGGCTGTATGGCGGAAGCCAATGCCACAAAAAGAAGAAATAAAAAACAACAACAAAATACCTGAAGATGGCAATAGATTTACTGAAACGTTGGTCAGATGAAACTTTGAATTTATTGATTGATCGTACCTCAATACCTTCCAAAATCAACAACCTTTCAAGGTTTGTACTTAGAGTGGCGTGTATGCCAGAAGTAAGTACTTTTAAAGAACAACGTTCTGTGATCTGATTATTTTTTATTTTTACTTCCGGAAAGCGTACAACCGTTAGAAATATTCTCTCGGATGAAAAAAAAAAAAAAGATTTAGCAGTAGTTGCATGAAATGGGCAAGTTTTCACGTATGGGTGGAAGAAAAGTTTAAAAGTAGCGGGAAAAGCGGAAGTAATGAGCACCGTCCATGCTTTTTTTTTTGGGAGGAGCAACGAACTATTAACAGCTGCTACTATTCAGAAACCACTGAGAACAAAGTTCAAAGTCTACAGCTGATGAGGAAATGTCCTGAGACCAAGGAAAGGTGCTGGCGTCTTGAACATCTACTGTGCAAGAACCATTCACACACTACCCTCCTCCTGGTCAGCCAGTTTGTTACCCAAGACGAAAAGCAAGAGTGATTTAGTAGACTAGAGGGAGGGGGGGAGGAAAAAGGTCATAAGTGCGAATAAAACAATCACGTCCAGGTCACGGAGTAAAAAGAAAAATAAATAACTATACCCAGCGGAAAACTCACAAACAATTTTCCTCATACAGGAAAATTAGGAAAGGGAGATTTGTTAGGGAGATTAAGGGGGGTTTTCCTCCCACCCACCCCCTGTTGCCCCAAGAGCGCCTAGCTAGTAATACTTCTCGGGTCCTCAGCTCGCAGCTCCCAGAAAGAAAGAAGAGAGACGGTGATGGTTCTACTACCAACTACCACATACTCCTTCTTCTCTGCATGAAGCTGGTGGATGGACTTTTGGGGACAGTGTGTGTGTGTGTGTGTGTGTGTTGAAACTAAGTCTCCAAGCAGTTGGGGGGCGGGGTTCACAGTGTTGGGGGCCATCCATAAACTTTCATATTTTAAAGCTCCTCGCTTGGGGGGGGGGGGTGTTCGACCACTACTACCACCCAATCTCGGTTTAGCAGAGGAATGAACAAAATTTTTCATTTCTCAACTCCTGCTGACTAGCTTTTATATAAAACACACACAGGGGCGACTCCCCTGGTTTTTTTTTAAATAAGAGCCCCCTTCCCAGTACAGCTCATGTGAGCCCAGTATATCTTTCCTTCATCCCTAAAAACATCCATGTTCCCTACGTACGCATGTTGTCTTCGTATTCTAATATTAAAAAAAAAAAAGTTCAGTTCAGTTTTATAAAGCCTCTTTTCTAAACTTTTTTTTTAAAAACAATTTCTTTCACTGAAGACTACAAAATATAAAAATAGAAACTAAAAAAATAAAAAAATTTTTTAGACGCAATTGTATTTTTCTAAAATATTTGAAACAATTCCCTTTTTTTAAACCTTCCATCTTTTTTTTTTTTATTCTTCAGTTTTGAACTGGATGCTGGCCAAAAATCTTTTCTGCCAACAACCAACTTAGCCTCCTCCTCCTTCTCCTCCTACTCCTTGAGTTCGATATAGCCTACATTCTCCTCTAGAGGAGTGGAACCATTTCTATCTCTTACACACACACATTTGCTTTTCCTACATAACTATGAATTGGAACTGTGAACGGCTAAAAAGAAAAAAAATGGTAGGAGTACGGAATTAGGGGTGGGAAAAGGCCTGGAGGTAGGGGAATCTGCCCATCTTCCCCTACCCGATCCAGCCAGTGATCTTTCATTCCTCTCCAGCCCGCTCCAAATATTTCTCCTTTTCCATTCTCACCCCCTTCTTCTTCTACAAAAAAAAAAGGCTCCCTTTACTCCAAGCACTGTCCCTCTATTACAACAATGGGGCACTGGCCACATACAACAATTCATGGACAAATTATGGGTCGCTTTCTCGTAGTTGCCAGCAAAAATAAGGAGGGAGTGGTTACTTACTCACAAGTCACTCCAAGAGAAAACAACTTCCTGCAGGAAGCCGTTATAATTTCTTGAATTGCTATCTCTTCAAATCGTCTAGTACTTATAAAATGGAGTCAGCAGCTGTGAGAATTTAGCACAACACTAAAAAACAATTTATATATTTCAAGTGATTTCATCCATCACTACGTGAATTTCCTATTAATTGCAAATAAATATGTAAGTAAAAATGTCAAATTTCAAGAAAAGCAACCGAATGGATGCGCTACTTTACTGAGTAAATTTTTAAAGTGATTAGCAACGATTTGTTTCGACAATGGATCCAACCTGATATAAGGCACCATGGTAGCCGAGCGGTTAAGAGACTAGACCCGCAATGCTAAGATGTATTGTTGGTTTAGTGGGTTCGATTCACCAGGTCTAGGCTTTGGATTTTATTTAATGGTTAATATGAGAAATTTATACTAAATTATGTTAGGCGGTTAAGAGACTAGACCCGCATTGCTAAGATGTATTGTTGGTTTAGTGGGTTCGATTCCCCAGGTCTAGACTTTGGATTTTATTTAATGGTTAATATGAGAAATTTATACTAAAGTATGTTAGGCGGTTAAGAGACTAGACCCGCAATGCTAAGATGTATTGTTGGTTTAGTGGGTTCGATTCCCCAGGTCTAGCCCTTGGATTTTATTTAATGGTTAATATGAGAAATTTATACTAAAGTATGTTAGGCGGTTAAGAGACTAGACCCGCAATGCTAAGATGTATTGTTGGTTTAGTGGGTTCGATTCCCCAGGTCTAGCCCTTGGATTTTATTTAATGGTTAATATGAGAAATTTATACTAAAGTATGTTAGGCGGTTAAGAGACTAGACCCGCAATGCTAAGATGTATTGTTGGTTTAGTGGGTTCGATTCCCCCAGGTCTAGGCTTTTTGGATTTTATTTAATAAAAAGTACGTAAAGCACGGCACCGCAGCCACAAGAGACTTATTGTGCCAGCTCCCTTTTTGGATCTAGTAGACGAAACCTCCTTTACTAAAAAGAGGTTCAGGACTTTCCCTACTAGTTTTTTTTTTTTTTGCGCTGCTATTTCCTTTGGTCACAACGTTCCAAAGGTTTCATAGTGCAACCAATCGATTGCAACACGATCGAAAGACTGGTAAGAGGCCGTCTCCTCCTCTTCCTAACACAATCTGCACAAAGGTACCGAGCTAATTTATATGACTTGGGTTAGTTTCTTAAGATTCTTCAAGGAAATGGACAATCACCTGCATTTCTCTTTAGTACCACGCCAACCAGTAATGTACGGTTCTATCAATCTGATTTCAATAAATGAGTTTCCGTAGAATTCTTAGTCATCCTCAGACATATCTAAATATCTATTTAGAAGTACAATGCAGCATTTTAAGGTGTGGTAGTCTTTTCAAAAGATATAGGTCTGTCTGAAAGTTGAATGGTTATGTAAGAGACTATAATGCCCAACACCTTCAATAGTCTTTCAGCTAACGACTTATTTACTTACCGTTATTGTTTGGTACCAGAATTTACTAACGACTACATATTTAGTACAAACTATACTTTACCAAACAAGTAATAACCATATGCTCTCAGTACTTGCACAACTTAGGTGTATCAAGTATGTAGATACATAACGATAGATGATGTCATATATATGATGTTATATTTACAACTAACCACGATTACAATATTGTCTTGTTGTCAACGTCATGCTCGTTATATGCATACGTAATAGGCTAACGTTTTGTGACCCGTGCGGTTACATTACAGTTAGACACCTGAGGCTCGCTTAGTAAGGGGTCCGACCCTACCGATTATACTTCTCTTCTATCTGTCATCTTGCCCCCTTTGTGCCCAGCCTAGACCCTTTATAATAATCTTCTTCCTCTCCTGGCAAAGTGAACTAAACCATGAATATTGGATGTCACTAATATGAGGCATAATATTACACGTGTCAAAGGTTGTTGTTACCATTAAGATATGTTATGTGTGCATATCCACTACCAATGTTCTATTTAACCAATGGGGGGGTTGTCTAGCTATATGTTTAGGTTAGCCAGTTAATGACTGTATAGTTAGAAAATGTATTTGGGAGGTTCAATTAACTCTAAAGGTTATAGTAACAGAAAGACAATAAATATCAAGTGTATCACTATATGCCTTGCTTGAATAAGGCTTAAGTAGAAAGCTTCTAGCCATCGAGATGGATTACTGGAGAAGAGCAACACGAATATCAAGATTTAAAAGAGGAAGAAATGAGGAAATAAGAAAGAAAATGAACGTACAGCCATACAAAAAAAAAATGGAAGAATGGCTACAAAGATCCTAGACAAGGAAGCTGAAGGAAGAATAAGAAAGGGCAGACCTAAAGGCAGATCGCATCCGAGAAAGCCTCTACGGTTAGATCCAGTTGGAAGCTGTAATTAAAAGGAATATTTGGCTGAGGAAACTTTTCAGTATTGAGGAACTCCTACATCTCAATACTTGAAAGTACCTAAACCCCGTCTATCTTGAGTTTTTATGATCTTTAAATAAGTTTCACTTTCACAAATCCTATTTTGAATTCATAGCTTTTTTTGATTATTTTGCTGCCATTACATCAAGAACTAGGCACCAAGATAGCCGAGCGGTTAGAGGCGAGACCTGTACAGCTAGTATGTATTGTGGTGCTGGGTTTGATTCCCGGTCTAGAGGCCTTGCATTTTATTTATTGGTTAATAAAAGAAATCGGGAAGTGATTAGCTATGAGGTTAGCATACTGGACTCCCACGCGGAGGTCCCGGGTTCGAATCCAGCTGCTGACCCTTGGATTATCTCTTCCTAGGAGCTTCTTACAGCTCACTGGTCCGGTGATGGACAGTGTTGTCTGTAACAAGAGAACGCTGTCTGGAGGCCGGCAGTGCACTGAAAAAAGCTCTGGGCGCCAATAACCTTAGATGTTGACGCGCGCCTTAAAATCATTAAAAAAAAATAAAAGAAATTTACAGTAAAGTATGTTTTGCTAGTCGCCTCCGTTCACGGCACCTAATTTGATGGACGTAAAGCCAGCCTGAAAAAGTAGGCAGTTACTTTACTTTACATCAAGAACTTGGGGTCTACGCTTTTAAAAGGTCCAGCAGTTGTAATTGGAGTGATCATTGTCTTTCAATGATGAGAGTATTATCTTATTCCATTAATTGGAGATTAGCTAAAAAGATTAATTCATTTCAATTGCAGCCAACATTGCAGGATCTCCCAAGTGGTAAATTGGGATGGTCAAAGTAATAATAGGCTGGACAATATACCTGTCTTGGATAATTCAGTGAATAAGAGATGATGTCATTGTATTAGTTGTGAGTGAGATGATAGTAGACTATGAATAGGGGAAGGGTTTGTACGGTACAATAGGGACCCGTGATATATAGTTTTAGGACTACACGTGGCATGAATAGAAAGGACATGTTAGTTTTGTGTGTGTGTGTGTGTATTTTGCAGGAGCTGGAACATACTATAATATGTACATTTCCATAAAAAAAAGAAGTGGCCTCTAGCATGGTCAGATCCACTCAGTAGACATGTAGAGCCATCACTTTTAACATTCTTCTTTTCTTTGTTCAGGAAGACGAAGGAGAAGGGATAATGCATACATTGAGTGAAGTGTGGACGAATCACATGTAGCCAGAGGAAGAGTAGGTGGTACTTGGTACAATTCTGGGGTACACCAAACCCAACAATGGACCCAGCAACAACCTTCCTCACTTCTGGAACATCTATAACCAAAGACTCCCGGGGCACCCTTAGAAAAATTGTTCATCCCCAATATGTGCTAGATAGGGGTGAACAGAACACTCTGTCTCAGAACAGAACTTTGCCTTCTTCTATCTGCAGACATCTGTCATATGACCTAAAAGCATTGGTGGTAACAAGGAGGAGATAGTGCTTTATCCTTTTTTTCCCCCCCCCCGTTTCACTGTTAGACATGTGTATGAAGTTGGTTGCAGGACAAGTCGGGTGGGGATAAAGGAAAAACCACAGGATAGGAAAACCTCCGCTCTGCTGGTGCAAGTAGTATCCCCCCTGCAACCTCCAGACGCTGGACAGTCCAGCCATCATTCCCCATTTTCCTCTTAATGCATGAAGAACCCTCTCTCTTCTTTGAATGGTCACTTTTCTTTTTTTGATCTCAGCAATGGTTTTCCACCCTTTATCTTCTTACCCTTTTTGCTTTTCAATTTTCTTTTTTCTCTCTCACTCTCTCTCTCAAACTCCCTCTGCGAGCTTATGTCTGCGGGATGTTCATTTGAGAAATGAATTTTCCGGAAGTACCTAAATGCACTGCAGCCTACAATTTCATCAGAATTTCCATTACCTTTTCTCTATTTACTTCTTTATTTACTAAGAACTTCTGTAATGAGTTTTCCAGTGCATTTAGGCGAATGATAGAGGAAAATTGATAATGTTGAGCATTAAAGTGTATAGAAGGTTTTTCTTTTATCAACAATGGGCATGAGAGAAAGTATTGCTTTGGGGTGAAATTGGTGCCCCTTTATCAGGAGCCCCTTCAAAGTGGGTGACAAAAAAGCATCAGTAATTTACAAAGATGGTGCAGGATTTTATTTTTTATACATTTTTAATCAGCTCCAAATAAAAATCTAAAGCCACACATTGCAAAACTTCACTCCTCGTCAAAAAACCCCGTACCGTTAAGAAAGTTATAACATATAAAAGTTATAGACAGGCTTTACGTCCAACTACCAATTAAGCGTCGTGGATGGAGGCGACTTAGCAAACTTACTTTACTGCAAAATTTCTTGTATTAACCATTAAATAAAATCCAAGGCCTAAACACCAGGGAATCGAACCCACTAAACCTACAATACATCTGAGCATTGCGGGTCTAGTCTCTTAACCGCCTAACATTACTGTACATTCCTCATATTAACCATTAAATAAAATCCAAGGCCTAAACACGGAGAATCGAACCCACTAAACCAACAATACATCTGAGCATTGCGGGTCTATACCTGCTCGGCTACCGTGGTGCCTGGCTGTATCCAATATGTATGATCATAAAAATATGTGAGAAAATAAAGTTTAAATAATTCTCATCCATATTTCCTATAAGCATAACGTATATAATGTGTAATTAGCTCACCTGCGTTAAAATTCCCACTAATTAGCCATTTATATTAAGTTAATCTAAACTTTTTCGTATCCAAAAAAAAAAATTATACTTGCGAAATCCTAGCTGTGCTACTTCGCTCAGTGTTTCCAACAGGCTGAATCTAACAACCACCATTTCCGTTGTTTAATTACCACATTTATTTTAAATAATATTATTATTTTGAATATTTTGTTTTTATTATTTTTAACATAAATGCTCGTTAAAAAGTTTACAGGGAAAACTCAGTTCCTGGAAAAAGACTTTACATTTCCTATTTAATTTTTGTTATCCTTATTCAGTGGAGGGGATAATTTGGTGTGTGTTTATTTTAATTAGAAACATGGAAAATCGAGTATTGAAAAGTTCTTTAATTAAAGTAAACATTGTTTTCCCTTTTCTGGTTTATATCATTTAGTACATTTTTTTTTTTTTTTTTTAGGAATTCATTTTGTAAATTGGTTACTTTATTATTTTAAAGAAATATTTTACTAGTATCAGAATAAAAACTCATTAAATTAAATAAAATCCAAGTGCCTAGACACAGGGAATCGAACCCGCTGAACCAACAATACATCTTAGCATTGCGGGTCTAGTCTCCGCCTAACATACTTACTATAAATTTCTCATATTAACCATTAAATAAAATAGAAGGCCTAGACACCGGGAATCGAACCAACTAAACCAACAATACATCTTAGCATTGCGGGTCTAGTCTCTTAACCGCCTAACATACTTTACTATAAATTTCTCATATTAACCATTAAATAAAATCTAAGGCATAGACACCGAGAATCGAACCCACTAAACCAACAATACATCTTAGCATTGCGGGTCTAGTCTCTTAAACGCCAAACATACTTTACTATAAATTTCTCATATTAACCATTAAATAAAATAGAAGGCCTAGACACCGGGAATAGAACCAACTAAACCAACAATACAGCTTAGCATTGCGGGTCTAGTCTCCTAACCGCTCGGCTATCGTTGCTTCCCGTTGGCAGATAGTGCAACCATCAGTTCATTACCTGTTTGTAAGTTTTGATTGACCAAACCGATACTTATATAACGTAAACACTTCTAGTGACTAAATTTCGGCTTGTTAAGTTGATCGATTGAAAGATAGAATTAGAACTAAAATAAGTAGATTGAAAGATAAATAGATTTTGGATTTACCAATGTTTTTTTTTGTTTTATTAAGTTTTAGAGTGGCACTTTGAATATGATAGCTCGGCAACCAAAATAACTAACTCGAAATGTGTCTGACTATAAATTTTAGTAAACAAACTCAATCTTTACTTTAAGTGCTTATAATATAGCAGATATTTATCTTCTAGCAATGTGCTGGAAACTGAGTTCATTATTAGTTAATATTATTACATTTGCCCCTAAGATTTCACTGACAATGTATCTAGTTCTTTGAGTTAATTTGATCAAGAAATAGACTTTTGGTACTTATACCCTTTAAAATATATGTATGCAAGTTACATAACAGCTAATTAACCTTCTTGTAATTGGTAATTAAATGGTACTGAAAAGCTTGAGTTGGAAGGAAAGAGTATGCTGTTGCTACTGATGATGTGGATGATAATGATGATGATGATGGCGACGAGAATGAAGCAGAGAAGTTATAGAGAAACATTGTACACAGCCCTAAGGGAGATGTTCGTAGAACTCGGTCTGGATAAGCGGGTAGGGATATGTGTGTAGGATGAGTTGCTGGGAGTGATATATATATATAAAATTAAAGTACAAAGGGTTACCCTTAGGGCGCACATATATACAGTTAAAGTACAAAGGGATATAACCCTCAGGGCGGATGATAGTACTGTGCTTCCACATTGTGTACTTTGGTTCTACACAGTACCTATCCAGTTTAACACTGAACTGGTGATACTGTTTTGCGGTTAGTGGATGCTCCTTTTTGATGCTATTGGGTGTCCCGTTTCTTCATTCAGATAAGCTCATGTTGATCACATGAAATGGAACTATGTCTGTCTATTTGTGCTGTGTTTATGTTTTTGCACGCCATATTACTTGTGTTCAGTATATTATAGCTCAAACTTTATCTAAAAATTTTTCTCCCTAAAATTAATTTGAATCGATACTACAAATATCTGTACATCATTTCCTTTTTGCTCAGTCTCTCTCTCTCTCTCTCTCTCTCTCTCTCTCTCTCTCTATCTCTATCTATCTATCTATCTATCTATCTATCTATCTATCTATCTATCTCCTATTTTTTTTAAAAAATCTGCTATGTAACTACATCTACACTTTCTCTTAATTTTTGTATAAATTTTTGTGTATAAATTGTAAGAGGGAGTTTTGTAACGCAGGTAAACTACACGAAGCCTCTCATTGTTGCTTAGGGAGGCTCCACAAAAGAGTTCCTTTGGGATTGAACAAAAAGAAACAGGAAACAGGAACAGGGAAACCCTTATTTTAAGAAAGAATTAAAGTTTAAAACTGAGAAATCTATTCCCTCCAAGTAAACAAATCTCTTAATTTTAGGCTCCAGGCTTAGCCGAGCGGTTAAGAGACTAGACCCGCAATGCTAAGATGTATTGTTGGTTTAATGGGTTGGTTTAGTTTAGTTCAATTCCCAGTGTCTAGGCTTTGGATTTTATTTAATGGTTACTATGAGGAATTTATAGTAAAGTATGTTAGGCGGTTAAGAGACTAGACCCGCAATGCTAAGCTGTATTGTTGGTTTAGTGGGTTCGATTCCCAGTGTCTAGGCTGTGGATTTTATTTATTGGTTAATATGAGGAATTTATAGTAAAGTATGTTAGGCGGTTAAGAGACTAGACCCGCAATGCTAAGATGTATTGTTGGTTTAGTGGGTTCGATTCCTCTATCATAGGCCTTGGATTTTATTTAATGGTTAATGTGAGAAATTTATAGTAAAGTATGTGTTTGCTAGTCGTATCCGTACACGACACCTAATTTGTGATAGTTGGGCCTAAAGCCCGCCTGAAAAAAATTAGACACTACTTTAATCCTAAATTGTAATTTGTTGACCATTCACACCGCTTCGCAATTCAGTAATCAGTATATCTGAATTTAATTATTACTCGGTGTTGAAGTTCTATTTATTACAACTTAGAATCTATAATATAACATTTTGTAATAACAGCCCGCAATACATTTGAGTATTGCCTTCCAAGTATTGTAACTATATAACGACTTATTTGACTTTAATAATGGAGAATAGCATTTTGTATCCTTTGACCTCATTAAATATTATAGCTTATTGGTGTGTAGATGTATCTGTATGTATCTGAGAATAGGATATAACATGATTATCCTCGTCTAGTTCAACTTTAATCCCCTTCTGGGTCAGATGGCCGGTGACAATGTCCTATTAACTATTAGATATGTACCCGTCTAAGTGTGTAGTAATCTCACTCTCTGATAATTATTAACGGCTATTACAAAATAGAATGTAATGAAGCATTTTGATCTGTAGTTAGTTATATATATTCTAGTGAGCAACATTCCTAAAAGTATAATATAAATATTAAATTAAAGCCATTATTTTAATAGCAGGTATTTTAATAGAAGTTTCGGATTATCAGTAAGGTCTGGAGTGAGAAAAGTTGACGAGTTGGTAGAACCTAGGGCTACCGTCCCTTGGAGACTGTTTCAGCTCCCTAGAAAACCTTTTAAAGCCAAGATCTTCCTATGTTGATGTAGGGATTGGTGCTAGAGCCGACAAAAAGCATTAAATTGCAGACTCCATCCATTTGATGCCAAGATAGTAGTGTAGAAGAACGATTTTAAGGACGATAGTTGCCTTTAGGAACTTAGACGTGAACCTTTAGATGGTAAAAAAAAAGCTGATGAACATTTTGACGGGAAAAGTAGATCTGCAGAAAAGTTTTTTTTGTTCCATTAAGAGAAGGAAACCCACAGAAGATATGTTTCAAACTAAGAACTGAAAGAGTATTATTAGTAGCAGCACATGGTGGTTGTAATAAGACGCTGGTGGCTGAGGTGGTTGGTTCCATTACAATGAATGGAGGAAGACAGAAGGCCCCGTTTACGGTAGCAGAATGGCGTGGAAGAGAAGAGAATGGTGTGGAAGAATGAAGGCAGACAGAAGGAAAAGAGAAAGATCCCGTTTACGGTAGCAGGATGACGTGATAGAGGACCTGAGGGTATTGGTGTGAGAAGATAAAGACAGATGGGCCAGAGAGCAGTAAAAGAAAGTGGTTGCACAGTCCTTTGTCTCTTTAAGGCGTTTGTGAGGCGCCACGGTAGCCGAGCGATTAAGAGACTAGACCCGCAATGCTAAGATGTTTTGTTGGTTTAGTGGGTTCGATTCCCCCTGGTCTAGGCCTTGGATTTTATTTAATGCGGTTTAATATGAGAACTTTATAGTAAAGTATGTTAGGCGGTTAAGAGAGGCTAGACCCGCAATGCTAAGATGTATTGTTGGTTTAGTGGGTTCGATTCCCAGTGTCTAGGCCTTGGATTTTTATTTAATGGTTAATAAAAGAAATTTACAGTAAAGTATGTTTACTAGTCGCCTCCGTCCACGACACCTAATTGGTAGTTGGACGTAAAGCCCGCCTGAAAAAAATAGGCAATTACTTTACTTTTTACTTTACTTAAGGCGTTTGTGCCAACCAAGAAGAAGTGGAATGTACGCTCGGGATCAAGATTGTTCTGAGGTGGCAGCTCTAGTCGTCCTCTTGACTTTTTTTTTTTTTAATATTTCAAATCTGAGTACTGAGTATTAATATAGATTTTTAACCAGTTTCGAGTACTCAATAAACTCATTTTTCTCATACTCCAGATTATTATATGCTGTTTAAAGGAGTAAAGCATCATGGCGGCAACTTTTAGCAAAACGGAACAAAAAAAAAAAAAAGGTTGGTACTCATAATGATGGCGTCATTGGAGTGAATTCTCCCCCATCCCCCAAAATATTCTTTCCCTTCCAATCACTCAAATCCAATCTCAGAGAGTTTTAGCGTATTGTAAAGAATAAATATGCATGTATGTATCCATACCAGCTGTCTGTATATTGGATGATAAACTTTCAACAATGAGTTATGTTTAAAAATATCTGCCTAAATCCTAGAAATGATTCACTGTTATGTTTACGGATGGTAATCCGTTCGATTTTCTGTTTACCCAGGGCTGCAAACTGACGAACAAATACTGTTAGAGCTGTACAGTTAAAAGGAAAAAAAAAACATTTCGCTTACTGCAGGGAGGAAAAATAAGAGTTATTGATTTTTCATCAATAAAACCCTTTTTTACTCAAGCGTTCCCTTGTTAATATTTGGAATTATTATTACGATATTATTATTTACATGGGGCGGGTATTGGTCTAGTGGTCAAGAGCGTGGCTTTGTAAGTGGGAGATTCCCAGTTCGAATCCCGCGTATGACTACTTTTTATTTGTTAGAAAAAAAATTGTTTACAGTAAAGTACGTTTGCTAGTTGCCTACGTCCACGACACCTAATTTAGTAGTTGGACGTAAAGCACGTATTGTTGGTTTAGTGAGTTCGATTCCCGGTCTAGGCTTGGATTTTTTTTAATGTTTAATATGAGAAATTTATAGTAAAGGATGTTAGGCGGTTATAGGCTAGACCCGCAATGTTAAGATGTATTGTTGGTTTAGTGGGTCCGATTCCCGGTCTAGGCTTGGATTTTTTTTAATGTTTAATATGAGAAATTTACAGTAAAGTATGTTTGCTTAGTCGCCGCCGTCCACGACACCTAATTTGGTAGTAGGACGTAAAGCACTTATTGTTGGTTTAGTGGGTTCGATTCCCGGTCTAGGTCTTGGATTTTATTTAATAGTTAATATGAGAAATTTATAGTAAAGGATGATGTTAGGCGGTTATAGGCTAGACCCGCAATGCTAAGATGTATTGTTGGTTTAGTGGGTTCGATTCCCGGTCTAGGCTTGGATTTTTTTTAATGTTTAATATGAGAAATTTATAGTAAAGTATGTTTGCTTAGTCGCCGCCGTCCACGACACCTAATTTGGTATTTGGACGCAAAGCCTACCTGAAAAAAACAGGCTTTACTTCACACTTTAATTTCTATCGTTACTCCATCGTCAAATTCAAAAGTATATTTTCAAGTTATATTAATCTAACTTCCTAAATCGGGTTTTGGCACTTTGGTTGATAAAAGGAATGTTAAGATCAGTTTGTATAGTGGACGTAAAATGGAGCGTTTACTATGGATCGAAGTATTTTAGATTGTGGAGATGGAATTCTAGAGAGATTGGTGCGTTTGGTTGAACCCCACAGCTCTAATCCATACGCCCAGATGGGTTTATTTAACTAGAAGTGTAAATTAGTCTTTTGTTGTCAAGAAACAGATTAGATCTATTGTTTTAAGATTCTTTTAAGTAAGTAGAAATGTCTGTTTAGTTCTGTTCTTTTAAGTCTTTTAAGGGGGTCTTGGCAGCCAAACTCTAGCTTTCTTTTTGAAGTAAAACTTATAAAGATGAGTGCCTAAAGTTAAGTTCTTTAAAAACACCATCTCAGGTAAATCGTTTCAAATGTGAGGTGATAAGTAAACATAAACTTAAATAAAATGTATTTTAAATTTATCCGAAAAATAATCGTTCTGCTCTAAGTCAATATTTCGTTTTTTATACAATTCACATGATAAGTAGAGTTTTGGGCCTTCGAAATTAAATCATTTCTAAATTTAGTTTTAATATTTTCAAATAAACCATCAAACATTGTTTATTTCCATTGATCAAGTAATCACTGTTTTCCTCAACCATATTTCTGGCAAGTAATCTTAAACTCATTATACCAAAAACAGTTCCTCATAATAATTTCCTACGCCAGGATCTTTGGCGATCTGTTATTGGGGAGTAACAGGACTTTTTGGATATGCAACTGTAACTTGTATATGAAGAGGGGGTAGGCTCCTGTTTCTAAATAGACTATATAGTTTGGCGTACCTAGGGGCAGCGCTAACATCTTCTTTATGAAATAAGTAAACAACTTTTCAGCCTTCTCTAACCGCATGATACCCCAAATCTGTGTGGCGTAACAAAGCACGGATCTACAGACGCTATTAAGTATGTTTTGCTGCTTATGAGATTATGTATATATTAATTAAAATAAAACACTTAATTATTATTATTATTAAGTAAAGATTAGAAGGCGGAAAACATCAAACGTAGTTAAAAGAAAAATCATTGGTGCCATTATTGAGAAAGTCCAGTCATCACGAATTTCCCGGACATACCCTTAGTATCTGAAACAACAACATCGCCGCGAGTTTCTCTTGGTTTGAGTACAGTTTGCCAGGAAGTACGTTTGTAACGGAAATCATGTTAGCAGCATCACCACCAACGAGTTTTTTTTTTTTCGTAAAGATCTAAGATAAGATAAGATAAGATAATAGATGGGTCGGGGACCTTACGCCCCACGGCACCGCAGCCACAAAAGACTTATTGTGCCTTCCCCTTTTTTGGATCTAGTTCACTGAATCCTCCCCTCCTAAAGAGGTTGAGGACCTTCCCTACTAGTTCTTTTTGCGCTAATATCACCGTTCCAAAGGTTTCATAGCGCAAACGCTCGATTGCAACGCAATCGAACAGCAGGTGAGAGGCCGTTTCCTCCTCTTCCTGACATAATCTGCACAATGGTTCCGAGCTAATGCTTCCTGAACCTACCGTGCCCCTGTGAATAGGCCTGTAATCAGAGTAATCTCATTTCTACCCAAACACAGGGTCTCTTTGGTTCTTTGCTTATACAGCCAAGGCATCATGGTCTTGCTGTGTTTAACCCCTGGTCACATCACCCAGTTCTTTTCGTGCTCCCTCCAGATCCAGTCTCTGAGGGCCGCACGAACCGAACCCCTGGTGATCCACAGGACAGGCTCCGGACCGATAAAAGGAGTGTTAGATCCATTCCTGGCCAGATGATTCGAAAAGATCTATCTGTGAAGTAGTTAAAGATGGGACGCTTCATTGAAGTCTTTGGGACTTGGTTTAGAAGGGATAGTTGGTAGAATTTTAATTTTTTTGTTTGTGTTTTTTTTACTCAGGCACAGATCTTATCCAGTCTATCCTGGCAATCAGTGTCCCGCAGTCCCCCAGCCGCGGCCATAACCTCCTGGAGGCACTGCTGCCAGTCCCGCCTCGGTCGGCCTCTGGTTCTGTTTTTTTCAAATTTTCTCATTAGCTTTTTATTAAATAATTAGGGTTGATTTTAATCACTCTCGAAACAATAAAAGAAGAACTTCTACTTCAAGTGAACCCATCAAACAACAAGTATATCCATTTCAAAACCCACTCCTGTCGCTGGGTTCATTATATACCGATTTATTTTAAGTGGAGAGGGGTAGAGAAGAGATCCAGGCCGTTTAAGAAGTATAATTCATTATATATATATATATATATCAAGATAAAAAAAAAAAAAAAAACACTAAGTGCACAAAACAATGAACAGTGTGAAAGAGGATAACCAAGAGTGTATAAGAGAATGAAGAGAAATGTGCAGAGTTCCGTGAAAAGCGGAAGAATAGCTTGCAGGAAGAAGAACGGAGGAAGATAGAATGAAAGCGAACGAGAGAGAGAGAGTGAGAGAAATCAACAATGAAAGTTGTAATTACCTATCTCCACCACGCGTGCCGTCCGCATCTACCGTTCATTGTGAACTAAAGAATGCTAGGGCCGCTTTTTCACCAAGAAAAAGAAAAAAAATATGAAGCAGAATGAAAGATCAATAAGAGAGATAAGAGCAACGAAGATAAAGCGGTTCTTAAAGATACCGGGAAAACGGTTTCCACTTATTCAATTGCATTGCCCTAACATCAAATGTATCAAATAAGAAAAAATAAAATATAGAACACAATTTTGGGAACAACAAAATTATCTATCATATTTTTTCTTACTCTGGTATCGTAATCGTTCTGATTCTCGATTTGGGTGATTTTCCGGAAATAATGGTTTTGTAAACCTTTATCTCAGAAAAAAAGTGGTTTACATAAATTATTCTTTGTGTATCTATCCGCCCATAAGTCAAATACGAAAAATTGCAAAAAGATGAAATTAGATAATTTCGCTTAGCTTCCCGCAAAAGATACCACATTTAGGGTTTTTGATCAAAATTGGCAAACCGGAAATACCATTTTAGGAATTGAATTTCTGAATTTCATTGGATGGATAGTTTGACATCTCTCTAAAGGGCTTTTACTTCTCATTTTATACCAACTTTGCGCCCTACTATTCATATTAATTTCTTCAACGATCGTTCAGTCACCGTAATATTTTTTTCAGGCATGCTTTATAACATCCAGCTACCTAATTTGGTGTCCTAGACGGAGGCTACTTAGCACACATACTTAACTACAAATATCTCATATTAACCATTAAATAAAATGCAAGACCTAGACACTGTGGGAATCGAACCCACAAAACCAACAGTACATCTAAGCTTTGCGGGTCTAGTCTCTTAACCGCCTAACATACTTTACTATAAATTTCTCATATTAACCATTAAATTAAATGCAAGACCTAGACGCTGTGGGAATCGAACCCACAAAACCAACAGTACATCTAAGCTTTGCGGGTCTAGTCTCTTAACCGCTCGGCTATCGTGGTGTGGTCTAAGCCACCATATTGGGCACCTTCAGCAGAGTTTTTTATCAACTTTAATAACTACCTATGCTGTTTTCTGTTAAAAAGAGTGTTTTTGGAGCTCAGATTACCGTTAAAATAACGCTTATTGTAATAACGACCGACAATTCAATTAACACATCAATTATAAAAATATTTTTTCCGCCATTTTACGTGGAAAAAACAAAACAAATACATAAAACCACTGAATAGATTTTTCATTGTCAGATAAAATCTTACCTTAAGAAAAACCTAGAAAAATGTGCAGGTTGACTGGAGAGCCATCACTTACCTGTAACAAAATAAAATTACTACGTTAGTAAGGTGTATTTTACATCTTTTTTTTGGGGGGGGGGTGATTGATTCAATTAGACCAAAGCGGAGAATGATAATTGCCCATTTCTGTCTTATTGTCAATCATTCGACCTAAAGACTAGGTCATCTTCAGGCATTATTATGCCTGAAATTGGCAATATCCTTTTCTCATCTTTACATCAGCAAATACAGTAATAATAACAGATTAAAAGATGACATGGATCGAGGTGGGAGAACTCGCGTTTTACGGTCACATTATTCTTGCATTAGCGGAAGAAATGGAATAACTAATATGGTATAGCAGAGCTAGCAATGAAATATGAATGTATTTAAAAGTTATAGCCGATTAGAATGAATGCAAGAAAATGATTAGAGTAGGATTACGTGATTTTAATTTCGGTTAAGCTATAAGGATGGCAGGAATATAGAGTACTGATCCATCCATTAGCTGTAAGTTTGTATGTAAATAGTTGTATATAGTAGAGGGATGAATGAGTGAAGCGAATGTATTTATAAGTAAGAATGGAGAGTGAGTGATATTCTAGTGATAAGCGCCTAGACGATGCTGGCTGTATGGCGGAAGCCAATGCCAAAAAAAGGCAAACAAAAAAAAACTATTGAGGTCAAAAATCGGATGAATGTACTACTTGCAGGGTTTCTAATGACTAACATGAGTTTACAAAGTTCGGAAAAAAAAAAACATTTTTGGAAACGTTTTCGAGAAAAACGTCAAAAAAAATGTAAAAAAATACAATATTTAAAGTCGTACTTCCGGTAGAAGTGGTTTTTGATTGATATAAAACCCCTCTTCCCCCCCCCCTGTTTTCTGACTCATGTGATCTTAAATCTGCCGAAAACTCAATTTCAGAAATATGGTATGATCGCAAATGTTTGTTGAAAGGTAAAGTAATCTATTACACAAACTTAACGTAATACAAAATCATCGTGAAGATTGTGTATGATATGGCAACAATATTAGGACAAATGTAATCAGAACGAAATTGAGTGAAAAGAAGACAGAGAGAGAGAGAAAAAAAAAGGTAGAAGAGAATTCATATCTTTGAGACACAAACCATTGATCTCCGAAGGCTTCAACCAGAGTATAAAGGAATATTCAACAAAAAATTATTATCTATTGTAAAACGAGTGAAGTGTTTGGGGGAATTCTAAGTAAATGTGTGTCTGTGTGTGTATTTTGAGCCTTATAGCCTTTCCGCCCTTAGTCACTCTTCTTGTCTACACTTCAGTTCCCACCCTCCAATACTCCTATCTTTTTTAGACACTATGGAAATCAATTTTCCAAGTGGTCTAAGTTTATGTAAAGGGCTATTTAAGGTAATAAAAACAACATCACTAAGTACTGTTTTAACTTCCACTCGAACATTAAGCACAAAACACAAAACTTTATCTACGAGTATAATCACATATCATCTAGTACATAAACTTCCACAGTCTCAGAAGTTAGATCATTTGTTTAGATCCCTTTTTTGTTTTAGCCTGTAACTAAGTGAACATTCAGGGAAGAAATGGATGGTAATGAGGAAGAAGACGAGGAACCCGCTCTACAGGGTATCAAGTCCTGAAAGGCAAGTGATACGTTTAAAGATTTGTAACAAGAATCGATAGGTGAAACGATGGTTTTTCGACCTGTATGCCCGGAATTCGGTATATAGGGGCTAAAAGAAGGCAGACAGATCATCTGATCTGTGATAGGAACCCTAGACTTTCAGGGAATGCCTAAATGGGTGGGTGAAAGCCCTAGACTGAGGAATAACCTTCATCGTTTGCTATTCACTTTAAAAATCATCCTACGGTGTTATTCTAACAAAACCCGTCATTTAGATGATTGTAGAGCTTCTGGAGTGTACCATATATTGAGGATATCGAGTACTAGATATGGTCAGGCTAGTATAGAGACTTTACAAGAAGTAGTAAGGAATTGTTGTGTTGAGTTATGACGATGAGCGTCTTCCTAGGTTTCTGGCACACGAGGTAGTTAGATGTAACGCGTTCTGGTTTCGGGAATGGGCAGACCTTGCTCGAAAAAATGATTATAGCTTAGCCCTAAATTGGGAAAATAGGGAAATGTGGTTGGCGGAAATGAGAAGTTTATCCCAGAAAGTAAAGCAAGTTGAGCTGGAGAGAGCAAGAGCTAGGGCAAGTCATTCAAATTTCAACAGTTATTACAGCCAAATATGCTTGGGTAATTGTAATTATTTTTACAATGAAAATAATTTAGATCACGTAAAATGGATTTTTAAACTGAGGTGTGGACTGTTGAGTTTGAATGACAAGCCTTGGAAGAAGGAAGATCACAGGAGATGCTCTTTGTGCAATCTCGGCCAGATGGAGGATCACTTCCACTTTATTGCCATTTGCCCAGTTTTGGGATTTATAAGGAGAAAGTGGTTTGGGTTATCAAACCTCTCCAGGGTACAGTTTGAACAGTTTTTAAGTGGAGGTGATTTTAAATCCCTGGTTGGCTACGCTCAGGAGGCTTGGATTTTTAGGGAAAGTTTGGTAAGGGAGTTCAACTGGGATTAGCTATAGCCTGAGTTGTGTGCTGGAATAGGAAATTAAATATAAAAATAAATAAATAAAATTAAATAAAAAATATTAATACTTATATAAAAGGAAAATAAATAAATAAATTATATTCAAATTAAAGATAATTTATTATGTATAATAATTAGGTATGTTGTCAATTGTTCTATGTTATGGACAGTAAAATGTATTGTACACATAGTGAGACCCTTCCTCCTCACAGTCTAAGGACTAAGGAGTAGAGATTAGTTGAACAAAAACATTTATGTAAATGTATATTTCTGATAACAATAAATCTCTCTATTATTATTATTATAGTGAGGAATTGGGGACTCTTCGTAGAAGAAAAACTCAATGGAAATGTGGTTAGATCCACCAATGTTGGATAATACGTTTGATTCACACTTTCATCCATCATCAAACAGATTAATCTACCCACTAATGATGCATGTAAGTTCGAAATCGGTCAGAGATGCAATAAACATTGCAGTACTGCCAACAAAACCACATTTTCAGCATATATAAAGTAATTGGATAAAATATTTTCAAGAGAAAAACTGTAGCAAAGAGGAAAATTATAACAAAAGAAATTTAAGTTTCCATCAAGAAAAACCATTAATCAAAAAAATTCATGCCATTTTAGCTTAATATTCTTAGCTACAGACAACCATTAGCAAAGTGCAGAGCTTTGTGAAAGGATAAACCGAGAAAAGTAACGCAAACTTTATGAATAGAAAACATAACGATCAACCAAATCAGAGAACTTGTTCTAACAGTCAATGATTGATTGTCTAATATTAAAGTGGAGTAAGAGATCGTTGGTTCAAATTTACATTCTTTATAATTTAAATTTTACAAAGAGGGGGGGAAAAAACATGATTACGACCTTGCCAAATATTCCAAATTAAGCTTTCACCAGCAATATCTGTTTTAATGACTTCTGAGTCAGAAAAATGTAGATTATAAAAAAATACTCTCATTGTATCTCAAAAAACAAACTAAAAATTACAAGAAGTACTTTTATATTTCTTACTTTATATATTTTCACAACTGCAGTACATTTCTACAACAAGGGAAGCTGATACAACATGATATATGTAGTAATAGTATAAACATGTGTAACACTGAGGGAAGAATTCATCCAATGGTGTAACTCTCAAAGTAGGGTATTTTACCACTATGCACAGGCACATAAATTCATTAAGATGAAGATCACCTGGCCACCTACGCTTCAAACTGTCTTGGGAGGATTTGCAGGCAATGCAGTAAGTTGGGAAACTAAAGGATTTGGATGTAAAGAAATTGAAGCATGGAATTTAAAGTAACGGGATCTTGCAGCTTCAGAAATGTAAGGAAAAAAAGGAAATCACTTGGTGCAAGGAAGAGTTTGATACAATGTAAGGGGAACATTAGCAATTCGACGGAGTGTTTTTGGACTGGAAGGATTGGATTTTTGTAGATATTGGAAGCTTTGGATGTGCCCCAAAGTTCCATTCCACATCTCCAGACAGGTTTGAGTATCATGGTGTAGATAAGTCGTTTATTGTTTAATGAAAGTTCCAATCGTTTGTCGAGGAGTCCAGAGAGAAGTTTGAATCGTCTGTTTAGTATTTGGGTTCCCAGGTTAGACGTTTGTCCATGAAGAGTGCTGGGTATTGAACCCAATCCGTTTGTAGGAAGAGGAGTGAGGTTTAGGTAAATGGTGAGAAGGTATAGCTTTGCCTATATTTGTTTTTATTCTCCATTTCTTAGAGTACAGGTCAAAGGAACATTTCCCTAGAAAACACCTGCAAGAACTGGGAAAACAGGAGAGTAGGAATTTCCACAGACAATACTAAAAAAAAAAGAGCGCCCAGAATTAGAAGATATTCTAGTAACATAGGATGTTCCTTGAGTTCGAAAGCTTGAACAACATCGAGAAATACTTCCGGGCAATATTGTCCATTCTAAAGAGAGCTTTGAAATTACATGCACAATGCGATGGCTTTTCTGGGACGGTAAAGTGATGAGCCCGGAAACTGACGAGAGGGAAGTATTTCACGTGATTCCTAGGAGCGGATAAATTCGTTTTTTAGGAGCAATTTCTCAAGGAGTTTCGCTAAGATTGGAAGGAGACTTCATAGGGATGGATCGCATGAAACACAGGAAGTACTTAGCGATCAAAATTTAAAACTAAAATAATAAAAATAAAATAAATGAGCAATAACCCTGAGGGAACTTCCGCTTCAGTTAAATTAATTCATATCCATTACATATTTAAAATGAATCATAATTTAAATATAACCAAAATTTATGACGGTAATAAAATATATGTATAAATATATTTATGAACGTTCCTTGTTATTTTATTGCTTTTTCCTGTGTTTCTAACTGAAAGTAGATTCAGATAAACACCTGTTATTGATTGTGTCCTGAAGGATATTTATAATAAATAATAACAATAAAAAAGTTGGACAGCACATTAATCTATATTTGTCTAGTTATATTCCCAAGAACATAATTCCCTTCCTCCTCATTGAGGTGCCTGAGGCTGTTAACCTTAGGATACTTA
Source organism: Rhodnius prolixus (assembly GCF_049639745.1). Lineage (NCBI taxonomy): Eukaryota > Metazoa > Arthropoda > Insecta > Hemiptera > Reduviidae > Rhodnius > Rhodnius prolixus. The sequence continues at coordinate 57,283,537 of NW_027411592.1, read as the reverse complement.
AGGTCACCCGATACCGACTAACACAACTAGCAGGATTTTTTGTAAGCAATAATACGTACTACAGCTTATGGTGTTTGTCCTGAAAACTGTCCTGGAGAACGACGGCAGTGGCCTTGGATGTTGTTGACGCATTTTAATAATATTAAATTTTATGCTATTAGTGATAGGAGTAGCTAAGTGCGCGGAGAACTCGGGTTCGAATCTAGCTAACGGCTCTTAGATTTTTTTTTTTTCTTCCAAGAAGTTTTGTAACATGATTACTGTCCGATGAAGGATAGAGTGAGGTCAGAAAGAATAAGGAAGGCTCATGGAAGTGGATGACGATAAAGAGCTGTAACATACTGAGAATGGGAGACAACGGAGATGGCCTGGGAGATGTTTTGAGGTGGCAACCGCCCTTTAATAGAACCACAGGCGGGACTGGAAGGAGTATATCCGGCTGGGAGGCTGCAGGACAGCAACTGCCTGGATACGAGTGTTTTTGGAGAGACAAGATCCGTGCAGGCAACCTGCTGGAGGCGTCTGAGTAAATATAAATAAATTGTTGAAAAAAGAAATTGTGAAATTGAATTAATAAGTAAAGATGGTACTTCCGGGACTTAGAATTTGATCCAAACCTTAGCGTCCTCCGCAGGCATCTAAAGGAAGTATTACATTTTTCGCTCTCTCACTCTCTCTCACTCTATCTCTCTCTCTCTAAAAGGGCATTTCCGGCCAAAAAAACTTCGCACAATAACAATCTTTTCTCTCTTTAGAGAAACACGAAGACCAAGAACTTTAACACATATTGAACTAAACTTAATTAATGAATAACTAATAACACCAATATTGATTGTTAATCAATATTTGAACTTTGATCACAATCAATAATAATACGTAATAATGATGATTAATTATTACAAAAAAAAATTAAAAAAAGACAGAAAGTGGGAGATAACTATTCAGTCAAAACTACCAAAAACAAATCGAAAAAACGGAAATATCTCATGATACGTTTCACTATACAAACATACAAACAGAATGCATCGTATCATTCTTTCAAACTCCAGTGAACCTATACCAACAGATATTTACTTATCTGTGGATTTAAATAGAATGAAACATTGTTATCATTCATTTTAACCATAATTTCGGTTAATGACCAGTATTTTGATTGACCGTTATTCATTTTTCATTCATCACTTTAGTTCGTAAAATAATGATTGGTTAAAATTATTGGTTAAACCATGAACCACGGTCAGGTAGTTTTTTTTTTTTCTCTCCATAGTCGGAAACGTCTTTTGAGTTCGATTATTTTTAATCGTGTGTAAAAGGACCCAATTTAGTCTTTTTCATTTTGAACATCCCTAGATAGCGGACGATCTTGATGGGAGGAATAGGAGTATTCTCAAAATACTCTTTCAACTAAAAAAAAATATTTAATTAAAACCTTTGTATGAGTGTGTGTATTCAGGAAACCCCCAAAACTGTATTTCCCAGGGAGAAGAGATCAGCTATACGGTTAGCGTATTGGATTCTCAAGCGGAAATGCCTTAGCTCGAATCCAGCTGCAAGCCCTTAGACACCTTCTCTTCCTATGAGATCCTTACAGATCCATTGGCTGTCCGCTATTAGGCAAACAGTTAAAGAACAGACATGTACAAAGAACATATAAAGAGTAGCCATTTAAAAATTATTTTACGAGATCCGTAACTGTCCGGAGGCCGACATTATAATGCTTTTTTTTTTTTTTAAACAGGCTTTACGTCCAACTACCAAATTAGGAATCGTGGATGGAGGAGACTAGTAAATATACTTTACTGTAAATTTCTCATATTAACCATTGAATAAAATGCAAAGTCTAGACACCAGGAATCGAACCCACTAACCAACAATACATCTTAGCTTTGCGGGTCTAGCCTATAACCGCCTAACATACTTTACTATAAATTTTTTACATTAACGATTAAATAAAATCCAACACCTAGATACCGGCAAACGAACCCACTAAACCAACAATACATCTTAGCATTGCGGGTCTAGTCTCTTAACCGCTCAGCTATCGGGACGCTTTATGTTTCATTTTAATCATTAAAAAAGAAAAAGACACCTTAAATTATGCGACATTGCACTGAAACAGCTCCGGGCGCTACTAACTTTAGATGTGGGTGCGCTTTAAATAAAAAAACAAAAAGAAAAAGAAAGAAAGAGTATTTCTGGTGAAAAACTTGACCAAAGAAATGTGCTTAGTTTGCGATAACTCCACTGTACCATTAAAATTCGAGATCTTTAACCAAAAAAGAAACAGGAAAAAGGAAATCGTTAATTAAATGTTTAACGTGAATGAAGCACAAAAACAAGGGCACTAAAGAGTTTATTCTTTTAACCTCACTTATTTGCTAAACTAAAAGGGAGAGAAAGAAAAGAGTATACTCGTAAAAGGGAACAATGCTTGCTTTTAATCTGCGTACATACAACCAGGATTATATGTGCTTTGGATGGGAGTCCAATAGAACTGCTGCTGCTGCTGAAGACAAACAGTCCTGGGGAAGGTGAAACACCAGTAGAGATTCTCGAACTAAAAGGAAAGAATTTCGCAGCTGAAGGAAGGATGAGGAGCATCTGGGTTTTACCTTACCCCCCCCTCTCTCTCAGTACTGGTGCACTTCACTTAAACCCAATAGAAAAGGTTTGCGGAGGGGTTTTTTTTTCGATAGAATGAGCAATGTTAAGGAGAGAGCGTTTCCTTCCAATAGGTTTGGGTGGGTGGCGGAAGGCCCGGAAAAGCCTTTTGGTACTTACGCTCTTGCGGTCTTTCTATCCGTCTTCCACCACCCTTTACCTGCACAAAAACCATTTATACGTCGTCCTGGAAAAGAAGGATAGCTTGGTGTGTGTGTGTGTGTGTGTGTGTGTTTGTCTGTATGCTTTAGCGTTAAAAGTAAAGGTGTTCAAGAGAATTAGGCTGCCAATAAATGGTAGTAAATAAAGGAGCTAGGTTGGATTGCGTCCAATTCCAGAAGACCGCGTCGGTCTAATTACAGCCAGAGCGTGCCAACTGTAAGGCTATCCGTCATCTCCCCCTTGGGCCTAACAGACACACACACACACACACACACACTCAGAGTGTAACTCTCTGACTCGACACTCCCATACTTCTCAGAGACCTGGAAGTGGTGGCGGCAGTATCCCATCTAGTGTAACCTCTCTCTGCCGGCTAAAACCTCCAACGACGTCGTCGTCGTCGTCTTCTTTACAGAAGAACCCAAACACATTTACACTAACACACATCTCTTCCATTCCACAACTCTCACCAACACAAAAGGCCCTTTACTTCCTGCTCTCATTCGCTTTTTCTCACTTTTTCCCAGCCCCCCCTCATATCTCCAACTATCTTAACCAACATGATGGCCCACAAAGACTTGGAAGCGGCAACAAGAAGTGGTGGTGAATGCGGCTGTCTGCCTCAACACTGACTAACACTTCGTTAACTAACTTACTTCTTTCTACCAAATGCTGTGTTCTTTTTTTTTTTTTCTTTTGCAGCCATTTTTTTTTTTCTTCTTCTTCTTACCTTCTCTTCCTTCTTTTAATGTCAAACTGCCTAATGAAGGAAAAGAAAACGAATTAAGAAAAGGAGCAGAACTGGAAGAAGAATAAGAATTAGGAAAAACCACAATTTCAACAAATCAAATTATCTTCAAAAAATAAAACAAAAACCATAATTTATGGAACGAAAATTTGTCTGGGAGGGGGAACTTTCCAAGATTTTCATTCCACTTTAGGACTGGCCGGATGTAGCCACTCTTTCCATGTCTAAATTTTCCCTCCTGTTCGCTGATTGTGCGGTTGACTGGAAAGATGAAGCAAAGGAATAAGTTTTGGTAGTTAGGCTTCCTAGAATGGGCTGGCGCTTAAGTTTGGGTCGACGACAGCATTGTTATCCTTTTCCAGAGCATGGTGCAATTCCTGACTGATGGCTAACATCCGGCAGATAGCTACCTGCAATCCTTGAAGTTATTTTTTTTTTTTACTTTCCCTTAAAAACAGTAGGCGTGCGAAAATATTACCAATCGTGCCAAAATTTTTCATTTTCTTAGTTTTCATCAGAGAACATCCGTTTTGAGGGAGATTTTTCTTTGCTTTTCTCCGTTGTAGCCACGCATGTTTATTGTATCCTGGCCTGGATTCAGAGTTTCTGCCATCTTCAGAGATTAATCAGTTGGATGTAGAGATTTCAACTTCACTTCCGTTTCTATCTTGCACCAAAAACTGTTTAATCTAAATTAATCGAAATCGATCACAGATACGTAATACAGATAAACATACGAACTACAACAGGTAAATTCACAGACATCCGGCACTGCAGACCTAACCACATTTTGTAGAATATAAAAGAGTAGCAAATGTAGTACGAGATGGTAACGTAAGTGGAAGTCGAAATCTCTACACTAAACTGCATAATTTCCTTTGATGATAGCTAAAAGTCCGGAAAACAGTCAGGGATGCAATAATCATGCATTGTACGACGGAGAAAAGCAAAGAAAATCTCAACTTCAAGTTTTCCAGCAGACTATATACTGGAAGAGGGTGCTACAATACTTTTCTAAGTCTAGAAATGCTCTCTGACACCTTTTTTAAGGAAGTGATCTGCAGACCAGCTTTAGGGCAATTTCAAATATAAAAATGTCCAAATAATATTGATGAGCTGGTGAAATAGAGAGAAGTAAGTAAAGTAATCGCCTATTTTTTCAGGCAGGCTTTACGTCCAACTACCAATTAATAGGTGGACGGAGGCGACTAGCAAACATACTTTACTGTAAATTTCTTTTATTAACCATTAAATAAAATTAAAGGCCTAAGACCGAGAATCGAACCCACTATACCAACAATACATCTTAGCATTGCGGGTCTAGTCTCTTAACCGCCTAACATACTTTACTGAAAAATTACTTTTATTAACCTCTAAATAAAATCCAAGGCGTAGAGACCGAAAATCAAACCCACTAAACCAACAATACTTCTTAGCATTGCGGGTCTAGTCTCTTGACCGCTCGGCTACCGTGGCGCCTAGTTGCCTGTTAAAATAGAGAGAATGGATTGAAAATAGTAAATAAAACGGAAGCAAAACAAATCACTTCAATTGTTAAATACAAGGAAAAGATAAAACGTGAATGAAAAAATAGTAATGTAAAGCTATTTCCTCGTCAAAGAATGAAAACAAAACAAAACAGAAAAAATAGACTGAAGAGAAATGGAGTGAGAAAATGAAAAACAAAACTGTGGCTGAAACAAAAAAAAAATCAGACGTTTTGGCTAGGAAGAGGTAGACGCAAAGTGCGATAAAGAAGTCTAGTAGTGGAGATTGGAGAGGTTTTTGTTACGTTGTGACGACAAGAAATCTCTCTGCACTTTGCAAAAAGAGAATGTGAAACAGACTCCTGGGAACTACTAGCAGGCAAAGAACAAAGTAGGCTTGTAAAAGACAGAGAGAGAGAAGGAATGCTGCCGTGTAGTTTAAAACAGGAAGGCAAGGAGGTGGTAAACAACAAGAGAAAGGATTTGAAAGCACAGTGTAACAACAGGAAAACGGTAGCGAAATTATGGGGTTGGAGGGGGTAGACGTGGTTGTGCTCGTCGTCATTCTCAAAAGAATCTTACCAAACAGAGGTGTGTGTGTGTGTGTGTGTGTGCACAAATAAGCCCACACAGTGCTTACTGGCAGAGAACAGTGTAGAGTGTAACGAAAGGAAACCCAGAATAGAGGAGTGTGTATGGCCGAGGAGAAAAGGCTGCGACAAAGGATGTTTGGGGTAGTTAGAGGGTGGAGAAAAAAAAAGGGGGAGAATGCACTGGAGAAGAACCCCTCTGCCCTTTGCCGCGGGGGCGGTGAAAGATGTCGATATACTAGGCAACGTTAGAGGTGGAGGGGGAAAGAGCGGCCCCCACACTAGTAAGGGGCCAACTACATCCAGACCTTACCCACTTACTCCACTATAACCCAACTTGCTACCTTCCCACCCATCCAGTGCAGCAGCATAAACAGCGTCCGCCACCGCCGCCGCTTTGTTGTTGCCCCCATTCCCGCCACATTACTAATCTATCCGCCTCCACTGCAACCCCCACACCAGTCGGTCACTATTAACAAATTGTCCTCTTTCTTCTTTCTCTTCAAAAAGCATTAAACAATTTTTTGTCTTCCCTCTTTTCCTTGCAATTAGCCCACTTCCATTTCATATCATCCTTGATAATTCAATGACCCCCACCCCCATTATTGCAAACAATATCTAGAAAGGAATTTACATATTAAGAACATCAAAACCATCATTAACCAATTTTAATAGGATTATGAATCAAATACTCGTATGCAACAGTATTTCAAGTATTACTTCGATCCATACTAAACGCTCCATTTTACATCTCTAACCGGACTATATCGTACTGATCTTGAACATAACGTTCTTCAACTTGGAATAGTGCTTTGGGATTCAACCAAACGCCTCCAATCTCCAAAGAATTCCATCTCTACAAACCTAAGATACTTCGATCCGTAGTAAACGCTCTATCCTTCTATCCCGACTATAGTACAGATCTTAACATTCCTTTTATCAGCTAATATACATTGTGGTACTGGGTTCGAGTCCCCGTGTCCAGGCCTTGGAGTTTATTTAATGGTTAATATGAGAAATTTACAGTAAAGTATGTTAGGCGGTTAAGAGACTAGACCCGCAATGCTAAGATGTACTCGTATTGTTGGTTAGTGGGTTCCGTTCCCGATGTCTAGACCTTGGATTTTATTTAATGCTTAATAAAAGAAATTTACAGTAAAGTACATATGTTAGGCGGTTAGAGACTAGACCCGCAATGCTAAGATGTATTGTTGGTTTAGTGGGTTCGATTCCCCCGGTTTAGGCCTCGTATTTTATTTAATGGTTAATAAAAGGAATTTACAGTAAAGTATGTTTGCTAGTCGCCTCCGTCCACGACACCTAATTGGTAGTAGGACGGTAAGTCCCTCATGAAAAAATAGGGGATTACTTTACTTTACATTCCTTTTATCGCACAAGTTGCTGAAAACACGATACAGAAAACTTCATTTCCACCTGCAAATCACATGCAAATCCTCTAGCTCCAAAATCTTTCTTCAAGAACTCTTCCTGATAACCCGATACAAGACGCCTTAAGAGACAGTCTGGCCTCGTGAGTTCCTCTCAAGTGAAGAAATTGACTAAATAGTCTAATATTTTGGAGTGTTACCACTGCGGTAACTTCTCCACTCGTTTGCTTCATTTGTTACTCTATTATCACTTGTTACTTGAAGCACCAACGAGCTGATTGTTGCACAAATAAACGCAAAAAAAAAAGAAAGAAAAATAACATTTAATGTCAAAAATAAATAAATAATAAATAATAAATAAAAACGATTCGCTAAGAAAAACTCTTTCATAAATTAAACGTGAGTAAATAAAATAACAATGTCAAGTGAAAGGTAGGTCAAGGAGAGCATTTTAACAGAGTTCAATGAATTCAGTCTGGTCTGACATTGAAGCAGATTCCTGAAGAAAAAAACGCTCGACCTATAATTAAGCCTTGCACATCTAATGTAATAATATATATATATGTATATAATGACCTTGTAACTTTTTTTTGAGAAATTTCGCCATTAGCTGACTTAAAAAAAATAAAAAAGCTGATAGACTTATTTTTTTTAGACCTACATTACTCATAAACGTCTGTTTCTAGTTAGTTTTGGAAGAACAACGGTTCGCTAAAACGGTATTCTGGTTTCTAAGTACGAGAATGTGAAAATCAATCTGAAATTTAAGGGCCCCAAATCAAGGCTTAATGTGGAACCTAAGTGGGACTTCCTTCAACTGAGAGTCTGAGAATCCTATTTGCCCTACTGCAATCACTTACTCCTAACGTCGTTTTCTACTAGGCAAGTCTACATCCTTGGTCTAATTCTGTGTGAAATTTCACAATTAAAAAATTAACCAGCTGCTTACAGCATGAAATGTTACCCACCGGCAGAGGAAGATTAGCAAAGGAAAACCTTCACGACTGTACACTAAGATGAGCATCTTCCTCTACAACCTGGAAGTACAAGAGAATTCCAGGAAATAAAACGCTTTCTTTCAACCGGGAAGAAATGGAGAAAACAGAAAAAAAAAAAAAATTCGCGAAGTCTGTGGAACCTGGATTACAATTGTGGAGTTCGTAAAAACTCTGCTTGGAAAGTGTAGCACAGTTTCTGGATATGATTAGGATGTCTGGAAAGGAGTCTTCTGGTTAGGATTCGATAAAAGCTAAAGCTGTGATGGTTTTAATGAATAGCTGTGCAGCAGTACTGTCCTACGTAATGATATCTTGCTGCAGTTTTAATAAGAAGACGGAATATAGGTATCCTGAAGGACGGGAGTTTCCAGAAGGAGATAATTAATTAGAAGAGATTAACACGGCCCTGGCACCTGCGGACGGTGTAATTAATAAAACATGAGACCTTACTGGAATATTCTCCCGTAGGGAGGCAAGTGGACTAGGCATCTTCCCACAGGAATCTTGGCGTCCCTCCTGGGGTATCCCAGTCTAACAACATAACTGATGCTATTTAAAATGAACGTCGCAGATGGAGAAAGTGAAGAGCTCAAGTGGTAATCAACAGAATGTCCAGATTACTAAACTGGGTTTTGAGCTATGCTCAACCTTACAAAGCTTTTCTTTTTCTTTTTATTTTGGGAGATCTCAAAAACGTTGGCAATCAACTCGATAAGAAAATTTGAAACAGTAATTGCGAATTTGAAACTAGTCTATTGGCAATTGTAATTGATCTACTTAATGCAATGCAATTGAAATCTTACCAGAGACCTCCTTACTCAATCAAGACATACTTAGTAATCAAGGATGTACTCTAGTCTAAAAAGCATTAACCATGCCTGTTCCAGGATGTACCAAGAACCAATAATGTACTAAATTAGGAAAGCATCGTAAAAACTAATACTAGAAAGCGTTGCACTTACATACAAACTGATGGGATTCTTTTCTAAAAAATATCTCTTAACGACATTTAAAACTAAATCGATTAAAAAGAAAAAATCGATAAATAAAAACTTTCTAATCATTGCCTTATTCAAAAAAAAGTAAATTTTTTTTTTATTTTTTACTTTCTCAAAAATATTAAGAGCAATTAGGTTAAAATTTTCGAATCTGAGTTACCTGTGGAACCCGTTCGCGAGCAGAAAATCTCACGCAACTCCAACTTGGTACTCCTTAACAAAAACTTACAGTTTTAAAAGTTAAGTATAAGGGTTGATTAAACGCCAAAAGGTACACAAATCAGCGAGTACCCAACATTCATTAATATAATTTAAGTAATTTTACTGCATTAACTTTTCCTTCACATTTTTTAGAATTTATTAGATGTCACACACCCTTACGCTGGCCAGTTCTTTCATAATATTATTTTGTTATAATTATGATAAAATGTATATTATATCTTTATATTTCTTATAACGTTTTCTTTTTAACCTGTGATTAATAGTTTGATTATTATAGATAAATAGATATTACAATCAATCTAAGTTAAATCTAAGTTAAATGGTGTGCTACTTGAGTAAATATTTTGTAGATGAAAATGGCCAGCATAAGGGTCTATGACATCTAATAAATTCTAAAAAATAACTTATTAATGAAAATTAATGCAGTAGAATTACTTAAATATTAATGAAATGTTGGGTACTCGCTGATTTGTGTACCTTTTGGCGTTTAATCAACCCTTATACTTAACTTTTAAAACTGTAAGTTTTTGTTAAGGAGATTTTTGTACCTTTTGGATAGATTTTCCTTTTTGTCTATTTGCAAAGTTACGTCTGCTTTACAGATTTTTTTTAAAATTTGGAATAAGCTATTCTATCATTATAACCTGAAAAAGTGTTAAGTCGGAGTTACTACCACTGGAGACCCCCTAAAAGGCACATCTACATAAAATTCCAAATCGAATGACACCTCATTCATGAAAATCGGTTCACGCGTTTAGGCGCTACGTTGTTTACAAAAAAAGGTAACAACAAGAAGAAGAACAACAACAAGAAGAACAAGTCACAAGAACATTTTTTGAAAAAGCCGTTTTTGCTCATTTTCGGCAACTTTTTTCTCGAAACCTATTAGATCTGGGTGGTTGCAAAAAAATTACAGTTATAAAGGAGGATTTGGAGTAAGATTTAAAGAAAATTTGGGAATTTTATCTTTTATAGAAAAATAGAAAAAAATTGTCAAAGTTGGGTGTTTTTCAACGTTACGTTTTTTCGTGCAGTTTTTGATGGTCAACCCTTATACAACTGTCCTACCGGACAGTTTTAATTATTATTTCCATATTTCCGTCAACTCGATACTAAGAATTCTCGATACGAGTACTAAAAGTCCATCAATAATCGCTGTAATTTCAAAAACAATTAAAAAAGGAAAATCACGAATGCACAAATTCTAAATTTAGTTCAGGTACATCCGAGTGCCAGTTTTGATTGTATCAATTTATGTGTCAGCATCAGAGACCATTGGGACTTTTTGCAGTGTAAAAAAAAAAAAAAAATATCCAACTTGCAAGTAAATTGAAAATTGGGTGAAAAATCTCCAAAGAAAATAAAGTTCTCTTGCTCAATCTATGGGCGCTTGCACAGTTTAATAATTGAGGAAAATTATGGGACGAGTTTGCGGGTTATCCAGGATAAGGCTGTAAAACGGCCATCCAGTTCTTTTTAGAAGGCTGCAGGAAATTCTGCTCTTTGTTTACAACCTAAAGTTGGACGTAAAAATACTTTAGTTAGAGAGTGTTTGGTACTAATCACCCTAAGAAGGGTCTCCCTTGGCTCCCTTTTTGCCCTGGAAGTTATAGGTAACCGGGTGTTCTGGATTCATTCGCCAAGTCTATCAATCCACATCAACCACTTAGCATTACTGTGCGAACCAATTGATTGTTGTTAACTGTCCATTCCTGAGGAAAATTAACAAGGTCGCCATTAATTCGGGATTTAGACCGAGTGTCTATCAAGAATACTTCTTCGGACTTAACTGGGCCAAAATTAAATAAAGATTATCTCTTATTTAATTATTAAATTAAAAAAATTTCAATTTAAGGAATACCCCTCAATCAATTGAAAAATTGACTCAGTAAAATGGGGCTTCCGTTAGCCTGATATTGTCCCAAACGCTTAATGAGGACCTATTCTGGCAGCTAAATCAAATGCAGCATTCGTACTTCCCTGCAATTATCCATATTTTGGGGAGATGATAACTAACACTCACTCAAAGAAATTGTAATAAACTTTTTCCGACTCAAAATTTCTCTAATCGTTTTTTAATAAGTGAAAACTCAAAAAATTTGGGAAATCCATTCCTTCGACTAAATGAAGTAAGTGATAAAAAAAATAAACAAAAAATAGTATTATTAATTAAAAAACAATGTAACTTTTTCAAAAAAAATTGAAAGTCAAAAGAATTCTGTGACTAAATCGAATGGAATTCTTCTTGGTAGTAACAGATAAACATTCATGACGTCATTATCATACAACTCTTCAAAAATGAGGTCCAATCATAACAATAGAATGTATAGTATTCAAGGTCGCGTATACATACATAAAAATATTCTCTATTCTTTTTATTTAGTTATTTATTTATTTATTTATTTATTTATTTATTTATTTATAAGTCTGGCGTCCGCCGTTTGATACGTGTTTCCGGCCATTACATGGAAACATAAAATGCAGTAAATGACGTAAATAAGTAAATGCAAGTGATAGAGAAGGGCGCTAATTCATTTATTTTTTAAACGTGCAATTAATCAATATTATTCAAATTGAATAATACGAGTACATTTTCAGAGTAATTTCTCTCTCTAAGAAACATCTAGCGAGGAGGGATACAATTTTTTAATAGGGGGGGGATACAGCCTAAGATTTGTGAAGAAGTGTGAGAAGGAAATTGGGCTACTTCAATTAGACTAATGGAGGTTTTAATATCTTGCCCCTTGAGTGGCTCCAGATGCTGTTACACTGATATGGTTTGTAGAGAAGGGTTGTTTTGTTTGGCAAGTATTTGACAAAAGATTGATTGGGAGTAAAATTAATGGTTCACTTTAAGTTGTTCTATCTGAAGATGGGGGAAAGAAAACTAACATTTTTTGAGAAAAATTTGGAATTTTCTTCTCTATATAATACTATTTATAATTAGGCGCCACGGTAGGCGAGCGATTAAGAGAGTAGACCCGCAATGCTAAGATGTATTGTTGGTTTAATGGGTTTGATTCCCCAGGTCTAGGCCTTGGATTTTATTTAATGGTTAATATGAGAAATTTATAGTAAAGTATGTTAGGCGGTTAAGAGATTAGACCCGCAATGCTAAGATGTATCGTTGGTTAGAGGATTCGATTTTCGGTCTCTATGCTTTGGATTTTATTTAATGGTTAATATGAGAAATTTATAGTAAAGTATGTTAGGCGGTTAAGAGACTAGACCCGCAATGCTAAGATGTATTGTTGGTTTAGTGGGTTCGATTCCCCCGGTCTCTAGGTCTTGGATTTTACTTAATGGTTAATATGAGAAATTTATAGTAAAGTATGTTAGGCGGTTAAGAGATTAGACCCGCAATGCTAAGATGTATTGTTGGTTTAATGGGTTCGATTCCCCAGTGACTAGGGCTTGGATTTTATTTAATGGTTAATATGAGAAATTTATAGTAAAGTATGTTAGGCGGTTAAGAGATTAGACCCGCAATGCTAAGATGTATTGTTGGTTAGAGGATTCGATTTTCGGTCTCTATGCTTTGGATTTTATTTAATGGTTAATATGAGAAATTTATAGTAAAGTATGTTAGGCGGTTAAGAGACTAGACCCGCAATGCTAAGATGTATTGTTGGTTTAGTGGGTTCGATTCCCCCGGTCTCTAGGTCTTGGATTTTACTTAATGGTTAATATGAGAAATTTATAGTAAAGTATGTTAGGCGGTTAAGAGATTAGACCCGCAATGCTAAGATGTATTGTTGGTTTAATGGGTTCGATTCCCCAGTGACTAGGGCTTGGATTTTATTTAATGGTTAATATGAGAAATTTATAGTAAAGTATGTTAGGCGGTTAAGAGATTAGACCCGCAATGCTAAGATGTATTGTTGGTTAGAGGATTCGATTTTCGGTCTCTATGCTTTGGATTTTATTTAATGGTTTATATGAGAATTTTATAGTAAAGTATGTTTGCTAGTCGCCTCCGTCCACGACACCTAAATGGTAGCTGGACGTAAAGCCTGCCTGCAAAAATAGGCAATACTTTTACTAATGTTATTTCCAATCCTTATTTTTTTAATTTTTTTTCTATAGGATGCAAAAATTAATTGTCAATTTCAGTTCATGATATATTTTTATTATGGCGAGCTTTCGACCTAGGAGACTAGGTCATCTTCAGGTGTGTTAACAAACACTCTTACGACACTAAACTAAAAAAAAAGAACACCACAGCACATTCCTTACATAGCACTGAAAATCATCATACTTCAGATTCCCCCCCCCCCCAAAAAAAATACTTAAATCAGAAACCAACACACACACACACACACACACACACACACACACACACACACACACACACACACAACAAAAAAAGGAAAAGTGCTAGAAAATGATGTATACATATCAAAGACAGAAAACAGTATAAAGTTCAAAAAGTGCAAAATTGAATTTCAAAAATCTGACACCGACTGCATTATTTTTTCGTCGTTACCAAGTATGCTTGCGAGAAAGTAAAAAGAGAAGAGATTACTGGGAATAAGCATCTTAACAACTAGACATTTAGAAGTTAGATGCACTAAAATATGCAAAATAACAGCGAAATAAGAACACAAAAATAACCTTATTAATTAAAGTAATTTAACTGCAATACTTACGAACAATTTTTATCAATTTTGCTTTTTCCTCTTAAAATTACTAGAAACGTTATCAGTCGTGATAAAAGGGTACTTCAAAGTTTAATGTAAAAAGATAATGAAAATAAATAAGTCATGACTGGAAAATTCCTTTAAAAAAGAACTAGCCCTAGAAATGACGAAATTATTTCTTTATTTAAACTGGAATTCTAATTTTAATTTTACGTACTAAAAAATCTGGAGCGGACTATATGACTTTTCTCTAACAACTTTGGTTTAGTTGGTTCGATTCCCTGTGACTACGCCTTGAATTTTATTTAATAGTTAATATGAGAAATTTATAGTAAAGTATGTTAGGCGGTTAAGAGGCTAGAACCGCAATGCTAAGATGTAATGTTGGTTTAGTGGATTCATTCGCGGTGTCAAAGGCCTTGGATTTTATTTAATGGTTAATAAAAGAAATTTATAGTAAAGTATGTTAGGCGGTTAAGGGACTAGACCCGCAATGCTAAGTTGTATTGTTGGCTTAGTAGGTTCGATTCCCACAGTGTCTAGCCAAACTGTAATTGGTTTTACACTGTTAATATCAAAAAGGGTAGTGTACCTTTTGTCTTGAGGTACTCCTTGTTAAAAATGTAAAAAAATATCATAATATTCAACAAGTATAAGCCCTAAAAAAGACGACCTAGTCCCTTAGGTCAAAAGCTTGGCCGAAAATAATGACTGAAATTAGCCATTAATCTTTCTTCTTTTTGTAGAAAAATGATTCAGCCCGCCCCCCAAAAGACGCTGAACCAGATTCTACAATCAAAATTCTTTAAAATTGAAATCGCTATTCCCTAAATGATGTCATAAATCGTAAGGATTTTTTTTTACACACACGCACACACACACACACACACACACACACACACATTTATACGGAAATACGCTCCTTTCCTGTCTAGGTGATTTCCCAATTAGAGTATATTTACAAAATTTCCATATTTTCCACTTCAACCAATTTCTCCTTTAAAGCTCCCATCCTAAGTCTTACACAATTTCCCTCCTCGTTCTTCCAATTATCATTATTATTATTCTCCTTTATCTCTGCCAATCTCTTGTCCTAATGATCGACATCAAAACGACATTCCGTTGCCTACTTATTTTTACCAATTAACTTCTTTTATTTGAAGGTCACTTTAATTAAATTCCTTTTGTGATTTCTCTTTGGTAAATTTTACTATTTTGAAGTAGTTATTGTTGTTCGTAATTAATAATTATTTTATTTTGTCTTTTAATAATTAATTTACCAATTCTATTTTCTTCATTTCTTTTTTCTGATTTCTTCTGCTATTGATTTAATTTTGTTATTAATTATATTAATTTGTTTTCTATTAATTTGTATCAATAATATTATTAAAGGTAACCTCCCCTTTAAACATTTCCTTAAATTAATTTTCCAGGAAAAATATTTCAAATAAAAGTTAAAAGCCGTTTTTCCTTACAACCATTTCAATTATTCAAAGAAAAGCGTGAAAATCGCTTCTGTCGATTTGTATTTCAGTCAAAATCATGCAATCAACAAAAACCGAATAGTTTCAAAACCTTCAATTTCAAATGTGAGCTCTTAAAAATGTTTCATTTTTTTTTTTTTTTTTAAATAAATTCTGAGTAAAACATACATACTCGTACATACATTTACACAGTTATCTGTAGAAAAGTAGATATTCTGAATAAATTTGTGAGGACATGAGTGTGTGGTATTTGTTAAGTAAATATAGGAGAAACTATCAGCTTCAGTCGCCAAAGAAGTCTCAGATATGGATTTAGAGAGATTCTGAGGTGGCATTTAAGTTTTGGCTAAGACCTGCAGCCCTGCTCCGTAAATCTACATCGGTTTCATAATTATACCAACCTTATAATAATGTTTTCACTTCCGTTTGTATTGTCCTCCGAGAAGTCAGCAAACAAGTTTCATCATCATTTTAAGTCATGTATATGGTTTTCAAGTTAGTTGTTTGTCTAGGACAGGGATGGCGAACCTTTTTGAAACGTGGGTCAAATTATGTTCATTTTTTTTTTCTAGTACTAGCTCTTGGGTCACTAATGCCCATTTGCACAAGAGTTAAGTTTAAAAATTTTAAACTAAATATTTTCAAAACTAAACATCTTTAGAATTCAGTTGGCTTAACTGGGTAAAACGGGGACGAAACAAGTGCTATGGAAGTCTCTTTTTACAAACATAACTGAACAAAACCTTAACAAAAAGTGTGTTTTATCTGAAGAAAAATCTAAATATGGTTATTTGCTTTGGGTTGTTTGTTGGATTGTTTTAACAAACAAAGTATGAATAAAATTAAACATTTTATTTGATATTTTGTAAACACTTTTGCTGTATTTCAAATACTACAAAAGCAATTGTCTTCATTTACGTTTTAGAACTGTAATGATCAAACTAAAGGTTATAGATAGCGTTTAAATTGCTTTTGTGTCAATGCGTGATTGAAAAGAAATACAGATAGAATATAAATTATCCACACAAAATTTAGAAAATCTAAATCAACCCGCGTAAACAAACAAAACAAATGGTTGCCTAACAATTGTGGGTCAGTGAAAAAGCTTGCGCGGGTCATCACTCGTCTAGGACAAGGAAGAGAATTGCTATTTAAGAAGTAAGAAGGACAGGAGCCCCGCCGTAAAAGAGTAAACGGCTGGCAATGCTTAGAATAGGGGGAAAACTGCCCAGCGGTGAGCTTCAGACGCCAAGAAAGTCATGGATATGGATTTAAGGAGATTTTGAATGGGCAAGCATGTAAGAAAGGAGATTTTTGGAGGTCGTTGAGATTTGGTCATTTTGATTCGCCACTGCTTCTACTTGTTGGTAGTGTAGCTGTGTCGTCTACATGTGTACTAGAAGATAGTGGAGCGATATCTAGGTACTTTTACCCAAAGGACGATTTACTGATGAGAAAGGTGAGATCGCTGAGACAGAATTCACTTTTACAACGATAAGTTTACTCGAGGAAGTATGTTGAAACAAATCAAATGCATTAAAACACGACAGCAAACTCAAATTTAAAATTTAGACACGAATGCTCAAATTCCTCTTAAATACGAACAAGAGCAAAGTAAAGAAACTTTAATTTCAAACAAATATTTTATACAATAGAATAATTTTATCATAAAATTAATATTACGTACGTAAACAGGAACTTCCCGTGTTAGCTGAACACAATAAGTGGAAACCATTTACGTCAAACCAATTAATCATAATTTACAACGAATGCGTCATAATTGCTAATCAATTTTCCGGTCCAGAAAAAAATATGGCTAATGCAAATGGATAAACTACAGACGGACAGACACAAAGAGGGAGATACTCGTAGTTTTTTAGGCTGGTATATGTTTAGAGCTCAAGTGTTATGCGGTCTGTTAGGCAGGAAACAGATTTACTGGTCTGGAAAGATATTAAAGGTGGTGTGTTATTGAAGAGCATTATCGCTGTGGGAGATCTAATATCCTAATTTGTGAGGAAATGTTTTTCCAGTTTGTTAGGGAAAATTATATTTAAAAAAAAATCGAATTACAATTTCATTTTCTTCTTCAATAATTTGAATTTAATTTCAGAAAAATTTAATTCATAAAATATAATTTTCACTATCTCTTACGTCAACTTCTTTTAAAAGTTAATACTTCCGGAAAGCCAAGAAATTATTGTTGATAATTCACCTGAATGCGCATGAGCAGCTCAACCATTTGTCGTAATAATTAGATTTAAAAAACAATCAGCCAATCGAACAGTACTCTTAAATAAATTGACTTTTTAGTTTTGAGTAGAGGGAGACGTTCTCGAAATCGGCCATTTGGTTTGGTAGTATCATATAGAATTTAGGACATGCAAAAGATGGGTAAAAGTGGCTGTTAAAGGTTTAAAGGGTTAAAGCCCATGTAGGGCTCAGAGAACAGTAGAAGCTACCCAAAGTCCTCAGAGTACATAAGGACGCCAGAATACCGCTCGGGACACTCAATCGCATTCAGGGCATTGCATTCACTCGCTGAGGATTCATTCTTACACTCTCTTCACGACATTACACTACTCGTCATTGAGTTTAGGCCAATTCTTTTAGAAGGGTTAAAGCCCAGGTAGGGCTCAGAGAACCGTAGAAGTTGCCCAAAGCCATCAGAGGATAGAAGGACGCCAGAATACCGCTCGGGACACTCAATCGCAATCAGGGCATTGCATTCACTCGCCGAGAATTCATTCTTACACTCTCTTCACGACGTCACTCTACTCGTCATTCAGTTTAGGCCAATTCTTTTAGAAGGGTTAAAGCTCCAGGTAGGGCTCAGAGAACAGTAGAAGCTGCTCAAAGCCATCAGAGGATAGAAGGACGCCAGAATACCGCTCGGGACACTCAATCGCAATCAGGGCATTGCATTCACTCACTGAGGATTCATTCTTACACTCTCTTCAAGACGTCACTCTTCTCGTCATTCAGTTTAGGCCAATTCTTTTAGAAGGGTTAAAGCCCAGGTAGGGCTTAGAGAACCGTAGAAGTTGCCCAAAGCCATCAGAGGATAGAAGGACGCCAGAATACCGCTCGGGACACTCAATCGCAATCAGGGCATTGCATTCACTCACTGAGGATTCATTCTTACACTCTCTTCAAGACGTCACTCTTCTCGTCATTCAGTTTAGGCCAATTCTTTTAGAAGAGTTAAAGCTCCAGGTAGGGCTCAGAGAACAGTAAAAGCTACCCAAAGCCATCAGAGTAATAAGGAAGCCAGAATACAGGTCGAGACCACTCAATCGGATTCAGGGCATTACATTCACTCACTGAATTCATTCTTAGACTCTACTCGTCATTCAGTTTAGACCAATTATTTTAGAAATTGTTTATACCTAGTTTACCCCCAGTTAGTTATTGCAATTTATGCTCGTTCCCAAGTTAGGGTTAATACTAACCAACTAACTCTTAGTCTGTGATATTATCTTTTATTCTATTTCAGCCCTTCAGCCTCCCCAGTCAAATCCCAATATTCCGCTCGTGTCTATAAATGAATAGCTACTTAAATCTCCTTTTCGTGGCCTCTACTTATCAACATCAACCTCATCTACAGATAACTAGTTTATTACTTCTATTTCCCGTTCTACATTACTATTTATTTTAAATATCTATTCCCTTTTTTACTTCTTCCTAATATTTTCTTTCCATTCCTATTTCACTCTTATTTCATTTCACCTCCCAGGAAATATTCTTTATTAGGGAATAATGTTTACAAAAATATGAATAAATAAAAGATTCCATTAATAAAAAGAAAAACCGGATTAAAATTAGGAAAAAATGGAAAAGTGGATATAAGGAGTCTGGAACCAATATTAATCTTTTGCTCTTTATTTATACTTAAAATGAAAATCGGATTTTTCCCCTATCTATAAAGGAGGATTTTTTTTATTTATCATTATTATTTATTTTCTACAATGCCCGGGAAAAATATATAACCACAGCATGTATCGACCCATCTAGAGATTTAATGTTACCGTCACTTACTTGCTAAGTTTTGGGGGGGGAACAGCAGGGATGAAGGGGATCTCCAGAAGAGGAAAGAGAAGGAAGGAAATATTGGCAGCCGATTTTATAACGATGGATTGAATGAGAAGATGGTTCAAGGGTGAAGAAGTAGAGGCAGCAGCAGGAAAACTGGATCTAGCGGGGGAAACTGGAGTGATGTAAAGTAACGCTGCATGAACTTGGAAGGTGGTTTTCTATAGATGGGCAAAACGGGTTACGGGGTTTTTCCATTTTTTAGATAGGGAAGGGAGACTTATCGGACGATTGGTTCCCGATAAGACCTTCTAAGAGGCAGGAAAAAAAAAGAAAAGCCCATTTTCCAAGGGGAATGTGTCTGTATGTATTGGAAGAGCCCAGGTCTGGGTCACTGGGGGCGGGGGGGGGAAGAAGATTAAGAAATAGTGAAGATAGTTGTTAAGAGTTTGAGTAAAGTGAGAAATTATTGGACTTATTTTATTTAGAGGTTAAAAAAAAAAAGGAGTTTTAGTAAACTTAGGAAGAAAGAGATTCGAAAAAGCTAGTTTCCGGTTGCGTGCACGGAAAGAAGGCTTTATTTTTGTTCTTGGGCTGCATCTTTTGCGGAGGAGTCTTTTCAACATTTTTCTACTTAAAAGTCAAAAGGGAGAATTGCAAACAAAAGCCTCCAGCTTAGAGAGCGGAAGGAAAGA
Organism: Rhodnius prolixus; assembly: GCF_049639745.1. Lineage (NCBI taxonomy): Eukaryota > Metazoa > Arthropoda > Insecta > Hemiptera > Reduviidae > Rhodnius > Rhodnius prolixus. Next base: position 57,263,432 of record NW_027411592.1, on the reverse strand, counting down.
GAGAAAAAAATAAAGGAAACTACGATAAAAGTACTTAAAACTTTGTACACATACAAATGCACAAACAGATAGTCGTAATGTGCCTATGTGCTGTGACACAATATGTATGTGTTCCATCTTTCACATTAACACATCTATCAAACCCCTTACCGCGCTCAAATTCATCTCATCTTCATCAGAAATGTTTTGCCTTTGTTATCGCAGGCTCTTTCACACAGAGCACAGCTATTAACCAAAGTTACCGGGGCATTAATACTCGTAAGACGTTTAGTAAATACTAAATTCAGATATTACCATAAAAAAATGTAAAAAAACACATCGCTAAGATCTAAAAAATCTATTTAGAAATAGGCATTTCCGGTCTGTCATTTTTTTTCAAATGCATAATTAAATCTTACTTAATAGGTAGTAAATCCATACATTACGCAAAAATAACACATTAGAGAAATACTTGCCACATCTTTACAAGTTAATCGAATTTTTACGAGAAAATGTTTGAAATACAATTTTTAGAATCCACAAGTGGTACTTCCGGTTCGCTGAATTTGTCCAAAAGCTTATTCTTGGGGGGTCTGATGATGGCATCAGATGTTCTTCCTAGTAAATTCAATTTTAATGGCACTGGCACTTATGTACCAAGAATGGTGGATAAGGATTTCCTGTGAAGTGCCATTTTAGAATAGAATAGAATAGAAAAGAAATTTATTATTCTGGGACAATTGTCCCCTAAGAATAAACACAGGTACAAATAGAGGCCTTAATAGTTTGGCCTGTGATTAAACAGAAAATAAATAAATAAATAAGTATTTACAAAAAAGTGAAAATAAAAATAACAGCAGAAATTAAGGGAATAAATTAAAACGATTAGAATTTCGGAGGAAGCTGGATAGAAACGAGATAACTGAATAGACGGGATTTAAAGATAGATAGGGTAGGAGCATGGCGAACAGATGATGGCAAGGAGTTCCAGAGAGAGGTAGCACGTATTAGGAAGGACTTGTCAAAGGATGAGGTACGGTGTGAGGGAATATAGAGATCAGATGAGCGAGATCTAGTATTACGGGAATGTATCGAGGATTTAAACTTGAAGAGTTGAAAAATATAGGAAGGCCTTTGAGACTGGATGACTTGAAAAAGGAAAGAAGCCACTTCAACTCATCGTAGTAGTGCGAAATGCGGTAGTCTCTGGAAATGCTGAAAATAAATCTCGTATGAAGCAGTTCATGTGGCGCTTGAGCTTAGCTTCAATATCACCAGAAAAACCGCGCCATACACTAATTATAACCATAGTCGAAATGGGGGAATATAAGAGAGGAAACTAGGAGTTGCCGAGTCTTAATTGGGAAAAAGGTGTCAGGGAACTATTAAACTGCTTAACAGTTCACTTAATTTAGTGCAATTTAAGGGCTTATCACCTGTTCAGTATTAACCAGTACTAAATATTGAAGTAAATTTCCAAAATTTAAACAAAATTAAACAAACCGGAAGTGACACTTTGTGTAACTAAATTACGTAAGTCAGGTAAAAAAAGACGTGTAAGTTTTTTCCAAGCTCAAAATTTTTCTTTATTATTACGTATTAGTTTCACCGTGAGCACCATAAAATTGTGCGATGATTTTTACAAACAACACGAACACAAAGTGGACCAGAGAATGTGGAGAATCAACAAACGGTGTCATCCAACATTAACTACAAACACACATACTCGCAAATTGTATTAATTAAAACAGGTTTCTCTTCCGCCACCCACAACGTAAAATGTGATGTTTGTCAACGAGTCATTGAACCCTCTCCTTAAACCCTGTTCGTTAGAGAGAGAGAAAGAAAACTTGTGTTTATTTTTCTATTTATCAACACGTTCTCTCCACATATTGTTCCATCTAATCCAGATAAAAGCAAGTCTTGTAAAGAGAAAAGAGAAAAAAAAAAAAAAAAATAGGATAAAAATGTAACAAAGAACAAACACAACAGAGAACACGCACTCAAAACAGACAGAGAGGAAAAACGAAGCCCTATAGGGGGAATTAGCGTCCCGTTTCTGTTCGTATTAACTAACCATGAGTTGGGAAAGAAGCTGTAACGAAATAAATTCTATGTACCGTATTTTATATGGAGAGTTAAGATCATGAAAAATTGGGGAAAATGCTATTTTTCCTCTGCAATAAAAAAAAAAAAACAAATCTGATGGGTTATAAATTTAAACATATTTTTTTAAAATTTAGAAACATGGAGACGAAGAAGTAACGCGGAACTAAGGAGTTTGAACAGGGACGTCGACGTGGTTAAAGCTTGATAAAGCTTAGGGACGCCTACGTTGGGCAGGACACGAAGGCAGCAAGAATCCTGAGGAAATACCATATATGGCACGCGTAGAAGAGGATAGACCGAAGAAGAAGAAGAAGAAGAAGAATAATAAATATTTATTACAATAAATATGTGCATAAAATAAATATAGAAGTATAACTGTACAATACATTTCAACCTTCTTATCTCAGTGAAGTAAGAGAAAAGTTAGGTGAGGAGGATTGGAATGCAGGGAAAAAAGGAGAGGAAAAACCCGCAGCTAGTGTAGAGAGTTAGAGGAGGATATGTTTTAGTCTTCTGTGTCTGTATGTTGTAGAAGGATCTGTAGGAGGCTGTGTCGCGGTAGAGTGGATTTAGGATGGCAGTCTAGGATGGAAAGGAGTTTTGAGCAGACGATTTTGGATCGTAGGAGAGTACGAGGGATAATGGATGCAGTCTCTGTGGAGTGAGTCAATTCTAGTGCATCGTGGAGAGTCTGTTGCGAGTCTGAGCAATTTGTTTTAGGTTATTTGAAGTTTCTAGATGTTGCTACTACAAGTCAGGCTCTAGGCGGACTACTTTGTAAAGGAGTAGTTTGTTAGTCACAGTCATTTTGGAGTCACGTGATAGAAGAGGAAATAATAGTCGTATAGTCAAGTTTGCCTGCGTTTACTTTGTCCTGAATTAGGATAGACCGAGATCACGATGGTGTGATGGTGTTTCTAAGGATGCGAGAACTCCTCCTTGGTGTCCTGAAAAAACCTGGATGACGGCGGTAATTGGGCCGGTACAGCTGGCGAACTTTGATAGAGGGGACCAAGATTCGCGCAAGCTCTGTAGCAGCGCCGATTAGGAGGACTTAAGACAGCTTTAACAATTATATATAATCAAATAATTCAGTCGAAGAATATTTGACATTACTGATTCCTTCATTAAAAATCATTGTTCTTTAAAGTAAAAAATTGATAGACCTAAAGCATTTTATAAGTCAAGAGTTTTAAATACGTATAAACTCTTTGGTAACTGCCTAAAAGCTGACCTGAAGTAGGGCACTGACATTCTTTCAACTCTAAATATTGGTTTTAAGATTTCATACTTTGAAATATTATGCAGGTGTTAGAACCGTACATTTTTTACTGAAATAACACTTAAGAGGAGAGTTGCTTTACCAAGGTACTTTAGGGAATGTTTCAGCTTCCCTTAGGACAGCCTCTAAGCATTACTAAGGCCAGACCAATTCTCTGTCCTTTCGAAACTTTACAATTGCTCGAAACAAAAAGAACAGTACCGGATTAAAATTAAGAAATTAGGCAAGGCGAGAAAATAATAATGCTAAGGGACATAGAATGGGAAAGAACCCGAATTTAGGGCAGAATTAAGGGAAGAAAACAGCAGAGAGGAATTTGATTAAAAGCGGTAGGATGCCTTAAAGTTGAATATGAATTACGCCCCCTGAATGAGAAGTACCATGAGTTGGAGAGGGAATACACTAGGAGATGTTTGGACCTTCTGCCACAGATGCTGCCAAGGGACAGAAACCCTAAGCCCATGTTTTGAACTGTTTTCCATACAACATGTTTCTAGGCAACATGCGGCCACCAACACACTTGTGAAACATTTAGATCTTTGACAAGCTTTAAAAGGAAGAGGTGAATATTTGTCAGGAAGAAGTGTAATGGGTCCTGTGCATTATGCTGGTTTTAGTAGTAGTCCCTAAGAAGGGTTTAGAGGCAATTATTGAAGGCCCTACAATAAGGAGGTGTGAGCATGAACCCCACTAAAGGGTTATAGTTCAGAACTTGAGGAACGATGCCCTAGAAAGACTGCTGACTTCTTCAAGAAGGTTCGCGTATCCAGTCCGTGGACTTATCTTTGTTCAAAACAGATTCTGTATGAAGAAAAAAAAAAATTAAAATCCAATCTAAGTAATCCTATTGTAATGTACGGTCGGTATCATATGCGCAGAAACAATAGAATTTGAAGCAAAAAAAGAGAAAGGAGAAAAGATTTTCTTGAAAGTCAGTTTTAGCTTCTCGAAATTTTCACGTAAAACATTTTAGAGGAAAATATGTAAGAGTAGTTCTGGAAGGGAGGTAGCATATGGTTTTTTGTTTCTAATGTGCCCATTTTTCTGCATTAAACTGCATTATTACCAGCAGTCGCCATTTGCCATGCTGTAGGTATACATTTTGCACTAGTCATTTTAGTAAAGTAAAGTAATCGCCTATTTTTTCAGGCAGGGCTTAACGTCCAGCTACCAATTAGGTGTCATGTACGAAGGCGACTAGCAAACATACTTTACTATAAATTTCTTATATTAACCATTAAATAAAATCCAAGGCCTAGACCTGGGGAATCGAACCCAATAAACCAACAATACGTCTTAGCATTGCGGGTCGAGTCTCTAACCGCCTACTTTACTATAAATTTCTCATAATAACCATTAAATAAAATCCAAGGCCTAAGACCGAGAATCGAACCCACTAAACCAACAATACATCTTAGCATTGCGGGTCTAGTATCTTAACCGCCTACTTTACTATAAATTACTTATATTAACCATTAAATAAAATCCAAGGCCTAGATCTGGGGAATCGAACCCAATAAACCAACAATACATCTTAGCATTGCGGGTCTAGTCTCTAACCGCCTACTTTACTCTAAGTTTCTCATATTAACCATTAAATAAAATCCAAGGCCTAAGACCGAGAATCGAACCCACTAAACCAACAATACATATTAGCTTGACTGGTCTGTCATTTTAGTATAATTGTATTTATTTAAATAAAGGTTATAATAATAATAACAGCATTATTACCACCCATGCACTATTATGAGTGACTAGGACGCCAAAATTGTAAGTTCAAAGAAATGCGCTTCACCAGCTATGAGAATTTATTGAAATAGATTTCTTTCTCAAGCTTTCCTTTTTGAGATTATTTACATGGAAATTGATTTAAATGAAGGATTTTGGGATGACGTGGTTCTTAACCTTGGATTTCAATGATCCTGTCACAATATTTAAGGCGATAGTTACACGCTTAGTGAAAAAATGAAGCCAAATTGGAAGAATAGATTGTGAATTTCAAGAGAAAATCGTGTTTGTTTGTTTCTCTTTCAAGATAAACAGGAAAATGAAGTGAAAAACCAGAAAGTATGTGACCTAAAAGAAAATATTTACTTTACCTCAACTCTCAAGATAGGAAGAAAAGGATTTTTTTGGGGGAAGGAAGGGGCATATCAAAAGTGTAAGAGCAAGTATGGAGATCATAAGTTGATCGGGCTGAAAATGACGTGAGAGAGTGTGTACACAGCGAGATATCCTGCGATGGTGATTGCATCTGGTACCCATCTTCCATGTGTAGTTCCTGTCAACTAGAAACTACTAGATGGCTGGAAGCAGAAAGTGCTTTCCTAGTTGAAAATATATACTCTGATATAAGACTATGGGTTCCATAAAAACTGGGAGTTTGCTCCAGTGCAAAAAAAAAAACTAGAGTCACGCCTTATCTGCCTGGAGTTCGTGCTCTGGTGCTGGGTCTGAGACTATGTAAGGTTGAGGTTAGATATCTTTTTTTGAAACAAAATATATATAACAGACCAATTTTCACCAGATCTGATCCTGGTGGTAGAAAACAACATTTTTTAGAAGTTGAACAACACAACTTTTACCTCGAAAAAAGTTGGCCAATCTCTAACTGCAATCTGCCACAACCTTATCCACTCCCTCTCAGGTGGTTTCCAAAACGTGTGTTTCTTATCTACTTACACATTCTACCACTTTTATATTTTAGTAGTAAATTTTGTTTTTGTATTAAAAAAAAAGGATAATTTTACGCTTTTATTTTCAGGAATTGATTTCCAAGAAACATGGCTCCATGTTTTCAAGAAGGAATCAAAATTCCGACGTTTAGAATTTAGGAAGAGAACTTCCCAACGTACACTTTTGGCCGTAGCTTATAGGTAAGAAAGAGCCAGATAGTAGTTCCTAAAGTGGGCGACACTAAATCACAAACTTTTTGTGAAAATTGGCGATTATTGTCCCCCAATGAGCTTCATGGTTAGTGAGCTGCCATTTCATAGATTATAGTTGTGAGGATACGTAGAAGAAACAGTAAAGTAACGCCTATTTTTTTCAGACGTGCTTTACGTCCAACTACCAAATTAGAGTCGTGAACAGAGGCCAATAACAAACACAGGTTTTACTACAAATTTCTCATATTAACCATTAAATAAAATCCAACACCTAGACCTGAGGAATCGAACCCCACTAAACCAACAATACATCTTAGCATTGCGGGTCTAGTCTCTTAACCGCTCGGCAACTGTGGCGCCTGGTTGTAACTATACGAGGTGTGGCCATTACGAGACTGATGCTGCTACAGAAGAACTATGCACGCGCCAAATCTTAACGACCGAGACAGCTGTGCAGCGTAAAGCCTTCTCTTTCGATTGCAGCGCCGCCTCAAGTGTTTGTAGAGAAATCTGTCTGACCGGAACCGTCGTTTGGTGTAAGAGAGAGTTTCGTTTTGCCGAAAAAATGATACTACACAACGTAGTAGAGCAACGAATTGTCGTGAAATTTCAAATGAAAACTTGGTAAAAACCGCTACTGAAACTTGATCTTTTATTAAAAGAAGTTTATGGTGATGAATGTTAATTACTTGCGCGAGTTTTTTGGTTGGTTCAAGCGTTTCCAAGATGGCCGAGAAGACGTCGGAGATGATGACCGCCCGGGTCGCCCTTCCACGTCCAAAACGGATGAAAATATTGATTATTATAAATCAACATTACTACCGTGAGGTACTTGCTCAACTCCGTGAAAGAGTAAGGAATAAACGACCCATGGGTATATATTAGTAAGGAATATGTACTCATATTTTTTATATCGCAATTTCAAATAGAAAGCCTGTCTGAAGTATTCCTACTTGGAATTTTATTGTACTTAATCAGTAACTCCCCATTCGCCCGAAGAAATGTTAAAACAGCAATTTTGATGGACGATGGAAAAAAATAAATAAATAAATCTTCCAGGAAGGCAATAGGTCTAAGAATGTTGGGAAATTCTGCGCCAACGTAAAAGTATTCGTTGCTGGTAAAATCAGAGACACTTTGATAGACATCTTGGGGTGTGGGTGGGAGAGAGAGAGAATCAGCAGGAAATCTAGAGAGTCTATCACTAAAAAACGATCGGAGGAATCTTCCCAGCGCTATTTCAAGATTAATTTACGCATGATCAAAGCGAACGAACGATGCACTAAATCATCGCAAGAGGACTGCAGCCTCCCTCTTTGGCACATCATTAGCTTCTTTTTTTCTTCTTCTTCTGCTCTTTTGAGAATCGTTAGGATTGCTTAATCATTCAAGAGAGTAAATAATTGCATAAGGAAGATGTAGGGCGACTATGATTTCCAAGAAATTGCATTGGCCTTGATCATTAAAGTGTTTCTTTCTAGAACGGCCTTTACATTCTTTAAAACTTACTGAATCTTACTATATATATATTTTTTTGTATTATTTTTTCCATTTTCTTTTTCTTTTTTTTTAAAAAAAAAGGAAAATTCATTTCATGACTTCTTGGAAAGTGGTTGGCGTAAGCTTCCCTGTAAGATATCTTCAAAGGTTTTCATCTGCTAATTGTACAAGGTTTATAAATATTACTGGAAACACATTTTTACCAAAAGTGCCCTTATTGGGTGAGGGTTTTCCTCTAACGTGCCATCACTGTTTATTGTGATCCCCGCTTACCACCTGTATAATATTAATCAGAATCAAATATGGGACTTTATTTTCAAAAAAATAATGGACCGGATGTGCCACTTAACCGAATAGAATTTTCCATATTTAAGTTGTTTTTTTGTTTGTTTTTTTTTGCTCAAAAACAGCCCCTACGATTTTATTAAAACATTGTAGGGTGGAGAGGGGGCCACATTTGAACAGAATTTACATTTTCTGTTTACAGAGTGCGCACAGAATCGTATTATTGAACCTTTTTATTTTGTTTTCTACAACTTTCAAGTCTTCTTAACAGGTCTATATCAATAAACAGTTGGTACTTTAAATACATATCTATATTTTTTTAATTTAAAAATTTTGTGTCAAATATTAACGACTGCCCCACTGGTGGGGGTGGCTTTGAACACAATATAAAATAGAAAGTAATGATATTAATTTTACTCTGAATCTACCTTCTATCAGTTATTTCTCTCACTATTACATTAATTTCTCTTTTAAACCACTGAAATCTAGTTCAAAGGTTCTGAGAATGACACAGTTCGGGATGTTGTACTCGCGAAGTGTGATGGGCTTAGGAAGTTTGAACAAAATATTCGCGTTTGTTACGCTTCTTAATGTAGTAGGTTCGGATCACTTTCCCCGTCTCAAACTTGCAGGTCGGTAACGCACATTTTAACTGAGGATGTTGAAATGTGCCGCCTCTCCTTCCATAAAAGAAAATATAATATCCAACACTTTTTGCTAGCAAATAGACTTTAGTAAATACTAGATTTAAAAATATGAATTCAAAAATGTTAATAAGGACTAACAATACCCTACACCTTGTCCACTACTAATCTTCACAATACACTTCCAAAGTTGACCACAAAAATTTTACTTCCACCCTTACCCAAATATAAAATTCCTCAGTTCTGGACTTTACCAAACAATGAAAACAAAAGGGAAACTCTGTCAATTAGACAACAGGTCTACCACAAAAATATGGAGAAAATTACCAATCATAAATGCTTTTAAATATTTGGCGAGAAATTAAAACTGTGTTCAAAGGTAACCCCTCACCCCTACGTTACATCTTATTACTTGGAAGCATTTTTCCTCCCCCCCCCACAAAAAAAATCGATTACAAATTCGATTCGAGAGTAATAAAAATCAAATATAACCCAAGGCGTTTTGGAGAAAATTTTGTGAGCTCAAACTTCGAGAAATCGTTCGGGATTGTCCTGTGAATAATTCACAGTAGACAATTCTCTATCAATAATCGTCTTAACTATTGGATCTAGATCAAGTAGGCAATAAATTATGCATTTCCTTTTTGTTTTGCTGGAATTTTCTTCGAAGTAAAAAAAAATCAAATAAATTAAGTCTTAAAAGCAAGACAGAAGCCATCAAACATTTATATAGGAACAATATGGCAGACGGGATGTTTATAGAGAACAAAAGAGAAAGAGAGAGAGAGAGAGAGAGAGAGAGAGGCAGAGAGAGAAAACACCAATACTGTTTAGATTCCGATCTGAGTCTTATTGTTCTGGAGTGCGCCTGCATTTGAGTTCTGCAGAAAGAGATTTATTTGGTGGGAGAACATGATGGAACAAAAGAGAGAAAGAGAATGATTGGGCGGCGGAAAAAAAAATTTTGTTCGCAACGAATTGCTTGTTTATATTATAGATTCTCAGGGGGTAGCCTTCATCGTTCTATTTTTGGTTCAATAGCTGAATAACTAGATGCAAATTATTTCTGTGTTTTCATCTGCCAGCGATTGGACTACAAGGAAATATCTTCTGGGGTGCGCACTGACATGACTTCCTCTTACTGCTAGTCTCAAGGTTCGAACTCACTTTAGAACCCCTATCTCAGAGGTACCCATAACCAAATTTCCGGATACAGACTTTCTAATTGGCTAGAGTACATGGATATCCATTAATAATAATAAAAACACACAAAATGGCTTTAAAAAGTTTCATGGATAATATTATTTTACTCTCCTCATTTTGGTTTGTAGGACAAATAACTGTAGAACAAAGCTAGGCCTACTGTAAGCGTGCAGTGGTGCCTATTACACCCAGCTGCGGGGATTCGGGAATTTTTGGAGTGGGTTAGATTTAAATTTTAGATATTGGAAGGCAGGATGGAACCTATGCCCTACGGCACCGCAGCCACCAGAGGCTTATTGTGCCTTCCCCTTCTAAAAAGGTTGAGGACTTTCCCTACTAGTTCTTTTTGTGCTATAATCTCTTTTGGTCTCAAGGTACCAAAGATATCGTAGCGCAGTCTCTCGATATCGCAACACAATCGAACAACAGGTTAGAGGCCGTCTCCTCCTCTTCCTGACACAGTCTGCACAGCGGCTCCGAGCTAATAAGCCCTCCACCTTGTACAAGATGCTTTCTGAACCTTTAACATGCCCCGTGAATAGGCCTGTAACCAGAGTAATCGGGATTTCTGCCCAAACCTAGAGTCACTTTTTTTTTTCTTTGTTTTGCACAACAAGGGCATAACTCTCTTGCTGTGTTTCGGAGTGGGTTAGTCACTCTAGTGTCCTCAATCCGTCTAAGCCTCACCACATCGTCAAGGTTAGGAACAAGTAGGGGGGTCGAGTCAAGGCCAGAAGGGCCAGGGCCGTAAATAAGGGCAAAAATAAGAACACCAAAGAGACCAAAACCCAACACTGATGCAGAGATGATGAATATTTAAGGTTAACACAGAGCAGGACTGACTAGTTGAGGAGGCCAAGGACTCAGCAATGAGTTGTAGCGCCGTTTGATGATGATGATAATGGCGGGAACAAGACGTGAAGGTAAAAAAAAAAAGCGCGGAAAAATGCGTAACGCGGTGGCGGGGAAAGATCAAAAGGAACCGCCAAGAGAAAGCTGTGTTCGACTGAACACCTCCATTAGTTTCAAAGACTTCAAAGGAGTCGAAACAGTGTGGATCACTGTTTTGTTGTGGCAAAAAAGCATTCGATTACGGTATAAATCGATAATTTGTACTTTAGAACCACGAGAATTAGAGTTTTTCGATTAATTTAGTGATGAAGTTTCGATATCCAAAGCAGTGCTGCTCAGGCAGATTCTTCGTTTCCTCGTTGTAAACGATTTTGATCATTTTCTTCAGGGCAATAAATGTGATCTTGTACAAATAGAACTCGGGAATATATTTAAATAAAGCTTTCGACCTAACCACTAGGTCGAGCAATTTTTCAATTGATCTTAAATTTATTCCACAAAGTGCGCATCATTTACAATTTAGACTAGAATAAAGCAACAGGAATAAACAAAAGAGCAAAATGCGGAAATGGTAATGTTTTATTCTCTTCTCTTCTTGTAGGTGGGGGAATAACTCTTCTACACCAATCGGCTAATTGAATACAGTGTTCAACCAGCAACATGCTTCGACAAACAGACAATACAACAGTGTACAGTGAATATACCTTAAAAATAGAAACCACTTGCATGAAGAACTAAACTAGTGTTGAGAGCATTCACTGCGAGCGAGAGGGAGAAAGAAAGAGAGCTAACTTGCGGCCTCGAAGAGAGAAAATGAAATTTCTCGTTATTCCCAGCATCCCTCACCTGACAGCAATCTCTATTGGTGGTTGTGAAAAATACATTGGAATAAATGTAACATGTTGGCAAAGTCGGTTTTCTATAAATAGAAGCTGATCATACCGGGTGCCAGTGAATTGTGTCTGGTAAATAGACTCGAGGTTTTTCAGCGTTGGTCTAAACTTTACTAGAAAACACTGTAAATAGTAGCTAAAATTAGATGAGATTGCAAGATTAAAAGGAAATTTAGCACAGAGAGCAACTCTACACGAGTATCAGTAACAATTATCAACAAAACGAACTGAAGAAATTAGATGTACAACATTAAAAAAAGGGTGTGCCCAGAAATTATTTGTTCAATTCAATGATATTAAGTCCATAATAGTCTTTAAAAGGAAGATTTAAGAAGGATATGTGGTCCCAGTTAAGGAAAAAAAAGGAACAGTGGAGAATATACGTATCACAACGTGGAATTGGCTAAATGCGGAAGTGGAAGTATATATCTAATATGCGAAGACAGGCGACGTTGTAAAGATGAAAGAAACTGCCATTCCCAGGAGAGTATTGTACCGTGAACTAGGCGGGAGAAGAATATGAGTTGGCTGGATAGTGTTGAGAAGACATCTAAATGTCCGGAAATGGAGGATCACGGCTGAGGATGGATATAGGAGTGGAATTTTCGTAAGCAAGTGAAAAAGGAAGAATGGACGAAGAGATAAGAGAAAGAATAGGTGCGGCAGGAAGGTATTTTCGCCACGCCACCAGAAACAGTTTTATAGGAAAGAAAGAAGTCTCTGCGCGATCCAAAGTCACTGTTTTTAAAACTGTTTTCCAACCGATCCTATCTTACTCTAGTGAATACGTGGACTCTAACTAAGAGAAGACATCGGAGCCAACTCCAAGCGACGGAAATGCGCTATTTTTGAGAAAGATTTTAGAGAAAACGAAAAGAGAAAGAATCCAGGAATGTAACAGTGAGAAGAGACCTGGACATTGAACCGGCCATAAAGATTATTAAAAGGAATCAACTCCAGAAGGTTCGGTCATGTTATGAGAATGGCAGAAAATAGAATTTCTAGGGTAGTGTACGAATAAGCACGTACAGAAGGAAGAAGACGACGCGGCCGCCCTCGAAGGACATGGGAAGAAGAGATAAGAGAGAACCTGTTGGAGAAGGGAGTAGAATGGAGGAAGAGGAAGGAGCTTGCCAGGGATAGGAGTGAATGGAGAAGATTATGTAAGGCCTCATCACTGCCTAGGCGCTAGAAGAGGATAGATTATGATGATGATGATTTTCTTAAGCAAACCAGGAACCAACAGTGTTGATTGCAACGCCGCCAAGCAGTAAGTTAGTTAATTATTGAATTAATAATAAAAAAAAAAAAAAAAACATTTTTTTCACTATCCGGTAATAAAATAATAAAGTAAGTAAAGTAAAGTAATTGCCTATTTGTTCGGGCAGGCTTTACGTCCAACTACCAAATTAGGTGTCGTGGGCGGAGGCGACTAGCAAACCATACTTTACTGTTTTCTCATATTAACATTAAATAAAATCCAAGGCCTAGACCGGGGAATCGAACCCACTAACCAGCAATACATCTTAGCATTGCGGGTCTAGTCTCTTAACCGCCTAACATACTTCGCTATAAATTTCTCACAATAACCATTCAATAAAATCCAAGGCCTAGACACCGGGAAATCGAACTCACTAAACCAACAATACATCTTAGCATTGCGGGTCTAATCTCTTAACCGCCTAACATACTTTACTATAAATTTCTCATATTAACCATTAAATAAAATACAAGACCTAATACAGGGGAATCGAACCCACTAAACCAACAATACATCTTAGCATTGCAGGTCTAGCCTATAATCGCCTAACATACTTTACTATAAATTTCTCACAATAACCATTCAATAAAATCCAAGGCCTAGACACCGGGGAATCGAATCCACTAAACCAACAATACATCTTAGCATTGCGGGTCTAAACTCTTAACCGCCTAACATACTTCACAATAAATTTCTCACAATAACCATTCAATAAAATCCAAGGCCTAGACACCGGGAAATCGAACTCACTAAACCAACAATACATCTTAGCATTGCGGGTCTAATCTCTTAACCGCCTAACATACTTTACTATAAATTTCTCACAATAACCATTCAATAAAATCCAAGGCCTAGACACCGGGGGAATCGAACCCACTAAACCAACAATACATCTTAGCATTGCGGGTCTAGTATCTTAACAGCTCGGCTATGCGTGGCGCCTCGGTATCAAAAAACGGTGCTCATGTAAAAAAAAACAAACGATGGCCAACACGTAACATATATCCTTGAATTTGTAAAAATATGGTAACACAGTTTGAAGTGCTGAAAAGCAAAAAAAAAAAAAAAATAACAATAACCCAAAATCAAGGTTTGTTAGTTTAATTTTTTGAATCAATAATCTGCTGCTACTTCATTTAGCATCGACCCACATCGATATACCCATACTCTCCATCGCTATCTTATTGAGAGTTTATTTGTTTACTAACTGATTGAAAAATAGCAAAACCTTTATTAATTCACTTAGGCTCACATTCTCTAATAAACAAACGTCAAGAAACAGTTTATCGTTCCTTATCTTTCTATTTTTATTAGTGAAGGTAAAGATAAAAATAAAACAGAAAAAAATTATACATTGATGATTTCTGGTTGAAAAAAAAAAATTGTTTCAATTTTAGGATATTCTATAAGCCATTCTCTTACAACACTAGGAGAAGTATGGTAATTATGCAGATTTCCACTTTGGCAGGAAATGTCTGGTTTTCAGCTCCACTACGTTCAGAAAAACTTGATTTTTACCAATTAATCTGGGTGTAAAAATCGTTTGCCTGTTTATCTTTGAGTGGCCACCGAAATTCAAAAACCAAAAGAAATAAATAAATTATCGCATGAAGTTCAAACTTCGATAATTTCGCTTAGGCACCGAGCCAGACAATAACAACATTTGTTGTATGAAAGTGGGAGACAACAAGGTGTGTGCATATGAGTAATTCAAAATCAAGCCTGGGAAGGCTAGCTACGGTCTTTCAGGCGGAGCTAGTCGCGATTATTATCTGCGCTACCGAAATAAGAAGGCGGGGAGTGTATAACTCCAGAGTTGTCATTTATTCGGACAGCCAGGCTGCTCTGCGGGCAATTGACTCGTGGGAGATCAGCTCAAGGCTGGTGTGGGACTGCCTAGGTGCACTGAAGGAAATCAGTAGCCATAATAAGGTCTTCCTGGTTTGGGTACCTGGGCACTCGGGTCACAGAGGCAATGAGGCGGCGGACCGCCTGGCCCGGGAGGGTTCAATGAGAGCGCTTATCGGGCCGGAGCCGTTCTGCGGTGTCTCAAGATGCCTCAGGAGCACATCCATTAAGCTATGGATGCAGGACCGATCAAGGGAATGGTGGGTCAAAACTCCATGCCAGAGACAGGCGAAAAAGTTTATCCATAGCTACTCGCCCAAGCTAACTGCAGAACTACTCCAACTAGGCCGGGTGGCCATAAGGATAGCAGTTGGCATTCTCACTGGCCATTGTAGACTAAATAAGCACATGCATCGCATGGGCCTGGCAACGGATAGCCTGTGTAGGTTTTGTCAGGAAGAAGAGGAGACGGCACTGCATGTGGTATGTCAGTGCGAGGGGCTGGTCTGGCTAAGGTACCGCCTCTTTGGCAAAGAGAAGCTGGTGCCAACAAGCCTCAGCCAGGGCCCTCTCTCGGACAAGGCTTTTAAGGCAAGCAGAACTCGAGAGGGTGCTCTGATGGCAGGTGCTCTGATCGACCACCTGGGAGCCCCCCCCCCAATTCCACAGTTTGGTTAAGGACAGGATAGGGAGAGGGTCTTCAACTAGGGGGATGCCACAATAGATCCTTGGGGTGTCGCGGTGGCGTAGGCTGAATAGCCAATTCCCCCGATGGAATCTAATCTAATCTAATCTAATTCAAAATCAATGAAACCCAAAACTTTGTTTTAAAGACTAAAAATAAATATAAAGATATGTGATTGATTCACCAAGAATTGTGCAAGACCAAAACATAATTGAAGTCGAAATTTCTACAACAAACTGATTTAAAATAGCCTCTGATAATGGATGGTAATCCGAATCAGGTCAGGGGTTATACAATAAACATGCATGTTTGGTCAAAGATAAGTTGACCAAAAAACTTTAAAATAATACTCAGAATTTTCAGCAACTCATTTAGCCTTTTCTTTTTGTTTAAGCCAAAAGACCGTACATTATGCTGAAATGACTTTTTTCTAGAAATGCCTTTAAATTGAAATTTTACTGAGTACTAAGATGGATAAATTCAAAATATTATTATCCAGCCTTAAGTACCAAACTAACTATAGTTTCAGCGATTCTTTTAACTTTTTTGAGACAAATTTTAACAACAACCACCCCAATAGAGTTCATCAATGTCTTTATAAACAACAAGAACCAATTACCTTCCATTTTTATACCAGGAGAAAACGACACACACACACATAAATCATTTCTCATTAGAATTCCACTTTTGTAAACGCCAACGTTTCGTATTCTGTACAAATTCACCACCACCACCACCACCAAGTACTTTACAAAATAAGTACACGTAAAACTCCACAGAAAGAGATAGATAGATAGTGTCGGATAAATAGACAAACAAAATGGAGTACAAACAACTATTACACTACGGACTCTTTAAGACAACAACTTAAGACCATTATCTCTTTCTCTTACCCTTCCTTCATTCTCACTTCGCTTACTTATTAGTCATTCCTCCTCCGTATATTTGTCTTCTCTCCAGAAATTCCAGGTGACTATTCATTAATATTTAAGACAATAACCGTGTGTCTTCTATACATTTGTCTTCATAGAAAAGCACAAGACAGTGGAGGAACGTGTCTACTAGCGGTGGAGAGGATGAATGTAAGTACAAAATAGAAATAACAAAAATATACATTTAAAGAATAATAATTATATAAAAACAATCGATTAGAAATATAACATTTACAATAAGTTTATAAATCGATGTTATGTCACAATAAACTTATCGAATATATAGCTTTCACTCAGATAAGAATGAAACGCTTATTATTCCGAACAATAAGTCAGTACTTCGATTATATACTGAAGGCATTGAAGATCTTCAAAAACATTTAAACCCCTTTGAAGAAGGTAGATTCAAATTTATTTATCAAAGATATGTTCATTATGATCAACAATATATAGAAAGATATTAAAAATGATTTATTAAGTTAAGATAACAGAAATCATGCATTACCTACTCTAAAAGCTGAATCTACCAACTAATCTATAAAGACTGAGTGGTACCTATATGTGGGGGAAAAAATCCAAGTCAGACACCAAGAAAACCTTATCAGGCACAGCCATAGTAAGACGTATGAACGTCTTACCAATACTAGAAATATTGTAAAATCAGAAACCCATTCACCAAAACATTATGAAAGACCAAATTATCTTTTCATAACTCTGATACACTCCTTAAAAGTCATTCTGTAACAAACACAAAGATAGATCGGAGTTCACATCAACACAGACTATAAAACATTACTCATGCTCTAAAACTACCAAACCCTTAAATATAGAAAGCAAAACCAAACAAATCACTGGAAACCTACTTAAAAGAATACATTTACAATATTAACAATAGTAAATGCATTAAATTACTAGTAAATGTTATGAAGTTGCAATTCACAACAGGTTATAAAACATTACCTATGCACTAAACTACAGAACCCAAAAACAAACATATGACTGGAAACCTATTTACAAGAATACATTTACAATATTAACAATAGTAAATGCGGTAAATTACTAGTAAATGTATTGAAGTTGGAATTCACAACAGGCTATAAAACATTACCTATGCACTAAACTACAGAACCCAAAAACAAACATATGACTGGAAACCTACTTAAAAGAATACATTTACAATATTAACAATAGTAAATGCACTAAATTACTAGTAAATGTTTTGAAGTTGGAATTCACAACTTTATAAAACATTACTTATGCACTAATTTACAGAACCCAAAAACAAACAAATCACTGGAAACCTACTTAAAAGAATACATTTACAATATTAACAATAGTAAATGCGGTAAATTACTAGTAAATGTTATGAAGTTGGAATTCACAACAGGTTATAAAACATTACCTATGCACTAATCTACAGAATCCATAAATATAGAAACCGAAGACAAACAAATTACTGGAAACCTACTTAAAAGAAAACAGTGAAATGTAAAGGCCATACTACATTTACAATATTAACAATAGTAAATGCACTAAATTACAGAACCCAAAACACACGTATCACTGGAAACCTACTTAAAAGAATACATTTACAATATTAACAATAGTAAATGCGGTAAATTACTAGTAAATGTTATGAAGTTGGAATTCACAACAGGTTATAAAACATTACCTATGCACTAATCTACAGAATCCATAAATATAGAAACCGAAGACAAACAAATCACTGGACACCTACTTAAAAGAAAACAGTGAAATGTAAAGGCCATACTACATTTACAATATTAACAATAATAGTAAATGCACTAAATTACAGAACCCAAAACACACGTATCACTGGAAACCTACTTAAAAGAATACATTTACAATATTAACAATAGTAAATGCGGTAAATTACTAGTAAATGTTATGAAGTTGGAATTCACAACAGGTTATAAAACATTACCTATGCACTAATCTACAGAATCCATAAATATAGAAACCGAAGACAAACAAATCACTGGACACCTACTTAAAAGAAAACAGTGAAATGTAAAAGCCATACTACATTTACATTATTAACAATAGTAACTGCTCCAAATTACTTGTAAAGGTTTTTAGTTTGGACTTTACAACAAAACTGATTATAAAACATTACTTATGCTCTAAACCTACCTACTGGAAACCTACCAAAAAGGAAATTTGAACACTTTTTAGGAACGCTAGATGTAAAGTACAATTTTTTGTGACAAAATATTGATTGAATAATTGGCAAAATTATTATTATACGGTTGCAGATAAAAATAAGCTATTAAACATTAAATTACACTAACTTGTTTAGTTTATCTTTTGCCTGTTTCGGTTTTGGGACACCGGTCTGGTTGGATGTAGGTTTCGAACGCTCGTCTTTCTTTAAATTGCCAAACGTTTTGGTCGGACACTGTGCACTGATGTAATGATATGATACTGAAGTGGAACACTTCTTTAGGTGTATGATCTAGGTAGAGGTTATGTGTGGTTACCATGAGGTGACTGTAATAACAGCTGTTGCCATTGCTAGCTTGATTGATTTGTGGTTATGGGATGATGTAGATTTTTTTTTTTAGTAATTTGGGTAGGATCTTTGAATGGGGAAGAAAATGTCTAAAATATATTTAATTTGATTTCATTATATTGCTTGTCTAAAATGCTGTAGCAGTTAAGTGCTGTACTAATAATCATTGTAGCGCATTGTCACGCTAAATCTTGCACTACAAATTCATAGTAACGAGCAAATTTAATGAGATAAACTATATTTAGTAAAACTCGAATTAAGGTTCACATTAGTATTTTCTCTTACTAAAAGAAAATCGGTATTATTACAATGGTAGTGTTTTAATTTTGTGCTTTTATTCCAGCTTGGAAAAACTAAGAGATAGAATAGGCTACCTCCCTTTCTCTAAGGAGAAAGAATTATGCTGATTTTGATGCTGAATTATGCTAATCAAGCTGATTTTTTTTGAGATTTCACCTGAAATACCCGTTTTAAGGCCCCCTTGAATTATGAATGTGTTATTGTGTGTAACTGTAACAAGTACTTTACCTAAAATAAACTATTTCTAAGCTTTTATTTGACCTGAGGTGTATTGTTGGTTTAGTAGGGTTCGATTCCCCAGGTCTGGGCTTTGGATTTTATTTAATGATTATCATGAGAGAATTTATAGTAAAGTATGTTTGTTAGCCGCCTCCGACCACAACACCTAATTGGGAATTGGATGTAAAGCCCGCCTGATAAAATAGGCAAAGCTTTTATTTGTAATAGTGTTGATTGTATAATTATTTGATTACCTATATCAAAGAAATTTTGGCCACCTCTACCATAAGAAATGTTGTGACAGGAAGTCTTAAATCAGATTTTTTCTGTTGCCCCCTCCCAAAAATGGGGCCTCGAAACAAGTTATAAATACAATTTAGAAAATCTGAAACATTCGTTGGACTTCCTCAACACAAACTGCAATGCGGCAAGTGAAATAAATGAGTTCAATGAAGGTGAGTCAATAATAATAGCCTTATTAAAGAGAATTAAGGATAAAAAAAAAAGCATCAACAAATAGATGAAAGGAAGAGTAGAGTTGAGCACGCAAGAGTGGAGATGAACAGACAGAGAGACGGTCGAGCGTCAGAAGATTTCACCAGAGAAGATTGTGACCAGAATGGGTAGGTAGCTTTGAAGGCCGAAATGAGCTGGAGAGATTGAGAGGGGGAGGAGGTGATTTGGTGCGCGTTTGGTTCACTTGGTTAGCTGACTAAAAGCGGTAATCACACACACACACACACACACACACTCCTCCAGTGTGTGTGCTGGAATGCACGCTGTTTCCTCGTTACGACCTCAACCTCTCGGCTATCTTGCATAATAGTTGCATTCCAGGACCTGGAGTGTACATGTGAAAAAAAAACCGGTCCTTCTGTTCTCCCACCTTACCAACCAACCAACAACGCCAACAGAGCACAACTCTTAAGAATACTATTTCTTCTCTCTCCCCCCCACCATATTTGTGAACACATAGCCACAGTCTCACTTTTATTATATGCTCACTAACTCCTAACAGTTCTTCTTTTGTTTTAATAGCTACGTCACTGTGTACAAACAGAGATCGGCTGCGTCTTCCTCAAGTTCCTCACACAGAGCACGATGTTCCAGCAAAATAATTTTTGATGAACTTACCCATACTACACATTAATTTTACTTTCTATTCATTCACTTCATTCTTAGCGTTTTCCTCAACTGATACTGATGGACGTCATTCAAAAGATAAAACATTAGTTGATTCCCGGAAAGAATGTTTTAAAATAAATGTAAACATCCTGTTCAAAACAAAAAAGAAAAAAAAGCATTTTGCATTTTGAAGTTATATTCAAACACCCCGCAGGGGCGTAGCCACTTCTTCAGGGCGCTTGGCGTCCCTGCGGGTATCCCTAGTATAACAACATGAACATGAGCAACATATACTGTTATACCTCAACACATTTACATGGTACACATTGGGCACCAGTCATCTGTACAAATGTTGGGGGCTTATTAGATCGATACTTACGGAAACGGCCTCTTACTTGTTGATCGATTGCGTTGCAATGGAGTAATGGCGCTATGAAACATATTGGATCTTTCGAGACCTACCGAAATAAGTAGCGCAAAAAGAACTAGTTAAGGAAAGTCCTTAACCTCTTTAGTAGGGGAGGTTTCCTGTACTAGATCCAAAGGGGAATGGCACAGTAAGCATCTTTTGGGTGCGTCCTTTTAATCTAATCTATATTCGAGCAAAAGTTTCACAAAAAAATAAAAAAATAAAGCTCAGAAATCCGAGAAGCTATTTTCGAGTAAATTTCAAAGCAGTGAACAATCCATTGAGTAAAAATTAACTTCGGATTCTCGAATTTCTTTTTTTCAAACTCCAAATTCTAATAACAAATATAACCCTCCTTATCAGTACCCAAGACATAGGACGGTAAATTACACTAAATTTTACTTATGAATTTATTTTCCCCCCATTTCCACTATGGTTGTTTAGTGCACGGCGGTCTTTTTTGTGATATTGAAGCTAAGCTCAAGCGCCTCATGAACAACGCTTCATACGAGATTTATTTTCAGCATTCCCAGAGACGCTCCTACGATGAATTGAAGTGTCTTTTTCCTGCCTACCGCCGCCAGTATTTTTTTAGGCTTCATTCCTTTTCCAAGTTATCCAATCTAAAAAGGCCATCTTATATTTTCCAACTCTTCAAGTTCAAATTCTCGATCCATTCCCGTTAATACTAGATCTCGTCCCTCTTATCTCTATATTTCCTCACACCATACTTCATCCTTCGAAAAATCCTTCTTAATATACGCTCCCTCTCTCTGGAACTCCTTATCGTCATACTCCTACCCTTTCCATCTTTAAATCCCATCTGTTCTATTACTCAGCTTCCTCCGAAACTATGTTTCTATTCTTTTAAATTTAAATTTTTCATTTTTGTGAATACTTATTTTTGTTTATAAATATTTAAAAGTTAGGCCAAACTAATAGGGCCTCTAAGTGTAATATATTTATTCTTAGGGGACAATAGTCCCAGAATAATACATTTATTTTTTTCTTCTTTCTTAAAATGACACCTTAGAGGTGTGTCTATTCATCTCTCTTTTCCTAAAAGTACCCTCTTTAATTAACTTCTCCGGGAAAATATCTTTAATTGATCTTTTTTATTGAGTAAAATGGTAACTGAAGTATCAAATTTCAACTTTGTTTTAGTGTTAAGCTGGATATCCAAAAAAAGACAGGCGGACATCTTTAAAAACCACTTTTTCGAACTCAAAGTACCTTAAAATGGGTCCTTCCGGTAAAAATCTCAAAATCGATAATTGTTACGATTACAATAACTTTTCTTTCTGTAATAAGAGAAAATAAATACCAAGTCTCTATCATCCATTTTTTTTTTTATTACGTCACCTACAAAAAATATTAAATTGTGTCTGTTTCTAAAAATGCTTATAAAAACTAAAGGTGGGTGAGCCGAATAGAGAAATCTCAATCAAACCCACCATAACATAAACATAAAATCTCACCCACTGTTTAAAAACATCTCGGCCCAATCTCCCCACAATAAAAATAGTCCGAAGTCCGCCATATGGCCGACACATGGCGGTGTTTAGAGTGTCTAGATGGAGGAATCTACAATAAATACTGGTTTAGCAACCACTATCCATAACTCCTAGCTTGGATAGAAATTATTGGAATTACAAGGCGGTCTCTCGTGCTTTTTTTTTTTTTTTTTGCCGAAACAAGAGAACGCCGTTTTTCCACATTACACACCATAGTTGTACCATTTCTGTGGCGTTATTTAATAAGGATAATAAAGGTCAAAATGAATTAATTCATATGTGGATTTATTGCTTCATTGATTCTCTTTTTACAGAATCTTGCATTTAACTTTCTCTAAATTGTGTAATAGAAAGTGAGGCGCCACGATAGCCGAGCGGTTAAGAGACTAGACCCTCAATGCTCAGATGTATTGTTGGTTAGTGGGTTCGATTCCCGCTAGTCTAGACCTTGAATTTTATTTAATGGTTAATATGAGAAATTTATCAGTAAAGTATGTTAGGCGGTTAAGAGACTAGACCCACAATGCTAGGATGTATTGTTGGTTTAGTGGGTTCGATTCTCGGTCTCTAGGCCTTGGATTTTATACAAGGTTTAATATAGGAACTTAGTAGTTAAGTATATTTGCTAGTCACCTCCATCTCGCGAGACCTAATTTGGTAATAGCCTGTCTGAAATTGGCATTACTTAATCTATTTACAGGAAGCATTACTTTTAATCGTCATGCATATTTTTGAATTTTTACAGAATTACATATTTCAATATCCTGTGTGGGTTCTTTGAGAATTGTTTCCGTTTTAGTTTTGTCAAAAATGTTAAATGGTGTAAAGTTGAGAGCATCAACAGATCTACTATGAGCGATATAAGGAGACTCAAGACAATCCAGTGGATAATTGGTGGATACAGAACTCTTTTCTACCACAAAATCTGCTGAAATAACTGAAGAGTGCTCTAAATAAAGCCCTTAGGGTCCTAAAAGTGCTAAATAAAGTCTTTAGAGACCTAAAGTCCTTAGAATCCTTAAAGTCCTAAATAAAGCCTTCATAGTGCTAAATAAAGCCCTTAGGGTCCTAAAAGTGCTAAATAAAGTCTTTAGAGACCTAAAGTCCTTAGAATCCTTAAAGTCCTAAATAAAGCCTTCATAGTGCTAAATAAGTCCTTAAAAAAAGTCCTTAGAATCCTAAAAGTACTTAAAGACCTAAATAAAGCCCCTAGAGTTCTACGTATAAATAAGCTCTTAAAATTTTCCTAAGTCTAAATCCCGATAAAGATTCAATGAAACCAAGAATCCTCTCCTCAACTGAAGAGAAAAATGTCACTGTAAGACTTAGCGAAACGTTGATAAGTTGGAATAGAGATCTAGTTAGCAGAATCATCAACTAGATCATCGAGTTAAAACAAGATAAGGCACAAGTAGTTACCTAACTAGTCAGAGTATACTAAATAAGAGTTTTTATCAGAACAAAACCTACAGATAGTTTCTGCAGATAGTTTTTTTTTTTTTAATAGTTACAACATCTATTAATAACTAGCAAGTTTGAAATATAGTTTGTAGATAGCGTGTAAATAAGTACTATTTGGTGGGGATGACATAAAAAAGACTATATGCACACGTGTATATGAGAGATAATGTCCTCTGACTAAACTGTATATATGTGTGTGTGTTTGAGTGAATGTAAAGAGTAAATAAATAACTAGGTGGGTAAATAACAACAGGTGAATGAACTGGTATATATTTACAACCAACTATTCAATTTCAACAACTGTTAAATGCATTAATAATCTAGATGCATACAAAATTACAATATGTATTCCAGTTTCCCATAAATGTTCTAAGGTTTATTGGTAATTATATGAGTGGTACATTTACTCATACCAACATAATGAAACGTTGTACGTATAACTAAATGTTCTGGTGAGAAATACTCCATATTAGTATTAATTAATCCAATTTAGTTGAAATTCTAATTTTAAAAGGAAGAAAGATTGTTCCCGATTTCAGTCATCAGGTTTTTTTGGTCTTATTTTCTGCCAAGCTTTTCCAGGACTAGGGAATCTTCAGGGTTGCAGAATGTATTGTACAGGAACAGAAATGTTATTATACATTAATTGATATAAACAAAAAAAAATGCTAGTTGACAGTTATAATTTTGTATTAGAATAGAATAGAATAATAGATGGGACGGGACCTACGCCCCACGGCACCGCAGCCACAAAAGACTTATTGTGCCTTCCCCTTTTTTGGATCTAGTTCACGAAACATTCCCTACTAAAGAGGTTGAGGACTTTCCCTACTAGTTCTTTTTGCGCTACTGTCTCCTTCATCCTCAGCGTTCCTAAGATTTCATAGCGCAAACGCTCGATTGCAACGCAATTAAACAACAGGTGAGAGGTCGTTTCATCCTCTTCCTGTCATAATTTGCACAATGGTTCCGAGCTAATAAGCCCCCCACCTTGCACAGATGCTTCCTGAACCTACCATGCCCCCGTGAATAGGCCTGAATCAGAGTAATCTGATTTCTACCCAAGTACAGGGTCTCTTTGGTTCTTTGTTTAGACAGCCAAGGCATCATAGTCTTGCTGTGTTTAACCCCAGGACTCATCACCCAGTTGTTTTCGTGCTCCCTTCAGATCCAATCTCTGAGAGCCGCACGAACCGAACCCCTGGTGATCCCCAGGAGTGTTAGATCCATTCCTGGCCAGATGATCAGCTTTCTCATTCCCTTCAATCCCCACATGACCCGGCACCCATTCCAGCCGAACTTTGTTATGCCACGCCAGTAGTTCTAGGGCCTTCCTGCATTCCCAAACCAGGGAAAGGTCATTCTGAAGGATACGAGAGCCTTCAGTGCAGCCTGGCTGTCCGAAAAGATGCAAATCTCCCTATTTCTAGGTTCCATCCGCAGGTTTTCCTGAGCACATATTTTAATTGCAAATTTATAGTATAGTGGGAGAAAAATTTGTGTGTGTTTGTAACAGATTTATTTTCATTTTTCCTACAAGAGTAACCGGAAGTAAGAAGTTAATTAGAAGGGCTTGACCGAACGATATTTTTGTTAATTGATACTCTAGAAAAAAAAACGTTGGGGTGAAGTATAGCTGCCGTTAAACATATGGAGTTGAGAAGAGTATTTAATATGCTGCAACGGCACGAGCCCCAACCAATGCATCCCTCTACTATTTACAACAGTAACAATGAACAACCTCATTTAGAAGGAAAAGGGCCAGAGGGAAAAAAAGACAGCGAGAGAGAATGGGAGAACCAAACATGAATGAAAACAGGTTGTCTAGAGATAAAACAGGTACCGTTTTGTGTGACATCATTGTTGGGTGTTTGTATTCCATCTCATTCACCGCCATCGGCAGTCCTGTGTTTCTCACTAAGAGAGAGACAGACAGACAAACCGAAATTGGAGAAAGAGAGAGAGAGAAAAGGATGCTAGGCTGGAACTGTTCCTATTGAAAACGCTACAAAACGCTTTGTCTATCGTTATACTACACTGTCGGTCTGCTTTAGAAAATGGAATAAGAATAAAAGTGGAATAGATAAAACGAGAAAAAGAAAAAAATGAAGGAAAAGAAAGCATAAAACTGCAACAGGCTTTGCGATTACAATTTCAAAAAAAAAGAAAATATAAAACCCAATTGTTTTAAAATTTTGATGAAATTTCTGTTCATAATTCTATTACAAATTTTAGGGCTCCAGGGTAGCCGAGCGGTTAGAGACTAGACCCGCAATGCTCAGATGTATTGTTGGTTTAGTGGGTTTGATTCCTGGTGTCTAGGCCTTGGATTTTATTTAATGGTTAATAAAAGAAATTTATAGTAAAGTATGTTAGGCGGTTAAGAGACTAGACCCGCGTTACTAAGATGTATTGTTGGTTTAGTAGGTTCGATTTCCCAGGCCTAGTAGACCTTAGATTTTATTTAATGGTTAATATGAGAAATTTACAGTAATGAATGTTAGGCGGTTAAGAGACTAGACCCGCAATGCTAAGATGTATTGTTGATTTAGTGGGTTCTATTCCCGATGTCTAGGCCTTGGATTTTATTTAATGGTTAATAAAATAAATTTATAGTAAAGTATGTTAGGCGGTTAAGAGACTAGACCCGCGTTACTAAGATGTATTGTTGGTTTAGTAGGTTCGAAATATAGAGCAAATTTTCCTTTATAACTGTAATTTTTTTGCAACAACCCAGATCTGATAGATTTCCGGGAAAAAAGCTGCCGAAAGTTACCCTTTTTTTTTTTGTAAGCAGCGTAGCGCCTAAATGCGACTGACTTTCATGATTTATTAAAATTAACTTAGATTCTACAGTAAATAGCCTCCTCTACGTACATCGTACTTGTTTTTAAGACAACACGGGTTAGTGGCAATGGGAATTATCTAATCCCAGAATTGTCATCTATCAGATATTTCATGCGGCTTAACACGCTAGCTAACCAGTTCAATTAATGATTGGACTACAGGCAAGACGCCCTAAAAAATATAGCTAATTATTTTACACATATTAAACACACCCTTAAAACCCAATTAAATGCAAAACTAACCATGCAGTGGAAATATAACTAAATTGAACTCGTATTTACCTAATAGATATACTTTATACAAAACACATGCTACAACAAACAATTAATAGACGTAAAATGTTTTGTAAACGTAGCACAATATTTGAGAAAACATTTGTGTAATTGAATGTGGGGGGCTTCTATAGAATAATTTGCTCGCTGAGAGAGAGAGAGAGAGAGAGAGAGAGAGAGAGAGAGGGAGAAAGAGATGAGTGCGAATAATTATTTAACTAAAATATTGTTTTCATTCGTGTGCGCATGATTGGATTGCTCCAACCGAATTTAACTAAATTATTATTATTATTATTATTATTATAACGTGTTCAAACATGTATACAGATGATTGTTGACCGGAATAAAAAGGCATCAGAGCCACCATACCTAGTGATTTCATTGTGCTGCTCTCTGTTATTGAGGTTAATTCAACAATTAAACAAATAACATTTCCATTAATTATTTATTCCAAACCAGCAAATAAATTTTCGCTAACTGTAATTGATAATATTTTATTTTCCTCAAAATATTGAGGTTCAGTCAATAAAATAGCATTTTGGTTCACATTTTAAAATAACGCTTGGCTTAGATGAAGCAGAAAATGTTTTTAAGTTCAGCAGAACTTAAAATAATGAATTTAAATAAAAAATCAAATTCAAAATGAAAAATTTGAAAATTAAATGAATTTTCTCTTATATGGAGGTTATCAACTGCTCTCTGTATCTGAGGAAGGCCTTTGAAGGCACAGTACATGCTTCACAAGTTGAGCAAAGTGCCATTATTTAATAAATTAAGGAATAAGTTTGATCCTTTACATGAAAGATATTGATCACTTAAATATGTGGCAGGAGGTTTCCAATTTTTTTTTTGGTAATTAAACGCAACTCTCCCAAAATCTACCAAATAATTATTAAACCTTCATGTTTGTAACAGATGTAAAATTAATTTTTAGCCATTTTGTGTATGCTTTGAGAACATCTAATGCTCGGAAAACGACTTATTTCCTGATATTAAGAAAAATACTAGCTTTACTGCCTTGGCAATATTTTTAGTAGAAAGGGGATGAAAAAAAAATACATAAAAAAATTACCTATCGCGTGCTCTTCTTTCTCTTTGATAACAAGTTAAAAAAATTGAAATATGATTAATCAATATCCAGATTTTGGAAATGACTCTAGCACCTTTAATTTTGAAGATATCAAATTGCGGTTTCCGGTTTCTTTAATAACTTTTTATACTCTTTAAAACTGTGTACATGAAAATGGGGGGTCAACAGCGAACCCTCACTTTTGGACGCGCGTCTGCCGTGTACGCGATCAGGAATCTAAAATCAAGTCACATATTCTGAAACTAGAGGTGACGGGCAACAAATTTTTGCTCTACCATTTTTTCCTCAGATTAACCGTTTTAAACATGAAATGCATTTGAGCCGTCTTAAAATGAACACCCTGTATAAAGGAAAAATGAAGGGATAATCTCACCCTACCTTGGAAGAAAACTTAGGTTTCAGGTATTCTAGTAAGCAGGACTCACCTGTAACAAAATATATATCCAAATCAGTTATTTATATTTTAAATAAATAAATAATTAAAAAACATTAATTAATTAAAAAATGTTAGTCATTAAAAAAATAAACTTTTAACTTTTAGATACTTTTTAAGTTTCTTTGATAAAAGTTCCTATAATTTCCAAATTTTTAGCTTCTCCCTAAATTACAGGGATTCCCCACTGTTGTAACAAATGACTCATTTGAGAGCGATCTAATTCGCTAGAAGATGCTAGAACCGGTTTCCGCAAGAGTTGAACGTTGAAGTGAACACAAAAATAGCACACAAAATTAGCGGAAGTAACGGTCATATATGAAAGGATAGAAGAGACTTGTTTCCTTTCCTGCTGCCACTTCCTGAAGGCACCTCCCTGAGGAAATGGCCCTGTCAAGTTCCTCCTCCCCACCATTTAAAAGGTATAACCTCAGCAGATTATGTCCGGGCTACGGGGTTATTCGGCCATTGTAAGGGTCAATTCTCACGGTCAATTTTACTGGTGGGCTAGGAAGGGTGTGTTCTGTCTGTCCTTTGCCCCCTCTGTCGGATGTAAAACCAGATTTTTTATTTACTTTCTTTATTACCAGTGTGTGCGTCTGTATGAGGACATCATTAATTTGGGAAAAGAAAAGAAAATTCCAGCTGATTTAAATTTGATTTTCCCTAAGGTGTGCCACATTGTGGACTCCTGCAGTTAACTTTTGGGCGAAATCAGCCAAACATAATCGTCACTTTACTGAATCAATTTTCCAGTATTTTTCTGCAGATTTTCCCCAAAGTGGCTACAGCGATTTCCTTTAAACATGGCATGCTTAATGAAGATGTAGATGCATAACTTCTATTTGAAATGTTTACCTTGGAAAAGGGTTAAGTTTTTCTCTAAACTTGCATTTATCGGTATCATTTTTGAAAAAATAAAATGGTAAAAAAAGTAAAGTAATCGTCTATTTTTTCAGGCGGGGCTTAACGTCCAACTACCAATTAGGTGTCGTGGGCGGAGGCGACTAGTAAACATACTTTACTATAACTTTCTCATATTAACCATTAAATAAAATCCAAGGCCTAAAGACCGGAAATCGAACCCACTAAACCAACAATACATATTAGCTTTGCTGGTCTCGCCTCTTAACCGCTCGGCTACCGTGGCGCCTAAAATGGTATTTCTCCAGGAAGGTGAAATTCCAAAATGTGAAAAATCGGCGAAAATGCCATTTACTTTTTTTTTTAATCAATTAACATATGTTTGTAGCGATTTTTTTTACTCTCAAAAGATGGGTGTAAATGCAAAGGAAAGATGAGTATGCGTATTCGCAAAGGATTTTAATTTATAATCTAGTATTTGAAGTAGTGTGAAGTAGGCCCTAAATGTGATAACTAGGGAACGGATTCGTATGTATTTACATAATTTTTTCTAGGCAATTTACAGACGTTTTTCAACTAGAAGTATTCATACTGACACTTTTTAAGCCGTTTGAGTCTACTTTTATTTCACATATTTCCACATATTTGTATGTTATCGCATATTTATACATATTTGATTAAAATAAATAAATATTTCTACATATTTAATCAAAATATGTACATATTTTTTCATATTTTTCATTTTGGGCATATTTTCATAATTGGGAGGTGGTTGACAGGAAATGTGAACCACAGACTGTGGGGCTGTGAATCACAGTGCGTACAATGGTTATTGTAATTTACACAGAATGCTGCTAAACAGTGACGGGCACTTGTTAGTTCTTTGAAGTTGTCTGACGTTGTCTGTCCTTTCAGCTCGTTCGTTGAAGTGTCCAATTCATTTCGTTCGGTCACTTAGTGTATTCTTTTTTGGGTGAAATGCCACGAACATCGGCCTCAAACAAACAATTGGTTGCTAAATATCTTCGCGAGTTTCCAGCAGAACTTTTTCGAAGTGATGGAGACATTTTGTACTGCACAGCTTGTGACAAGCGCGTTTCTTGTTCTCAACGTTCCCAAGTCACCCAACATATTGGCCACCGGATCGCACATAGAGAATAAAAACAGAAAGAAAGAGAGGACGTCCTATCAAGCCTTCCTTACATCTCCATCATCAAATAAGTCTACTCTGAGTACAGATCTGTGTCGGGCTTTGGTTAGAGCAGATATCCCTTTCCACAAACTTATTTATAATTGTAAAAATATTCTTTTCTTGTATAAATAATTATAACTTGCCCCTCCCCCCCCAAAAAAAATCCATTTTCATAAAAAAAATGTCATTTTACTTAAATATTCCAGAAAATATTTTAAGAAAATCACATATTTTCCACATAATTGACGAAAATAAATGCATATTTTAATTAAATATTTGGCATTTTTAAATACATAAAAATCCGTTCCTTAGTGATAAGTGTACGTGTAAAGATGACCAAAAATAAATAAGTGATGAAAGTTTCAAAAATCACTCCTAGGCACTGCTTTGAGACAAAATCACTCAATTGTCTTATTTTTTTCTTTTTTTTAAATCTTTTATTGAAATTTGCTGCTGCAACAACTGTTGCAACAAGCAAATGTGATATAAGATAACTGTATCATGAATATGGGTAGGAGAAGACACCCAGTGGGGTCAACGTGCTCTTGCTATACTACTCTTATGATGAGAGTAGATCGCGAGAGCCATCTTCTCTTCAATCTCCTTGGAGGATTACCTGGTATAGTGGAAGAAGATTGTTCTATGACAGAGGGTTAGGATAAGCTGCGATAGAGGAATGAAATTTTAAGAAACGATTTTTACAAGATCTGTAATGAAAGGGATTTTGAGATCACTGTAGATGGTGAGGTTAGAAATATAGTTTGGAGCGTTAAGTAGTTTTCAGTATTATTTTTTTGACTGTAAAGTCTGGAGGCGTAGAGAGCAGAGATCCCCATACTTCGACGCCGTATGACCAAATAGGTCGCAGTAACAGAAGGTATAAAAGTCTACTGTTATGTAGGTTAAGTTTCGAACGTTTGTCCAATAGTATGGCGAGAAGTTTTGTTGCGTTTGGTTAGTTTCTTGCCTTTTCCAGTCTAGTATGGGGATTCCATGTCAACCGTTTGTTCCAGGTACAATCCAAGGTAGCGTACTTTGTCCACAGTTGGTATAGGAGTTTGGTTCAAGATGATGGGAGGTAGGATTTTTTCCTCTTCGAGTAAATAATATAAATTTTGATTCCGTAACGTTAGTTTTGATTCGTCATTTGTTAAGCCAGTCCTATAAGTGATTGAAGTGCGTTTGAAGAGCTCGTGTAGCGATAAGAGGATCGGAATGAGGAGATAAGATTGCAGTATCGTCAGCAAAGATGGAAAGAATGGGATTTTTTTTTTAAAAAAAAAAAGGTTTATTCAAGAAAAAACCCAAAATTAATTGAGAAATTCTAAAACTTTTTATTGATTTAAGTCTTAATCCATCAGAAAGCAAAGTGACGTCGGCTGGTAATAAAAAATATATATATATTTACATATATATATATATATATAAATATAAATGGAAGTACTAGAGAGTATAAGTGAATGAATTGAAAAGAGAATAACTGAGAAGAATAAAAAAGAGAAAGGCTGAAAACAAGAAAAGTGAAAGAAAGAAACGAAAATGCCAAAAGGGGTTTTAGCCCCGCCTCCGAGGAGCCCAACACACAGAAAATAGAGGGAAAAAATAGCGCGCTCAATCCTACATTATCTCTCATTCGGAAAAATAAGTGAAAGTATAGTTGGAAAAGAAGGGAATGTTAGCTTAGCAAGCTGATGGCCGATAGCTGTGGTGGTGTTGACGATGATGATGATGATGATGACGGTGATGAGGTAACAGTAGCATCAGAAGAAAGAGGCAGCTAGCTATAGGAGACGGCAGTGGCTGTGGAGGCGGCAGAAAGTAGTAGGAAAGAGAAAGGACACGATTTCCCACTTAGGCAGACATCAGTCACGTTATTCCAAAAACAGGAGGAGGCGGCGGCGGCGGCGGCGGCGGCGGCGGTTCGTGCGTACACATCCATATCTCTTTCATAGTCCCAGGCACACGCACACACACTGTCATCTAAAGAGTAGCAGGAGCCTGGAGCAGCTTCTTTTTTTTTTCTTTTTTCCTTTTTTTTTTTTTGGCAGGAAAATACGAGAGCAAAACAGTAAAGGCATTGGAGGCGGGGTAAAGAACAAAGAGGAGTGCTTGGAGAGAGAGAGAGAAAGAGAATTATAAAATATATTTCTGGATGAATTTGTTTGTAAGACTAAGCAAGAAAAATTCATACAGAAAAAGATCTCTGTATGATAAAGTAAAATTGTCTCCTCTTTCAAAAAAAAAAAAAAAATCACGCTCAAAGGAAAACTACAAGAAAATAATCAAAATACTGATAGATTTTCCCACTTAGGTTAGGATATGTGACCTCTATAGCCCTTCTGCACCCATTAATAAGGGCAGAAAAAAGGCCTCTATATCAACGAACCTTAGGAGAAAAGCGATAGGAATACAAACAAAAATCACTAACATTATGCTGTCCACGAAGTTTTTCTATTGTAGAGAAAAGCCATTCTAGAGAGAAAAATAACTCTCCAGGAAAATCTTGATTTATTATTAAATTCAACTACGATTTTTATTTTATTTATTTATTTATTTATTTTACACTTTATGATCAACGTCAAAGAAAAAAGTTTATTAGGAGTTTTAAATAGTGGAAGAAAATTTTAAGTGAAAATTAAAGGTATATAGTGTTTGCATAAAAGAAAATTAAGAGAAAAAAAACGCTGGTTTCTTGTCGCAATTTCTAAAATTAAATTTTTCACAAAATTCAGAATTTTTACTTGTTAAAGGAAGCGTGGCGTCACAGTTCCCCCAGAGCCCCACAATTAAATCTATATTTTGAGAGAAATAGTTTCGAAACAAAGTGATAAAAGAAATTTCAGAAAATTTCTGAGAGAACAAAAGATGGAAAATCTGTGCAGAATCCAAATTCCATTTTAGACTGATATTCATCCCTTCTCAAAGTATTGTTCAGACCTTTTTTCTCAGAGTCCTTTCATGTATTGTTCGTCTTTCATGTATTGTACAATACATACTTCTTTGGCTTTAAGGCCCCGGGGTCAGGCTTTGGACTCCAAATAACAACTTTTCGCACACATCTCCATGGTCGCCAAGCACCCATCTAGGAACTCCCCAACTTGGCCGTCTGATCCAGCCATCCCGTTTTGGGTTGACCCTACCGTACCTTTATTCTCTTCGGCATCTTCTTCTACCTTCTCTGCACATGTCCCCAGCCGACGAAGTACTACTAACCCTGACCCCCTTTACAATGTTTATATCTTTAAAAACTCTTAGTTATTCCTTTTTTCTCCCAAACTCCATCCACTTGCCCAGCGGCCAATAGATCCGCCTGCTTAAGATTTTTCTTTCAAATACAGCTAATTTTTGTTCCTCTGCTTCTTTTAAATGCCCAACTTTCTGAGCCATACATTAATATAGGGCCTTACCAAAGTCTTGTAGAGCAAGGCTTTAGTCTCACCAAGAAATCAATCTGGAGTTAAGGTGCCTGGTTAACCCCATAGTAGCTTCTAGTAGCAGTTCTCTTCTCTGTGTCTTTTGAGCAATTATTTTCGACGTCCACATATGCTCCAAGACATATGAAGCCTTCAACCAACTCAAATTTGTTTCATGTACAATAATACCATAAAAAAAATCCATTTTTCTCGAAACTAAAGAACTGGACTGAAAAAGGCAAATAATCAATAACGAAATAGAATTCAAAAAATATTTAAGAGGAACCTCCCAGTAATTAAAAAAAAGTAAATAAAAATACCAAATTGGCATATTCAATTGGCTGATTTTAAGGATTAAAAGAAAAATATTTTTGGGTTTTTCAGAAAAAAGCGTTTTTCTGTTTTTATTTTTTTAATGTTTGGGTTATTCTGACGACACACTTCACAGACTGACAGATCGGCAGATCTATTGTAAGAACACCGTAAACGGAAATTACCTGGGAACACTCAAATCAGAAAGCTGACACCGATCACAATACCTCCCCTCATGAGAAGTAAGAGAAAGTATTAAAAAAAAAAAAATTGTTAAATAGAAGAGAAATGATAGGTTGGTTATTGTTGGATTACACCGCTGCTATATCAGGGTTAGTAAAGTGAAAGGGACGACAATATAAGGGCTTACAATATAAGGGAGACGTTCACCAGCCATTGAGGTTGGCTGCACTGTGTTGGTGATGGAAATTGCGTTCCCATTTTATGAATAGCCCTTCTATATTTCATGGTTTAAGATGATCCTTCGTAGTAGATCGATTTCCCAAGGATAGGATCAGGATGCGGTCAAGAAGGAGTTAACAGCTTATGGTGGCTCCTTTCACTTCTGTATATATATAATGTCTACTATAAGATGGGAGTAGAGAGGATAAATTCTGAAAAGGAACAAGGATGTACTAGCCCATGATTTAACTTCAGACCAACAAGGAAGTTTAGTAACTGCTATAATATATCTTCTTACGCAAATATTGGTCCCTGGGGGGGTGGTATAATAAAACGGTTCGAATCTCTCAAGAGTTTTAAAACTATTTTTCTTTTTCTTTTTCTTTAAATTTCCACTAAACATTATCAGCTCTGAAAGTTGGGGCTATCTATTGAAAAGATTCAAGAATGCTGATAGAAGACAAGAAGCTATAGGAAAAATTGGGTGATCACACACGTCTTCAGATCTGGTAAGCCAGCTAGGAGTTCTAGGAGGCACTGGACACCCAAGAACAGTGAATGCCACTGAAGACATAAAGAAAGAAATATTTTTTTTTTGGCTCACCAGAAAGCACATTACATTTTTGAGAACTGTAGCCACTGTAGCCGAGCGGTTAAGGGGATAGACCCGCAATACTAAGATGTATTGTTGGTTTAGTGGGTTCGATTCCCCTGGTTGAGGTCTTGGATTTTATTTAATGGTTAATGTGAGAAATTTAACAGTAAAGTATGTTTGCTAATCGCCTCCGTCCACCACACCTAATTAGGTAGTTGTCAGATTGTAAATAACTAAATAAATATAAAAAAAAATTATTTCGTTTATTATTTATTTGGGTTTATAGTTATCAATGACTACTACATCATGGCCATGATTTAGTGACATGGGCTGTAAATGCACCACTTCCACTAATGGTCAGTGACCTAGCGTAAGCGTAAAAAAAAGGAAAATAATTTTGAGCCTTGTTGGACTCACTTCCATTGGGCTTTCTAAATGAGAGAAACTTTAAGATGGGCGGCACGTGGGCTTACTGACGTATCCAGAGGTAGATGCTGGGTGGAGACGCAGAATTGGATGAAGAGGCGGCATTACACTGAAAGGGGGCGGGATCGGCAGTATTTCCATGCTTCAAATTGAGTGTAAATACTTGATAAGAACGTAGGGAGAAGGAAACAGTTTTCACTACGAAGCAGACAAGCTCCTAGTGCTGGGGCTTTAGTCCCAGGGTTCCAAGGAAGGCCAACAGTACGATGTTGAGGAGCCTTTCTCGTGAGGGTGGTGGGGGCCGCTAATTGAGTGGCTGTTGCCGCTACTACTAGCCAAAAACCTTTCTCATACTCTCTCTCTCTTAATTCCTCTTCTTCAACTTCTTCTGCGTCTTCCTTTTCATCGGCAGAGAGTATCATCATCACTTTCCGCCCCTTTTTTTGGGGGGTCTCCTTTCTTCTTCTCCTTTTCTTTGTTTTTGTTTTGGGTGAAAAAAAAAACTTAGCACCGGTGCTAATTACTTCTTCAGGGTTATTTAAGACTTCTACCTTATCCTTTTGTATCTTTTTTTGCTGATGCCATTGCTTATAATCTTCTACGGCGAGGGTGGATAATTTCAGTAGCAAGGTTAAGTTAATGCTTCAGTTTGTTGAACCTTCACAGTTTTTTTAAAAAAATTAAATTTAGATAGTTGTTTTTAAGGAGAGAATATTGATTTCAACTTCAATTGGTGGACAGTAGTAGAGGAAATTAAGAGAATTGCCAACACTTTAATTTTCAACAAATCGCTAAAAACCCCAAAAATTTTGAAGCATCATTTCCGCTTATATCATTTTCTTCAAATTTGGGATTTAATTTAGAATTTCTCATTTCCTATTTAATATTACACACTTGGTGAGGCAGCACTTTATACTTAACTGACACATTAGAGGCAAGCTTAAACCCCCCCTCTCTCTCACACAACTTCCGGTGAATAAGTTACAAATAAAGAAAAGTAAAGTAATTGCCTACTTTTTCCGGCGGGGCTTAACGTCCAACTACCATTTACTAGGTGTCGTGGACGGAGGCGAATAGCAAACGTACTCGTATTAGCTTTGTAGGTCTCGCCTCTAAACCCGCTTGCTACTGTGGCGCGTGATAAAAAATTAGTATCCGAGTTAAATTAAAAATTATGCGTCAAAAAAATTTGAAGTTTTGGAATCTTTAAAACTAGAGATTATTTGTAGAGAAAGTGCGCATGCGTAAATCCTAGACTTTTTGTTTTGTTTTCTTTGTTTTAGTTGAATAACGTAATCAACTTCCGCCAACTGAGTTAGCTCTTCAGCAAAATAGAAGCGTACATATAAGCCAATCTCTATTAACGTTAACCGTCAAGAACGGAAGGAAGATCCGTCCCTTAGTCTATTACAAATTAAAGGAGGAGGAGTTTCCGTCATTAAGATTCCATTTTAGTAATCACTATGCCATAGTTGTGCGCGTGTGAGTATGTATTCAACATGCATGTGATGTGGGTGTGAGGGTGTGTGTGTGTTTATGGCATATGCACGTATACGCGAAGCCAATTAGTATTTCCGGTAGTCGGCTAATGAATGAAGTGAATTTAGTGAATACGAATTATTATAACAGACATCACTGCGCTGAAGGATTATGTCTGCAGAAGATTGAATTCTTGAACTTGGTGTCTACGATATATATTATAATCTCTCTCTCTATTGTCAAGTATGTTATATCAAGCTAAATTTTAGTAAAATAGCTCGCTAAGGCGAACAATATTACTGCTTATGCAACAGTCTTATCTTGGTTTAGCAAAAAGGTTTCAGACTGTTTGCTTTTAATTTAGTGCTGATCTGTACAGCAAGATATAATGAAGTTCTCACACTGTATAATGCTGTAATTAACTATTAAAAATTAAATAATCACTTGCAAGACTATACTCACAAAACAATATATTGAAAATGTGGTTACGAGGACAATACGCTTTGATTTTATCCACCGCACATTAATTGTATCACTGACTGGTTTCCAAAGTTCATCCATCATTAAAGGTAGATTACTCTCCCTTTCACTTCTGGAGATAGACATTTAATGTAAGTGAAACCCGAAATCTCTACACCCAAGTTGAGGTGGTTAAGAGACTAGACCCACAATGCTAAGATGTATTGTTGGTTTAGTGGGTTCGATTCTTGGTCTAGGCTTTGAATTTTATTTAATGGTTAATATGAGAAATTTATAGTAAAGTGTGTTAGGCGGTTAGTGACTAGACCCGCAATGCTAAGATGTATTGTTGGTTTAGTGGGTTCGATTCCACCGGTCTAGGCCTTGGATTTTATTTAATGGTTAATATGAGAAATTTATAGTAAAGTACGTTAGGCGGTTATAGGCTAGACCCGCAAAGCTAAGATGTATTGTTGGTTTAGTGGGTTCGATTCCCGGTGCCTAGGCCTTGGATTTTATTTAATGGTTAATATGAGAAATTTATAGTAAAAAACGTTAAGCGGTTATAGGCTAGACCCGCAAAGCTAAGATGTATTGTTGGGTTAGTGGGTTCGATTCCCCCGGTCAAGGCCTTGGATTTCATTTAATGGTTTAATAAGAGAAATTTATAGTAAAGTATTTTAGGCGGTTTAGAGTCTAAACCCTAAAAAATTAAATAAAATAGGAAACAAAAACCGAAGGTTTTAATTTTAAAATGTAATTTTATCATTCTCATTATCTAATGATAATATTATTATTACCTTCAAAAAAAATTGTCATTTTAAATATTTGTTAATAACCAAAACAAACTGATAATACCATTATTGACATAATGTTGTATGTAGGATGATAATTAAAACCATTTATATAAAATATAAAAAAAAAATAAAAATTAGTCTGTCAATGATATACGAACTCATGACATTAAACAAAGTAAACCAAGTTATCTTATCGCCAATATATACTAAGGCGCCAAATATCTTTAAATTATTATTATTATTATTTTTGTTCTATAAATAAATGATCTCATTCATACATTTTTATATTTGTGAATAGGATTACCAATAAGTTATAATATTCCGTTGTGATTTGTAGGACAAAAAAGAATCATTCATAGTGATAAAACCTAATCTAAATGAACAATTTTTGCTGGAATAAATGAATGAATGAATAATAATATGGAAGCACAAATGGTTATCGATAACTTGGTTATCGATGCGCAAAAAAAAATAATAATAATGAAGACACTCGCACGACCTCCTGTTATTACTATTCACAATAATATAACTCGGTTAAATTCGAATCTATTTCTTTGGCAGTAAGGGCAATTGGCAGGAAAGAGCATGTCTATGCATCTCTAATGGCGGAGGCCACTTCGAGCATGATCTGTAATATTATAAATTTATAATAAAATAGTACTTTTCTTCTTATTCAATCAAAAAACCGTTACAATATTATCATTTTGACATTTCTTATAAGAATCATGTTTTCATTCATAACTTCTAAAATATCGCTCACAGAAAAAAACCGTTCAAGTAAATTTTTCTTTAAAAAAATAGAGGAATCTATTTCTGAAATAAAACCGCACCTTCCCATTTGAAAAAATGAAGTTGGTGCCCGTATCTCGCTTCTGAAAGCACCGAAAAAAAAATACCAAGTAAATTTGGATTTCTAACAAAAAACTAAGGGAACACGTATTTTTTAATTTTTTTCTAGCTATCTTAGTTTCCGAGAAAAAGTCGTTATCCATATAGCTTGGGACACCCTGTATATATATATATATATATATTATACAAGTACGTGAATTGCGTAATTTAAGAGGTGTGCTTATCATTTTTAAAAACTGTAGATAACCTGAATTAATTGTTCTATTTGATAAGAAAGCTTTTTAGGCAACATGCCCTTCACTTAGAAATTCCATTTTTTATATTTAATAATATGTTTTTGTATTTTTTGCTGGATAAAAAATGTAGCAATTATTTATAAGGTTTCAATTATCATTTTCTTAAAAGTAAGAAATAATATAATTAATTCAAGGGAAAAATAAAACATTTATTTGAAGGAAAACAAAATTTTAAAAAGTGGCTAAATTAAATTAATTCAAGAAATACGAGTTTCAATAAGAAAGAATTTATTTTAATTAAAAAATTATTTAATGAATGAAACTGCTGCAAGTCAGAATAGACCGTGTTTCTACTATGACTATAGTATGAGCAGATCCAAGTTAATAATTTTGTTGAAGCAAAAAAATGTCTATTAAGAAGTTTTGTTATCGCGTAAGGGGCCAGAGTAGCCGAGCGGTTAAGAGACTAGTGCCGCAATGCTAAGATGTATTGTTGGTTTAGTGGGTTCGATTCCCCGGTGTCCAGGTCTTGGAGTTTATTTAATGGTTTAATGTGAGAATATTATAGTAAAGTATGTTTGGCGGTTAAGAGACTAGACCCGCAATGCTAAGATGTATTGTTGGTTTAGTGGGTTCGATTCCCCCGGTCTAGGCTTTGTATTGTATTTAATGGTTAATATGAGAAATTTGCAGTAAAGTATGTTAGGCGGTTAAGAGACTAGACCCGCAATGCTAAGATGTATTGTTGGTTTAGTGGGTTCGATTCCCCCGGTCTAGGCTTTGTATTGTATTTAATGGTTAATATGAGAAATTTGCAGTAAAGTATGTTAGGCGGTTAAGAGACTAGACCCGCAATGCTAAGATGTATTGTTGGTTTAGTGGGTTCGATTCCCCCGGTCTAGGCTTTGTATTGTATTTAATGGTTAATATGAGAAATTTGCAGTAAAGTGTGTTAGGCGGTTAAGAGACTAGACCCGCAATGCTAAGATGTATTGTTGGTTTAGTGGGTTCGATTCCCCCGGTCTAGGCTTTGTATTGTATTTAATGGTTAATATGAGAAATTTGCAGTAAAGTATGTTAGGCGGTTAAGAGACTAGACCCGCAATGCTAAGATGTATTGTTGGTTAGGTGGGTTCGATTCCCCAGGTCTAGGCTTTGTATTGTATTTAATGGTTAATATGAGAAATTTGCAGTAAAGTATGTTTGGCGGTTAAGAGGCTAGACCCGCAATGCTAAGATGTATTGTTGGTTTAGTGGGTTTGATTCCCGGTGTCTAGGCTTTGGTCTTTTTTTAATGGTTAATATGAGAAATTTACAGTAAAGTATGTTAGGCGTAATAACAGAACAGACAAAAAATATTAGCATGTTGAAGATCGCACGCGGCGAACCTGGGTGCGAACCAACCGCTGGCTACTCACAAACAACACTGTCCGATGATGGATAGTATTGTTTTGTAATGAGAAAACACTATCTGGTGCACTAAAAAAACATCATTTTAGATGTTAATGCGCCTTAAATTAAAAAAGAAAAAAATGGTTTATTAAATAATTATTAAAGTAATTAATAGTAATTAAACAAAGAAGCGACTCTTCATGAATATTTAGTGGTAATGCCAGTTCTTAATTGATGAAATAATCTTGGACTAGAAACGCTTTCAAAACACAAATTAAAATCAAATAAAATAAATAGGAATACCAAAAACCTGAGGACACATTCATGTTGTTGCAAAAATCCATTAAAAGATAGCGCGCCTTTGTGTTGACATGTTAGTGATTGATGAAAAACCTACGCGGGAAAAATATTTTCCAAACAAATGAAATTTCCATTGAATTTTTTAACGAAAAATTAGTGCATTTTCTTTTAGATATGTTATTTTATTATTTTTTTCATCAACAGGGGTAATTAAATGTAAATGAGAAAGGAAGCGACAAATTAATCACAAAATAGAAATGACGTATCATCAAGAAATGGGGAGGAAATAATGTAAATATACTGTGTTCAATGTGTAACTGTGTTTCAAAATTATTTTCTCTTATGTAAAAAGGAAGTGCATGTTGATTTCTAATTGGAAAATTTGCGTGTTGTAGTAAAAAAAAAGTAAATGCCTATTTTTTCAGGCAGGCTTTACGTCCAACTTTTAGGTGTCGTGGACGGAGGCGACTAGCAAACATACTTTTATTAACCATTAAATAAAATCCAAGACTAAGTGACCGGGAATTGAACCCACTAAAACCAACAATACATCTTAGCATTGCGGGTCTAGTCTCTTAACCGCTCGGCTATCGTGAGCGCCTGCGTCTTACAGTATATACCCTGAATAATACAATATAATAAACTGCACTTATAGCTTCATCGAATAAGTTTGTTACGAAGATTTCGACTTCATTTGTGAGCTCACTCAGTCAGCGAATATAGTGCGTAACAATAACCGTAAATGATGTCTACTACGGATTGAATTAATATTATTGAAGAATTGATTTAGCCCAATTTTTTTTTTCTCACGGGTGCTGTTTGTTTTTAACTTATCAACTAAATATCTAATTTGAAGTGGTAATATTTCGTTAGAGAGATATGGTAAACCCACATCATAGACCGATAGATGGACACACTCACATACTGGGAGAGAGAGAGGTAGTGGGAGAGGGAGAGAGCGTGAACGAGAGAGCGAGAGAGACAACTTTTTCTCTTTTTTTTGGCCTCAGGGGACGTCAAAACGAAAATTTCCTGTGAAAAACTGGAAACCGGAAATGAGACACGATTGTAATACTTCCGCTTGTTTAGTACAGGAAAAGAAAGAGTAACAAAGAATAAAAAATACATAATTAATAAAAAAACAAATTTTGAAAATATTAACTTTTAAACTAATAATACTAGTTTAGTAAAAATAGAAGTATTCTAAATTGAAAAAACAGTCCACCATTTTGCCTGTTTGAACATGCGCGCATTCACTCACCAGTAAGAACAGACATCTATTCTATATTTAGACTGGACACAAAGTTATGTTAAATGCTTATAAATAGATCACACGCCCGACCAAACAATGAATCCCAATAATTAATTGTAAAATAAAGTGGCCTTGAATCGCTTTTAACGTTGGCGTCAACTCCTTATTATTTGTTTTGTTTTAGGAGTGTGTTTTTCATTCATATTACAAGAGTTATTTGCATAAAAATGTGAATATGGTTGAATAGAAAATTGATACAAAAAATAAATAAACTCTCTGTCTGTTTCTAGTAAGCGGCATAAATTCCTACCGTTTTTTAAATACCGATTTTCTAAATAAACATCGAAAACAAACTGAATTAGTTATGCAATCAGCATTTTTTAAGTTATACACATTCTTTTGTTATTATTAATTCCCTGGAAAGGAAAGCTATCTCGGGGCGTGGGCGTAATCCTTGGTCAATTCACCTGGATACTGCACATCACAACAACCGCTCAAAACACTCCTGTACGTACTCGGCACTACAAGACGCTCCTTAAACCTCTTTTAACAATACGCCTGTCTAGTCTGGATTACAGCTATACACTCATGAAAGGACCTGCAGACTTTCCAAAAATAAAGTAACTAGAAATTGCACTGAAAGCTTCCCAAGGTTTACTAGGAAACCATAAATACACAGAGAAGTCGGCATTCAAGCCACAAGATCAAACTAACAAACAGCTTCTTCCTTCACATCTCATTACACCACCTTGGCGGAGCCTACAGCTTCAAGAAGACTGAACCCAAGACTGTATCAAGATCTTTGAAGGACATGACCAAACTAACAGACAGCTTCTTCCACCACCTCTCATTACACCACCATGGCGGAGCCTACAGCTTCAAGAAGACTGAACCCAAGACTGTATCAAGATCTTTGAAGGACATGACCAAACTAACAGACAGCTTCTTCCTCCACATCTCATTACACCACCTTAGCGGAGTCTACAGCTTCAAGAAGACTGAAACCAAGACTGTTTCAAGATCTTTGAAGGACATGACCAAACTAACAGACAGCTTCTTCCCTTCACATCTCATTACACCACCTTGGCGGAGCCTACACCTTCAAGAAGACTGAAACCAAGACTGAATCAAAATCATTGAAGGACTGAACTCCATATGGAATATCTATCAATCTGTATAAAGCTCTAAGTAACCTGGTCCTTATTTAATTTGTAAATTAAATACTAATTAGGTGTCGCGGACGGATATTTAATTTGTAAATACATATAAAAATAAATGTACATTAATTATTAAAAAAATATTTTTTACGAAATATCATCTTTTATAAAAATACCGCACTTGACATTTAAGTGATACTTTAAAAGGAGCTGCTTATATTCTTAGGGAAATGTTTGAAATGAAGTTTTTAGATCTACGTATATGAAAATGAGCGTATGAATGCGTAACGGAAACTGTTGGAGCCATTTTTTTGAAAATCTCAAAAAAACGCTTAAATCTCAGCAAAAAGATACTTCCGGTTAGCTAATTTTAATGGAGATTCCCCCCCCCCCAACGTTGCCAGAAATAACAGCAAAGCTATTGGCTATTGTTCATTAACGACAGAAATGACGTGATATAGCCGGGCTGCAAGGATTGAATAGGCCAGACCAATAAAAATGGAAATAGGACGACCTAATAAAAAAAAAAAAGAAAAAAGTTCAAGGGAGGGGATAGAGGGGTATTTACGTGTTAGCTGCCAATGAGATGCAGTCATAGAATCTGCGCCTTGTTTTACCTATTTCATTTTTTTTTCCTAATGACATTATTTCCTGGATACGGCTCCCATATCCACGCGACTCTTGACTTTAAGTCATAAAAAGTGAGTTAACTTCTTGAGTTGAGTGGTAAAATTAATCTCGATGAGCTTCAAACCAACTCAAAGAGCCGTATTTGTCTAGAGACAGAGTTACTTCATTCTATTAGACGTTATAGGATGCTCTATTGGATGACAATTCAGTGTCTTATTACCCGCATCAACTATTGGTAGTCATTTATTTAATTGTTACTATGTTATGTGGGTAGAGGACTGTAAAATCTAAGACACAGTCTCACTGATCTTTCTTGAATTACTCGTATTAGAATTCTAATATTACGAGGTGTGGCTATTAAATAACGAGTCCATTGCTGTAAAAATTTTTATACATATTCAGTTATTATCACC
Source organism: Rhodnius prolixus (assembly GCF_049639745.1). Taxonomy (NCBI): domain Eukaryota; kingdom Metazoa; phylum Arthropoda; class Insecta; order Hemiptera; family Reduviidae; genus Rhodnius; species Rhodnius prolixus. The sequence goes on along the minus strand of NW_027411592.1, from coordinate 57,218,700 downwards.
TTCAATATACACCCCTACCCTATCCCTAGATCGCTCTATGGGAATTTACCATGGTTCGAAACAGTGCTGGAAGTCTTTTTCTGTCAGCTCCTGTGCATGACTAGAGCCGTTTTACCTTTCACAGCTTCAACGGGACTGAAATCGTGTTCCTTTTAATACAGATTTGACTTTAAGGAACAGATAAAAGTCACATGAGGCCGCCCAGGTCAGGCGATGGCCTAAAACTGGGATGTTGTACTTGGCTAGAAACGTCGTCTTGACAGACAATGCAGTGTGAGCCGGCCCCGGTTGTCTTGATGGAGAACCCCGTGACTTGTTCTTCCACAAATCGGGGTCGTTTTTTCCTTACTCTTTCACAGAGTTGAGCAAGCACCTCACCGGTAGTAATGTTGATTAATTATAATCCGCTATTTGGACGTGGTTTGGGCGACCCAGTCGGTTATCATCTCCGACGTTTTCTCGGCCATCTTGGAAACGCTTGGAACCACTCAAAAACTCGCGCACGTGATACAACATTGATCGCCATAAATTTCTTTTAATAAAAGATAAGTTTCAGTAGCGTTTTTACCAAGTTTTGATGTGAAATTTCACGACAATTCGTTGCTCTACTACATGTGTAGTATCTTGTTTTCGGCAAAACGAAACTAACACCTCTTACACAAACGACGGTTCCGGTCAGACAGATTTTGTCTACAAACACGTGAGACGCTGTAATCGAAAGAGAAGGCTTTACGCTGCACAGCCGTTGTCGGTCGTTAGGATTTGGCGCATGCATAGTTCTTCTGTAGCAGCATCAGTCATCAGTTATTTAATAGCCATACCTCGTACTTCTAAAATTTTTATTAAATAAATTTAATTATTATTCTAAAATGTCCTACACTTCAGGAAAATCGGTAAAAGGATGTTTGGACCATCAGAGAGAGAGAGGACAGAATGGCTCTAGCCCTTAAGAACCTTGGAGATACCTAGAAAGCCTCTAACCCCTCCTAATATCCTAATTCGGGATGCCATCTTACAAATTTTTGGTGGGAGGACGTGCCAAGAAGGATGGATACCCTACAACCGTCTCCGTTCTTCTTCTAGAATTTCCTAGGTTTTTTTTTTTAATTTATTCATTTAAAATGTAATCAGTGAATCTGATGAAAGAAGTCTTCATGACTGGATTAGCTGGAGAAGAGAGAAGCTGGCCCCCATTGGCAACATCTTACTGGAGTTGATCATAACACTAACAGCCTTTCAGTCGACTGTAGAATGGATGTGGGAAATCATTGTAGAGGCAAGATTTCTGAACAAGAGGATTTGTGCAGAAAGAAAGAGAACTAAGAGAATGGTCTATAGATTTAGCTTTAGATTCGTCAGTTACATACAAGATCTTGAAGTCGTAAAGGAAGATAGTGTTACGACACAAAAAATGAAGAACCCGTCAGCCCTGAAAACCCTAGAACCTAGAAAATAAACGCTAGCCTTCACAGAACAGTTTGATTTCAATACATCCCCTTACGAGCGAAAAGAGGAAGTAAAAACTAACACGACTTAACCAAACTCTTATTCTATCCACCAGCGATACCCAGAAGAAGTATTAATTTTGAACGAAAATTTTTCTTGTCTTTCAGCTACGTTAAACCACAGGCAGACAAAGTTAGAAGAAAAAAAATCATAATTAAGAAATTTGGATAATACTGTATAAATCCATTATTCCTCTAAAGAAAAATGAAAAACCAAAACAATGATAAATGAAAAGCAAACAATGGAAAGTGCAATGTTCAACTGCTGTTAGTGAAAATAATTAATCATATTCAGATTAAACAAAAAAAAAAAATGTCAAATTGTGCAGAAAGAGGTCAGCACTGATAATTCCTATTGTTTAAACAGTCATTTCCGGTTTTCATTTTTTGTCATAATTGTTTATGACTTTGATAATAATGTAACCACAAGTCAGTTTAGAAAATCAATTTAGAATTTACAAATAATAAAAATCTGCTAAGGGAAATTTTTTCCACTGGAAAATTTTAGGCTTTAAGGACGAAATACCGGAAGTTTCTCCAAATTTGGAAAAACAAAATTTAGTTTTAGTTTTCATTTTTGGTCCCCCTAAGATTTAGTTCACACAGTTTAGATAAAGATTTTTTAGAAGGTCCTCAGGGCAGTGTCCTAGGTCCTCTTCTTTACTCCTTATATACAGCAGACATGCTTCAACATCCAAATAACATCCTTTCCACCTTTGCTGACGATACTGCAATCTTATCTTCTCATTCCGATCCTCTTATCGCTTCATGAACTCTACAAACACACATCAACCACTTACAGGACTTGCTTTTCAAAATGGAGAATCAAATCTAACGCTACGAAATCAAAATATATAGTATTTACTCTCAGACGGAAAATCCTACCTCCCGTCATCTTGAACCAAACCTCCTATACCAACTGTGGACAAAGTACGCTACCTTGGATTGTACCTGGGACAAACGGTTGACATGGAATCCCCCATACTAGACTGAAAAAGACAAGAAACTAACCAAACGCGAAAAAACTTCTCGCCAAACTATTTACTTGACAATCGATCTAAACTTAACCTACAAAACAAAAGACTGCTATATCTACTGTTACTGCGACCTATTTGGTCGTCGAAGTATGGGGATCGACTAAAAACGTTCCACCTGTCTACGCCTCCAGGCATTACAGTCAAAAAAAAAAAAAAAATACTTCGAAAACTTCTTAACGCTCAGGTTCTATGTATCTAACATCAGTATCACCAGGTAATCCTCTAAGGAGATTGAAGAAGAGATGATGGCCTCGTGATCTACTCTTATCGTGAGAGCAAAGCACGTTACTGGAGTGACACCACTGGGTGCCTTCTCCACTCATGATTTTCTTTTATTTTTTTGCTATCAGGTACCATATTTGCTTGTTGCTACAACTGTTGCAGTGGTAAATTCCAATAAAAGATTAAAAAAAAAAGAAGGTCAAATTAAATTAGAAAGAGGGAGCAAAAAGAAATAATTAACTGGTCAAAAAGGTTACATATTTTTCTCGATCTTTGTAAATTCCAATCATTATGAATAGCTTTGGCAGGAAGAAAGGTGATTCATAAACTAGTTAGTTTTTTTTAACATTCTAGAAATTAAAAAAAGAAAAAACGGAAGGATATCTATCCGTAATCATTTCCGGTTCCTTTAAAAGTTGATTCGCCTTATTTTTTTTTTTGTAATCAACATTCCGTTGTAATCAATTTTTTATAATCGATTGACCTTTGTCAAGAGAAATGAGGTATTAATTAGATTTGATTTATTTGATTGAATTTTAATTGTTACTGTTCAAATCTGATAATTTTTTAGAATATTGGTAAAATAAACGAATTAATTTTTTCCGTCACAGGAAGTTACAGGAAGTTAATTCATTATTAAGGAATTTCTGAGATTGTTTTTTTCCTTTTTTTAATTTATGACGCGTTAACATATGAGGTCATTGGCGCCTGCAGCTTTTATCGGTGCATTGCCGGTCTGCCGATACTGTTTTTTCTCTCATTACAGAGCACACAGTCTATAACCAGACAGTGGAGTTCGTTAGACAGTCCTAGAAAAAAAATCTGCTGGATTCGAAACTGGCATCTCACGGTGACCATTGTGAGTTAATCACCTTTCGTTTTGAAACTTCGTTTTATTGTACGTATTTTTTATTTTTTTAAATTCAAATTTGAAAAATTTAAATTTGCCGATAGACTTCAGAAGTGGTGAAAGGAAAAAAGGCCAAAACGAAAAGAAAAATGATTTTCTTGGAAAAGAATAAAAGCTCCGTAAAATAGGAGCATTTCCGGAGTAGACTAATTTTAACCAAGAGTGTTATGCCAAATATCAAAACTATGACTGAAATCAAATCTATGCCAAATAAGTGAAATTCCTAGGATGCCGTAGCGTTTTTTTTATTATTTATTATTTATTTATTTTATTTTATTTATTTATTTTTAGTACTCTAAGTGCTCAAATCTGTATGGCGGCTAAAGTACAACTATTAGGGAGATTTGCATCTTTTAGGACAGCCAGGCTGTGCTGAAGGCCATTGTTTCCTTCAGAATTACCTCTTCCCTGGTCTAGGAATGCAAAAAAAAAGGCCCTAGAGCTACTGGGCTCGGCACAGTAAAAAGTTCGGCTGGAATGGGTGCCCGGGTCATGGGTCATGTGGGAATTAATGGGAATGAGACAGCTGATCTACTGGGCCAGGAATGGAGCTAACACTCTCCTTTCATTGACCCGGAGAGCCTGTCCTGGAGATCACCAAGGGTGGCCAGTTCGTGTGGCTCTCAGTGACTGGATCTGGAGAGAGAGAACATGAAAAGAAACTGGGTGATGCTTCCTGAGGGTCAAACACGGCAAGAGAGCCGTTGGATGTGTAAACAAAGAAACCAAAGAGACTCTGGGGGCTTAGGTAGAAATCCAAAGATTACTCTGGCCTATTCACAGGGGGCACGGCAGGTTCAGAAAACACCTGCACAAGTTAGGGCTTATTAGCTCGGGGAACCGTTGTGTAGATTTTGCCAGAGAAGAGGAAGAAACGGCCACTCACTTGTTGTTCGTGACAGAGAGAGACTGCGCTACAGATATCTTTGGTACCTTGAGACCAATGGAGATTGTAGCGTAGAAGGAACTGGTAGCGAAAGTCCTCAACCTTTTTAGAAGGCGAGGTTTCAGCAACTAGACACTAAGGGGAAGGCACAATAAGTCTTTTGTGGCTGCGGTGCCGTGAGGCATGGGTCCCGTCCCACCTTTCAAATCTAAATATAATCTAAAGTACAACTATTCTTGGGTTGAGACTACCCACTTAGTTAACCTCATTTTATCCTGCTAACCTCAGAGAAAGATTCACCTATTAGGACCGTAAACCTGTCAGATTACAATACTTTAATCTTACTACAGGTTACGAGAAAGTAAAAAAAAATTATGAATGAAATAAATGAATGAATGAAAACCCCAAATTTTCAATGAATGAAAATGGTCAAAATACATTTTACAAATCTAGTAAGAAAAGTGGGAGAAGCATGGCATCAGTTTTATCATATTACCCAGTTAGGTGAGTGCCTTAGTTTGGCACACATATTGTTGGCACGCTCACCGGTTGTCACACTTACATACATACGTACGTACAAACAAAACAAGGTTTTTCCCGTTACTAGATTACAAAATAAATAATAAATATTTTACAAAGCTGAATTTAGATTAAATAAATAAATAAAAAGTATTTAAACAAAAAAATAGTATTGGAATTTTGTCAAAAATTAAATTGTAAAACAAAAAAGTTCTGAAGTTTATTTTACAAAAAAATTAACACAGATTTTAATAATAATTTTTAACCATTTAAAATAATTTAGTGAAAATAAGAAATAATGGAGTCTTTCCGGTTCAAAATATCTCAGAAAAATCACCTAAATATCCAATAAAGACCTAGTCTTTTACCCGTTACAAAAATTACCCATAAATCACTATTATCCCCGCACAAATACTCTTATCGTGCAGCTGAATTCCTCTCACATTCCAGATCAACTCAGACGTCGGCTGAAGCCCCTGAAGTAGTCTTGAGATCTCCTTCATTAAAAGTTGTCTAAATATAAAGGAGAGTGGATCATTGGATGGCTATTCCTTCATATTGTATGTAGGGGCACTACTTATATTTTGAGCCTTGGCAACAGTGAGTGTTGTCAGGTGCTATCTATCTGACGTTTCCACTTGAAAGTTTCGACATTTTTGACCATAACCTTCTTCAGAAAGTTTTGTTATTTGAGCGCGATTTGTGTTGTTTACACAGTCACTTGAAAATTGTGTCTCAGCGCAAAAAAATGGAATTAACTCGTGAAAATTTTCGTGCAATGATTTATTACGACTTTCTGAATGGAACACAACAATTTGTTTGCCGGAAGTCTTCGATGAAATAAGGAAAACAAACAAGCGCCGTCGGATCATTCTTCCAGCCACTGCCAGCTGACACACACACACAGACACACACATCTTGTCTAACAACCGACTTTTTGAGCACTCAAAAAATCGAATTAATGGGTCATCCGCCGTACAGTACTGATTTGGCACCAAATGACTTCTTTTTGTTTCCGAACGTCAAGAATAAATTATGTGGATAACGATTTTCGTCGGTAGAAGAAGCCGTTGATGCATTCAAAAACCATGTTTTGGAGGTGTCTCAAGCGGAATGGAAAAAATGCTTTGACAAGTGGTTCGAACGCATTTGCAGAAGTGTATAGATCATAAAGGAGAATATTTTGAAAAACAATAAAGTCATTTTCAATGACAAATTACTGTTTTTTTATTATTAAGCTCAAAATATGAATAGTGCCCCTCTTACCATCAAATTTACTAATTGAGTCCTATTATACAGGTGTAAATTTCAAAGTAAACAAAGAAAGGAGAAAAAGTTTTGTCATGGAATTCCAAAAAGAAAACAAATCTTCCACTTAGGTGCGTTTATTCCTTTTTCTGTAATTAGTTTTGAGATTGAGATGGTAGGGACACGTGGAGAGAATGCCTGCGGGAAGGGTGTCCCGAAAACTGTTAAAAGAAAACCCAGGAGGCAGAAGAATTCGGGAGCGCCCCCGACTTAGATGGCTGGATGGTGTGGAAGAGGAAGACCTTCGTCTGGTTGGAGTGAGAAGATGGCGTAAATCTCAACGAATAGAGAAAACTTGTTGAGGAGGTCCAGGTCCTACTTTAAGGACTGTTGAACCAGACAGTAAGTAAGTAAGTAATTACTTATGTGTTCATGATAAGATTTGCTGAATTCTCCAACCCAAAGTGTCACTTCTTAAGTTTTAAGATCAAGTTGAAATTCTGAATAATTTTAAAAAACCCTTAGTTGAGTTCCATGCGACAAAAAAATATAACCACGATTCGCTGGGGAATATCCTCAAACTAGGACTACCCTTCCTGCAAAGAGTATCCATCCAAGATGTTCCCAAAAAGTCTCCCCAAAAAAAAATTTCCATGAATTCCATTGGGAATGGAGATAGTCAATGTACCCACAGTTTGCTTGGTGGGAAAGAAATGCATTTTTATGAATCAGGGTTTTCTCTTTGACCAAATCCCTGGAGAGTCCAAGTTCAACGGAAGTAGGTAAAAATTGAGGTAAGTCCACCCACTCCTCCATAGTCACGTAACCCTCTCCCGAAAACCACTGATTTCCCGGAGGTTTTTTTTTTATTTTTCTTTTATTTCCGAACAAAAAGTCCTTTATTTCTTAAAGTCCTTTTAAAAAGTCCTTTTAATTTCTTAAATATTACTAGGAATATTAAGTTTCGGAATATTTACTTAATATCGCAGTGTTCGTGGACTTAATTTTTTGCTTTTAAGAAAGGATCTTTTTTTTATACTTAATTGTTTTCTTAATTTTGTCATAATCATTGCGAAGACCACCCACAAACCGGTAGACCTATGATAACGAAGATGAGGAGATGCTTTAAAAACCATCGTAGAAGTTGAATCTCCCTAAACGGTACCGTAGGATTGTGAAGCGACTGGAAGTTAACCAACCTGATATATTGATAATACGAGTGGTAGACTTGGAAGAACTTGAACGAGAGGTGAGAAAGATAATTGCCAATTTCCGTGATAATTTCTTATCATTTTTTTTGGCCAAGCTTTCGTCCTAGAGGCTTTGGTCATCTTCCAGAGCTTCTGCTTGTTGATAATGATAATATTTTTTTTCCCATTTTAATCATAAAAGGTTGGTGTGTCTCAGTACCATAACAGTTTGGACAGAAGCTCCAAAATTACGAACAAACATGAGCCCTGAAGATGATCAAGTCCCTAAGTCAAAAACTTAGCATAAAATAATAAAAAATTATGATTGAAAAATTGGGAATATTTTTACTTCTTTTTGGATCAATGATTCAATCACCAAAAAAACTATGAACAATTGGTTGATTGAACATTTGCAAATTTGGAAGTTTTGTTCCTTTACAGCATTTTCGCAACCAAAAAAAAAAGGCCTATTTTTAGGATCGAATAGTGTTTTGTGATGAAAATTTGATCCAGTACGATAAAAGAATTTTTTTCTTGATGGTTAGACAAGGATGAAAAAACTGGGAAATCAGAGGGTAACGAAGATACCGCATGACGGAAACCAGCAGAAGAGGCGTAAGAAGAAATAGAAAAACACAAAAGTCGTAAGAAGTAGTTCCTCCAAAGAAGAGAGCAGATGAATATAAGCAACTCGTTTTTTTTTTTGCCAACGTTTCTGACAAATATATACTGCCTTCATCAGGGCGTGGCTATGCGGATTGGTTGAGTTACAGAAAACTGTAGAAAAGACGGAGTTGTTTTTTTTTATTCTGGAACCGGATTCCTCGTTAATTTGACTCCTCAATATTAATATTTCTACGGTCACCAAAAGCTGATATAAATTCTTACAAATAAATACACAAACAGAGAAGATAGAACTGTAGACAAAGTTGTAGAAAAGGTTCCTCAACTTTATATATATATTTATGCTGAAATCTTCAACACCAAGAGAAACGTTAAGCGCTGATTAGTTGGAAATATTACGGCAAAAACTGTGCAGCGGAAATAAAAAAAAAAAAAAAAAAAAAAAAAAAAAAAAAAAAAAAACTTAGGGTGTCCGCATGCCCGGAAGAATTTAATAGAGCACTCTTTATTCACAACAACTTCCTGTGAAGATGAAACTGGGCAAGGGGTTAGAGCAACCCCCCTCCAATTGCTAATGCACAACAGCATCGTGTAGTTAAGTGCAACGTTTGCTTTATAAAAGCAACCCTACTTAACAAACAAACTCACTTTTTATTTTTCTTCTAACTAAGTAAGGAAAGTACTACGATCATTTTGCAACGGAAATATCGCTACTTTTAGAAAGTAAATCTTGTAAGTTAAACAAAAATATCCTTAACATTAAAAATCAGCCGGAAGTTTGAAAGTTTATACGTCGATTCAGTGCTACCAGGGGTTAGAGGAATGCCTAACCTCTCTCAGAGAAGTGCCCTTAATTGAATTTTTCCTCGGAAAACTTTTCAAAGGGTTGCAAGGGATCTAGGGATGAAAAATTAGCACACTTAGTTTAAAGCTGATTAAGAGAAATTTTGATTAAAATTTTTTAAAAAATCTAACAAATTGATTTGGTTAACCAATTTTGACTAAAACCTGATTTTCTGCAACCTCTGGTAGTAACTAAATGAAATATTTGTATCTTTAATTTGCTATTTCACAATCTATCGTACCAGGGAAAATGTTATCAGTGAATCCGACATAAGAAGCCATCATGGAACTGGATCAGCTGGAGAAAAGAAGCTACCCTAAACACCATTAATTAGCTCAACATTCTTCTTCTTGGCTCGGCTCTACAGCCTATCAATGGGCCTCCTCGATCCACTTCCGCCAGTTCTTTCTATTTATAGTGCCAGCTCATCTTTTTTTTTTTTTTTTTTTTTTTGTCTAAAGCTATTAATCCAGCAATTAAACACCAGCGGGACCAAACTGAATTCCAAAATGGCCGCCTGAGAGTTTAACCTACTGAGTCTACAGCCTCAGTCTCTGCAAAAGGTCTTCAAATTGCTACAGACTCTTCTCAGAAGTATATCTTTACTAATCATATATCACTTAATGTGATGTATTCAAATCAGTAAAAGTGCATTTATCGGAATGCATGTAACGGAATCATGCTGGAGAAAATGAAGGATTACATACACCTACACATACACACTCCCAATAGGGTATTTTTTTTTTTAAGTAAAGTAAAGTAATCGCCTATTTTTTCAGGCGGGCTTTACGTCCAACTACCAATTAGGTGTCGTGGACGGAGGCGAATAGCAAACATACTTTACTATAAATTTCTCATATTAACCATTCAATAAAATCCAATGCCTAAGACCGGGAATCGAACCCACTAAACCAACAATACATCTTAGCATTGCGGGTCTAGTCTCTTAACCGCCTAACATACTTTACTATAAATTTCTTTTATTAATCATTAAATAAAATCCAATGCCTAAGACCGGGAATCGAACCCACTAAACCAACAATATATCTTAGCTTTGCGGGTCTAGTCTCTTAACCGCCTAACATACTTTACTATAAATTTCACATATTAACCATTAAATAAAATCCAAGGCCTAGGCACCGAGAATCGAATCCACTAACCAACAATACATCTTAGCATTGCGGGTCTCGCCTTCTAACCGCTCGGCGAAAAACACTTTTTCGTATTTAAAAGATCTCAAAACACTTTGAAGAACAATTCCGGTGGTAAAATCTCAAGAATAGATAAAATCTGCACACAATTGAAAAACACCATTTTCTTATTCGTAGAGTAATTTAAACATTTAAACGGAAAAATTAATCAACTCTAAGAAAATGAAATAACTCCCAACATTTTGCTGCCTTCCATAATTTTCGCAAATGCAGCATATTTTGCTGTAACCAATGACGCTGAAACTACATTATTCACATAAATACATGAGCAGCATGAGGAGGAGGAGAAGGAGGAGAACGAGAGAATTCACTGAATGGTGAAACACCCCTTTATGTACTTAATGATGGGAGAAACATGCGTTATTAAATTTCTGGATATTCGTACATAAGTACTCGTACTTAAGAGAGAGAGAGAGAGAGACTGATGTATATAGTTTACAAATTTATTTTATATTCAACAGAGAGAAAATTTCTTTGAAAGCAGAGGAAAAACCCCTACTTTTCCCGAGCCTTTAGCAACTTTTCATATAGCCCATACTTCAAAGGTTAACGTGAACCGGTTATACACACAGACCGACACACCGCCGAAAGAGACCGAGAGGGAGATTTTAAGTTTCTAATTTAACGTGAAGTACTCTCTTACTGTTTCCCCTTCCACCCCTCCGTAGCCCTTCAATCTCCTACTTTATTTAAGCCCTACAACACCGTCTATAGTCACTTGAAGGGACACTAGTACTTCAATTTGCTGCACACAGCCGCTCTTACTGCTCCCAGTTCGTTTTTAAAGTCCAAGGCACCCCAGAGTTGTTTGTATGTCCACTTTTCTCATAACCGATTAGAATTTTAGATAAGGGCTTACAATTAAGGGCTCACTTTAACTATTTAAAATTTACATTTTCTATATCCCTTACTCGTCGCCCTTTCCCTAAAACATTTTACTCACCCTTATTTTATTTTGATTTTTTTTTTTAAACTTATTTGGAACGTTCCCTAACCAATCACAAAGAGGAATTCCTAATAATATCGATCAGATCTTCCAAAATTGGTCAGGGTGGAAAAACCAAAAAAACTTTCAAAAATTTGGGTCTCATTGTTGGTGTACTAATTTTTGTAAATTTGATATTTCGCATAGGTTTAAAATCGCAAAGACCGATTTCTTTGCAAATAGTCTCCTTAAATTGAACCCATATGTTTTGTTATTGGATTCGAATATCTTTTCAATATAAAATCTAAGTTTTTGAGAAAATTTAATTACGTTAACTGCGATGAGAGAATGTCGTATGAGTGAACACACAAGATTATTATTATATGTTATTATTATTAGGCGCAACGGTAGCCGAGCAGTTACGAGGCTAGACCCGCAATGCTAAGATGTATTGTTGGTTTAGTGGGTTCGATTCCCCTAGGATTTTATTTAATGTTTAATAAGAGAAATTTACAGTAAAGTATATTAGGCGGTTAAGAGACTAGACCCGCAATACTAAGATGTATTGTTGGTTAGTGGGTTCGATTCCCCCAGTCTAGGCCTTAGATTTTATTTAATGGTTAATATGAGAAATTTATAGTAAAATATGTTAGGCGGTTAAGAGACTAGACCCGCAATGCTAAGTTGTATTGTTGGTTTAGTGGGTTCGATTCCCCAGGTCTAGGCCTTAGATTTTATTTAATGGTTAATATGAGAAATTTATATTAAAGTATATTAGGCGGTTAAGAGACTAGACCCGCAATACTAAGATGTATTGTTGGTTAGTGGGTTCGATTCCCCCAGTCTAGGTCTTAGATTTTATTTAATGGTTAATATGAGAAATTTTTAGTAAAATATGTTAGGCGGTTAAGAGACTAGACCCGCAATGCTAAGTTGTATTGTTGGTTTAGTGGGTTCGATTCCCCAGGTCTAGGCCTTAGATTTTATTTTATGGTAAATAAAAGAAATTTATAGTAAAGTATGTTAGGCGGTTAAGAGACTAGACCCGCAATGCTAAGATGTATTGTTGGTTAGTGGGTTCGATTCCCGGTCTTAGGCCTTGGATTTTATTTTATGATTAATATGAGAAATTTATAGTATAGGATGTTTGCTAGTCGCCTCCGTCCACGACATCTAATTGGTAGTTGGACGTAAAGCCCGCTTGAAGTAATAGGCAATTACAATATAACAATACAGTATTATTATTATATATTATGATTATTATTACTGTTATTATTATTAATAATAATAATATCTTCTCAATGAAGATGGTGCAGTAGCGCAGACTGGTTAGTATTGGAAATGTGAACCTAGCTAGCAACTAAATCTGATAGTTTAAAGTTTGAAGCTAAGCGGGTTTATTTTTATAAATTATTTTAATTTAGTTTTAAACTTCAAAAATTAAGTTTATAAAAAAAAAATCTTAAACAGCACTAATGCAGTATTTCCCTTTACGAAAGTAAGGAAAAGTAATAAAAAACAAAAAAAGATTCAATAAACAAGTTTAAAATCGATTTTATAAAATCTAATCCAAGAGGGTAAATTGAGAGAAAGAAAAATTATTTTAAAACACTCTTTTTTTTTGAGAGATAGAGGAGGGCATTTTTTTTAAAAAGAATCTAAAAGTTGTCTCAATAAAACTCAGGCAGAATAGGAACTAGTTTAAAATCTAGCCCATCTTAAACCCCCATTGGTCCAAAGTTACCTCCACTACTTTTATAGAATCACATAACCAAAAAAAATAAAACAGTTCTCGTATAATCCCCTCTACCATAAAATACGATGACTGGAGCGTAGCTGGAGAAGGAGCGGAAACTTCATGAGGGTAGTAGAGAGGAATGAAAGAAAAGTTGAATAATAAAAAAAAAAAAAAATTAAATTGGAAAGTAGGGTTGACTCGTTTATGCGCACAAGGCTGGGCTAGCTGGGAAAAACAGCATCGGAAAACTCAAAATATACAGCAGAGGTAAAAAAAGAGAAAAAAGAAACTGTAGTAGAGGAGGACTTCAGATAAAGATATCTAAGCCTCCCGTAGTATACTAAAATCAGATGGAGGCATTGTAGGGGAGAGATGGAAAGCGAGTAGCAGGTGGCTCTAGTGGTGCAAGTAAAGTGGGTTTTACAAGATTGCATTTGGTGGAAAACTTAGGGAGAAGGGTCACACTATGCCCCTCCCGAAAAAAAAGGGGAAGAAAACTGGAAATAAAGGGGAGGTAGAGGGGGAAGAGAGCTTTGTACGAATTACTATTCTCCCCAGTCTTTCATAAAAATAAAAACGGAAGTATGGGTAAAAAGAAAATAGGGGAATAGAAGACGACTGCCAAAGAGACTGGAGCGGAAGTGACGTAGGAAAAAGGAATAACAACTCCTTTTTAAAAAAAACTATCTTTACTAATTGTGAGAGCCTTCTAATTAGTCTTTTGCTTGAGATACAAAAAAAAAAATGAAATCTCGGAAATGAGATCCTCACGATCTGCCATCACAATTCTCAAATTTTTATAATTATAGAAATATTTATAAACATGCTCTTCAAAATAGTAAAAACTAACATTCGAAGAAATAAAATTATACAATAAAAAATATTTTGCGTTAATCGGTTTAGAGACTAGAGCCGCAATGCTAAGATGTATTGTTGGTTAGTGGGTTCGATTCCCCAGGTCTCTAGGCCTTGGATTTTATTTATTGGTTAATATGGGAAATTTATAGTAAAGTATGTTAGGCGGTTAAGAGACTAGACCCGCAATGCTAAGATGTATTGTTGGTTAGTGGGTTCGATTCCCCAGGTCTCTAGGCCTTGGATTTTATTTAATGGTTAATATGAGAAATTTATAGTAAAGTATGTTAGGCGGTTAAGAGACTAGACCCGCAATGCTAAGATGTATTGTTGGTTAGTGGGTTCGATTCCCGATCTCTAGGTCTTGGATTTTATTTAATGGTTAATATGAGAAATTTATAGTAAAGTATGTTAGGCGGATAAGAGACTGGACCCGCAATGCTAAGATGTATTGTTGGTTTAGTGGGTTCGATTCCCGATCTCTAGGTCTTGGATTTTATTTAATGGTTAATATGGGAAATTTATAGTAAAGTATGTTAGGCGGTTAAGAGACTAGACCCGCAATGCTAAGATGTATTGTTGGTTAGTGGGTTCGATTCCCCAGGTCTCTAGGCCTTGGATTTTATTTAATGGTTAATATGAGAAATTTATAGTAAAGTATGTTAGGCGGTTAGAGACTAGACCCGCAATGCTAAGATGTATTGTTGGTTAGTGGGTTCGATTCCCCAGGTCTCTAGGCCTTGGATTTTATTTAATGGTTAATATGAGAAATTTATAGTAAAGTATGTTAGGCGGTTAAGAGACTAGACCCGCAATGCTAAGATGTATTGTTGGTTAGTGGGTTCGATTCCCGATCTCTAGGTCTTGGATTTTATTTAATGGTTAATATGAGAAATTTATAGTAAAGTATGTTAGGCGGTTAAGAGACTAGACCCGCAATGCTAAGTTGTATTGTTGGTTTAGTGGGTTCGATTCCCGATCTCTAGGTCTTGGATTTTATTTAATGGTTAATATGAGAAATTTATAGTAAAATATGTTAGGCGGTTAAGAGACTAGACCCGCAATGCTAAGATGTATTGTTGGTTTAGTGGGTTCGATTCCCGATCTCTAGGTCTTGGATTTTATTTAATGGTTAATATGAGAAATTTATAGTAAAGTATGTTAGGAGGATAAGAGACTGGACCCGCAATGCTAAGATGTATTGTTGGTTTAGTGGGTTCGATTCCCGATCTCTAGGTCTTGGATTTTATTTAATGGTTAATATGAGAAATTTATAGTAAAATATGTTAGGCGGTTAAGAGACTAGACCCGCAATGCTAAGTTGTATTGTTGGTTTAGTGGGTTCGATTCCCGATCTCTAGGTCTTAGATTTTATTTGATGGTTAATATGATAAATTTTATAGTAAAGTATATTTGCTAGTCGCCTCCGTACATCAAGTCAAATTTTGTTCCTTCTCAAAAAAAAATTGACATACGAGTAAATTAATAATTTGGCACCAGCGAAAAGTCGGTTACGCAAACATCCTCAGTTTTTTGCATTTACACCCCCTCTTGAATAAAAAACAAAAATAAAAAATCCATATGGTCTTGAAGCTCCAATAAATGCACAACTTTTTGTGTGGGTGACTCCTTGATTCATTAATCATTGAAAAAATACAGTTGAAAATTTAAAACAGAAATCTTGGAGAATGAATTTTTTAGACATTAAACATTTTATTGTTTATAAGAAACGTTTTGAGGCTCTGGGTTAATCATATTTATAGAAAATTTAATGCTCTTTCGTTTGATATAAGCAGATTTGTTGTATCATAAAGGATAGAAAAGTTACGGCCGTTTTTATGGTGAAAAATCGCGAATATCGACGGAAAAGTATATAGTTAAAAATGCAAATATCTTGGACACTATTGAGAAACAGGACAAAGTGAATAAAATATTTTTTTTGTTTGAGCTGCTGAATCAGCTCCCTAAGTTGTGACCTCTCCTCCGAGACACCCTGTATAGACAGACCTAGATTTACATCTATTCTAGCATCAAATCCACTTCTACATCTATTAGTTATAAAGACTGCATTAAAATTTATTTAAATTCACTTATTTAACATACCTCGCAAAAGATATTATGAATTAGTCAACTCTAGCATCCAAAGAATTGTTAAAGTGTACTCACCTGGAACAAAACATAAAATTATCATTATAATTATTAAATTATTTTTATTTATTAATTTATTTTTTAATAAGGCAAAGCGACATCTGTATCTTTTTCAATGAACTACCGGCCGCCGGCAGATTCAGTTGGAGATTGAGCTGTAAGAGATGCTTGCCAGGATGAGAAAATTTAAGAGTAATATGAACTCAGGCACCGGGTCACCGTGTGTAAGTCCAATAATAATAATTAATTAATTAAAGAAGGTAGGGATTATCTATGCAGTTAGCGTATTGGATTCCCACGCGGAGGTCCTGGGCTCGGATCCTGCTGTGCTGGCCCTTAGATTCCCTTTCTCTTCCTAGAGAGCTTCTTACAGCTCACTGATGGGTCAGTGTTGTCCGTTACGAGAGAACAATGCCCAGAGGCCGGCAGTGCACTGAAAAAAGTAATAATGAGGTCCCTCTACTTGGCATTAGTGAAGGCAAAATTTATCTGATAAAAGATTCACAGTGCAGAATTACCCGCCATAATTTTCCTGCATAGAAAACTCTAAACCTCATTTATATTTCCTACTACTTAGAACATTTTCCATATAAGTTAGAAAATATTTTTAGCTTTTCCATTTAAGATTTTCCTCATATGAGAAGAATGAATATTACTCCTCTCTCACCCACACTCATACATAAATATACACACTCTTTCTGGATAAAGGAAACACCAATATTTAAAAGCTACTTGTTCTTCCAAGTATCTGGTAAATCTTCGTCAAGTAACTTAATCTTGCATTAAGATGTTGATGTTCTTCACCGAGTGAAGTGTTCATTAAATTTCTTTCAGAACTTAAGGGATGGATCCCGGAAATTTTGAAAACTTAATTTCGAGAAATTTCACAGGAAAAGGCAAAAGACTTCTTTCTTACCGTACAATATTATAAAATTCCTCTGATGTGCTATTACTGTTTTTTTTTTTGTACTGGCTTACCATCTGTATAATATTAGATAAGAATCAGATGTGAGACTGGATTTGAATAAAAGTAAAGTAAAATGTGAAGTAATTGCCTATTTTTTCAGGCGGGCTTTACTTCCAACTACCAATTAGGTGTCCTGGACGGAGGAAACATACTTTACTATAAATTTCTCATATAACCATTAAATAAAACCCAAGGCCTATACAACGGAAATCGAACCCACTAAACCAACAATGCAACTTAGCATTGCGGGTCTAGTCTCTTAACCGCCTAACATACTTTACTATAAATTTCTCATATTAACCATTAAATAAAACCCAAGGCCTAGACCAGGGGGAATCGAACCCACTAAACCAACAATACATCTTAGCATTGCAGGTCTAGCCTATAACCGCCTAACATACTTTACTATAAATTTCTCATATAACCATTAAATAAAACCCAAGGCCTATACAACGGAAATCGAACCCACTAAACCAACAATACATCTTAGCATTGCGGGTCTAGTCTCTTAACAGCTCGGCTACCGTGACGACTAATTTGAATAAAAACTGGTGACTGGAAATGCCAATAGCAAGGAAATACAAGCGAGAATTATGGCAGGTAATAGGTGCTTCTGGTCCTTGCAGAAGGTGTTGCGCTTTAGAACTCTATCGAGAGAAGCCAAATTGCGTGCTTATAAAACGATTTTGCGACCTATTGTGATGTACGGGGAGCGAAACGTGGGCTCTTACCAAGCAGGATCTTAATGTCTGGGAGCGGAAGATTTTAAGAAGAATATATGGCCGCATTCTGGAAGGGGACAGATGGAGGATAAGGACCAACAAGGAAGTCTTAGATCTTTATGCTAATCAGTATCTGGTTGGCCTTATCAAACGAATTAGATGGTTGGAACCACTTGGAACGAATGGGGGAGAAAAGGATAGCCAAAAAAAAAACTATTTCTTGGACATCCAGGAGAGGCTAAGAAGGAGAGGGAGGCCCCGGATGAGATGGCACGACAATGTTGAGCAGGATCTGGAGAGATTTGGGCGTAAGAAGTTGGAGAAGAGCGGCCCAAGAGCGAGGTGAATGGCACAAGATTATTGAGGCGGCCAAGGTCCTTCATGGACTGTAGTGCCAAGCAAGAAGAAGAAGAAGACTGAAAGTGCATTTTCCACTTTTTAGGGATTTCCTCAAATGTGTCCCCTTTGACTTTTTTCGAACTTTTCTGTGCGGTGACCATAAAGACCTTGGATCTACACCTAGAAATATTTTTACCGGAAATGGTTTAATTCTGTGAGAGGGTAGATTTCCTCCTAAATTGTTAATAATTAAATACGACAGGAAGTTGTATGTGTGTTCATACCAGATTTATTGTTTTTTTTTCATTATTAATTTCCAGCGCCATTAAAATAAAAGGACATCAAAGATTTATAGCTAAATAAAGCATGCTTCATTAATTAAAAATTAGGAGACCTAAAAGGCAATGGTAAAATAATGATTTAATAATCCAACAATGAGCACGCTATGCGTAAATCTCTCAGCGCTTCTAGCGGAAAATAAAGTCAGCCTATATTAGCCTAACTACTTTGCTAACAGCATTTTATAGCACATTAAAAACAATGACTAAAAAAAGACGAAAATATCCAAATAAATTTATGTGATTCACTTTTTGTGTTTATCCCCCGAACAATGTTCACATTGTGCCTGAACAATTGCCTAAAATAATCCAATTTAATGATGATAATACATGCTAATTATCACTTTGTTTGGCCGCCCGTGAGGGATGATGTTTATACCCATTCTGCAGGATATGAAATATGGTGGGGATGAAGAGAATTATTGTTTTTTTCATCTCAAAGCAAACCCACAGGGTTTTTATTTTTTTTTATTTTTTACAATTTTCTGGCAACGCTGACCACAAAATGTCTTTGGGTATGTTTCAAACAACAACACAAGATAGTGGGTTTGTTAGCATTATACTGGATTCCAACGCAGAGATCCTGGGTTCGAATCCAGCCGCTGACGCTTAATTTTTTTTCTCTCTCTCTTCCTAGGAGCTACTCGTACTTACAGCTCACTGTCCGGTGATAGCCTGTGACGAGGAAACACTGTCAGAAGAATGGTAGTACTTAAAACTAAAAAAAAGTACCAACAAATATCCCTAGATACATGAAAACCAATTAATCTTATCCATCTGGAGTGAAGCAGGATGACTGTTTAATCGCTTAAGGCTGGAAACATAGTGGAGCGGTAAGCAAAGCGGCGATGATAGTTGCTTCAACTCATAGAGGCCGACAAGCAGCGAGCAAAAGAGTCGCATGCACATAGTAACGAGTTTAGTCGATTTCTTGTTTCGACGAGACATGGAGGAATCATTTCTATATGAAAATTCTTCCTTGAAAATTGGGTATTTACGATATATATATATATATATATATATATATATATATATCGTACTTGTATTGAACTTGGTGAATTCCATCACTTGTACCCAACTACTTCGGGAGCATCCTGGCAAGTTTCATGCGTATTTTCGAATGTCTGTTTCAACATTTGATTACATACTAACCAGTGTTGAAGGCATTTTAATCAAGAAAAGGAAGAATTACAATGTTAACCCCATTAATCCAGTCCTTCCTTATCCAACACAAATCGCTTGTGATGTAAAGAAGATCCTTTTGGTCTCACAGAGGTTTCTTTAACAAAACTTCACCAATAAATGAAGCAATATCCCATTTTAACCTTTGCAAATTGAGCACGATGAGAGCGAAAAAAATCAAACATGTCACAACGCGTTGCTCAACTCTCTCTCTTGGTAGCGTTGCTCTATCTTCGCTTTGCTCCCATATGTTAACTTGAGTGATTGTTTGCTCTTCGCTATCATCGCCGCTTCGCTCGCGGCTCCACTATGTTTTTTCAGCCTAAGGAGGCTTTGGGGTCTCCCGCATGGCATCAGTGAAGGCAAAATTGATCTGATAAAGGATTTACACTGCAGAATTATCCGCCAATTATGTCTGAGCCATTGATGACGGCATACATCCCCAAGCCGAATTGTCGCGACATATTTAAAAGAAATTTAAAGTTCCAATAAAATCCATCAAAACAGATTTGTACTGCCTTTCATAAATATTTTTTGTCCAAAATAATGAATCTGGCACACCCACGCGATTTTCTTTTACGTTTGTGAGAAAACGTTTGTGTGTTTAAACATATTTTACCAGATTGAGTAGGAAAATTGTGGAAATGAATATTCTCTCTCTCTCTCTCTCTCTCTCGCTGAAAAATTATTTATTTATTGAATTGTAAGAACTCAGAGACTAACAGGAAATGGTGTTTCCAGTAATATGACTAGAACCGGAACTTGACATTAAAGTTCAGAATATACTTGTTCAAATTTGTCCATAGATAATGCTTTAAAGTAAATCCGACAATAAGTCTAAATGCCAATAGTAAATGTAGTATATCAGTGTGTTTTATATTTTATGTGTATTTACATTCTAACTTGTTGTTGCATGTGCGTAAATGTGTTTGTACATTGTGAACGGTTAAATATTGTGTTTCAGGTACCCTATCAGTTGGGATGCAATATTTATTACACTCAGTACAGTTTAACCCATGATCAGGAAATAGAATTGGGACGGAGACCAATAAATAGGATGCATGTGTACCCATATATGTATTTGTATGTACAAAAAAACTTGTAATGTCACACAGACTAAATCATAGTTCGTGGTATGCCTGACTTGTAAGTAGTAACCTCTAAAAACTCCTGAACAACATAGAACAAATTTCTCAGACTTAGCGACCGACTCTCCACGACGCACTAAAATTGATTTATTCCACGGAGACTGCATCCGCAAAAACTCCTACATCCAAAAATCATCTGCTGAAACTCCTTTCCATTCTAGAATGTTATCCTAATCCATTCTGCCGCGACATAGCCTCCTACATCCTTCTATCCCCTGCAGACATAAAAGACCTAGCCATTGACACTATTCACGAGACTGTATCCATTATCCTCCGTACACTCCTACATCCAAAAATCATCTGTTGAAACTCCTTTCCATTCTAGACTGTCATCCTAATCCATTCTACCGCGACATAGCCTCCTACAGATTCTACTATACCCCGTAGGCACGAACGACCTAGTCATTGATTCACAGCACGGAGACTGCATCCATTATCCCCGTACACTCCTATTATCCAAAATCGTCAGCTGAAACTCCTTTCCATTCTAGGCTGTCATCCTAATCCATTCTGCCGCGACATAGCCTCCTACATCTTTCTATCCCCTGCAGACATAAAAGACCTAGCCATTGACACTCTTCACGAGACTGTATCCATAATCCCCGTACACTCCTATATCCAAAATCGTCAGCTGAAACTCCTTTCCATTCTAGACTGTCATCCTAATCCATTCTGCCGCGATATAGCCTCCTAAGATCTTCCCTGTAGACACAAAAGACAAAAACACATCCTTCTCTAGCTTTCTACACAAGCTGCAGGTTTTTCCTTCCTTTTTCCGCTGCATTTCGTGTCCTTCACATCTTAAGCTTTTCAGCATACCATTGTTATGAAGGTTATAATGTATAATGTATGCTTCATTTCAGGAAAATTCTTTCAAGGGCACTTCGGATTTACCTTTAAAGTGCAATTTGAGTTTATTTATTACAGATTTTTGGATTTTCCCGTTAGAAAAATTTGCCCTGTTAGTGCATTTTAATTCTCAAATTTCTTTAGCCAAATAGCTCTAGGGATTCTCTATCATGGGATTGAAGAGAACGTCAGACAAGGACCGGGGTCTTTATAATCCAAGGGGAAAGGAATGTCGTGTCATCGAATTTGATGAGGTTTGGTTTGGGATATCAGCGATATATTTATATGGTGTAGAGAACAGGGGGCCAAGCACACACTGACCTGGCGAAACGTGCAAAACTAAGCACGTTTGTCAAAGATACTCTGCAATAACAAAAAGGAAAAAAAGTCGTGTAAGTCTTCATTTTATAGATTTCTCACATACAAATTCCGGCTCATAAATACGTAGAAGTGATAATATA
The DNA here is from genome assembly GCF_049639745.1 of Rhodnius prolixus. Taxonomy (NCBI): domain Eukaryota; kingdom Metazoa; phylum Arthropoda; class Insecta; order Hemiptera; family Reduviidae; genus Rhodnius; species Rhodnius prolixus. The sequence goes on along the minus strand of NW_027411592.1, from coordinate 57,196,832 downwards.
ATATTGAGTAGTTTAGATTCTTAGTAAAACTAAAACAACACGTACCGTCCATTAAAGAGCAAACATTTTCTGAGTGTGTAAAGATAGAAAAAGTGCTTTATCTACATCCGTTAGATAAACAATAAAGGGCCGATGAATTATCCCAGTATACGCTTATACTTATCGTTTTTATCTAGGAAATATGTTATCATTTCTATAGAATCGATAACGCCAATCCGTTACTAATGTTCTCTTTGTTTCTAATTAACAATATGTGTAAACTATTTCTTCCGCACCCATCTACAGGAATACAGAAGAGTTGATTTTTTGCCTCTCGAATAATAAGTAGAACTTGATTTCTATAGTTTACGTTCTTAGGTTCACAATTTCTTAAGAACTTGATTAGCGGTGGATGGATGTTAATCGGTTGTTAAAATGATGTGTGATGGACACTGGATGGGCTACAGCCACCATTTTAACTTCCAGAATGGGCTGTAGCAACTTCTTTTTTTGTTTAAATTTTTGAAGGGCCGCACTTGTGCACAATTACACGTTTTTATAACAGAGATATAAAAAAAACCATCATTCATCATAATCAAACAAAAATTTAATCATGAACTACGTATAAATCCATTTGAAAAACATGAACACGTAAAAAAACATTTTTAAAAACCGGAAATGTAAATGTTAATCCATAATAATGAATGAATGGGTATTTCCCAGTCGGTGTAGAGGTGTTAATTGCCGTGCCAGGTGTTAATTGTAGTAGAAGTAAAGTCGTTTAAAATTCTTGTAAGTTGGAGTTTTGGTCTAAAGTTTTAGTGTTCGTACGTCAAGATAATCCTAAGTGACTGGATAAGTAATATTTATTCGAAGCTATTGATGACTGAACTTAGATTAAGATTAAGATTCTAAATAGGGCGGCCCTTAAGGCCTACGCCACTGCCACCCCTTTGGATCTATTGTGGCTTCCCCACTTTAGAGATCGCCCACCAGACCTGTCCGTTTAATCAGACTCTTAATTCTGGAGAGCGGCTCTTCGGTAAAGCTCACAAGCCTTGGTTTTTTCCTACCCGAGAAGTAACATCCTTAGCTCAGACAGGCCCCTCAAACTGACACAACACGTGCAGTGGCCGTTTACTCCTCCTCCTCTTCCTTTTTTTTTTTTTTTTTTTATCCCTTTATTTTTAAATTCACAACTGCGTAATTCAAAACGCAACAAGCAAATAAGATATCGTAAGGTACATGAATGTAACATATAAAATAAAATAAAATATAAAGTAAAAAAAAAAAAAAAAACAAAGTAAATAATATATAAAAAAGTAAATAAAATAAAATCACTGGAATTGCGTGAATGAGGGCCATCCAACGATGACCATCATAAGTCGGTTAATGTAAATACCGAATGAGTGGAATACGAAGGATGGCTTTGTTTATCTTTCGACCAGGTGATCCCGAGGCCACCGGCGCTTCAGTCTGCGAGGAGGATTTGACGGGAGGTTAGTGCAGGACAGGTTGCTGATTAAGGGGTTCTGATGATGGTAAAGTTTGGAGTGGAATTTGATGTAGCGGGACTGGGCAAGGTCAGAAACAAATGGGATTCGCAGGTCGGTGTGGATAGTATGGTTGCTCACATAGAAGGGTGCATCAGTGATGGTTCGAAGGATTTTTGACTGGAGGGTTTGGATTCTGTTGAGGTTCGAACGCTTAGCAGTTCCGTACAGTTCAAGTCCGTAAGTCCAGATGGGAGCGAGTAGGGCTGTGTATAGTCGTTTCTTGTTTGTCAGAGTCAGTTTAGACCGTTTGTCAAGTAGTCTTTTGAGCATTCGAAACCTCTGGTTTAGTTCAAGTCGTTTGAGTCTAGTATGTGGATTCCATGTGAGTCGCTTGTCAAGGTATATTCCCAGATAACGAACGGTATCCGCTACAGGAATAGGAGTGTGATTCAGGTATAATGGAGGGAGTATTTTTCTGTTGAGAGTGAAGGATATGCAGCGGGATTTATTTCCGTTTACTCCTCCTCTTCCTAACAGAACTACTATGCATGTGTTTTCTCAGCCTGCAGTGGCCGATTAATAGACCTAAATTATCCTTGTAGCCCCACACGGGCCTTGACGGATTAATTCTGCCGTCAGCCTTGGCGAATAGCCCGTGAGGAGGCCTCCAAATAGGGCTCCGGGCCAACGAAGTCTCTCGCACAGCTTTCTTTGGCCAATAAATCTGCTGCTTCGTTTCCCTTATGTCCCTGAATGACCAGGCACCCACACTAAGAAAGACCTTATTTTGGTCACTAATTTCCTTTCAAGGCACCCAGACAGTCCCTTTACTAGCCTGGTATTGACCTGGTCTCGGAGAGCCGCCTGGCTGTCCGAGAAAAATCACGAACTTAGAATTAGTTATTCCTCGTCCAACGATCACGGCAGCACAGAACCTAATTGCAACTAGCTCATCCTGAAAATAGCTAGAGCCCTTCCACTGTTCTGGAGCCGTCCGTGTACCATATTGAGTCCCCCCAATGACTGAACTGAAGTTTGCCGGAATTCTTGATGAGAACAACCTTGCGGTTACATCAAAATAAGTAAGCGCAGTTTAAAACCCTCTTCCCCCTTCAATTGACGTGTTTTTTGTGTACATCACTTTGCTTTTTTCAATTTATATAACTAAGTTCTGTACATCAGTCTGTAAGTTCATGTTCGTTTTGTTTTCTTTTGCAAAATTGTGTTATAACTTTACTTTTTTTCTTTCCAGCACTAAAAGAGAACAGTGTTATACATTATATATGAAACCACTTTTGTACCTGTGTATAACGTGACAAGCTTTAAGAGTTTCAATTCTCGTCTTCCGTTAACATAGGTACGGTCTTACATTTTATCTCTGGTGCGTAATGTAACACTTATCGTATTGTCTAAGCACAAAGCATATACTCACTCACACTACAAACAAATTTTACTAACACAAAAACCGACGTTACTAAATATTTCTCTTTTTAACAATGATAGTACTTTACGCTCAACCCCCCACCACCACCCCAATCCCAGACAACATGTAAATAAGAGAAGAGAAACTGGAGAGATGAGAAAGTTTGAGAGAAAATGGTTGTGACATCATCAATATCATTACGGCTTCCTTTACTCTCTAGATGAGCACCAAAAAAACATGCTTGAGCTGTAGATAACTCTTAACTTAACTCCAACCAATAGGAAAAGGAATTCTTGAGTTGTTAGCATTGATTAGAATTTAAACGCAGAAATCCTGTGTTTGGATTCAGCTACTGCTCTTAGATTTTCTCTTTCCGTCCAGAGACCGGAAATGCTCAGATGTCGAAGCACCGTAAAAACGCACCCACCCAAAACAACCATTGCTACAGTCAGCTTACCTGGTAAAAATCAATTACAAAAAAATTGTCCCATTAAATTCACGCACAACTTTTAAAATAACTTTAATTCTCAACGTCATCATTTAATTTTATACTTTAAATTTTAAATTTAATTTTTAAATATGAACTGTACTTTACACGTAATTAAGGCGCCACGATAGCCGAGCGGTTAAAGGCGAGGGGACCACAAAAGATAAGATGTATTGTGGGTACAATTCCCGGACTAGAACGTTCGTTACTTTCAATGCAATCACGGTGTTGTCTTTGTACGTAAAAATCCTTGATCGAAATTTTGTATGGAATTCAACTATTAAAAAAGGCATATGACTTGGATAAACCAGCCACTTACGGCCCAAGGAGGTGAGCTAGAAAATTCAATTCGCTTAAAGAAACCTTTGCGACAGTACCCTTGGGATATGGTCATCAACTTAGAGATTACGAGATTAGCATCTTTTCACAGCTTTAGCTGGAAAAATCAAAGGCACAGCAATCTAGAACTTCTCCCTAGTCAGTGTTTGTGACCAGATCTTTGTAACCTTTACTATATGAACGTTGGCGCCACGATAGCCGAGCGGTTAAGAGACTAGACCCGCAATGCTTACATGTATTGTTGGTTTAATAGGTTCAAAACCCCCAGTGCAGGCCTTGGATTTTATTTAATGGTTAATATGAGAAATTTATAGTAAAGTATGTTGGGCGATTAAAAGAGACTAGACCCGCAATGCTAAGATGTATTGTTGGTTTAGTAGGTTCGATTCCCTGGTCTAGGCCTTTGATTTTAATTATTTAATGGTTAATATGAGAAATTTATAGTAAAGTATGTTAGGCGGTTAAGAGACTAGACCCGCAATGCTAAGATGTATTGTTGGTTTAGTAAGGTTCGATTTCCTAGGTCTAGCCCTTGGATTTTATTCAATGTTAAAAATGAGAACTTTACAGTAAAGTATGTTTGCTAGTCACCTTCGTCCACGACACCAAATTTGGTAGATGGATGTAAAGCCTGTCAGAAAAAATAGGCATTACTTTACTTTATATTTTCACTGTTATTAAATGACTTAACCTCTGGAACTTTAACTTCAAATTTGAACTTTGACCGAATTTTCATTTTCGTGTTACAGTGGCTGCACACTCACTCACTGTGCAGTAACAGTTAAATTCGAAAAAACCACTATTTCAAACTTTAAGGGGATTTCAGAACAGAAATTCCCGGTGAATGAGAAAAGATTATCAAAATAGAGAATCTGCACAATTACAATATCCTTTCTCTTACTTGAGTAAGAGAAATTAAATAAATCGCAAATATTAATTATAAAAAAAGTGGAATGCAGAACAAATGCTTCAAATATCTCATCTAACTGGAGAGAGAGAGAACACCATTTTCATAGCAAGATATTCCACCTCACCCCCGCCAGCCTAACCAGACCCAACCACCAAATGAATTAGATCAATTGATCTACAAGAGCTATCTCGCTCGTAATGCCACTCTACGGTTATCTCTCCATCTCTTACTATCAAAATGTCAACGTTAATTAAATGTCATCTTCAGCGTCTGATGCTGTGGTCGCACCAAACTAGAGCTACCCGTTCCTTACGCCAGCACTATCCTTCCACCCTATACGACAGCAAACAGCATAGCTATTCGTACAATAGATAAATAGTTTTCCACTTCTAGTTTCGAGCATGGAGGAAAAGGCAGGGGTTTATATCTTGAGAATGTCATTGGGGAATTCCAATTTTAAACTATAAAAATAAAATAAAACTAGAAGATCTTTTTTACTATTTTTTCTAATTAAAATTCTTGTCTATTATTGATAATTATTGAGGGTCTTTGGAATAGGAGAATGAAAAGGTGGACCAGATCATGCCAAGTTCAAGTACTTAGAAGCGTGTATCTAAACGAGGATGGATCAGACATGTGTATGAGGAGATTAAGAAATGAACAGGTAGGTACTGTAGGTAAGCGCGCCAAGAAGGGCTTCCTCAGTAACAGAGTACGAAGCTGCCCGGGTCTATAGATCGACAAAGTACCTAGAAGCGTGTATCTAAACGAGAATGGACCAGACATGTGTTTGAGGAGATTAAAAAATGAACAGGTAGGTGCTGTAGATAAGCGCGGCCAGGAAAGGCTTCCTCAGTAGCTGCCCGGGTCTATAGGTCGACATTTCTCCCCCATACCCACATACTATTATCGGGAGTCCTGGACATTAACAAAAGTAAATATACAGGCAAACTGATATGAGGTATGTGAGGATAATTGAGGGGAAGACCAGAAACGAAAAAAGGATTCGTAACGCTACAATAAGAACCAGCTTGAAGAAGCGTTTAGAAGAGAATAGGTTAAGCTAGTTTGGGCACGTTCTGGGGATGGATTCCGGGAGAATGGCTTCTGGAGCACAAGTGGAGGAGAACGAAGAGGAAGAGATAGATGATAAGAGGAGGTAAATGAGGCGTAGAGAAAAGAGGAAGAAGACAAAGAGGAAATGGTGGAAGAAGTACAAGTAGAAGGGAGCAGAGTAGAAGAAGTGTATAAAGATGTTGATGATGACAGTAAATATTATTTAATTTAATTTAAAACTTTCATTCACCATCAGAGGTTTATTGGCACTGTAGTTTCAACTTTCAAAAACAAAAAAACTCACAAAACTATCACACATCACACTTGACGACAGTGTGAAAGTGATTACAGCGTGTCTGTTTATCGCAGAATCATTTTTTTTTTTAAGCAAAAACCAATAGGAATTTCTCAGACTTACTAAATCTCCAGTGACTGGATTGATCAGGTTTACGCAGAGAAAATAACTTTACAGTTCAGAAAGCTATCTTCATTAATAATGGTAATAAAATTGAAAGATACCTATTTGATAATAAATCGTGAACAGACCAATTACATAATGAGTATTGAAATAAAAAAAAATATTAATTTGATAACAAAATGAAGTGAGATAAATAGCATAAAGATTAGTCTGTCATAATTAATCATTTCTTAATGATTACAGTTTTTATAATCAATTAGAGTTTAAATTAAAAAAATAATTATTATTAATCAATATTTTATTGACTGTGATTACTTTACTCCTTGCTTAGTTCTAGAAAAAAATAAAATAAATGAAATATACACGTCATTTTTCAAGTCAAATTTGATAATTCCGGTTTTCAAAGTATTAATTATCGACTGGCTTTTCAAATGGAGAATCAAAACTAACGTTACAAAATCAAATTTTATAGTATTTACTCTCAGACGGAATATCCTACCTTCCATCATCTTGAACCAAACTCCTGTACCAACTGTGGACCAAGTACGCTACCATGGACTGTACCTAGACAAACGGTTGACATGGAATCCCCCAAACTAGACTGAAAAGACAAGAAACTTAACCAACGTTACAAAACTTCTCTACAGACTACTTGAGACAAACGATCGAAACGATCGAAAAACAAAAGACTCATATCTACTGTTACTGCGACCTATTTGGGGTCATACGGCATCGAAGTATGGAGGATCGACTAAGACCGTTCCAATTCTCTACACCTCCAGACTTTACAGTCCAAAAATACTACTGAAAACAACTTAACGTTCCATTCTAATATTTCTAACCTCACCATTCATATTGTTCTCACAAATCCCTTTCATTAACGACCTATTACTGAAACTCGTTTCTTAAAATTTCATTCCTTTACAGCAGCTCATCTTAATCCTCTAATTTAACACTTATCTTCTTCCACATTACATTACTGTGGACAAAGTACGCTACCTTGGACTGTACCTAGAAGCAAACGGTTGACATGGAATCCCCCCCAGACTAGACTGAAAAAGACAAGAAACTAACCAAACGCTACAAAACTTCTCGCCAGACTACTTGACGAACGATCGAAACTTGACATAGATACTCGTAACAAAAGACTCTTATACCTTCTTTAACTGCGACCTATTTGGTCGTCGAAGTATGGGGATCGACTAAAAAAGTTCCAACTCACTACGCCTCCAGGCATTACAGTCAAAATACTATTGAAAACTACTTAACGCTCCGTTCTATATATCTAACCTCACTATCCATAATGATCTCAAAATCCCCTTTCATTGCAGATCTTGCTAACACTCGTTTTCTCAAATTCATCATTCCACAAAAGATTTTTTGAGGCTCTGGGTTAAGCAGATTTATAGGAAATTTAATGCTCTTTCGTTTTGGAATAAGCAGATTTGTTGTTGGATAAAGGATAGAAAAGTTACGGCCGTTTTTATGGTGGAAAAACGTGAATATCGACGGAAAAGTTAAAAATGTTAAATATCTTGGACACTATTGGAGAATCGGGCCAAAGTGAATAGAATATTTTTTGTTGCATTCCAGCTGCTGAATCACCTCCCCGAAGTTTCGCGACCTCTCCTCCGTGTACATCCTCTGTATAGTGAGTGAACACATTAGCTTTAAAAAAAAACGGAAACATGCGCATACACACCGAAAATTAAAAATCACTTTTTCTGACTCATTGGAACTTAAAATTTATATTTCCGGTAAAAACCGAAAATCAAAAATCTGCACGATCACTTCCGGGAACTAAAAAAAAAAGAGGAAGTAAAAGAAAGACATGGTCATTTTAATCAATTTTGAAAGATATTTATTTTTTCTTTCAAAGAAAATTGTTGATTTACGATATACTGAACTGGAAAATGTAAAAAGAATTGAGAGAAAATGGTATGAATACTTTTTCTCATCTTTTATTAGTGTACAGTTATGTACTGTTTGATGAAAATCAAAATGGATAAAAAAGGAAGCAAGGAGTAAAAATAAAAACAGGACGAGATGAATATTTGGAAAAGTAAGGGAAGTGATTTCCGCCTGACCGGGCAAACCTCCGCCTACAGCTCTTTGACTACACTGCAACCACTTCAACCTCGCAGTAAATCAAATTCAAGAAAAGCCAAGAATGAGGTAAGAGAATTCTAGAAAGGGCGTCTCCCCTCTCACCACCCCCAGCATCACACACATAGGGCCAATCTAACCAGTCAAGTACAAACATATACATAAAACAGAGCCTACAGAGGAGCGCCGGACCAGTTCTGCAAAGGCTGCAAGGAAAAGGAAAGAAGTGTTTAACATCGTCAGAATAAAATTGTACCACCAACGTCGTTGCCCTCTCATTTCTGGTAGCCACCCACACCCTCAAAATAGAATGTGGGAGAGGTGGAGTAAAGAAGGGAGATTTGCAATGGATGATCTAACTCACAGTATATGGCTTTTTCTAATTCCTGACTGGTTTCTAATATTCGCCCATCATCAGATTAGTGTAGCCTACACTGAGTAGAGGTTTTACTTGACATCACAATTATCCTGGACACACTCTAATTCCTTGAGTGAGAGCAAATTAGTTGGTTTCTACAAATGATTTGTACCATCACATCATCCAACAACTTCCAACTTCTAAAGAAACTCCTGATGAAGAACATCAACGGTAATACGAAACGTAGAGATATACGTAAATCATAATTTAAGGCCTAACCTGTTTTATTTGCAAACAAATTCTATTCAAGGTGCTTCTGGAAGAGAAAGAGAACGTCTTTAGGCTATTCTTTAAAATATTTCTACAGTATAATGTACGGTAACTGAGCCTTATACATTATTAAGGCTAAATTGTTGCTAAAAACAAAAACGAAACTACCGTCTTAACAGAATAAAGTTTACACATTTTTTTGTAATAAAACTGTTTCCGGTAGGACAGTTGTATAAGGGTTGATCGTCAAAAACTGCACGAAAAAGCCCAACACCCAACTTTGACAATTTTTTTCTATTTTTCTATAAAAGATAAAATTCCCAAATTTCCTTTATAATATAGGGCAAATCCTCCTTTATGACTGTAACTTTTTCGTAATAACATAGATTAATTAGTTTTTTTATTTTTTTTCATCTGGCCAGGAATGGAGCTAACACTTCTTTCATCGGTCCGGAGCCTGTCCTGGGGATCACCAGGGTTTCGGTTCGGAGCACGAAAAGAACTGGGTGATGTGTCCTGGGGTTAAAGCACAGCAAGACTATTGCTTGCCTTGTCTGTGTAGAACCAAAGAGACCCTGTGTTTGGGCAGAAATCAGATTACTCTGATTACAGGCCTATTCACGGGGCACGATAGGTTCAAGAAGCATCTGCGCAAGGTGGGGGGCTTATCACCTCGGAGCCGTTGTGCAGATTATGTCAGGAAGAGGAGGAAACGGCCTCTCACCTGTTGTTCGATTGCGTTGCAATCCTTGAGGACCAAAGGAGATAGTAGCGCAAAAAGAACTAGTAGGGAAAGTCCTCAACCTCTTTAGGAGAGGAAGGTTCGCCTACTAGAACTAAGAAAGGGCTGGCACAATAAGTGTTCTGTGGCTGCGGTGGCGCGGGGTGTAGGTCCCGTCCCATCTACTATCTAATCTATCTAATCTAATTAGTTTTTGAGAAAAACGATGCCAAAAAATGTGCAAAAATTGTTCTTGTTCTTATTCTTCTTGTATTATCTACAAAATAGCTCTAAATTTTGTAATAACAAAATTTGAAAAGAGCCGTAGCATCTAAATTTGATTTAAATGGCTAGTAAAGTAAAGTAATCGCCTATTTTTTCAGGCGGGGCTTAACGTCCAACTACCAATTAGATGATTTAAATGGCTAAAAGTCTAGTATTTGTTTAAACTATTCGCTGCTATATCAGACATTCTGACCAAATTTTAGGTCTCGTAAACTTTTGTTTTCAGAGTAAAAAAATATTGTGGCCTACATTGAATTATTTACAAAAATAACCACCAATATGATCGAGGTCAACATCCTTAACTCTAAAAACCTAGCATACTTATACGGCTACAATAGATAGATTCGACAAACAGGTGTCCCAGCCCTCCTGACGTCACTTGTTTATCTTTATTCCCACCTGTGTACCTGTGTGTTCATTATTACCCACTATCTTATCTACTATTCTGTAATTAATCAGCACACAAAAATTTTGCTTTTAAAATGAAATTAAGAAATAAATTTTATTAACCACGGTGAAAATAACTTGGTGAACTAACTCACAGGTCTTGTCCCACAAAGTCTGAACGTTGCAACGTTTACATTAATCCGAATTACCGTCTGTGAGATACATTTAATTATTGACGATATTACCTAGCTTGTAAAACTACGCATTAGACCGAAATCTGCCTTTAGACGGCGCTTAAATTTGTCATCAGAATGCCCAAAGGAAACGAAATTTTACTTGTAAAATCATTCAAATTAAAGTTATAGATCTTCAAGCACGCAAAGTATCTACAAAGTTTTCAAAGACAATCGTAGTCTGGATTTTCGAAGAGAAGTAAAAAATACTCGTACATTCAGTAAACTTCTGATTGGACGGATTATTCCCAAAAATAATGATGTACAAATGTATTTTTGGATTACAACCTTCATTATTTAGTTTAGGGAAAAGCTTAGAATTAGACAAGGATATAATTTGCAAGAAAAAAGGATAGAAAAAGGAAAACCCGCAGCTAGAGGAGGAGAAAGGAAGGACATTTTTAATTCTTTTGTGTATACTGTAGGGGAATGGAAGGATCTTAGTTGGTTATTTCGCGGCATGATGGATAAGGATGTGTTTCAGTAGACGATTTTGGATAAAGGAGTGTAGGGGGACTTATGGAAGTTATCTTATGATAGGAGTTGATTCTGAGGAATCTGTACCTCAGTCTGGATGTTAAAATAAAGTAATTTTTTCAGGTCAAACTACCAAATTAGGTGTCGTGAACGGAGGTGACTAGCAAACATACTTTACTATAAATTTCTCATATTAACCAATAAATAAAATCCAAGGCCTAAACACCGGGGGAATCGAACCCACTAAACCAACAATACATCTTAGCATTGCGGGTCTAATCCTCTTAACCGCTCGGCTACCGTGGCGCCTCTGTCTGGATGTTTCTTCTGGTATTACTAACTCCAGGCAGAGTAGATGTAGAGTAAAATTAACCTGATGACCATTTTGTTGAGGAGGAGTTCATTCTGTGCAGTTTCCAGTTTTGTGAGAGTGAAAGGGTAAAGTAGTCGTATAGATTCCAGTCTAGTAGTTTGTTGGTCCAAAGTTAAGCCGAGATTGACTCAGTTGGACCACCAGGATCAGAATACTGGTGTGTCTAACTTATCTGTTGAGAAAGGGTCTACGTTTAGTATGGCGTTAGTCTGCTCACGGCAATATTTAGTCAGACTCTCCTACATGATTTTTAAAAACAGGATCACATTTCAAAATAAAAGGCTACTTTAAGCAAAGGCAAACCAAATCCCGTTTCATGGAACAATAAATCTATTTTAAAAGTTGATTATACTTTTGTAAAAAAAAAAAAAAAAAATTACGTTGCTCCACAAAAGAACACTAAAATAAAGAAGATAAAAACCTTAAAGGAAAACTGATGAAGGAAATGTGAATCATGAGTAAATAATGAATCAGTCATACTCGCCTTTATGATGTTCGTCAGAAATAAATGATTCATGAAAAGACCCACTCACATTATGAAAGACTATTTCTAGATATGATGATTGGAATTTTCAATTTAATGTAGTTTTCTATTTTAAAATTTAAATTATTTTCTAAATATATTTTTTGTTTTTCTTTTATCCTCACCTTTGAGAAAATAAGAGCAAAAATAATTTAAAAAAATGTATGACATAAAAAAAGTTAGGACAGTAAATATTATACATTTTTTCATTTTCTCTTCAATAAGATAAAATCCAGAGAAAATGTCGTTTTTATTTTCATTTTTACCGGAAAATAGCTGTTCCGAGGTTTTCACAGACGGAATAAATAATTTATTTTTACGACTTATTCTTCAATACAAATTCAATTCAAAAGAAAAACCTTCAGTTCACACTAAATTTTTGATGAGGTCCAATAGCTACATCCCTCAGCAGTATTGCCCGAGTGTTTTCCTTGACGTCGCTCAGGCGTTCGACAGGGTGTAGCACGAGGGACTACTGTTTAAGCTGAGGGAGATTCTTCCTCATACTTAAATCCTACCTAAAAGATCGATATACTTCAGAGTCAACTGTGGAGCAGCAGACTCTTATATCCATCTAGCCAGGAGCTGGTGTTACTCTGGGCAGTATCCTAGGTCCTCTTATATAGCAGATGTAACCACAACATCCAAATCCCATTCTTTCCACCTTTGCTGACGATACTGCTGTCTTAGCTCCTCATTCCGATCCTTTTATCGCTACACGAGCTCTACAAACACCCATCAACCACTTACAGGACTGGCTTTTCAAATGGAGAATCAAAACTAACGTTACGAAATCAAAGTTTATAGTATTCACTCTCAGACGGAAAATCCTACTTCCCATCATCTTGAACCAAAAACTCCTGTACCAACTGTGGGCCAAAGTACGCTACCTTGGACTGCCCCTGGGACAAACGGTTCACATGGAATCCCCCAGATTAGACTGGAAAAGACAAGAAACTAACCAAAAGCTAAAAAACTTCTCGCCAGACTACTTGACAATCGATCTAAACTTTTTTATTTATTTATTTATTTATTTTCACAACTGCAGTATAATTCTGCATCAAGTGAAGCTGATACAACATGATAATGGAATAGATACATGAATACATGAAGGGAGAATTCCCAAAGTGGGACAGTTCACTATTGTACATTGGCTCTTACTTCATTTAGAAGATCGCGTGGCCACTTGCGCTTCAATCGCCTGGGAGGATTTGCTGGTAGAGTGGTAAGTTGCGCTACTAGAGGATTGGGATGTGAGGTGATTGATGTGTGGAATTTAAAGTAACGAAATCTTACAGCTTCTGAAACATAGGGAACATGGAAATCTCGGTGCAAGGTATGATTGGAAACAAAGTAAGGAGCATTAGCGATTCGACGGAGAGTTTTTGACTGTAAGGATTGGATTCTGTAGATATTGGAAGCTTTGGCTGAGCCCCAAAGTTCCATTCCGTAAGTCCAGGCAGGTTTCAGTATCATAGTGTAGATCAGTTGTTTATTCTGTTGAGAGAGTTTAGATCGCTTGTCGAGAAGTCTAGAGAGAAGTTTGTATCGTCTGTTTAGTTCTTTCCGTTTGAGTCTAGTATGTGGATTCCAGGTTAGGCGTTTGTCCATGAAGAGTCCTAGATACTTAACACAATCTGTTGTGGGAAGAGGAGTGAGGTTTAGGTAAACGGGTGGAATCGTCAGAGAAGTAGTTTAATCAATTTAGTTTAGAGATTTCCATATTATTTATGTTTTCGGCTGGCCCAAAGTTATTGACTTAGGTGAGAAAGGTGCATTGTGTAATTTTTTTATTAATATTATTATTATTCCCCACACTAGACTTAAAAAAACAGAACTGAACAGACGCTATCAACTACTTAAAAGACGACAGATCAAAACTCTTTCTCTGGACAACTAAAGACTGATTTATACTTCTATTTTGAAACCCATCTGGGCGTATGGAATACTCGTATCAACCAAACGCTCCAATCTCCAAAGGATTCAATCGCTACAATCTAAAATATTTCGAACTATTGTACACGCTCCTTTTTATGTCTCCAACCTGGACTATACACACTGATCTTAAAATTCCTTTTGTCACACAAGTTGCTAAAACAAGATACAGAAAACTCCACTTCAACCTGCAATCTCATATAAATCCTCTGGCTAAAAATCTTTCTACAAGAACTCTTCCTGACAACCCGGACAAGACGTCTTTAAAGACAGTGTCTTCGTGATCTCCTCTCCAGTGAAGAGAGTGACTAACCATATAATGTTTTGGACTGTTACCACTGGGTAACTTCTCCACTCATTTACTTCTACTGTTCACTGTTATCATTGTTACTTATAGCGCTAATGCGCTGATTGTAGCATAAATAAACGCAAAAATAAATTCTTATTATTTTAATGAATCGTAAAACAATTTGACTTTGTAAAAATATTGAAATAAACATTAATGAAAACTAGAATACTTTTAATGGTTTTATACGTATAATGTTTTTAGTATAGGATAATGTAGATATGTTTCAGAATTGTAAAGTTGGAGTTGTGTTAGAGAAAAATGGCAATTATATATCGTCATTAAAAAAAAAATCTAAAGCCTGGACAAAAAAGGACTGTCGAAAAAAAAACCGGAAATGAGAAATGGAACATGGAATAAATTTCCAATATTCACTTTGAGAACAGACCAACCAAAACGGAAGAGAAGAATACAAACCAACGAGAGCCGTTAGAGAAAACACACAGACACAAACACACCAAAAAAAATGAGTCTTTCTTATCGAATATGCTTTAAATCTCTTTGGGATACAACTGGTACTTATATAAGCGCGCTATTTTCGTAGTGGACGGAAATACAAATGAGGCATCATAGCGCGCAAACGCCGTCAACTAACCAACGTGGGTTGGCGTGTATTTAAATAAATTTAAAGAGAGAAAGAAAGAGAGAGAGAGACTGAGGTGGAGCGGGGGACGAATAATGTTCATATATCTCGGAATATTGAGAGTAACAATATATATACTCGTATGTATTTATTTCAAAATTCTTGTAATTACTACATTTTTTAAAATTTCAATTCAAGATGCAACATCTATAATAAGAACCAGTGTTTACTGTTTCCAAGAGCAGATGTTACATTTCTGCCAACTGTTTCGACTAATTAAAATGAAATTTCTCAAAATAGACGAATTAAAACATTCTACTTCCTGTTCTCTTTAGAAAAAAAAAAAAAAAAACGGAAGTATTGCGATCTTGTGTTTATTTATTTATTTTGTAGTTTCTATTTCCTTTTTTCTCGCGAAAATTTTCCTAGTTTAAGGAAAATTTTGCAATAGATTTTTTTTATTATTATTATTGAACAAACATAAAGGACTGTATCGAGTTGAAATATCGATTATCTCATTAGCTACTAAAAAAAAACGTTGTTGGGGAAATAACAATGCTGCGATAAATACAGATCAATATGGGAAAATTCTATGAGACTAAGTGAGGGCTTGATAAACATTGGGCAAAACGTAATTTACAAGATTTTCTTTTATGTAGAGTATGTTTAGATGTATTTATTATTTTCACTCAATAGAGGTGGGAAATGAGTTAGCGACTATTATGGTTTTTATAGGGTCTCATCGGTTCCCCAAACGAGGAAATTTTTTTGAACAAATGGAAAATTAATTAAAAAATATGGTACTTTCGGTTTAGGATTTGAATCCCTAATTAACCAAATACTTTGTTGAGAACTAATCAAAGTATTAGACGACCTCAAAGCATCCTGTGATTTTCCTGAGTTTTGGTAACAATAATTTGGAAAAACCAGGGAAAGGATTAGCTCATTGGTTAACAAATATTGGGATTCCTATGCGGAGATTCTAGGTTCGAATCCAGAGCTGCTAGCTCTCTTAGACTTTACTTTTCTTTGGAACTTCTAACAGCTCACTCTCCGAAGGCCGGGCAGTCATTAAAAAAAAAAAAAAAAAAAAAAAAAAATGTACATACAGGGTGTTCATTTTAAGACGGCTCAAATGCAAATTCATGCTTAAACGGTTAATCTGAGCAAATAAAAATTTCTTGCCCGTCACCATTAGTTTCAGAATATATGACTTGCTTTTAGATTGCTGCCCGCATACGCGGCTTACGCGCGACCAAAAGTGAGGGTTCGCAGTTGACCCCCATTTTGAAGCATGTACTGTGCCTTCAAAGGTGTCTCCACAGATACAGAGAACAGTTGATAACCTGCTGGCTAACCCTGGCTTGCGAGCCAGAGGAGGCACCAGTACATACTTCACAAGTTGAGTAAAGTGCATTATTTGATAAATTAAGGAATAAGTTTGATCCTTTACATGAAAGATATTGATCACTTAAATATGTGGCAGGTGGTTTCCAATTTTTTTTTGGTAATTAAACGCAACTCTCCCAATATTATCAAATAATTATTAAACCTTCTTGTTTGTAACAGATGTAAAATTAATTTTTAGCCATTTTGTGTATGCTTTGAGAACATCTAAAGCTCTTAACATTTGATTTTTCTTAGAAAACCTCACTCGGAAAACGACTTATTTCTCGATATTAAGAAAAAATACTAGCTTTACTGCCTTGGCAATATTTTCAGAAGAAATAGGGATGAAAAAATACATAAAAATGACCTATCGTATGCACTTCTTTCTCTTTGATAACAAGTTAAAAAAATTGAAATATGATTAATAAATACCAGATTTTGGAAATGGCCTAGCACCTTTAATTTTGAAGTTATCGAATTGCGGTTTCCGGTTTCTTTCACAAGTTTTTATACTCTTTAAAAGTGTGTGTATGAAAATGGGGGTTAACTGTGTACCCTCACTTTTGGTCGCGCGTCAGCCGCGTATGCGGGCAGGAATCTAAAATCAATTCCCATATTCTTGGAACTAGAGGTGACGGGCAACAAATTTTGTCATCTACCATTTTTTGCTCAGATTAACCGTTTAAGCACGAAATGCATTTGAGCCGTCTTAAAATGAACACCCTGTATCGTATATATCATTTCCTTTCTGTGGCCATCAAAGCAGATACTTCCTTTGAATTTCGATCATTTGAAAAACTGATAAGAGGATATATATCGAAAAAACTGATAAGAGGATATATATCGAATAAATAAATAAAAATCAGCTGTTTAAAATAATCATTTAAAGCGATGGTCAGCTGCCCTAATCCTATTACAGACCAAAAAAACAAATTGCGTCAGCTACATGTAATCGATAGCATCAAACAATATTAGTATAAAGCAATATTAAAAATTAACAAAAATTTAAACATCTTCCTGAAATACCCTCCCTAGAAATGTCATTTTTAGATTTTATTTAAATGCATGAAATGAATTCCAACACGTATTGGATTTATTTTTACCATTTTAATCGCATTTTTAATTTATATTTAAAATTTACGAACATATATAAATGTCATATGATGCTTTTACTGCACTATTAAATACAGAATTTAGAATTTATAAAATTTAGAGATACATAAGTTTGAGGTTTAATTAAAATTAATAATTTAAGTTCTTGAAAATTGCCAGAAATCATTTATTTAAAAAAAAAATAAATAAGGCTATTAGAAAAGTTAATTATTTTTTTTAAGAATGGAAGATGAAAGAATGGCTAAAGAGAGTTTCGGGTCTGGGAAGCTGAAGGAAGAAAAAGAAGAAAGTGCAGACCCAAGAATACGAGGGTCGTTTGAAAAGTCCGTGCAAAAATAAAAACTACTTAATTTTTTGGGGTAAACCTTTTTTATTTTTCAACATAGTCTCCTTTTATGCTTATACGCTTCGTCCAACGCTGCTCTAGTTTGTTGATCCCTTCCGAATAATAGGATTTGTCCAAGTCTGAAAAATAGCCATTTGTTTCTGCAATCACCTCCTCGTTTGAATAAAATCTTTTTCCCGCCAGCCATTTCTTCATATTGGGGAACAAATAGTAGCCCGAGGGAGCCAAGTCTGGAGAATAGGGGGGATGTGAAACGAGTTGGAACCCTATTTCCATTAATTTTGCGACCACAACTGCTGAGGTGTGAGCTGGTGCGTTGTCGTGATGGAAAAGGACTTTTTTGTGGGCCAATCGTGGGCGTTTTTCTTGCAGCTCGATTTTTCAAACGGTCCAATAACGATGAATAATATGCACCTGTAATAGTTTTACCCTTTTCCAGATAGTCAATGAGGATTATTCCTTGCGAATCCCAAAAGACAGTCGCCATAATCTTTCCGGCCGAAGGAACGGTCTTCGCCTTTTTTGGCGCAGATTCCCGCTTGGTAACCCATTGTTAGATTGTTCTTTGGTCTCAGGAGTGTAGTGATGTATCCATGTTTCATCCACAGTGACGAAACGACGCTGTCTTAACGAAATCTTAACGACCGACAGCTGTGCTGCGTAAAGCCTACTCTTTCCATTGCAGCGTCTCACGTGTTTATAGAGAAATCTGTCTGACCGGAATCGTCGTTTTGTGTAAGAGGTGTTAGTTTCGTTTTGCCGTGATAACATGATACTACACAACGTAGTAGAGCAACGAATTGTTGTGAAATTTCACATCAAAACTTGGTAAAAACCGCTATTGAAACTTGATCTTTCATTTAAAAGAAGTTTATGGCGATGAATGTTAATCACGTGCTCGAGTTTTTGAATGGTTCAAGTGGTTTCCAAGATGGCCGAGAAGAAGTCGGAGATGATGACCGCCTGGGTCGCCCTTCCACATCCAAAAATGGATGAAAATATCGGATTATAATTAATCAACATTACTGCCGTGAGGTGCTTGCTCAACTCCGTGAAAAGAGTAAGGAAAAAAAAAAAAACGACCCGATTTTGTGGAAGAACAAGTCACAGGGTTCTCTCTATCAAGACAACCGCGGCGCCGGCTCACACTGCATTGTCCGTCAAGAAGACGTTTTTAGCCAAGTACAACATCCCAGTTTTAGGCCATCCGCCTTATTTGCCTGACCTGGCGGCCCCATGTGACTATAGATCTGTTCCCCAAAGTCAAATCTGCATTAAAAGGAACACGATTTCAGTCCGCTGTTGAATCTGTGAAAGAAAAAGCGGCAAGCGTCATGCAGGAGCTCACAGAAAAAGGACTTCCAGCACTGTTTCCGAACAATGGTAAATTCGCATGGAGCGTTGTAGGGATAGGGGAGTGGTGTATATTGAAGGTGATAATAACTAAATACGTATAAATTTAAAATAAAATGTTTTTTACAGCAATAGTCTCGTTATTTAATAGCCACACCTAGTACGTATATCTCAGAATTCTATCAAGTTGGTCCATCAATGAAATGGTGGGGGGCAGCAGAAAATTTACCCCATTATGAGAAAACACACAATAGTGTGTTCAACGTTCTAAAGAGCAAAATCAACAGGAAGGAAGTGTTCCTCAAAAAAAAAGATCGGCTTTGCCGATTATTTTTTGGATTTATAGATGAATGACAGTAATTAGAATATAAGGCAATGTGAAATTAGAGTACAACCAAATTGACACCAAAAATAATCTTGGATAAATTAAAATGGAGCTACGAAAATATGATAATAGCGCCGCATAGGCAAATAAAAACAAAAAGATAACCGACGTCGGCTGCTTGAAGTACCTAAAACAAATGAAGACCATTCAACGTTTGTTCAGATTGATGATAACTGTTCAATTTTCTTCTGCTCGAAGTGCAACTGCATTTCCGGCCTCCCCCCCCCCCAATCTGTTCTCTTTTCTTCTTCCAGCCAGTCTTACTGGAGCAAATGCGATGATCTCCTACTTTCTTGCGATGGTAAGAGATGAAGAGGAAATGCAAGAGAGAAAGGAAGCTTCGTTCTCTGTAGTGCTGCACGAGACCGAGACGAGGCGAGACTTTATGCAGTCTCGATCTCGGTCTCGGTCTCGGTCGCTCAAGTCTCGGTCTCGGTCTCGTCGAGATATCTCGGTCTCAGTCTCAGTTTTTTTAAATTTTTGTTTAAGTATTAAAAGCGGTTTGCTATTAATAATCTTTTCAAAAAATGTTATTATTTTCTAATAATTATTTTAATTTATATATTAGTAATGAAAATGTGTGTAAAAGAAGACAACTACTTACACTTCAATGCATCATATATTACTATTACTGTTATATATCTTTATATAATTTCAAAAAGATGTTAAAAACGCGCCAAATGAAAGACCCAAATAACATATCTGCCTACTATAACAAGTTGATTCGTGAAATAAAAAATACACCTCCCAACAAACTTCCCGCTCCATTAGTTATGGCTGTTGGTGAAGATAAAGAATCTGTTGATTCACCTTTTGACGACGACGACGACGACTGCATCAATATATTTGCACCATTTGCTCAAAAATCAGCAAATATCACCGAAGCATGGAAGACAGAAATAATTAATTAGACCAAGCACCAGTAGACGTTGACATTTTAGAATGGTGGAAAACACTTGAGAATTCCCTTCAAAAATTTGTCTAGAATGGCAAAAGATATTTTTAGTATCTGTGCAACTTCAGTGCCATCGGAAAGATTATTTTAGCAAGCTGCGATGATAATGACCAATAGAAGATCTTCTTTAACTTCTGATTCAGTAAAAGCTCTTTTATGTATCAATGCTTAGGCAAAGAGTATCTTAAAAACGAAAATAGTGCGAGACCTGCGAAGCTAATGAGTATTGTGGTACTAGGTTCGCTTCCCGGTCTTAGGCTTTGGATTTTATTTAATGGTTAATATGAGAAATTTACAGTAAAGTATGTTTGCTAGTCGCCTCCGTCCGTAGTTGGACGTAAAGCCCCGCCAGAAAAATAGGCGATTAGTTTACTTTGCTTAATTTACTTATGTAATTCGATGTCAAATAGATGTAGTAATATTGAACATACGAGGGTCGTTTGAAAAGTCCGTGCAAAAATAAAAACTACTTAATTTTTTGGGGTAAACCTTTTTTATTTTTCAACATAGTCTCCTTTTAGGCTTATACACTTCGTCCAACGCTGCTCTAGTTTGTTGATCCCTTCCGAATAATAGGATTTGTCCAAGTCTGAAAAATAGCCATTCGTTTCTGCAATCACCTCCTCGTTTGAAAAAAATCTTTTTCCCGCCAGTCATTTCTTCATATTGGGGAACAAATAGTAGTCCGAGGGAGCCAAGTCTGGAGAATAGGGGGGGGAGGTGAAACGAGTTGGAACCCTATTTCCATTAATTTTGCGACCACAACTGCTGAGGTGTGAGCTGGTGCGTTGTCGTGATGGAAAAGGACTTTTTTGTGGGCCAATCGTGGGCGTTTTTCTTGCAGCTCGGTTTTCAAACGGTCCAATAACGATGAATAATATGCACCTGTAATAGTTTTACCCTTTTCCAGATAGTCGATGAGGATTATTCCTTGCGAATTCCAAAAGACAGTCGCCATAATCTTTCCGGCCGAAGGAACGGTCTTCGCCTTTTTTTGGCGCAGATTCCCCCTTGGTAACCCATTGTTTAGATTGTTCTTTGGTCTCAGAAGTGTAGTGATGTATCCATGTTTCATCCACAGTGACGAAACGACGCTTAAAGTCCTGAGGATTCTTCTGGAACAGCTGCAAACCGTCCTTGCAACACTTCACACGATTTGAAAATCACTCGACTTCCTCGATTCAAACGAATGCCAAACACAAAGAAATAGACCGATCTGGCTGAAACTTGGTGTGTGTTCTTCCAAGAGATGCTACTAACTAAACATAACCTCGATACGCGCCAGTAGTGCTATCTCTCTGACTTTGCACGGACTTTTCAAACGACCCTCGTATATAATAAAATCGTAACTTTTAATAATTAATTCAATACCTGTAATGATTATTTATTAATAAAGGACACAATTTTATAATTTTGTAGCTAAAAATTAATATTTGAAAAACCGAGACAAGACCGAGATTTCTCGACGAGATATATATCATGTCTCGGTCTCGGTCTCGGTCTCGGTTGCTCAAGTCTCGTCTCGGTCTCGTTTCTCGTGTAGCACTAGTTCTCTTACGTTATAAATCTTACGTACGTCATTCTCCGTACCATTTATCACTTCCTATGCTAATTCCTAATAATGAAATTAATGTCTCAGTGATCGTTTTTCTAATAATAATAATTATTATTATTATTCGGAATAGTAAATAATTTTTATGAAATAATTGTGGGATAACAAAATTGTAATAGAGAAAAAGTTGCATTTTTTATCAGTAAAACATTGGATATCATAAAATTAACGTTCCAAAATGTTGATAAGATTAATGTGTTTTTACAAGGATGTGTTTATTTATGAACATTTCAACAATTCCTCAGAGGAAAATACTCTTATTAAAAAAAAAATTGAATACTCATACGACTCCCCCCTAGTACTATACTCTAAGTTCGAAACTCACTAATTTCTTTTCAAACTCCTGGGAGTTTGAGTTATATTTAATTCTTAGTACTTTTAAAAGGAATCTATCGACTCCTTCAGTTCGAGAAGTTCCCCTATTAAATCGAATGTTTAGGATAAAATGTTTCCATTATATATACGTTTAAAAATAAAATCGGTGCAGCTGTTTGCGAGAAAATAAGGGAAAATTCCAGCCATTAAAACAGCACTTCCGGCAAGCGTACAGTAATGGCACGTTAGAGGAATACGAGGGTCGTTTGAAAAGTCCGTGCAAAGTCAGAGAGATAGCACCACTGGCGCGTATCAAGGTTATGTTTAGTTAGTAGCATCTCTTGGAAGAACACACACCAAGTTTCAGCCAGATCGGTCTATTTCTTTGTGTTTGGCATTCGTTTGAATCGAGGAAGTCGAGTGATTTTCAAATAAATGGACGAAAAAGAATTTCGTGTGTTGATTAAACACTACTTTATGAAAGGCAATTCGCCTCAGGAGACTAAAGAGAAGCTTGATAAACATTATAGAGACTCTGCACCTTCGATTAGAACAGTTTATAAGTGGTTTCAAAATTTTCGGAGTGGCCATATGGGCACAAGTGACGCCCTGTTGAGGTTTCTACTCCAGAAATCATTGATAAAATCCATGATATGGTGATGGATGACAGAAAAGTGAAAGTGCGTGAGATTGCTAGTGCTGTGGGCATCTCGAATGAACGGGTACATAATATTTTGCATCAACATTTGGACATGACGAAGCTATCCGCAAGGATGGGTGCCGCGATTGTTCACGCTTGACCAAAAACGAAATCGTGTGAAGTGTTGGCAAGGACGGTTTGCAGCTGTTCCAGAAGAATCCGCAGGACTTTAAGCGTCGTTTCGTCACTGTGGATGAAACATGGATACATCACTACACTCCTGAGCCCAAAGAACAATCTAAACAATGGGTTACCAAGGGAGAATCTGCGCCAAAAAAGGCGAAGACCGTTCCTTCGGCCGGAAAGATTATGGCGACTGTCTTTTGGGATTCGCAAGGAATAATCCTCATCGACTATCTGGAAAAGGGTAGAACTATTACAGGTGCATATTATTCATCGTTATTGGACCGTTTGAAAACCGAGCTGCAAGAAAAACGCCCACGATTGGCCCACAATAAAGTCCTTTTCCATCACGACAACGCACCAGCTCACACTTCAGCAGTTGTGGTCGCAAAATTAATGGAAATAGGGTTCCAACTCGTTTCACATCCCCCCTATTCACCAGACTTGGCTCCCTCGGACTACTATTTGTTCCTCAATATGAAGAAATGGCTGGCGGGAAAAAGATTTTATTCAAACGAGGAGGTGATTGCAGAAACGAATGGCTATTTTTCAGACTTGGACAAATCCTATTATTCGGAAGGGATCAACAAACTAGAGCAGCGTTGGACGAAGTGTATTAGCCTAAAAGGTGACTATGTTGAAAAATAAAAAAGGTTTACTCCAAAAAATTAAGTAGTTTTTATTTTTGCACGGACTTTTCAAACGACCCTCGTATGTAACCACTCCCTCCCTCACACCCAGGAATTTCCTTATTCCATTTTTTCTGCCCCCTCCCAAAAAAATTAAATAAAATAAAAGGAATCGTGTTCACCTGAGATAAGTTTTGTTAAAGACCGATAATCAGATCATTCTCTCTAATTCTAGGCGATCTTAGCCACATCCTTAGCAGAAAGTAAACAAACGTGAACAACATATGAGCATTCACACTACTATTTCAATGTTTTGACTGACAAATTCTCCAAATATTGGGTTGGCAACTAAGTGATTGCGGATTTTAAATAAGAAGGAAAATTCAAATTTTCGCTAAAAAGTATAACTTTATTCAATTAAGCATTTTACGTTTCATGCACGACCTTTTCGGATTAACCTTGTAGTAAACTAATCTCTTTTCGTCGCTAGTAATCAGTCGTTTTGGAAATGGATCAATTTCGTTGTGTTTTAGAAGCGAATCGCAGACGCTAATGCGTTGGGTCAAATGAATTTCCTTAAGCTGTTGAGGGATCCATAAATCGTGTTTCTTGACGTAGCCAAGTGGTTTTAATTTTTTTTTTAATGCATGTACGCGATACATTGAGCTTCTCTGCAATCTCACGAGTTGTGCTATGACGATCTGAATCAAAAATAGTCTTGATATGGGTCTCATCAACTTCAACTGGACAGCCGCGCATTTTCAGTGAAAAATCACCAGAAAGAAATTAGGCAAACCAATTTTGACACTGCCTTTCTTTCAAGGCTTCATGCCCATATACGGCACTTAACGTCTTATGTGCTTGCGATGCGTTCTGGCCTTTTCGGAAATAATATAATAAAATATGTCTGAAATGCGCGTCTTGTTCTTCCATTTTTAAATTGGATAAAAAGGAAACTAAATGACTTATCGATAAAAAATTTTTTACTAAATTAAAGGCGAAAGTCCTAAGAACAAGAAAACAATCCAGCTTAGATGCTTTGATCACGTAAACAAAGCAAAAGAATGTGGTAAAACCATCTGTTCGCAAAATCCGCAATGACTTAGTTGCCAACCCATTATTTAAGTCATATTTCTAACAAAGATTATTAAATTTGCAGCATTTACAGAAAACAGAGGATTTTACTGCACCATGAGCAGACTGAGTTACAATTAAAATCACAATTACTCTCGGCATATAAAGAAATCCCTTATTGGCTCCTGTGACTCAGGGAATCAACAGCCAAAGGCAAATCACATAATCTTGGCCTGCAGCCAAGAACAAGAACAAGGTAGGGATCAGCTGTGGGACGGCAATATTACAGACAAACTGCCCACTTCCGGCCAACTTAAACACTATATACTGTCTTACCCCCCCCCCTTTTAACTGGACCGCTGTTTTGCGAAAGCAATTTGAGATAATTGGTTTCCGATGATGTCTGGGAAAAACAGCACATACCCGAATGGTAAAACTGACTGATATCATGGTAAGATTCAACAATAATCTCATTAGTAAGGGATGCTGAATCTCTGTTAAACTCCCGAATTAACACTTTCCTTAGTAATATTAACATTTTTGGTTTAGGTGAACATTACCGTTCACTTTAAATGTCCACAATGACATGATCAGAGTTGCCAGTCAACTCTAAGATTAATGTCTGAGAAGAAGCCTCAACTCTATATCCTCGGTAGGGTTTAAAAAATTTAATACTGATTCCCCCTGCCCGCTATGTGGGAACAATAAAGATGATCTAATTCATTTCTTAATTATATGGCCGACATTAGATGTCTTAAGATCCAAGTATCTACGTATACGTACATACTAACAGACAAACCACCGCACTACATAAAAACAAACCTCTGCATGATGATGGATAATGTGAAATCATCAAAAGGCCAAGAAAGAAGATGTTTTTCAAAACCGTACATTGGACACTGAAATTGTAACCTTTGTCTTAAACATTACCCTGAGAACTAGCCTAAAGCTAGTTTTTTACCATAAATCTACGTCATACAAAGTGTACATAAAATCCTAGGAGTCATTTCCGAGAAAATTTAAAAAATATGAACAATCCATTTTTTAGTAGAAAGCTATTTCCGGCTGGGAAATTCCGTATTTGACGGATTACACCTTAATTTAATAACTACAATAAATGTCTAAACAAGAAAGAAAGAACATCGTTAATTATATGAAACAATATTAAATCATGCAAAAGAAATAATCTTACCTTTATTGAATAAATACAGCATCCAAGCTGCATCAATAATCCAAACCAATAAGATAAAAATCCTTACCTAAAACAAACCAAACAAAAAATTTTAAAATGCAATCAAAATGTCAGAAAAAAATCAATGTTACAAGAGATAAGGTATTATAAAAGTCCTTTAAGTTCACTTCCTCGTCCACACCCAACAGGAAGTGGTATATTTTTGGAAGGGGTGATTGTTATCAGGTTCAAATTGATCACGTAATTGCCCAGTAATGAAGTTCTAGTTTAACTAATTAGTACTATGAGGATTGTAAAATTGTACCAACTGTAGACTGACTGGTTGCGATCGAGAGGTTGTCCCAAGAACAGGCGGAAGAAGAACCTGCACAAGGATTTAACGAAAATCCACAAGGAAGTTAGCTATAGGCTGAGAGAATGCCAAAGAACAGCTTCATAAGATTTGCTATACTACACCAATAGAAAAATTGAGACTAGAATATCGTAGAGTTCTGATTTTGAGAGTCTTCACAGGATACATCCAATTTTGAGGTCCCTTAAGTCCCAAAAAAATATTTGCGATTTACAAAATGGTCTCTCTCTCTCACTCACTCTCTCACACCTTCTCTCTCTCATTTTTTCATGAGCGCGTGGTTAACGTAATTTTCCACCTTGAAAATGAAAATTCACAGAAAGTGCCCAAAATTGAGTATTGAATTGGAATTTGTTGCAATTAAGTGACAAAACAGTAGCATTTTAGTCGCCACGATAGCCGAGCGGTTAAGAGACTAGAACCAGCAATGCTAAGATGTATTGTTGGTTTAGTGGGTTCGATACCCCCGGTGTCTAGGTCTTGGATTTTATTTAATGGTTAATATGAGAACTTTATAGAAAAGTATGTTAGGCGGTTAAGAGGCTAGACCCACAATGCTAAGATGTATTGTTGGTTTAGTGGGTTCGATTCCCTGTGTCTAGGCTTTGAGTTTTATTTAATAGTTAATATGAGAACTTTATAGTAAAGTATGTTAGGCGGTTAAGAGACTAGACCCGCAATGCTAAAATGTATTGTTGGTTTAGTGGGTTTGATTCCCTTGTTTTAGAGCCTTGGGTTTTATTTAATAGTTAATATGAGAACTTTAAAGTAAAGTATGTTAGGCGGTTAAAAGGCTAGACCCGCAATGCTAAGATGTATTGTTGGTTTAGTGGGTTCGATTCCCTGTGTCTAGGCTTTGAGTTTTACTTAATGGTTAATATGAGAACTTTATAGTAAAGTATGTTAGACGGTTAAGAGACTAGACCCGCAATGCTAAAATGTATTGTTGGTTTAGTGGGTTCGATACCCCCGGTGTCTAGGTCTTGGATTTTATTTAATGGTTAATATGAGAACTTTATAGTAAAGTATGTTAGGCGGTTAAGAGACTAGACCCGCAATGCTAAAATGTATTGTTGGTTTAGCGGGTTCGATACCCCCGGTGTCTAGGCCTTGGATTTTATTTAATGGTTAATATGAGAACTTTATAGTAAAGTATGTTAGGCGGTTAAGAGACTAGACCCGCAATGCTAAAATGTATTGTTGGTTTAGTGGGTTCGATACCCCCGGTGTCTAGGTCTTGGATTTTATTTAATGGTTAATATGGGAACTTTATAGTAAAGTATGTTAGGCGGTTAAGAGACTAGACCCGCAATGCTAAAATGTATTGTTGGTTTAGTGGGTTCGATACCCCCGGTGTCTAGGCCTTGGATTTTATTTAATGGTTAATATGAGAACTTTATAGTAAAGTATGTTAGGCGGTTAAGAGACTAGACCCGCAATGCTAAAATGTATTGTTGGTTTAGTGGGTTCGATACCCCCGGTGTCTAGGTCTTGGATTTTATTTAATGGTTAATATGAGAACTTTATAGTAAAGTATGTTAGGCGGTTAAGAGACTAGACCCGCAATGCTAAAATGTATTGTTGGTTTAGTGGGTTCGATACCCCCGGTGTCTAGGTCTTGGATTTTATTTAATGGTTAATATGAGAACTTTATAGTAAAGTATGTTAGGCGGTTAAGAGGCTAGACCCGCAATGCTAAGATGTATTGTTGGTTTAGTGGGTTCGATACCCCCGGTGTCTAGGTCTTGGATTTTATTTAATGGTTAATATGAGAACTTTATAGTAAAGTATGTTAGGCGGTTAAGAGACTAGACCCTCAATGCTAAAATGTATTGTTGGTTTAGTGGGTTCGATTCCCCTGTGTCTAGGCCTTGGGTTTTATTTAATGGTTAATATGAGAAATTCACAGTAAAGTATGTTTGCTAGTCGCCTCCGTCCACGAAACCGCCTGAAGCATTGGACAATACTTTACTTATATTTGTAACATTTTTGGGGAGGAAATTCGATTAAGGGCAATCTAGGAAATGATTGAGCGTCACTCTAATTGACCATTTAAATTTAAGAACTTCACGCGTAATAAATATCACTAAAAAATTTATTACCTAAATTTATGGAAAATTAACCAGAAATGCTTTTTTACTGCCAAGATTTTAGTTGGTTTCAGTTAAAGTGAACAGGTTATAACATTAAAATCTAAACATTTTTCTATTATAAATTCCATGTTTAACGAAAAAAATAATTTCGTAAAAGTAATTTATTTATAAATTTATACATGTAAAATGTTTGTTCGTAATAAATGCATCCATCTTAAATGCAATTTAAATTTGAACAACTAAATTGAATGGATACCTAGACTATATTAAGAGCCACTTTCTGTAGAAATATTGAAATGGCATTTAGCCAATTTTACTGAACAATTTCAGCTTAGTTTCAATACAACAAATCTTCTCAAATTACATTTTTACAAAGAGGCTTTTTTTAAAAAAAAATAATAAAAATAATAATTTATTTTTATTAATTATTACGATCGGATTAAATCTTAGAAAATTGAAATTTTAACAGGAAATAATCGTCCCCTGGGGGGAAAAAAAACTAGAAAAGTTCGTTTTTTACTTCTAGGGGAGAGAGTAGTTCTGTTTTGTACTTCTAGGGGTAGAGAGTAGTCCTGTTTTGTACTTCTAGGGGAGAGAGTAGTCCTGTTTTGTACTTCTAGGGGAGAGAGTAGTTCTGTTTTGTACTTCTAGGGGAAAGAGTGGTTCTGTTTTGTTCTTCTAGAGAAGAGAGTAGTTCTGTTTTGTACTTCTAGGGAAGAGAGTAGTCCTGTTTTGTACTTCTAGGGGAGAGAGTAGTTCCGTTTTGTACTTCTAGGGGAGAGAGTAGTTCTGTTTTGTTCTTCTAGAGAAGAAAGAGTTCTGTTTTTATCTAAAGTGCCATTACTGTTCATTTTACTAGCTTACCACCTGTATAATATTAATCAGAATCAAATTTAAGACCCGAATTTTCCAAACTTGATGAATATTGGCTAGGCGGAAGTGCCAACTTTACTGAATTGAATTTCCCGTATTTTATTATTTTCTCGTAAATGGTTTCTATGACTTAATTTGGGAACACTGTCTAGTATTCTTACTAACACTCTACTTTAGGATGTCCCCCCAAAGTTTTGGGGGTTTTGAAGGGAAACTAGCGAGTTCGAAGTTCTTAGTATAGTGGTAGTAAAAGATAGTCGCGAGAGAGTGTTCAACTGCCATATATAGTATATTTTAAACAAGGAGGAAGTTCAAGAGGATCGTCGTCATTTGGTGAAGGAGGAGGAGAAAGGTTTGTGGTAAGATTGCCGTATAATATATATATATATATATATATATATAAAACCATAGCGTGTGCTCATGATAGCGTACGCTCGGCTATGACAAAGCCAGCCGACTGTGTGCAGCTAAGAGTTATTCCTAGGACTCCCTCTCTCTTTCTCTGGAAGTAACACTCAGTGGAGGAGCTCACCCAGCAACTATATACCACCATTTTATGGGCCTAGTAAAAAAAAAGGGAAGGGATAACTTCTGGAAGGAGAGAGACAGAGTGGGAAGTGCTTCCATCCGCGGGGGCTGCAAGCTCCAGAGTTCCGTTCGTATAACTTGGCCCGGCATTCCACCCACCGCGCTAAGTTCTCTTCCTACTGTCTCCTTCGCGTCTATTCCACTCCGCTAGTAGGGAATATATAGACCCCGGCGCACTAACTATAAAAAGCCTCTCTAGGAAACTACTGCTACTCTCTTACCACGGCCTACTTGATCGATAACATTCTATCTTCTTCTTTCTTTAATACTATAAAAACAGCAGCTCTTTTCCCGTCCTTTTTTTTTTACTTCTATCCGCATTCTTCTAGTTGTTATTTTATGCATTTATTCTTATTATTGTTTCATATATATGTCGAGCTCTCCCATTTCTAAAATTTAAAAATTTGGAGAGGTATACTGGAATGTCAGCTGGATTTGGAACCCGTGAGATCTTCACGTGGGAATGCAGTATGCGCTAGCCACTCAACTAATCCCTTCCCTGCTGAGTACTATATTGTTCTTAAATGGAGAGGGAAACCTTATGCTACCCCAGAATCCCGCCCCTGGAACTATACAGCTACTCCAAATAAAAACAACAACAACAACAACCGTCCTAAGGCGAAAATCCAGCTCCAGGCCTGAACCAGCTAACAGTCACCACTGTACGGGAAAAAGACCTAAGCAACTCCACTGTTAACATAAGCCTAATAAAAAGGATCCTAAATCTTGTCTTCGCCCATCTTAAACAATCCTAGAACCTAGACATCTTTCAAGAATTGGTGATGAATCAATATCCCTTTTTTCAAAGGATTGCAAAGTACAACAGGTTTAAACAACTTTAGATGATTTTTGGGATGAAAGCGAAAAAAGTAAATCAGCAGGCAGTTATTTCATGCTATGAGTAGAGATTTTATTTGGAAAAGTGAAGAGCCCCCCCCCCCCAAAATGAAAGGAGAAAAGGATAAGTTTAGTGTTTTGGATACGTGAAACGATTGGTTGAAACTCCCCCTCCACCCAATAACCAGGAAGAGGAAACCTGTCAGTGGTTTGCGAAGGATCTGACAGTTCTAGGCAAAAACAGTAGTACACGAGAAGGCAAAAGTTAAAAAGGAAATCGTTGCCCGAAATTTGTTCTTTATGTGAAGGACCCGATAGTATACTCAGAATCGATTCTAAAATCGACAATAAATGTTTTAGTACACGAAAAGACAAAAGTTAAAAGGAAATCGTCACCCGGAATTGTTGTTTGTATAAGTAGGACATAAAAGCGTAACATTATGTCCCCCAAAATAATGGATATCAGCCAAAATTGGTTGCAATAAAACTTGCAGACCACATTAACACCATCCCTGCAAAAACGGAAGTCTTCAGACTGTCAGTGTTGCGTCTGCTTTCCGGTTATCCAGTGACGCCACAAAAAAAAAAAAAAACCTACAGATCCACGTTTGAACCCCTCTTACATGTGATTATAAAGAAAAAAACAGAGTTTTGAAAAACTTTATGGACACTCAAAAAATATTCATGGTACGAGCAGAAGAGGAAGTAAAGAAGAAGGAGAAGAAGAAGAAAGAACCGGAAATAATGGAGTCTTCAGTTAAAAAGTGAAATATACAGAAAACTTGATGAAAGTCGGCCACAGAAAAAAAAACACCTTGGTGAACTTACGTGCACGGCTACGTAGAGAAATAAACTGTAAGACACGTAAAATAAAAAATAAATAAATGAATAAATAAAGTAATAGCAAATGCCATAGTGAGAGAGCTGACGCAACAATAACGCGCCGCACTATATTTAAAAAGAAAAAGAAAAGAAATTACAACTTATCGTGTGAATTGGATCAAGAGGAAGTCATTTAGAAGCAAAAAGTGAGAGAGAGACAGAGAGAGAAAAAGGAAATAAACCTTGTCCCCGAAGCACTCCGTCACTGGGTTAGTCGTGTCCCCCCAGGGTCTTACTATGATAAAAATCCATACCCAAGAAGAGCTAGGACATTCTGCTCGACAAAGAGAGACAAGGCTAGCCCAGAAGAAAACCATCAAAAGCCATTAGAATATATATAGTTTTGTCGTCCAAAAACTCGGGGACCAGCCAACCCAATCTTACCTTAGGAGGCCAGTGCTGCCGACAATACTAACCAAAAAAAAAAAAACACGGCTCGATATATATATATATATTCACCCAGCAGGCGGGGTTAGAGGAGAGAGAACAGTGTACGGTTTACGTATTCTCGTAACGGTTAGAGGGGAAGTAGTGGGGCTGGGGGTGCCAAGGCAAAACAACCCCCAACTTTAGCCTAGCTGGCGCCGACGTCAATAAATGACTCACCTTACCATGGGATATCTACAACCAATTTTTGTTGTTGGCAGGCGAAAAAAGTAACAGTTTTTTTTTTCTTTTAATATAATAGTTATTTATTTAACAAGTGTGGAAAGTAGTACTTTTCCTCACGCGAGGCAGGGTTTGCACGCACGAGCGAGCGAGGCGAGGCGAGTGCAAGTGCAAATTGCCGAGTGTGAGGAAAATACTTTACATTCGAGTTAAATATTATATTTTTTCTGCAACCATTAGATTTATTAACTAAAAAAATTAAAAATTTCATTTTTACAGTCTACAAAAAGTAATTTATTTATTATAAACATTTATTGTTATATTACAATTATTTACATTATTTACGTGTTTACATTACTTATTACATTTTCTGCTGTTTCTTTTATTGATGGAGTGTTTTCTAAACAGGAATCGCAAGAATCCATTTTAAATTTCTATAAGGTAACACTATAACCTTTTTAACTGTTATAATTAAAAATATCGAATTATTTATTAAAGTATTATTTTTATTTCTATATTCCTTTCAATTTTTATTTTATTTTTTAATATTCGTTTTTTAATTATTTAATTACGTTAAATAAGCTTATTAAAGTTTTACAGAAAATATTTATGTTAATAACAAAACTTCTTATATCAAGGAAGCACAATAAAGTTTTTCCACACACTAGTGCGGAAAGTGACACTAATGGGAATTTTTCCCCACCAGTGTGGGAAGTTGGGCATTACACAGCTGATTTTAATTGAGTAATGAGAACTTCCCGACATGGTTGCAGAAAAATATAATTTTTTCCCAACTTTTAATCTCGTATTTTTGGTTGGACGTGGTTTCATAGATTTTTTTTTAAATTATTTATAGTAATTATTAATTTGTGTTTAATTATTTTTTTATTGATGTTGGTACGAAAGAAATTTGTTAGAGTGGAAAAAATTAAAAAGAAAATCATTGCAGCCATTTTTGGGGAAATCGCCTCAAAAAAGAAAAAGAAAAGAAAATCCATTCAGAAAAAGTGGCATTTCCTGTTCAAGGATTCGGTTCTTCAAAAATGAAAAGTCGACTTCCTGGAGGGAAGTCCAATCGGAATATAAGGTTATGTGACTTCCGGTGATTTTTTTATTTTTGGAATATTTTGTAAACACATTTACGATCTTTACCAAGTAATAAGAGAAAATGGCGTTATAAAAATATTAAAAAAATTAATTATGTTGCAATAAGCAAATGTGATATAAAATATAACAATGTCGTGAATGAAGATAGGAGAAGGCACCCAATTGCGACACTTCATTAACGTGCTCTTGCTAAGAAGGAGAGTAGATCGCTAGGTCATCTTCTCTTCAATCTCCTTAGAGCAGCGGTTCTCAACCTGTGGGTCGCGACCCCGGCGGGGGTCGAACGACCAAAACACAGGGGTCGCCTAAAGCCATCGGAAAATACATATTTCCGATAGCTGAAGCCGTGCTACCGTCTGCAGCAGCGCTATTCAGCTGGAACGCACGCCGTTATGGCCGTTAATGTTATTTATTGGAATTAGTAACAAATATTTCTCAATATACATATAATTTAATATTGTTTTTGTGATTAATTACTATGTTTAAATTATGTTTGATTTGTAACAATGAGAATACATAATGCATATCAGGTATTTAACATCCCGAATTGGCTAATGGCCACAGGCATAGGCCCCCCCCCCCAAAAAAAACATCCCGAATCATAACTGTAGCAAAATTACAGTTATGAAGTAGCCACCAAAATTATTTTTTGGTTTGGGGTATTGCGGGGTCTCACAGTATTAGAAAGGTTGAGAACCACTGCCTTAGAGGATAGACCTGGTAATGTGGAAGAAGATAGGTGAAGATAGGATGAGCTGCTGTAGAGTGGAATGAAATTTTGAAGAAACGAGTTTTAGCAAGATCCTGTAATGAAAGGGGATTTTGAGATCATTTTGGGATAGTGAGAAAGAAGCGTTAAGAAGTATTTTTGACTGGCTTATTAAATGGCGAATCAAAATTAACGTTGCCCAAATCAAAATATACAGGGTGAACCAGTAAGTATTGTCAATAGGCCTACTGCGTGTAGTACATCTAATGTGGAGTTCAATGATGTATTGGCCAACTTCATATTTTCCTCTGTTCTTGAGTGACGTCACTTTAAAGTTTTTTCTAAAATCATTACTTTTTTCCAATAAAAATGTTATTACTCAGAAAGTTTTAGTCCGAATTCGATTCTGATGACATGGTTAGAAAGACAGATAAATTTCCTAAAAATTGACACCATTTTGAAGCATAAATTATTCTCCAAACTGCCTTAATCTTCCACCGGAACCAACGAAAATAAAAGTAATCGAAATTTTTAAGAAAACTCATTAGGCTCTTATCTGATCATTTTCAGACCTAGGTGCTAGCACTTTTTACAAAAGTTTCCTTGTCTAATGGGCTTTGAAACGGTATATCATTTTCCAGGATTCCTTTTATCTTCGTATGAGAAATTGCGTTTGTTTTGCAAGAAAACGTGTTCACGAGCATACAGCAGTGATATTGTATTGTGTTGTTTAATTCATTAAACTCTTGTGGATGGAGCTGTAGTCAATTTTTAAAGTAGATTGTCTTAAAATAAGGTAGTCTAAGGTTACTTATTGCACATAAAAAAAATAAATAAATAAATAAAATAATAATAATAAAAATCTAAACTGAAATATTTGACAAAATATTAGAAAATATTTTAAACAAGTGCTATTTTTATAATCGAAGGCTAATTTGCTTAGTTTCAAAATCTAACATTTTGTCAAATATTTCAGTTTAGATTTTTTTTCTTTTTTTTTTATGTGCAATAAGTAACCTTAGACTACCTTATTTTAAGACAATCTACTTTAAAAATTGACTACAGCTCCATCCACAAGAGTTTAATGAATTAAACAACACAATACAATATCACTGCTGTACGAGTTTGCTCGTATGCTCGTGAACACGTTTTCTTGCAAAACAAACGCAATTTCTCATACGAAGATAAAAGGTATCCTGAAAAATGATATATCGTTTCAAAGCCCATTAGACAAGGAAACTTTTATAAAAAGTGCCAGCACCTAGGTCTAATGATCACGTAAGGGCCTAATAAGTTTTCTTAAAAATTTCGATTACTTTTATTTTCCTAGGTTCCGGTGGAAGATTAAGGCAGTTTGGAGAATAATTTATGCTTCAAAATGGTGTCAATTTTTAGGAAATTTAACTATCTTTCTAACCATGTCATCAGAATCGAATTCGGACTAAAACTTTCTGAGTAATAACATTTTTATTGGAAAAAAGTAATGATTTTAGAAAAAAACTTTAAAGTGACGTCACTCAAGAACAGAGGAAAATATGAAGTTGGCCAATACATCATTGAACTCCACTTTAGATGTACTACACGCAGTAGGCCTATTGACAATACTTACTAGTTTACCCTGTATAGTATTTACTCTTAAGACGAAAAATCCTACCTCCTATCATCTTGAACCAAAAACTCCTATACCAACTGTGGAAAAATTACGCTACCTTGGACTGTACCTAGAAGCAAACGGTTAACATGGAATCCTCCCATACTAGACTGGAAAAGACAAGAAAACTAACCAAACGCTACAAAACTTCTCGCTAGACTACTGGACGAACGATCGAAACTTAACCTACACAACAAAAGGCTCCTACGTATATCTTCTGTTACTGCGACCTATCTGGTCATGTGGCATCGAAGTACGGGGGATCGACTAAACCGTTTCAACTCTCTACGCCTCCAGACATTGCAGTTAAATAATTAATTTAAATTATTTTATAAAAAAATAAATAAATAAATAAATAAATAACGATATTGAACACACATTACAAAAAAGAACACACATTACAAAAAAGAACACACATTACAAAAAAGAACACATATTACAAAAAAAAATTTTACCAAATTCAAGGCATATCCACTTTCTATTACAAAAAAATAAATAAAAAAAAAGATAAAAGTTTTTATACTGGACAAAAATAAAACTAATGACATTGCCTGACATTTATGAATGACTGTATAGCTAGAATTAACTATGACGAATTATGTTTGACTTGTGTATCTTTTTGCATCATCAGATGATAACATGAAATGATGACTTAACTGGTCCCATCATTCCTCAGCTACGACAGTAGTATATAATAATATATAAGTAATGAAGTCTCTGGAAAATCAATACAGAATATATTTTTATTTTTTGATTATTTTGTTTTGTGGGGAAAAATGTTTTTCTATTATATTCAGAGAAGATGTTATAAGAATTAAGTAATCTTGGGTAAAAGCCTGGTAAGCTTTTCTTTTTTTTTTGTACCGAGGTTTTATGTAAACTGCAAGAAGCTGGTCAGGTAACCAGCATTGTGCGACAACGATTTCCGTGCGATAAACCTCCTTCTTTCCACCTGCAGCCTTTGGAACTTCTGATCAGGTAAGTGACATAGGCATGCGTCATGCTAGTACTTCCTCTAGCCTTTGCTGATCATGGCAAACCGACCGTTCTGATTTCAGTGGTGGCGGGTCTTGTCTGGAGTGTCCATGCCGACTAGATCCTAGCTTTGTGCCTTCTTGCTAGATCAGTAAAAACATCGGAAGTGTGTTTTTTGTTGAAGGTGGGGTCAAAAATTTCCTGAGGATACTCTGTGGAGAGAAGAAAAGGAAACGTCTCTTATATTTGGTTGGAGTGTGCTGCAATCCGCTAGTCTACGCTACAACCAGGCTACAGGCTCTTAGAAATCATTGGAGTTTATAAGGAAAAACAACAATACAAGGACCAGTGAGAAACGGTGGCTTTTTGTAATAAGAAGACAGGTTCTTCCCAATAGAATTTGGGGAGTTGTTCATTCCTTTGACCAAAAACTTGGCTAAAATCGTGTCAATAACAGAAAGAAATTTCCATGAAATTGCTTGGTTGCGATCTCTCTGCTGAAACTAAAGAAGATCATGACTCTAAAACGATTACTTCATAGAATCTTGGGATCACGTAAAGTGAATATAGTCTTTATCTACTTCCTTCAAAGCGGACAGTGCAATTGAACCTCTACAACTTGGGAAATGGCTTGGAAAGAAACACGACCAGCACTAAGTTCTAATATTTTTTTTTTTTTAATTTACATTAGATTGTGTCACAGAGCTGGCTGGCTCAGTGCCACAGCCAGGATGTCGGGATGAGAGAAACCAGCCAGCGCTGGAACTCTCTAGGAACTTATTGGGGTTCAGGAAGCAATGAGGTCACGTGGCCAACGATGTTTTAGACGACGTGGAGGATTGCCAGGATGGGACGATGTGGATAGTGATTGAGCCAGAGGATGTGGGTGGTCAGAGAGAGTTTGCTGTGGAAATTTAGGAATCGGGAGTGGATTAATTCATGTCCTAATAATAATGCTAAGTTTCTAAGAAAATTATTGGTTGCGGTAACCAGGAAACTGAATGAAACCTTACCGTAAAGTAAACTTTTTGGACCAATTACTAAATCGGGAGCGTTTACTCTAGAGGTAACTAATCGTAAACTCAAGAATAAATGTTTCTAAATCATGGTTTACTTTTAATGATTCAGATATTCTATGCTCATTAAATGCGGCAATTAAATTTAAATTTGTCGTGCAGAATATTAGCTGAGAGAGAGGTAATAAATCTTCAATTAAAAAAATGAAGTGGGCATCCCTGAGAAAGCCGAATATCAGTTTAAGATTCAGTTCCCGTTAAAGTTGTGGTGTTCAAGCTACTGTAACAGCGCAAAGTTAATTTGCAAGTTACACCATTCCGGTAACGGTGTAAACTTTCTACAAGATAGTTTGGTCGCCCATTATTTTGAACTAACACTATATCTTGAGGTGCGGTACATACCGAGCTCATTTCGACCGCCCTTTCGGGTTTTGTTAACTGACGAGGGAGGGCCTAACTTAAACGGGCTGCACAGAAAATGGAAAGCCTCAACGGTAAACTAAGTACGATGGGTTTTTTCGGCTAAGTCTCTGAGCTCTTTTTGGTCCTTTCTCTTTCTTTAATTGAACCTTTTTGTCCAGTTGCAGATTTGAGTCGTTAAATTCTACAGCTTAATTCTACAGCCTTTTATTCTAAACTAATATTTAGAGTTGGACTATAATTATGAAATTTGATGAAATTCGGTAAGACTCAATTTAATAATCATTAATTTTATTTAATATTGACCCTATATAGAACAAGAACAAGAAAAGTTTTTGAAAATGCCGTTTTTGCTCATTTTCGGCAACTTTTTTCTCAAAACCTATTAGATTTAGGTTGTTGCAAAAAAATTACAGTTATGAAGGAGGATTTTCTCTATATTTTAAAGAAAATTTGGGAATTTTATCTTTTATAGAAAAAGAGAAAAAAATTGTCAAAGTTGGGTGTTTTTCAACGTTACGCTTTTTCGTAAATAAAATCCAAGGCCTAGACTGAGGAATCGAATTCACTAACCAACAATACATCTTAGCTTTGCGGGTCTAGCCTATAACCGCCAAACATACTTTACTGTGAATTTCTCATATTAACCATTAAATAAAATCCCAAGCCCTAGACTGAGGAATCGAATCCACTAACCAACAATACATCTTAGCTTTGCGGGTCTAGCCTATAACCGCCAAACATACTTTACTGTAAATTTCTCATATTAACCATTAAATAAAATCCAAAGCCTAGACACCGGGGAATCGAACCCACTAAACCAACAATACATCTTAGCATTGCGGGTCTAGTCTCTTAACCGCCTAACATACTTTACTATAAATTTCTCATATTACCCATTAAATAAAATCCAAGGCCTAGACTGAGGAATCGAATCCACTAACCAACAATACATCTTAGCTTTGCGGGTCTAGCCTATAACAGTTTTTTGACGATCAACCCTTATACAACTGTCCTAACCAACTGTTTAAATACATGTAATAATGTAATGCAACAGGTGAGAGATTTAAAAAATGAATCAGCAAGAGCGATTACGCTTTATACAAATTTTCGCAATCAAGGAATCACAAAAAAAATGTGTATTTCCGGTTGAACACAATAAGATAAATTGATATAACTTTTAAATACCTTTTAGAGATTAGAAAAATGAAAAATAATAATAAAAAGGAAATAGTAGATATTAGGAATATCATTTAGCAGGAAAAATAATGAAAGAAGAAAATGCGTAGTATTACGCGTAGTATATTTTCTCATTTAAGAGGAGGGAAGAAAATATATAATAAACTAGAGAGAATTTATATTGGAAAAAATTAAACCTTGATATTCATCTTTCATTTCACAACATCCGTTCTGATGTCATTTAAAAAATAATAATAATAATAATAAATTTATTAAAATAAAAGTGACACAACGAATTATTTGAATTCCAAGGAAAAAAATAAACTAAATATCAACAAATATTTCAATTTGTTTTCATCTTTTGACTAATAATTTTTCTGTGGGAATTAAAGAAATGTCAAGGATTTTTGCTGGAGGAATCCTCATATCCAGAAAAGTTGAAATATTTCATGAAAGTTATGGAATTTAATAAAGGGAATGTGGGATGAATTTTAATGATTAATAAGAATTTGGATTCTGGATAACCTAGGTCAGAATGTTTTTTTTCTAAAATGAGCAAAACTTTTTATTTTTAGAAGTAACTTATTTTTAAGCACTTATTTTAATGTCTCCCATTATTTTACAAAACAATTAAGAGAGTTTTTTTTAAAGATTAGGAGTAATAGAAGGTATTCTCTATGGAATTCGGGTGCCTAATTTCACTATTTTACGAGGGTCGTTTGAAAAGTCCGGGCAAAAATAAAAACTACTTAATTTTTTGGGGTAAACCTTTTTTTATTTTTCAACATAGTCTCCTTTTAGGCTTATACACTTCCTCCAACGCTGCTCTAGTTTGTTGATCCCTTCCGAATAATAGGATTTGTCCAAGTCTGAAAAATAGCCATTCGTTTCTGCAATCACCTCCTCGTTTGAAAAAAATCTTTTTCCCGCCAGCCATTTCTTTATATTGGGGAACAAATAGTAGTCCGAGGGAGCCAAGTCAGGAGAATAGGGGGAATGTGAAACGAGTTGGAACCCTATTTCCATTTATTTTGCGACCACAACTGCTGAGGTGTGAGCTGGTGCGTTGTCGTGATGGAAAAGGACTTTTTTGTGGGCCAATCGTGGGCGTTTTTCTTGCAGCTCGGTTTTTCAAACGGTCCAATAACGATGAATAATATGCACCTGTAATAGTTTTACCCTTTTCCAGATAGTCGATGAGGATTATTCCTTGCGAATCCCAAAAGACAGTCGCCATATAATCTTTCCGGCCGAAGGAACGGTCTTCGCCTTTTTTAGCGCAGATTCCCCCTTGGTAACCCATTGTTTAGATTTTTCTTTGGTCTCAGGAGTGTAGTGATGTATCCATGTTTCATCCACAGTGACGAAACGACGCTTAAAGTCCTGCGGATTCTTCTGGAACAGCTGCAAACCGTCCTTGCAACACTTCACACGATTTCGTTTTTGGTCAAGCGTGAGCAATCGCGGCACCCATCTTGCGATTCATCCATCTTCACTCGACTTTCTCGATTCAAACAAATGCCAAACACAAAGAAATAGACCGATCTGGCTGAAACTTGGTGTGTGTTCTTCCAAGAGATGCTACTAACTAAACATAACCTCCTTACGCGCCAGTGGTGCTATCTCTCTGACTTTGCACGGACTTTTCAAACGACCCTCGTACTATACTGGATCTAGACTAGGTTTATTTTCACTTACTAGGTGCTAGGAACAATTGGAAGGCCCAGGTTAAGATGGCAGGACGGTGTGGCTTAAGATGCTAAGAGCATTCTTCGAGTTCGTAACTGGATGGCGGTTGCTAAAAATAGGGACGACTGGTGGAAACATATGGAGGAGGCCAAGGACCCACATCACTGGGTTGTAGCGCCTTGAAAGAAGAAGAAGAAGAAGGTGTTGGAAACCATTTTTTGACACCTACATTTTTACCGGAAATAACTCAGCGATAAAAATCCCCACAAACGGAAATGCCACGTGTTAAAAAGAATTTTCTACCATTTTCATGATATCCTGGAAAATGGTACCAATGATTTTCTTAAAGCTGTTCTCCAGGAGGAATAATTGTCTCCAAGAGATTTCTGGTATAGTTCTGGGAGAAATGGAAGTAGACTACCTTCTTGTCTCCCACTTTGTTGTCATGTGTGAGATTTTTACAAGCTAAGAATCTTTTCTTTTAAAACAAACGTTATTTCTCACACGAAGATAAAAGGAATCCTGGAAAATAATATACCGTTTGAAAGCCCACATTAGACAAGGAAACTTTTATAAAAAGTGCCAGCACCTAGGTCTGATAATGATCACGTAAGGGCCTAATGAGTTTTCTTCAAAAATTTTCGATTACTTTTATCTTGCCGGTATCCAGGAGGAAGATTGAGGCTGTTCGGAGAATAACTTATGCTTCAAAATGTGGTCAATTTTTAGAAAATTTATCTACCTTTCTAACCGTGTCATTAGAATCGAATTCGGACTAAAACTTTCTGAGTAATAACATTTTTATTGGAAAAAAGTAATGATTTTAGAAAAAAAAAATTTAAAGTAACGTCTCTCAAGAAACAGTGGAAAATATGAAGTTGGCCAATACGTCATTGAACTTCACTTTAGATGTACTACACACAGTAGGCCTATGGACTATACTGGTTCACCCTGTATATTCAAATTCAGATCATATATAAAGTAAAGTAAAGTAATCGCCTATTTTTTTAGGCGGGGCTTAACGTCCAACTACCATTTACTAGGTGTCGTGGACGGAGGCGAATAGCAAACGTACTTTACTATTTCTCATTTAACCATTAAATTAAATCCTAGACCTAAGGCCCGGGAATCGAACCCAGTACCACAATACATATTAGCTTTGCAGGTCTCGCCTCTTAACCCGCTCGGCTACCGTGGCACCTCAGATCATATATATTTAAAATATATAAATATAGGCGAGAACTGAAACTACTGTGCACTACTGGTTAATGGGCATTGTTCTCTCGTTACAGACAAGACTGTACCATCACCGCGGCCAGTGAGCTGTAAAAGAAGCTCCTAGGAAAAGAAAAAAAAATCTATGGACTAGTAGTAGCTGGATTCGAACCTACGATCTCCGCATGATAATACGGTACCACTAATTCTTCTCTGGTTTCTTTTAAGTGCTCATAACTCTTTCGAATAGCATAATTTAATTTTCCTACATAGCTCTACACTCTTAAGGAGTTATGAGACCATTTTTATGAGAAAATAAAGTCTGAAGTATATACTTTTTTTTTTTTTTTTTCTTTTTTTAAAGGCGCGTTAATATCGCGAGGTTATTGGCGTCAGGAGTTTTTCTTTCAGGGCTTCCGGAAGGAAGATGTTCTTTCGCCCATAAAGTCGTTATGTATAAAAAAAAAAAAATATGCATCATGGTTTAGATGATTTTTTTTTTTTTTGTTGCAAAAAAGTTAGTTTATAACCACGTCACAAAGGCAGTTCAATCTGTTGGAGTCTGCGCATTAGCATTTAAAAAAACAAACAAAAACAATCATTTGTAGATTGCAAAATTTATGCACATACAAACGTATGCATTAAAAACAACCTAAAAGAAGAGTAGAGGGTTATTACTAGAGAAAGATGGTTAGATAAAGAGAGTGGTGTGTAAGCATTGTGCGTGCGCGCGAGAAAGGGGGGACTAGAGAGGACGGGTAGGTGAAGAAGGAAGAGAACACATACATACATATATATTGTATATATCGACCTACTGATAACGAACCCATGGTAACTATCAAGACCTGATAGCGTAGCGGTCTCATGGTAATACTAACATCTGTGTAAATGTGCAATGCTTACACATACACACACAGAAATGTGTGTGCACAAATTGTGCGAGATATTTACCCCTCCACCCACCCACCCGCCACTGACTCGCCTCTTCACCCACACCATACGCCACGCCATTGCTAAACATGGTGGTGGCTCCCATTTGTTGCTTAAATAAGTGAACATTATCATCTGTTAGTGTTCCAAATGTTTTGGGAACATAATCAGCTGGCGAATTTCTGTGTGTTTGTGGCAGGAGGTGGAGGAGGAGGAGGAGGAGGAGGGGATATAACTAGACTAACACAAATTAAAACTGAAATAATAGAAAATATTAAATTAAGCTAAAAGTAAATTTTCACAAATGAAATTTCCCATCAAATGTTTCTCTAGCCTGCTATTCCTAGTTACTGTGTTCCTAATAATTTGTACTAAATCCAGGGATCTATTATTTTATGTTTATCTCCCCACAGAGCATAGATTTATGCTTAGAACCCAACCACTTCTAGCATAATTATTAGAAGATTATACTACAAAACAAACTCACACAATTAAATTAAGAAAATTTGAAGAAAATATTTTATAAATTAATGTTAGAAACTCCTCTACCGGAAGTCTGTACAAGGAAAACTAAGCTATGATTTAGGAGAAAATAAGTTTTTTGAACAATGAGTACTCTTAAGATCCAGATCTCCTGGATTATAAAAGCGAGAGGCGAACTTATGTATCTTAATTTATAGATTTCTTTAGAGATGTTGAATGTTCCCTCTGTTCTTTGTGCGATATGTCCTTGCCAGAGAAGAGTACTTATCATTTTCTCGCTGACTGTTCGGCACTTATTAAGAGTTACGCATTCGTTTTTTTTTTTGTTTTTTTTTTGAAAAGGAGAGTCTCACAAAAGAGCAGCTAATAACATACAGTGACTCCCATTAATATTGGGAC
Source organism: Rhodnius prolixus (assembly GCF_049639745.1). Lineage (NCBI taxonomy): Eukaryota > Metazoa > Arthropoda > Insecta > Hemiptera > Reduviidae > Rhodnius > Rhodnius prolixus. Next base: position 57,152,934 of record NW_027411592.1, on the reverse strand, counting down.
AGTACATATAGAAGTTAAAAATTGACGAAAATTAAAAGTGGCACCCATTTATTCAAATTTTTATAAATTCATTTCATTTTATAATTACTATTAATTAAATAAAAACTATTTAAATAAGTACATAAAAATGTTTTGGTAGATTAAAAAAAATATATATAATAATAAGAGCAAATTCTACCTCTCATAAATATTGGGACACTATTATAATTTATAGTTTGTCCAAGGTTTTGCCCGAATATCTATACAATTTGTAAATATATACCTTAAGCATATATTCAATATGAAATTAATAATTAAATTAGTTTATATAAATCAAGCCAGGTGTAACATGTCGCGCAAAAATACAAATACAACGATTGAACAAAGAAATATTATAATTTCTTTGCACAAAGACAATAAAAAGTGTTAGAGAGACAGAAAAACTGATCGGACCTAAAACATCTACTGCGTGGAACATCATTCAGCGTTACCAAAAAGAAAAAAGAATTGTTTCAACCCCACAAAAAGGCCGTCCTCAACTGCTCTCTGAGAGAGAGCAGCGTTATATATTAAAAGAATTAAAAAAGATCACCGACTTAGTGCTCCAAAACTTCTATGTGAAATTTTTGACATGTTCAGAGAGCAAAAAAGGAGCAGAAACAGTTCGGAGAGTGCTAAGAAAACTCGACTATCATGGTAGAGTAGCCTGGAAGAATCCTTTTGTCAGTAAGATAAATCGTGTTAAGAGAGTGAAATTTGCCGAAAAATATTCCAATGTAAATAGTGACTTTTGGAATGATATACTCTAGCGATGAATCAAAATTTAATGTTTTCCAGTCAGATGGAAGGGTTATGGTCTGGAGGAAAGCGAATGCTGAACTCGAAAAGAAGAATTTACAGCCAACTTTAAAGGGTTTTAAAGCTGCACCTCCGGGTGGAGGTGGGTCAGTTCTGGTTTGGGGCTGGATGTCCGCATCAGGATTTGGAGAATTAGTGTTTATTGATGGAATGATCCACAAAATGGTTTATAGTAATATATTAAAATATAATTTGAAAAAAGTGCCCAAACATTTGGTATTTTAGGGTCTTCTAAATTCTACCAAGATAACGACCCCAAACCTACGGCTTGGGTGATACGTCAGTGACTGTTATACAATTGCCCAAAAGTATTCCAAACCTCTCCGCAGTAATCCCATTGAACATTTATGGCAATATTTAGCCAGTGCTTTAAGAAAAACGAATAATATCTAACAAAAATGAATTAAAACGATGTTTCCTGGAAGAATGGGAAAAAAACACCACCTGAATTAACCAAAAACTTGTTTCACCTATGCCTGATCGTTTGAGGGCTATTGTAAGTCAAAAAGCAATTATTAAATTATTACCAACCAAATATTAAATAGTAGGAGATTTTAAATATTGAACATTTAAACTCTAGCACTTCTGGTGTCCCAATATTTTTGAGATCCTTATTTTACACTTTTCCAAAAAGTGCTACCTAACAGTTTGGAATTTCATCGATTTATACTTATATATAATTTCCACAGATGTTGCTAATGTAATTTAAAAAAAAAAAATTCCAAACTTTTGTATGTTGTTTTCATTTTTCTTTTAAATCATTTTGTAATAGGTGTCCCAATATTAATGGGAGTCACTGTATCTAAATGGTTACCTTAAATGGAAACCAATTATAAATTTTTGTAAATACGCTTGGAATTTCCGTCATAATTACCTAATTCAATCAGAAAATAAATAATGGTATAATGCAATAAATTCTATAATATTTTTGTGATTTTAAATTATAATCAAAGTTTAAAGCAATTTTTGTGATGTTTAAGTATATTATTGTAGGCAACAATTCCACGGATGGTCTTTTGGACCCAGTGTATGTCTTTTATTATGTTCAAGAGTGAAATTTCTTTTGTATTTATTGTTTTTTCTAAAAATAAAAGGCTTTATTATTGTTATTATTATTTTATAAATCATGTATTAAGGATTTTCCGGGAGGTTTACTGGCTAAAAGCAAAAGGAAACATTAGATCGCCTCTATTTTATTCCTAGCCTAGAAAACTAGCAGGAGCAATTTACAAGTTTATTGAAACACTTCATTTACGCTGATATTAGTGCTATTGGCGATGATCTGCAGGAGTAAATGGCATTTTTTTTAAAGAGTTTTAAGGGAAAGGACATAATTTGGGTTGGGAAGCTATGTAGGGTAAGGGTGTAAATGTGACGAAAAAAGGATCCTTCCTAGGTTCATCTCCCAGGAACATCTTAAGAGTGATACTTTCATTATTACTGAGCTCTGCAACTCCCATACAATCACTTAGGAATATACCCACCCGCCAGACAAACTAAACAGGACGAAACTGGTAACTGGAATCGAAATTCCGGTACCTAGAACTAAATCGTTCTTTCAAGTTCGTGTGGTTGACCGGCCATTCAAGACTGCTCCTACAGAGTACTTCAGGGTGAGAAAGATTACTTAGTATCATTCTATAATTAATTTTTGTCATATACGCGTTCGCCGAAGACCTACCATTTACTTGAAAGGGGTGGGTGAAACTCAAAAAAAAAAAAAAAAAAACCTAGACATCTACCAAGAATTTGTGACAATCTGATGAGCCGATACCTTTCAATCAATACCTTTTTCAAAGGACTGCAAATACAACAGGTTCAAACTTTTAAACAACTTGAGATAATGTTAGGAATGAAAGCGAAAAAAAATAAATCAGAGAATAACTGCAGCAGGCAGTTATTCCTCCAAAATGAACAGAAAAAAGGATGACTTTAGTGTTTTGGATACGTGAACCGAATGGTTGAAATTAGAGCACCTCTTAGGGCGTTTGAGACAGAGATATGGACGATTACTAGAGTTGGAGGTGTATATTATTCTTAGGATAGCCGAGCTGTTAAGAGACTAGACCCGCAATGCTAAGATGTATTGTTGGTTTAGTGGGTTCGATTCCCGATCTCTAGGCCTTGGATTTTATTTAATGGCTAATATGAGAAATTTATAGTAAAGTATATCAGGCGGTTAAGAGACTAGACCCGCAATGCTAAGATGTATTGTTGGTATAGTGGGTTCTATTCCCGGTGTGTAGGCCTTAGATTTTATTTAATGGTTAATAAAAGGAATGTACAGTAAAGTATGTTAGGCGGTTAAGATACTAAACCCGCAAAGTTGAGATGTATTGTTGGTTTAGTGGGTTCGATTCCCGATCTCTAGGTCTTGGATTTTATTTAATGGTTAATACGAAAAATTTACAGTGAAGTATGTTTGCTAGACGCCTCTGTCCACGTCACCTAGTTTAGAAGTTGGTCGTAAAGCCCGCCTGAAAAAAAAAATAGGCATTACTTTACTTATTCTTAGGATGCCCTTAAATTATTTTGGGGCCGATTTTGGAGAGTTTTATGGGAAGGAATGCATGGAACATCAGGAAACATTACACCTAGCAGTTCTCTTCTCTCCTTAAAAAGTCCCTGGAGAACTTAACTCCTTTTTAATCAGGGGGAAACCCGTCCTTAGAACATCTAGGAGCCTGACATGATCTCCCAAGCTTTTCTGGAGAGCCTGCACACAGATCTTTGGTATTAGAGAGGAGGAATATTCTAGTACCTTTTTGGAAGTGCTTTGCTTCACAATCTAAAGAAAGGGGGTGAATTGGGGACAGGAATAGTTGTGCATGCTTTTACCTGAGTGAATTGTGTGTTTTTTTTTTTTTATTACAGGTGACACTAAGTAGGGGTACAAATAGAAGTAAAAGGTTGCCGTGAAGAATCTCAAGGGAGAAAGGATTATTGCAAAGATTTTGTAGGAACTAGTTCAGGATAGCTGGACTTGAAGATGACCAAAAATTCTACTAGAAATAAAACAAGGTGACTTGAAGCTTAGCAGACACCTTAGAAGATCTTAGTTTTAGACGCTGAAAACAAGCATGAGTGCTTTATGATCAGATGAAGGTGTAGCCCATACTTTAGCGGAGCTCCTTCAAGAAAGCACAGAAAACCAGAGGAAGTTGAAGAAAAAGAAGAACTTAAGAATTGAAATAATAAAAAAGCATGATTTGCTAAAGCAATTTTACTAATGAAATTCCTGTCAACCGGCGTCTCTTAGATCCATTCTGCTAATAGATACTGCATGAAATACTGGTGTAGATCATGGACATAACAACAGCATAGCGCCCATTATTTAATGCTTATCTACAGAGTCTCGTAGACATACACTCACACACACACACACACTCACACACACACACACACACACACACACACACACACACACACACACACACACACACACACACACACATGTTATTTATTAAAGTGAATATTTCCAAACAACCAATTCCTATTTACTATCACCAAACCAAACCAACCAACCAACCCTCGTTAAGTTATGCTTCACCAAACACATACTTGCACACAAAATTGATAAATTAAGTGTGAAGCAGGTAATTCATATTAATGTTAAGTGAACACAGCACTTGGCTGTGAATTCGCATAATATTTTAGAGACTGCGGGAAGGGTGGACACCCTTTCTATTAATCGACCTTCGTAGGGACCGGTTTATTTTTATGTTCTGAATATATATATATATATATATATAAAAAAGTCAACAAATGTGTAGCCATTTATAATGTGCAATAGTACTTCGTATTATAAATCAAAATATCACAGAAATAAATTTAGTTTTAATTTAAATCAAAAATTAGCATTTTAAAATGAAAAAACAAAACTGCATTAATTTATTTATCAAATACGAATTGACATGTACGGCTCTAAGCAAATATATATCAAGTGCTTGTTTTTAGGCGGTTATAGGCTAGACCCGCAATGCTAAGATGTATTGTTGGTTTAATAGGTTCGATTTCCCCGGTCTAGGTCTTGGATGAGTAATTTATAGTAAAGTATGTTTGTTAGTCGCCTCCGTCCACGACACCTAAATTGGCCATTGAGATCTAAATATTTATATTTATACTAAATCAAAAGAAAATCATTAGAAACGTATTTAAAATCTTAAAAATACAGGAAACTTTGTTCAGTAAAGTGTACGGAATACTTCGGCAAAAGTTTTTTAATTGCAAAAGAACTTTCAATAAAATTATAACAAACGCCTAACATACTTAACCTGAACGAAAAAATGAAAACTGCAGCAAAAAAAAAAAGGAAAAAAGAAAATCATCCATACCTATTGGAAAAGTTAACAATAATTACATTTCATGTAAATTTTGCAGGAACCCAGGAACTTTTACGTAAAGTTTCATTTACAATCTAAACACCATTTTCAGTTCTATTGTTTTAGTTCCGGTATTCTCCGCGGCGCTATTGTTTAAAACTTTAGACCCCTTACACACTGTCGGGTTGTACACCTCTCTTTATTGGTGAAAAGTTTGCGATAAGGCGGTTGGGGCGGTTCCCTATCGTGAATTTAACCAATAATAATTATTGTTTCCAAGAGCGAATAGAATTAAATTGTTTCAATAGTTACACTAAGACCATTAGTCAACTATGGGGTAGTTACAAGATTTTCTATATCAACAAGCAGGGGGAGGGCCCCAGTACTGAGAATTCCACAAGTAGTACGTTACGCTTGAAAAAACTCATAGGCAAACCGTTTTATGGAAAAGAACAAAAAAACGGAGTAATCTATTCAGTACAGCGGAAATCCGGTAGGCTAATTTCCAAGAGCTTATTTTTCAGGTATGAAAGTGGAAACTGAACTAAATAATAAATTTAAATTTACTGCAATTTTTTGTATTTATTTATTTATGCTGAAACAATGATGAAATTGAGATGGTGGTGAGGGGTGGTTGAATTAAATGATTCCCAACTTTAAGTCTTTGCATTATTTGTGGAAGTGTACTAAAAGCTGTAGATGAAGTTGATATCGATGAAAAGAAGATTTTAAGTAGCTATTAATTTATAGACACGAGAGGATAATTAGATTTTACTAGGGAAGCTGGAGGGCTGAAATAGAATAAAAGATAATATCACAGACTAAGAGTGTTATGGCTAGCGTTAACACTAACTTAGGAATGAGCCTAAATTGCTACAACTAACTGGGGTTAATTAAATATGAACTAATTCTAAAAGAATTGGTCTAAACTGAATGGCGAATAGAGTGACGTCGTGAAGAGAGTCTAAGAATGAATCCTCAGCGAGTGAATGCAATGCTCTGAATGCGATTGGGTGTCCCGAGCGGTATTCTGGCGTCCTTATATACTCTGTACTGTACTGTACTGTACTTGGTACTGTTAAGATCGTGTCTGTGTTTTTTTGTGGTTTTGGTTGGGTTGTTTGGCTGGGTGGTGAAAGAAAAGTATTCTACGGCAATGGAAAACCGTCTGCCGGACCTTATATACTCTGATGGCTTTGGGCAACTTCTACTGTTCTCTGAGCCCTACCTGGGGCTTTAACCCTTCTAAAAGAATTGGCCTACACTGAATGACGAGTAGAGTTACGCCGTGAAGAGAGTTGAAGAATGAATCCTCAACGAGTGAATGCAATGCTCTGAATGCGATTGAGTGTCCTTATAAACTCTGATGGCTTTGGGCAACTTCTACTGTTCTCTGAGCCCAATTTGAGCTTTAACCCTTTAAACCTTTCACTACCACTTTTTCCAACTTTTGAATTTCCTAGTTCTGAGGTACCATAGTTCCAATAATTAGGTATATCGCCTAAAAATATTCACTTTGAACAAATTCTGTTTTTAATAAGGATATCTACGAAATACTAGAGCGAAGATGTTGAAGAATAAAGTAGTTCACTGATAGTTGGTAACTAAAACGAAACTTAATTCGGTTTTAATTCGGGATCCGAACCCGGGATCTTTGCGCCCAAATCCAGTCATCATCTCATCACAGAGCTAATTTCTTTTATTCCTGTTCTATGTCTAAACTAGGAGGCTAACAAGAAACATCAGTAACGATCACAATGCTTATTAGTAATTCTTCAAAGGTAAAGGAAAGAAACTCTCCTGGTAGCTGCTGGCTTTTCATAACAACAATAGTACACAAAGTTAGGCAATGGGGGGGTGTTCCTGGGCTTAAAACAGAAACAAGGGTAAACGGAATAAAGCCTGGAGAATCAGTTAATAGTGGTAGAGCGCGGCTCCCTCCACCCTGGCCACAAAACAATACGAAAACGAGCCCAACGAGTGTGGGTGGAGACTGGTGAGATGGCAACATCCCCGCAGGGATTAGTACTGATGAAGGTACCCCAAAGAGGGTTAATCAAAAGCAAGGTGAAACGTGAGACGAATATAAGATAGACACACCTAATTCAGTGTGTTAACACTAGAGTGGCAAGGCAAAGTTGTGTCGAAGTTGTTTCCAACTGGCTTTGTTAGGGTATTACCCTCGCTAACTAATTACCAAACTATGTTAAGCTCGTATAGTTCAGTGAATTTTTAACTTCACTTTAAAAAAAAACAAAAAAAAAACTGGTCTGACGACTCTCACGATTTCCTGTTACCGCTTAAAAAACCATGGCTGGTAAATCTTAAGCTCCGTTTCCGCTAAGCGAGCCAACAGATGCTCTAACCCTATCACAAGCCTAAGCTGGCCCATTCTTCCACCCACTTTTCGAAGCATTCGTGTAAACTTATTGGAATGCTCGCTCGGTGAAAAAAAACTAGAAATGATACAGAAACTTTCTTAGAACGTTCGTCTACGTAAGTCTGTAAATCAAAGTTTGATAAAATTTTTATGGCAAATTCATGGCCATAATTGTATCTAAGAATGTTTGTAATAAGCTCTAAGGGCACCGTTATGGTGAAAAGGGCTGGAGTGGGGGTAATAAAATCAAATCGGGAAAATTGAACGTGATTGATGAAGGGCCTAATGATCAGTCGACATCCTAATACTCAGCCACATTGCATCCATTAATCAATAATTATCAGATTAATTTTAGTACAATCAATAGCTGAAGAAGTTCATTGGAATCAGTTAAAAAAAAATTTAATCAAATGGCATCCAAATTTAATATTATTCTAAAAAATATGTTGGGCACAGAAGAAAAACAGAAAGAGAGCAATCAATAACTTGATACTAAAATTTGTAGATTTGTTGATTTGTTTGTTGTTGTTTTTTTTTAATTTAAGGCGCATCAACATCTAAGGTGATTGGCTACCTGGAGCTTTTTCGGAGTGCACTGCGTTACAAACAACCTATCACCGGACAGTGAACGATAAGAAGCTCCTAGGAAGAAAAAAATAAAAATAAAGGGCCACCAGCTGGATTCGAACCTATGATCTCCTAATTAGGGAACCCAGTATTTGCTAAAGCACTGAGTTAATGAGTTGTTCACTAGGTTCGAACTCATTAGTATTCTTAAAAATTGGAATTTTTGTACCATACAATTTCTCTGTAACATTATAGTTTTTTTTTTTTGTTTTTTGGCTTCTTTTTTGTGGCATTGGCTTCCGCCATTCAGCCAGCATCGTCTAGGTGCTTATCACTAGAATATCACTCACTCTCCATTCTTACTTATAAAATACATTCGCTTCACACATTCATCCCTCTACTATATACAATTATTTACATAAACTACAACTAATGGATGGATCAGTACTCTATATTCCTGCCATCCTTATAGCTTGTACCGAAATTAAAATCACCGTAATCCTTCTCTAATCATTTTTCTTCCATTCATTCTAATCGGCTATAACTTTTAAATACATTCACATTTCATTGCTAGCTCTGCTACAGATTTAAGCACATTGATAGTTGGTGGAGAATATTATATCTTCGTAGCGAAATGGTGCATCTAAATACCTGTATAAGTCGTCAAACATTCGTTTCCTTTCTACTATACATAACGTGGACATATCATTACTTTGATATGTTTGAAATCCTGCTCCTCCTCACTGCAATCTACGCAAAGAGGAGAGGACCCACATTATAGTTAGTAAAACCGGAAAAAACACTGAAATGTAACCTTACAGAGAAGCCCCTACAAATACGAACTTAACAGGAAAAACTTAACAGCCATTCCCGTGAAAGTAAACTAACGTATTGAATAAAGGAATACTTCCGGTACAGTTCTTACAGAAAAATAGCACTTAACTGGGAATCTACTTAACTTCTCGCTCATCTTATATTGGTAACAATTTTTATTCTGAAAAACTGATTAAGTCTAAGGTACTTCGGAGCGAGAAGTTTTCCCTCTCCAACCAAACAAAGCGCAGTCAGCGAGTGAAGTACGAGATGGTAGCGGAAGTTAAGACGAACGAAATCAAAGAAATTCTTAAATAACGGTAAACGTTATTTTTAACCTCCTCTGATTAGATTTATCAAATTCTTTGGGCCCAAAATCCTAGATTGAAAGAGAGATAGAATGAAACAATACGCAAGAAGAGGAAAGAGAGACTTATTATAAATAAGTTGAGAGGAAAGTGGAAGAACTTTATCGATTATTCATTAGCGGTCAATTAGAGTCAGCCGTGGAGAATCAATGAAAAGCTTGAGGGAGCCAAGTCGTATAAAGCACGCGGGCCGTTCTCTATCGAAGTTATATGGGACAACATGGCGTTGGAGAGATACAGGAAAGAAGGAGAGGGTATCCGCGCGAGAGAGAGAGCGAAAGAGAAAACGCAAGCAAAAGCACATCATTTTCTCCGAGTTTTTGGGGATGTTTACACACACACTGTCCATTGGAGAGCCGCCCCTAGGCGCCCAGCGGGTTCTAAATGGAGGCCAATGGTGGAAGAAAGTTTGGCCAGAGCAGCATTTATAGCTGGTAAATATATCGATTAGTTTTTGTTTGGAGGTGGCAAGAGAGAGAGGTTCCAAGCTTTAGTGCGAAGTGGGGGTTGGCCAGGTAGCCAGTGTCTGAAAGAAGTCGAAAAAAAATCAGTTGTGAACAGTCATTCAATTTAACAGTCATTCAATTTAACAGTCATTCAATTCAACAGTCATTCAATTCAACGGGCATTCAATTCAACAGTCATTCAATTCAACAGTCATTCAATTCAACAGTCATTCAATTTAATAGTCATTCAATTCAACAGTCATTTAAATCAATTCTTTCTTTTTTTTCTCTCTCTATAACAATAATTACAATGAATTATTTGCCAACACTAACAAGTTCGTAAAGCATAACACTTGAGCGTTAATGGACTTGCCGTAGAACAAGTCCGTGAGTATGCTTGTAATATATATACAAAATTTGCGGAAAATCCTAGGAGCTATTGACGAGGGAATCCCAAAAAGAATCCTTGGAGTAAAGGATCCAGTTCGGATTGAGCAATTTTTCTTCAATTTCTCCGAATTCTAATGACAAATATAACCCAACTTATCTACTGCCCAAGGACTGTCAATTTCCCTAAAATGATACTTTAGAGGATTAAATCTATTAAGCTCGCACGCCCCTTAGAAGTACCCCTCGATCGAATTTTCAGGGGTAAAAAATTTTTCCAAATAAATACGGGAAAATCTGTACAGAAAAGTGACAGTTTTGATTCACTAATTTCTTTTAATTTTAGATATTTAGCCCTACATTGGATTCTTGCCTACATAATTCAGGGTATAGGCGGAGGAGAGGTCAGAGACTTCGGGAGATTATTCAGCAGCTCAAATGCAACAAAAAAATATTCTATTCACTATGGTCTGATTCTCAATATAGTGTCCAAGATATTTAACATTTTTAACTTTTCCGTCGATATTCACGTTTTTCGCCATAAAAACGGCCGTAACTTTTCTATCCTTTATCCTACAACAAATCTGCTTATTCCAAACGAAAGAGCATTAAATTTCTTGTAAATCTAACCCAGAGTATCAAAACGTTTCTTAAAAACCATGAAGTTTTTCCTTTAATCTCTAAAAAAAATTCATTCTCGATTATTTCTGTTTTAAATTTTCAGCTGTATTTTTTTTAGTGATTAATGAATCAAGAAATCACCCAATTGCAGAAAAAGTTGTGCATTTATTGGAACTTCAAGAACATATAGATGTTTTGGTTTTTAATAAAACCCTACCCCGAACAGTGGGGTGTAAATGCGGAAAACTGAGGATGTTGTGGTAACCGACTTTTCACTGATATCAAATTATTAATTTACTCGTATGTCAATTTTTTTGGAGAAAGAACAAAAAGAAAAGTAACCATTTTAGTTTTTAACAATTATTTTTTTAATAAAACGGAAGTAAAAAATATAGTTGCAATAAAACACAGGAAATATAGAAAATTTAATGTTCTTTCGTTTGGAATAATCAGATTTGTTGCAGGATAAAGGATAGAAAAGTTATGGCCGTTTTTATGTTGGTGAAAAAAACGCGAATATCGAGTTAAAAATGCAAATATCTTGGACACTATTGAGAATCGGGCCAAAGTGAATAGAATATTTTTTTGTTGCATTTGAGCTGTTGAATCACCTCCCGGATGTTTCTGACTTTTCCTCCGTGTACACCCTGTATAAGATAGTACAATGATCAATAAATGGCCACTTTAAAGGGATGTCTGACCCTATTAACCATCAAAGTTCGGGAAGTCTTCTATTCTAGACTGTTTAGATAATCCTAAGACTAAAGATAGACACAAAATTATGACTGAAATTGGCAAAAACCATTCAAACTTTCAAACAACTTTAGTAAAAATTCACATATACATATATGTAGGGAACGGATTCGTATGTATTTACATATTTTTTTCTAGGCAATTTACAGACGTTTTTCAACTAGAAGTATTCATACTGACACTTTTTAAGCCGTTTGAGTCTACTTTTATTTCACAAATTTCCACATATTTGGATGTTATCGCATATTTATACATATTTGATTAAAATAAATAAATATTTCTACATATTTAATCAAAATATGTACATATTTTTTCATATTTCTCATTTTGGGCATATTTTCATAATTGGGAGGTGGTTGACAGGAACTGTGAACCACAGACTGTAGGGCTGTGAATCACAGTGGGTACAATGGTTATTGTAATTTACACAGAATGCTGCTAAACAGTGACGGGCACTTGTTAGTTCTTTGAAGTTGTCTGACGTTGTCTGTTCTTTCAGCTCGTTCGTTGAAGTGTCCAATTCATTTCGTTCGGTCACTTAGTGTATTCTTTTTTTGGGTGAAATGCCACGAACATCGGCCTAAAACAAACAACTGGTTGCTAAATATCTTCGCGAGTTTCCAGCAGAACTTTTTCGAAGTGATGGAGACATTTTGTACTGCACAGCTTGTGACAAGCGCGTTTCTTGCTCTCAACGTTCCCAAGTCACCCAACATATTGCCACCGGATCGCACATAGAGAATAAAAACAGAAATAAAGAGAGGACGTCCTATCAAGCCTTCCTTACATCTCCATCATCAGAGTAAGTCTACTCTGAGTACAGATCTGTGTCGGGCTTTGGTTAGAGCAGATATCTCTTTCCACAAACTTAAAAAATCCTCATTTCAAAGGATTCTTAGAGACCTATATTGGGAAAAAAATGCCTGACGAGACTCTGCGGAAAAACTACCTGGAAGATATCTATAAAGATACACTAACCAAAATTCGAGAACATATCAAAGATTGACCGATTTGGGTGTCAATTGATGAAACCACTGACGTTGAGGGCAGGTATATTGCCAATGCAGTTATTGGAAAACTTGACAGTGATGCTGATGTTCTTTGTTGTATAAATAATTATAACTTGTAAAAACAAATTACATTGTTCCTAATAAATTATTATAAATTGTAAAAATGTTCTTTTCTTGTATAAATAATTATAACTTGCCCCCCCCCAAAAAAATTCCATTTTAATAAAAAAAATGTCCATTTTACTTAAATATTCCAGAAAATATTTTAAGAAAATCACATATTTTCCACATAATTGACGAAAATAAATGCATATTTTAATTAAATATTTGGCATTTTTAAATACATAAAAATCCGTTCCTTACATATATGTATATATGTATTCATTTCAGGAGCCACAAAAAGCCTGGAAAACTCGAATATGAGAAAAACGAAAATAAACTGCTTATACGAGTATATACTACGTATATATATATATATATATATATATAAATATACTTAGTAATTCTTGGGCACGCTTCGCTGAACTTGTACAACCTCACTTTCAAATACAATACACACACTTTTTACAAACAAACATAAAAACCGGAAATAACGTCGACCCATTTTACTATGCACACACAGTTTCCGTTGTTATATTTACGTGTAACGTAACTAACGCGCAAACCACTATATACAACAGAAACATTCACCTACACGGCCCAATGATAATTATACACACATATGTACATAATAGTAATGTACTAGCGACAATGCAGTTTGCCCATTCAATATTATTTGTAAATAAAGAAGGCTATGAATTAAAAAACCGGAATATGTACACAAATTTACGTTAAATTATATGAAAAAAAAAAAAAAAAATACAATTACCACTGACTGTAGTAATAATTGTAATAATGTTACTGTTCATTGTTTACATTCGTTTTATGTAATGACTATTCATACTGTAAATAGAACTAAAAAAATAAAATATAGAGGCCTAATATTATACGTTGGACAAACATAATTGTCAATGACAAGCCTAATAATTGTCATTAGTTTGTCCAGTAAATAAATTAATTGGGAAACCTGCCAATGAAATTTAAGAAAATAGTTAGATAGTTAAGAAAATAGAAAATGTAGTCGTTTAGAACTACATTTGCTTCAAATCGATAGATATGGACAATCATTTTATACAATATCATACTATACAATCATACTATACATCAAACTGTACCATTTTCACTGTCCTTCAATTCCTTTTTATCATCCATCCTTGATCCTCTCGTGCAATAGCTCACTTCTCCTTGCCTAACAGAGAATCCTAGTCGTCGCTTGAAGCGGAAGTGGCTTAGAGACCGTCTTACTGGGTGATTACCCTAACTAATCATAACTTGTTAACTGAACCAATAACATCAATTGTACTAATCATAACTTTCGTTTTGGTTGTAAAAATATTGCCAATAAAGTGATTTAAAAAAAATGTGATACAGAATCCCTCAACACAATCATGAGTTAATTCAATGAATAGTTATTTTATTAGACAGATGATTTGTAGTGGGACCTATTTTTACGTCATCCCAGTTTGTACACAATATCAACTAGTACAATTTAATGAATATACAGAAAAAACTAGTTTGCACCACTCACACGCCTTCCTGTAACTCTCCAAGGTTAAAGGTTACAGGGAATCTACCCCCACAGTAAAACTTATTAAGTCTGTGTGTATGTATGTAAAGTATAAACGAAGTTTGCGGTGAATCCTAAGGGCGAAAGAGTGAACAATCCATGGAGTTTAAAAACCTACTTCGCATTCAGGAATTTTCTCTAAACTCTTGAGTTAATCAGTTCACACGACATAAGACTGGGACATTAAACAACAGTGACACTTTAGAGGACATCTATTAAGCTTCCGCCCCTTTATAACATCCGGGGAAAATGTTTTTAGTAACTTTTCTTTTTTTTTGGTGATGTTTCAATGAAATTTGCAGCAGCCGTTATTGGGGAAAATCTTAACATCATGCGAATTCTTGGCGGTAAAATAGCACTTCCGGTCCGCAGATTTTCTTTGAATTCAGAAAATTTGGCTCCAAATTTCATTCTTATTAACATTACATTGGTGAGGCGGAAGTACAATGAACAATAATGGGCACTTTAGAGGAATGCCTGACCACTTCTCTCTCTTTCCGCCTCACACTCTCTCTCTCTCTCTAACGGAAGTGCCTTTAATCGTATTTTCCCCGGAAACTATTTCAAAGAAAAGTTACAAATCTATTAAATATCTATTAAATTCATCTATTGAATCACAATAGATCCATTGGGTCGTTGTAGCGTAGGCCTTTGGCCCGCCCTATTAAAATCTACATCTATTAAACCATGTTTAAAGTGAATCGTAAAAGTAAATAATCTTAAAAAATTAATTCCTCAAAAACTAGTTGTACTCTTCGAGATCAATTTGGACTAAAACCTTATTGTGTGTATAAAAAAAAAAAGACAAAAAGATAACCTTGAGAAGGATAAGGAGTTATCACGACAACGGCAGACTATTGTCTGAATAGACATTACGTGATGATTAGCCCTATTAATAAATATGACCTAAATCTTTCTCTGGCTGGCTGCAATGAGCTCTCTTATTCTTTGCTAATGTTTATTTAAAGGACTGGACAGATTCTGTAAAAAGTAATCTTTCATGTTTTTAGCGTTGAGAAATATTTAAAAATCAAATCACAGATAGTTTAAAATTTTAGCAAAAACTTCTTACTTTTGATAAGATTTTTTTTTTTTTAAACCACTTTATTGTTCACATCAAAAAAAAGAAAAAGATGCTTGATGAAATTACGTCAAAAAAAGAACTGAAAGGGAAGTTATTTGATTGAATGAATTGATTATTTTAAAAAAAAAATAAAATAATACTGATATTAGGGATACGATCAAAATCAATGGTTAGCATTCTAGATTCTCTTGCGAAGATCCTGAGTTCGAATCCGGTCTACATGAGCTTAAAATTAAAAAAAAAAATTACCTAAATAAAATAAAAAATGCTGAAATTATTATTATTTAAATAATTTGTGAACCTCAAAAAAATTTGAGGTTCACAAATTGAGAAAATATTAAAACGCTGAATGCCCTCCTTAAAAATATTTTAACCCCCCACCCACCCAAAAAAAAGCCCAAACTGGAAAACTCAATGAACAAGAGAGAAGAATGAAAAAAAATGAACCCGCCAATTTTACGTAATCACTGATGGGTGTAGCGCAATAAATATAGTTTAAACATTAAGGAAGTGATGTGTCTCGTAGTAGTAAATAATAATTATTAATAATATGATCACATCTAAAAAAAAGGACATCCTGTTACCATAACTACAGCTTCCTCTTACAAACAATAATCCCACACTATACGTCAATTTTTTTTTTTTTTTTTTTTAATATCGTAATAATTATGAGACATTTACAGTAGATACGTCACTTCCTATTGCATTGTGAGGAAAACTTGTAGCAATAAAGGAAGTAGACAAAATTAATTTTAGCTTTTAAATAGTTTGAGTTGTTTGTAGTAATAAAAATAGAATTGTAATTGAGTTGACAGAAATACGTTTACAACAAAAAAAAAAATAGATACAGATTCTTTAGGGTGCAAGATGTATTCTTTTTTAGATCACGCTCATCAATTCATTCTATAAGATACTCTAAATCTGTGGAGGACAAAAGGTGGCTCTCCGAATTCGTCGCAATCTAAAAAAAAAAAAAAAAAAAGCCTTGCTCATAGGAGCAATTTAAACCACTTCTGGATATCTGCAGAGAAAGTGGTTCGAGAACTGGATGCTGGAATAGGATCTTATCAATACTGGGTAACTATAGTCCCGGCAGCCAACGGGGTTGACGAGCAGAAAAAAATTTGGGACGCTCCAAAATGAGTTATGTTTAGGATAAACGTTTTTTCAAGAAATGGTAAAAGATGTAAGGCTCATTTTCTAGCTGAATTGGATGCAATTAGGAGTTTTTGAGGGCGATCAGGTTCAAGTTACTAAAAAATGGGTATACCGCTAACAGGACAGTGTTCTATAATAATATAATATGTATAAAATAATGAATTTACAAAAATTATTTACCTAGTTTGTAAATTCATTATGTTATACATATTATATTACTATTTCAATAGAATCATTGTTAACAATCTGTAATTATGTTCCACAGCCCAGAAGATGACCTAGTCCCTAGGTCGAAAGCTCGGCAGAATAAATTTTACTCGACTGAAATGGCAATTATTTTTTCAACCTATTGGAACTATGAATCAGTCACCAAAAAGAATGAACAACAATAATTATTTAATTTGAGACAGTAATTAGGTTATAATGGGGAGCCGGTCTGAAGGCTCTAAGGTAGCAGCCCTACCGTCAGAATTGGATGCTGAAGGCCGATAACCCCCAAATCCTAAACCAACCTATCACGAAACCTCAAAATGTACGGCTCCGAAGCATGGACCATATTTCAAAAGTAGATGAGCGGTCCTTGGCGGTATTCAATGAATTTATGGCCCCCGTACATGATGGACACAGTTGGAGAATCAAGGAAAAAAAAACCGGGTGGTATATGCTTTGTTCAAGGAACCCCGGATATCGCCAAAATTCAGAAAACTAGACTAGACTGCGATGGGGGCTGGGCACGTGGCAAGGATGGGGGGGATGAAGAAATACCCCCCAAAAAAAAAATTATGGAGGGCAGCGAACAAGGTCCAAGGAGGGTCTTGGCAGACCGAGAACTCGATGGCAGGATTGTGTGGCAAGAGATGCTTTGGCAATGCTTGGATTCCGTAACTGGAGGGCGGCTGCGCAGGAAAGAGACGCCTGGCGGGCACGTCTTGAGGAGGCCAAGACTGCATGAGTTGTAGCGTCATTTAAAAAGAAGAAGAATTAGGTTATAAGCTCTTATATACATAAAAAATAAATATTTATAAAAAGTAATTGTAGTATAAAATATATAATATCCAGCTTTTGTATAAAAAACTAATATTTGGTTCCTTCTAAAAGGGATAAGGATAAGGGCAGTAATTTAGTTCCTTTGGCTCCCTAAATAACTGCAAATAATTTATAAAATAACTTGTCATTAATATAAAGAACACCGTTATATACTGCGAAGTTCATTTGAACACAACCCCTACAGCTCCTGTTAAGGTGAATATCTTGATTAAACGTTTTGATACTTTAATCTAAGGGAAGTTCTTATTTAGTATTAAGGAAATATCAGATTAATCCTGCTGAGACTGCATTAAATCTCCTTAACTTAGCCAGAACATTGGGGAGATTGTTCTTGGTACAGTTTTTCCCAATATTACGAATCATTATTCAGGATTTATAACTACTTCCTCATTCTAGGTGAAATAAATTTCAAAAACTATTCCCTCACTATTTTTTTCAACATCTTTCAAATAACCTCAGCCTACATTTCTAAATTACGCGCCATATAACCTCAGCATAGAATCTACAGAGACTTCTTTCTTCAGGTGCTATACCTTCCCAAGTTCTCCGTAGCACATTAAAGTCTTTGTAAGTATCTACAAGAACAATAACACACTAAAGGCCCAGTTATTTCAGTTTTCCTAAAATATTCAATGATATCTTTGGATAAAAATCTGCAAGAATTTTCTCATCCTTTTTGGCACAGCTTCCCTACGATAACAATATGTAGAAATGGAATTTTTCGCAGTCTAAATTTACAGTTTCCAAAGATTTCGATTCTTAGCATTCAAACTGGGTATCTCTCAACTTACAAAGTCACGCTCTTCACCACAACTAGACCAACACCCGGACCCCAACAAATGCAAATACGAGGTGTGGCTATTAAATAAAGAGACTGATGCTGCTACAGAAGAACTATTCATACGCCAAATCCAGCGTAAAGCCTTCTCTTTCGATTGCAGCCTGTGTCTCACGTGTTTGTAGAGAAAATCTGTCTGACCGGAACCGTCCGTTTGTGTAAGAGGTGTTAGTTTCGTTTTGCCGAAAACATGATACTATACTTGTAGTAGAGCAACGAATTGGCGTGAAATTTCACATGATACTTGGTAAAACCGCTACTGAAACTTATATTTTATTAAAAGAAGTTTATGGCGATGAATGTTAATCACTTGCGCGAGTTTTGGAGTGGTTCAAGTGGTTTCCAAGATGGCCGAGAAGACGTCGGAGATGATGACCGCCCGGGTCGCCTTTCCACGTCCAAAAACGAATGAAAATATCGGGATTATAATTAATCAACATTACTACCGCGTGAGGTGCTAGCTCAACTCCGTGAAAGAGTAAGGAAAAAAACGACCCGAATTGTGGAAGAACAAGTCACGGGGTTCTCTCCATCAAGAAAACCGGGCGCCGGCTCTCGACGTTTCTAGCCAAGTAGAATATCCCAGTTTTAGGCCATCCGCCTTATTTGCCTGACCTGGCCCCCGTATGACTTTTGTCTGATCCCTAAAGTCAAATCTGCCTTAAAAGGAACACGATTTCAGTCCGTTTTGAAGCTCTGAAAGAAAAAGCCTGCACGCGTCATGCATAGGAGCTCACAGAAAAAGACTTCCAGCACTGTTTCAGAACAATGGTGAATTCGCATGGAGCGTTTTAGGGATAGGGGAGGGGTGTAAATTGAAGGTGATAATAACTAATTATGTATAAATTTAAAATAAAATGTTTTACAGCAATAGTCTCGTTATTTAATAACCACACCTCGTATATACAGTATATCTCGGTTTATTTCAAGTCATCCAGTCTCAAAGGCCTTCCTATATTTTTCAACTCCTTAAGTTTAAATCCTCCATCCATTCCCGTAACACTAGATCTCGCTCATCTGATCTTTATATTCCCTCTCACCGTACCTCATCCTTTGACAAGTCCTTCCTCATACGTGCTACCTCTCTATGGAACTCCTTGCCTTCATCTGTCCGCCATGCTCCTACCCTATCCATCTTTAAATCCCGTCTATTCAGTTATCTCCTTTCTATTCAGCTTCCTCCGAAATTCTAATTGTTTTAATTCATTTCCTTAATTTCTGCTGTTTTATTATTTTATTTTTACTTTCATTTTCACTTTTGTAAATATTTATTTATTTATTTAATTTCTCTATAATCACAGGCCAAACTATTAAGGCCTCTATTTGTACCTGTATTTATTCTTAGGGGACAATTGTCCCAGAATAATAAATTTCTTTTCTATTCTATTCTATTCTATTCTATTTACTCGTATCTACGTATCAGTCGGATAGTTTTGCCCTAGTCTCAGTGTAAATGTAATTTTATAGGTTAGGCGAGCACTATTCAATTACTTAGATCGAGGTGGTCTTTCTTATTTTAGGAGACTACCTGGGGAAAGGATGTAGACAATATCGTAAGCTAGAGGATATCATTTTATTAGATTGAGTAGGAAGGACAGCCGTCTAAATTCCTAGGATGCTGCCTTGACGAACATCACAACGCTAATTGAAGAAGCGATCGGACAGACATATTTGTTAAAAAATAAAATAAAATGAAATGAAAAATAAATTAATTGAATAAATTAATGAAAAAATATAAAAATAACAACTCTTGTTATACTGTAATTTGCAAATTGTCAGAAAGAACAATACAATTTTCAGAAATGGAAAGCCTTGGAGAGAGAGAGAGAGAGAATGTAAAATAAACATCAAGAAAGGAGAAGAAGAGAAATGAGACAAAGTAGCCGAACTTTAGTTAAATTAGCCCAAAAAATAACTTTGCTTTTAAAAACTTAAAACAACTAAAAGTATAGAACATAAAAGGGAAAAATGGAAGATGAGAAGAAAAACAAAAAAAAACAACAAATGATGGGAAAACTCCTCTTTTATAGAATTTTCTTTTTTCTTTTTAAATATATTACTTCAAAATGAAAAATAAGTTTTTTTTTCTCTCTCTTTCTCTTTTGTAAGAGAAAAGTATAAGATGAAAAGATAAAATAGTAAATTAAGTTAAAGTATATTTTAAGACTTGAAGCAAGTTTTATGCTTTCCTAACAAGCTTGTTCTATCCATTATCAGCTGTCTTTACTTCCTCTTTTTTGCTTCGGGTTGTTTTTTTTTTTTTTTTGGGTGGGGGGGAAATATCAAAACTAGAAAGTTCTGTAACGAGAGAACACTGTCCGGAGGCCGGCTGTGCACTGAAAAAAAGCTCCGGGCGCCAATAAATTTAGCTGTTGACGCGCACTTAAATCATTAAGAAAACAATGTAGAGGGATAATAGATTAAGATTAGATTCTAGCAGGACGACCCAAATGGATCTATTGTGGCTCCCACTACTCTCGCTCTCCAGACCCCGTCCGTTTAGTTTAATCAGACTCTTAATTCTGGAGAGCGACTCCTGGGTAAAGCTTTTCCCCCCCGAGGAGTCACATCCTTAACCAGCCAGACAAGCCGCTCGCACTGACACAACCCAAGGAATACACAGGACCCACAAAAGGATATCATCTGCGAGGCCCAGGTGTTTTTTTCTAAGTCTGCAGTGGCCATTTAATAGGCCTACAATTATTCTGACATCCACACGGCCTTAAACGGATTAAATCTGCAGTCAGTCTGAATAACTTAAGAATGTAGGTGAAAGAAAATTTTGTCGTACTTTTCATTGATGGTTTTTTTTTAAAGAGAATGATGTTTAATAGTTATTGTATTGGTTTTATAAGTCAATAATGTGATGCCAAGTTACCCCTCGATTAATCGGGCTGACCTCCGGCTATACCCACCCCGGGAAAACTGAAATTCCGGTTAAACCGAATACACAGAGTATTACATAGTAATCGATGTGGATTTCCTCTTCGATAGATAAACAAATAAGTTTACGTGGCAGATATAAGAAAAATGAAAATTGGTTTTATAAGAATCAGCGGATTGAGGTTGTGCGAAAATATAAATACTTGGGAATGACCTTAACCCCGACCTTGTCATTATCACCACACTTTAAAGAAAGATTATCAGCCGCCAAGTTTGGACTGAATAGTGTTTGGCATCATGTAATAAGCAATAATGCGGTAGCTCTCAGCAGCAAGATGCAATTATTCAAGTCTACCTCAAAGATGGTGATGTGCTACGGAGCTCAAGTGTGGGGTGGTGAGGAGCATGACGAGGTGGAGAAACTACAGAGATATTTCTTGAAGAAATTGTACAAACTGCCCAACAACACGCCTAACTACATGTTGTTTCTAGAAACCTCTAGTCAGCCACTCTACAATTATACACTCAGGCTACATGTTAACTATTTAAACAAAGTACTGAACCAAAGCCCTGATCGTTTAACAAATTTTCTGGCCAAAATTATCATAGAAAACAAGTTGTCCTGGTACAAAGCTTTATTGGTACAAGCAGGGAAATATAATTTGGAAATATCTGTTTCACTTCTAATGGACCGGCATTTGAGATGGTTGAAAGACTTTATTGGCAAATTATGTGAACAACAGGCAACAATACTACAGGAGAAAGTTATAAACAGCGAATTCCACAAACAATATAAATGTTTAGATTTGGCGGGTGGTAGCAGGTATATTAACGACAGTAGTAACTTCCATCTGATACAGACTATTTTCCGTGTCAGAGGGGAGTTATTAGAATTAAATTACCAACCATGGAAAAGAGACAGAATCTTCATGTGCTCCCTCTGTAACATGAATGTGAACGAGGACACCTACCATTTTGTATCAGTATGCCCTGTACTTAAGGAGTTCCGGTTACGGTCTTTTGGGAAAAAGAGATTGGAGTGGCAGGAATATATTGATATATTAAATGGAAATAATGATGTCAATAGCTTAAATAATTTATATAAATATGTCCGCGATGCATATAGTTACAGAAAAATGTTATGCTCTGAATTTAATTATAATAACTAATATATAAATAAAAATAAAAATAAATTAATACTAGGCAATTATAACACAATTATTACATTTTTTAGCCCCTCATCGCTTGTGTGCACATTATTGTTCTTTTAGATTACATTTATCATTCATTATCAAACTTATATTGTATTTTTAAAATTAAATGGAACTACTCGACAGACGGCCTACGAGCCATTGTCTATGATGTGAAATTTTATTTTATGTGAATTGTTTATAATTTAATTTATTTGTAGTTATCATTTTGTAATAAGTATATACTTTTCTGTTTATGTATTTTCATATATTTTGTAAATATACATCATTCATTCATTCATTCATTCATTCATTCAAATACGTTTACGTTTAGCATCAGTTTTCTTAACGGATTCCATTGCGTAAGTGAAATAAAAATTCGACCAAAAGGGCAAATCGAAAGATGTTTTCTGTAGGACGTAACTGATTAACACTGAAGACTAGCTTGAGATTAGGCTGCTCTCTGGGAAGATTAAAGTAATGCTGGTAATTATCCACTAAAAATATTTTACATATAACCGTGAAGTTTTGAAAATGAACCATTTACGACACATCAAATCCCATGGTCTTTTGTAAGACCATGGTAAATTCCAAGAATTTCCAGTACTAATTGCACCAAATTTTGGGTTTTTTCATATTGTACGTACATAATGACCCTTCAAGAAAATCAGGTATAAAAGAGTTGCTTGCCACGCCTACCAATTATGTGTTACATCGGAAGACAAAAACATTTTCCTGTCGCTACCGAAAATTAACTTTTGTTTCGGCGCTGATCCAGGTGTTCTTATGATGACACAACATGATCCCGGTTAATCTGAACCCCCGGTTAATCGAGGTTGTACTGTATGTGCATAGTTCTTGACTTATTAAAATTTAAAAACAATATGAATAGATATTTATTCCTGTAATCAGGATTCACCAGGAGTAACGAACGGGTACAGAAGGCGTCACCCTCAGAACTTTTGGCGGAAGATATGGCGGGAAAATAGATAAGTGTTCACAGATTTATTTTCACTACGATGTTGCCGCTTTTCCATTATTTTAACATTTTTAATAATATTTTAAAAACGCTGGAAAGCGATGAAAAACGATGGAAAGTCTATTCGAAAACATTTTTTTCGTAATCAAAACCAAAATAATTTTACGATAATAATTTGAAAATTTGGTGCAATAGATAGATAGATAAGATAATAGATGGGACGGGACCTACGCCCCATGGCACCGCAGCCACAGAAAACCTATTGTGCCAGCCCCCCTTCTTAGTTCTAGTAAGCGAACCCTCCCCTCCTAAAGAGGTTGAGGACTTTCCCTACTAGTTCTTTTTGCACTACTATCTCCTTAGGTCCTCAAGGATCCAAAGGTTTCATAGTGCAAACGCTCGATTGCATCGCAATCGAACAACAGGTGAGAGGCCGTTTCCTCCTCTTCCTGACCATAATCTACACCAACGGTTCCGAGCTGATAAGACCCATCTTGCGCAGATGCTTCTTGAACCAACCATGCCCCCGTGAATAGGCCTGTAATCAGAGTAATCTGATTTCTGACCAAACACAGAGTCTATTTGGTTCTTTGCTTAGATAGCCAAGGCATCATGGTCTTGCTGTGTTCAACCCCAGGATACATCACCCAGTTCTTCTGGTGCTCCCTCCAGATCCCGTGGTGATCCCCCAGGACAGGCTCCGGGCCGATGAAAGGAGTGTTATAGCTCCATTCCTGGCCAGATGATCAGCTTTTTCATTCCCTTCAATATCCACATGACCCGGCACCTATTCCAACCGAACTTTGTTGTGCCGCGCCAGTAGTTCTAGGGCCTTCCTGCATTCCCAGACCAGGGAAGAGGTCATTCTGAAGGATACAAGAGCCTTCAGTGCAGCCTGGCTGTCCGAAAAGATACGAATCTCCCTATTTCTAGGTTTCCTCAGCACATATTTTACCAATAACCAACTTTTCAGGAAATGAAATAAAACTTCAAAAAATAAATTAAAAGAAAAAGAATTATTTAAAGCAATAAATCCAATAAAACTGTCAATAAAAATTAACTAATGACCAATAATTAAACTTAACCTCCTTTCATTCTGTCCAATTAAACTGTATATATGAGGTTACCAATTAACCACTTAACCTCCTAATTAAAGTATTGTTTAAATGAAAGAATATAAATTATACGAAGAGAGAGAGAGAGAAAGAGAGAGAGAGAGAACGCTTCATTTGCATATTCAAAATTAGAAAATAAAATAAAAAGAAACTTATTAGTTTCCTGTTCCCAGACTGGAATGAATTTTATAATACGAAGCGGATGTGTAGTGCTAGCGAAGTAGCTGTTAGCGGTTCACAGCGGAAGTTAGCGTATTTTATTGTGAAGAGAAAAAAAAAAATATTCACAAATAAATTAGATGGAAACGCAAAAAAAGAGATGGTAATTCAAGTTCAAATGTTTGGTTACTGTTTAAAAAACGTCTGTACATTTGAAAATATTGTGAATGAATAGGGCTGAAAATTTGACACGATAGCTCTGCATTAGTTCATTCATAAAATACTGTTTAAAAAAACATCTGTACATTTGAAAATATTGTGAATGAATAGGGCTGAAAATTTGACACGATAGCTCTGCATTAGTTCATTCATAAAATACTGTTTAAAAAAACATCTGTACATTTGAAAATATTGTGAATGAATAGGGCTGAAAATTTAACACGATTGCTCTGCATTAGTTCATTCATAAAATACTGTTTAAAAAAACGTCTGTAAATTTGAAAATATTGTGAATGAATAGGGCTGAAAATTTGACACGATAGCTCTGCATTAGTTCATTCATAAAATTACTGTTTTTTGAAGTAGCTTCAAAAATTTACATAGTTACTATAGCTCTATAATTTAACATCATCAAAAATTAATTTTTTTTTAATTTTATTTTTTTATATTTATTTATTTATTTACCTTTACATTAGTGTACATATACATATGTTATATCGTACATCAAGTAAATGTGATCTTCATTTAGTTATACACAGATTGTAGGCTGAATCCTGGAGGATCCAGCGCCACAATCGGGAAGGCTTGCTGAGAGGGGCCCCAGCCAATAATGGAACTCTCTAGAGGTTGGAAGGAAGTTTAGGAAATTGGTAAAAGGTCGCGGGGGGCCAACGTCTTTTCAGGTGTTGTGGAGGACTGTCAGGATGGGTTGTTGTGTGGATAAGGCTTGTGCTGTGGGATTAGGATGTATGGTTTAGGCCTGATATGGAAATTAAGGAAGCCGTCATTGACAAAAGGGATATGAGGTCTGTATGGAGAGTTAAATTGGATACATAATAAGGAGCGTCGACGATATGCCGAAGGACTTTAGGATTAGAAAGGATTGGATTCTTTGGAAGTTGGAAGGTTTCGCAGAGCCCCACAGCTCAGCTTCGCACGTCCAGATGGGTCTTTGCAGTGGGGGGAGGAAAAACCAAGGCCTGTGAGAGCTTTACCCAAGAATCACTCTCCAGAATTAAGAGTCTGAATAAAAGGACGAGGTCTGGAGGGTTAGCTTTAGAGTGAAGGGAGCCACAATAGATCCAAAGGAGTCGCAAAAGGCGTAGGCCTTAAGGGACGCCCTATTAGAATCATATCTTAAGAGATGTGAAGAGATCAGTATGAATGGTGCGGTTAGAAATGTAATATGGAGCATTCAAGATTTTCCCTAACATTTTGGACGGCAGTGCCTGTACGGGTTTGGAGTCAGAGGGTACGATTGAGCCCCACACTGCTGCTCTGGATGTCCATATCAGTTTTTACAGTGTCAGTTTGTAGATTGTTAGTTTTTTGAGACAAGTTTGTGGTTTAGTAAGTAGCTTGAAGTATCTGTTCACGTCTCTAGTCAACGTACACTCCTAAGTATCGTACTACGTCAGCTGGAAGAATAGTAATACCGTTCAGTTGTACTGTTGGGCACACTGATTTTGGTACTGAAAACGTAATGTTCACACATTTTTTGCTCATTTATAAAAATAAAGTAATCAACTATTTTTTTAGGCGGGGCTTAACGTCCAACTACCAAATTAGGTGCCATGGACGGAGGCGACATACTTTACATACACATACTTCACTGTAAATTTCTTATATTAACCATTAAATAAAATCAAAGGCCTAGACCGGGGAATCCGAACCCACTAAACCAACAATACATCTTAGCTTTGCGGGTCTAGCCTATAACCGCCTTAAATTATTTAGTATAAATTTCTTATATAAACCATTAAATAAAATCCAAGGCCTATAGACCGGGGAATCCAAACCCACTAAGCCAACAATACATCTTAGCTTTGCGGGTCTAGCCTATAACCGCCTTAAATTATTTAGTATAAATTTCTTATATAAACCATTAAATAAAATCCAAGGCCTAGACCGGGGAATCCAAACCCACTAAACCAACAATACATCTTAGCTTTGCGGGTCTAGCCTATAACCGCCTTAAATTATTTAGTATAAATTTCTTATATAAAGCATTAAATAAAATCCAAGGCCTAGAGACCGGGGAATCCAAACCCACTAAACCAACAATACATCTTAGCTTTGCGGGTCTAGCCTATAACCGCCTTAAATTATTTAGTATAAATTTCTTATATAAACCATTAAATAAAATCCAAGGCCTAGACCGGGGAATCCAAACCCACTAAACCAACAATACATCTCAGCTTTGCGGGTCTAGCCTATAACCGCCTTAAATTATTTAGTATAAATTTCTTATATAAAGCATTAAATAAAATCCAAGGCGTAGAGACCGGGGGAATCGAAGCTACTAAACCAACAATACATATTAGCATTCCGGGTCTAGCCTATAACCGCCTTAAATTATTTAGTATAAATTTCTTATATAAACCATTAAATAAAATCCAAGGCCTAGACCGGGGAATCCGAACCCACTAAACCAACAATACATCTTAGCTTTGCGGGTCTAGCCTATAACCGCCTTAAATTATTTAGTATAAATTTCTTATATAAACCATTAAATAAAATCCAAGGCCTAGACCGGGGAATCCGAACCCACTAAACCAACAATACATCTTAGTTTTGCGGGTCTAGCCTATAACCGCCTTAAATTATTTAGTATAAATTTCTTATATAAACCATTAAATAAAATCCAAGGCCTAGAGACCGGGGGAATCCGAACCCACTAAACCAACAATACATCTTAGCTTTGCGGGTCTAGCCTATAACCGCCTTAAATTATTTAGTATAAATTTCTCATATTAACCATTAAATAAAATCTAAGGCGTAGAGTCCGGGGGAATCGAAGCTACTAAACCAACAATACATATTGGCATTGCGGGTCTCACCTCTCACCGCACAGCTAACGTGGCGCCCCTGCTCATTAATATTTATTTTCCACTTCCGGAACCATGTTTCGAGATGGTTAAAATGGAATTAATTCGCAAATTGTTTTTTGTTTTTAGTAAAAATGCCTACCTTCAAAAAATTACGCCACCAAAAATATTACAATAGGTACTCACCTGAAACAAAAAGAAAATACCAAAAATTAATTATGTTTGTTAAAATTTTCTTTTGGAGGGGGGGCTGTTGGCAATTTCAGAGCCAGCTTTACTCAGATTTTCATCTAAGAAGGTTAATAAAAATAAATATAACCTTAAAAATTAAATAAATAAAGTAATAAATTATTAAACAATACAAAAACTGGAAAATTGTGAATTTTATTGAAAACGTAAACAAGCAAAACATTTTCTTTTTTTCTTCGGCTCTTTCTCTCTCTCTCTCTCTCTATCAATCCCTCTCTTTTTTCTCCAACTTCTTTGTTCCTCTTCTTGGTTAAAAGCAAAATGGAAAAAAAGATGACACAGGACAAAAAAGAAATCACTTAAATTAAAGAATTACTATTCAATGTCCGTGACCTTTGCTGCCGACAACTGGATTATCCCAGGTATACCAACCAACTTTTATAAATACGTATATATTTATATTATATATACAAAAAAAAAAAAATTATAAATAAAATAAATACAAATGAGTAGTAGTCTTCCTGGCTTAATAAATAAATAAATAAATAAATAAGATGTGAATAAAGAGTAGGAGTTTAAGAATGAATGTGTGATATAAATGCAGGAGAGTTTGAGAAAGAAAGAGCATGTGAGCGAGATAGAAAATAGTAATTTCCATTTCTGTCTGTGTTTGTTCGTTCAGAGTTCCCGCCAACATTCCGCAGCGTCTACATATAAAAGTAATGGATTAAAAAATTAATAAAAAAAAACTAACTAACTAAATACAAAAGTTAGCCTTACTGCTACATTATTTCTTCTGCATAAATTATGGATTCATTCCTCTTTTGGGGGGGGGGAGGGTGATGGTGGGGGGTCCCTGTTCCCAACTCCACACAAAATAAAATTTTAAGCGTATTTGCTTGAATTTTTGTAGGTGTAAAATCAGTACTTTAGCCTGATTTCACCTTTTTGGAATTAAGTAAGAAGTATAAATGAAAATATGGTTAGGTTGGTAGTGCTGGATAATATCCTCTGATTTAAGGAGTAACTTCCGTTCCAAAAAGCGAAAGGCCCTTGGTCACAGTGTTTACCATTATGACCTTTCGATTTCCCTCTGGCTCTGGCTCAACAATAGAAACCGCCTACTCGTTAACTTTGATAGGATACTCCCGTGAAAACTTTCATCCTTCTAATTAGCATCATTAGGCCTTAAATTCATTGATTTTTGCCTCAGTTTTCTAGGCACGCATCAGAAGGTTTCCAGTCTCTTGAGAAGAATTAAAAGCCACTTCCGTCCGTTTTCCAAATAAGTGTGCTGGATTTATTTAGTTTTTGAATCGCTATACGAAGTTCAAATAAAAATTGTAGCAGCTTTTATTTTCAAGGAAATCTTATTATACATCTATTCTAG
The DNA here is from genome assembly GCF_049639745.1 of Rhodnius prolixus. Lineage (NCBI taxonomy): Eukaryota > Metazoa > Arthropoda > Insecta > Hemiptera > Reduviidae > Rhodnius > Rhodnius prolixus. Next base: position 57,123,685 of record NW_027411592.1, on the reverse strand, counting down.
TAAAGTCGCACTTCCGATTTTCTTCGAGTTTAATCTCAAACGAGAGAAAGTTGAAATTAGTCACAGTTAGTACTCGAGAATTTCAGTAAGAGTTACTCGAGTTTGTGTGTACAACTGATTACTTTCTCTTTAATTGAGAAATAAACAATTAATATTTATCTTATTATTTATTTATTTAATTGTTCACATAAAAGATATTCGGCCCTCCTAAAATGGGGGAAATAAGTAAATGGGCAGCTATTCGATTGTATCCATCGTCAAAGGTAGATTGATCAGTTTTGTGTAAAGATTTCTGACTTCACTTACGTCTCTATTACCTCTCGCAGTACATTAGCTGAACTGACGTTACTAGTCAGTTCTTCTGAAGGCGTGGGGTAAAACTCCCCAAATAGGTGAGTTAATTGCTCTGGGATGGTGTACGATGAGAGATGTGATTATAGGAATTGATAGATTTTTTTTTCATATAACAGCGACAGGATTACTAAGGATGACTGAGGTAAAGAATGCTAAGTTATCTGTGGATGGTTATACGAGGGTCGTTTGAAAAGTCCGTGCAAAGTCAGAGAGATAGCACTACTGGCGCGTATCGAGGTTATGTTTAGTTAGTAGCATCTCTTGGAAGAACACACACCAAGTTTCAGCCAGATCGGTCTATTTCTTTTTGTTTGGCATTCGTTTGAATCGAGGAAGTCGAGTGATTTTCAAAAAATGGACGAAAAAGAATTTCGTGTGTTGATTAAACCCTACTTTATGAAAGGCAAAACGCCTCAGGAGACTAAAGAGAATCTTGATAAACATTATGGTGTCTCTGCACCTTCGATTAGAACAGTTTATAAGTGGTTTCAAAATTTTCGGAGTGGCCATATGGGCACAAGTGACGCTGAACGTTCTGGACGCCCTGTTGTGGTTACTACTCCAGAAATCATTGATAAAATCCATGATATGGTGATGGATGACAGAAGAGTGAAGGTGCGTGAGATTGCTAGCGCTGTGGGCATCTCGAATGAACGGGTACATAATATTTTGCATCAACATTTGGACCATGACAAAGCTATCCGCAAGATGGGTGCCGCGATTGCTCACGCTTGACCAAAAACGAAATCGTGTGAAGTGTTGGCAAGGACGGTTTGCAGCTGTTCCAGAAGAATCCGCAGGACTTTGAGCGTCGTTTCGTCACTGTGGATGAAACATGGATACATCACTACACTCCTGAGACCAAAGAACAATCTAAACAATGGGTTACCAAGGGGAAATCTGCGCCAAAAAAGGCGAAGACCGTTCCTTCGGCCGGAAAGATTATGGCGACTGTCTTTTGGTATTCGCAAGGAATAATCTTCATCGACTATCTGGAAAAGTGTAAAACTATTACAGGTGCATATTATTGGACCGTTTGAAAACCGAGCTGCAAGAAAAACGCCCACGATTGGCCCACAAAAAAGTCCTTTTCCATCACGACAACGCACCAGCTCACACCTCAGCAGTTGTGGTCGCAAAATTAATGGAAATAGGGTTCCAACTCGTTTCACATCCCCCCTATTCTCCAGACTTGGCTCCCTCGGACTACTATTTGTTCCCCAATATGAAGAAATGGCTGGCGGGAAAAAGATTTTATTCAAACGAGGAGGTAATTGCAGAAACGAATGGCTATTTTTCAGACTTGGACAAATCCTATTATTCGGAAGGGATCAACAAACTAGAGCAGCGTTGGACGAAGTGTATAAGCCTAAAAGGAGACTATGTTGAAAAATAAAAAAGGTTTATCCCAAAAAATTAATTAGTTTTTATTTTTGCACGGACTTTTCAAACGACCCTCGTATTGGAAACTTAGAAGGAAGAACTAACAATAAAAAACAATAGAAACAGAACCAAAAATAAGAAAACAGTGAACGACATAAGTATAGTATTGATAAGCACAAGATTGTAGAGTTACTGTTGGACATGCTCGAATGTAGCATTCAGATTAACTGCAACAAGTACATTGGGCGTATGGAATAGAGCTGTGGGGTTCATCCAAACGCTCAAAACTCCAAAGGATTCAATCGCTACAATCTACGAGGGTGGTTTGAAAAGTTCTCGAAATCACCGCTAGAAGTCTGCGATAGAGCAACGAGGTTCCCGCTCAATAATCACCCATCCTTTGTGAGTGAACACGTGGCGCGTCAGTGCTCTTGCTGCAGGAGAGTGGTAGTGACGACTTTTCGTTCTTGTTCTCGCGTAGTGATTAGTGACAATGGAAAAAACTGAGATTCGAACAGTGTGATTAAGTACTTTGTAAAGAAAGGTATGAAAGCAAAAGAAATTCATGCCGACTTTCAGAACACACTGGGGGACTCTGCTCCTTCATATTCAACTCAAGTGGACCAGCGAGTTTAAATTTTGGTCGTGAGAGCTTAGATGATTATCCGCGTAGTGGATAGACCAAAAAGTGCTACGACCCCAGAATTTATCGCAAAAGTCATAAAAAAAGGTCATGGAGGATCGTCGACTGAAAGTGCGAGAGATTGCTGAAGCTGTATGGATGTCATCTGAACAGGTATATCACATTTTAACCGAAAATGTGAAAAAATTATCCGCAAGATGGGTGCCGCGGCTCTTGACATTGGACCAGATTGGAAATGTCCGAACAAAGTCTGGCCCGTTTTAAGCGCAACCAATAAGATTTTTTGCGCCGGTTTGTGACTACAGATGAAACTTGGGTCCACTACTATACCCCAGAGACAAAACTCGTAACATAAAATACTTCGAACTATTGTAAAACGCTCCATTTTATGTCTCCCAACCTGGACTATACATACTGACCTTAACATTCCTTTTGCATGGGCATGGCAACGGATAGCCTGTGTAGGTTTTGTCAGGAAGAAGAGGAGACGGCACTGCATGTGGTATGTCAGTGCGAGGGGCTGGTCTGGCTAAGGTACCGCCTCTTTGGCAAAGAGAAGCTGGTGCCAACAAGCCTCAGCCAGGGCCCTCTCTCGGACCTATTAAGGCTTTTAAGGCAAGCAGGACTCGAGAGGGTGCTCTGATGGCAGGTGCTCTGATTGACCACCTGGGAGCCCCCCCCAATTCCATAGTTCGGTTAAGGACAGGATAGGGGGAGGGTCTCCAACTAAGGGGGTGCCACAATAAATCCTTGGGATGTCGCGGTGGCGTAGGCTGAATAGCCAATTCCCCCGGTAGAATCTATCTATCTAACATTCCTTTTATCGCAGAAGTTGCTGAAAACACGATACAGAAAAACTCTACTACAGCCTACAAGCTCATGCAAATCCTCTAGCTCCAAAATCTTTCTTCTAGAACTCTTCCTGATAACCCGGGGACAAGACGTCTTAAAAGACAGTGTGGCCTCGTGATCTCCTTTCAAGTGAAGAGAGTGGGACTAACAGCCTAATGTTTTGGAGTGTTACCACTGCGGTAACTTCTCCACTCGTTTACTTTACTGTTCACTGTTATCATTGTTACTTACAGCGCTAATGCGCTGATTGTAGCACAATAAATGCAAGAAAAAAAAAATATATATAATCTAAGTTAAGAGAAACGTCGTGCGAGGGTTTATAGCAGGATTTCGAAAGCTCTTATTTTTTTCCCTTTGTACAGCTTTTTAAATGTAAACAACATTCTTCCCTTTGTTTATAAATAATTTTATCCAAATTCCTTATCTTAATTTTAGAAGAATTTACAAGTAAAGAAAAAGAAATAAAAGCTCACGCTATAGCACATAAACCAGTTGAATTGCAGGAAGAATAAAAGAGAAATATGGTTTTGGCTAGAAGAATAATGGGAAAACCTGAAGCAACCAATAATAAAAAGAAAACAAAAGAACAGAAACTTAAGTAGAACTCTTAATAATAAAAAACTGCAGTCTAAAAATAATGATTCACTAATACATTATACTACTTCTTTTTTTTTCCTAGTTGCACTTGATGTTGCAATAGCAGTAAAAGGGGGAAGTGGAGAGAGAGAAGAAGATGGCAAAAATGCAAGGATAAACAATAAGGAAAATATCATACGTAATTTTCCCATAGCAACAAATAAATCGAATAGATTTTCGATTCATGTTTCCTCTAATACAATCGAATAGTTGCCCATTTACTTACTTCCCTCATTTTAGGAGGGCCGAATATCTTTTATGTGAACAATTAAATAAATAAATAATAAGATAAATATTAATTGTTTATTTCTCAATTAAAGAGAAAGTAATCAGTTGTACACACAAACTCGAGTAACTCTTACTGAAATTCTCGAGTACTAACTGTGACTAATTTCAACTTTCTCTCGTTTGAGATTAAACTCGAAGAAAACCGGAAATGCGACTTTACTAGAATAGATTTTCCCACATAATAAGCTTTCCCTGAAAATAAAAGCTCCAACAATTTTTATTCGAACTTCGTATAGCGATTCAAAAACTAAATAAATTCGGTACATTTATTTGGAAAACGGACGGAAGTGGCCCCGGGGAATTTTCTTGTAATTCCTCTCAAGAGAACGAAAACCTTCTGATGCGTGCCTAGGAAACTGAGGCAAAAATCAGTGAATTTAAGGCGTAATGATGCTAATCAGAAGGATGAATGTTTTCACGGGAGTATCCTATCAAAGTTAACGAGTAGGCGGTTTCTATTGTTGAGCCAGAGCCAGAGGGAAATCGAAAGGTCGTAATGGTAAACACTGTGACCTATATGACCAAGGCAGATGAACGGGCCTTTTCGCTTTTTAAATGGAAGGTACTCCGTAGAATCTATGTTCCTACACGCGATGGACCGAATTGAAGAAGTAGGGGGGGAAAAAACAGGAATGGTACACTCCGTTCACGGATCCAGATATAGTAAAAGTAATAAAGCTTGGTAGACAGCGATGGGCAGGACACCTAGCTAGGATGAGTGGAAGATGAGATTCCTAAGAAAATGCTGGAAGGAAACATGCAAGGAGATCCAGTTGGGTAGGCAGACCAAAGCTCCGCTGGGAGGCTGATAGTGTGGAAAAAGGATGCTGCATCTATGTTAGGATTTCAAAATTGGAGGGCGGCTGTGCAGGAAAGAGACGCCTGGCGGGCACAAGGAGGAACCTTGAGGAGGCCCAAGACTCTAGAGTTGTAGCGCCAGTTAAGAAGAAGAAGAAGAAACATTGTGACCAGGACACTTCAGGATCAGTGAAACTTGCTGGCTTTCTGATCGATGGTGGACATCGATTTACGATCATAAATTTTTCTGAGCGTTAATTCAATTCAGATCAAAACTACGCTAACAATACGCTGCTGAATACTTTGTAACCTGTATACTGGTTCAGTTTGACAAAATATAGCTTTTTTTTTTCTTAGATGGCATTAAAATATATGTCATTCTAAGTTTAAGTAGATATAATTCATGCATTTAAAAGGTGGAAAAGACTTAAAAACTTCGTAAAGTATTCGTTTGTGTGCTTTGGATTGACATTCAGGATAGCTAACGCATACATTATTCAGGATGTAAATGTCTGAGATCCTGTTATAGAGTTAAACAAATGTGCTCCTTTTCCTTCCTGAAGTGATTTCTTTTCTAAAAAGAAACCTTCCCCCCACCACCCACAAATTGATTTAGAAAGCATTTAACACAGTTCCGGAAACCAAATAAGAAGAAGATATCCGAGATCCATTAGAACGGAAGCGCTAGGACAGGAGAAGACAGTCGTCTACACATTACTTTCAAACCTTTAGAATCCAGTAGCGCAGCCCTAAATCCCTAAGCCAGCACAGCCTTCTTATCTAAACATCAACCTTAAGACCCTGTTCAATTTTACGTTAAAGCTCAACAAGGATCAACTATTTAGTGCTTTTCACTAAAGTCCCTTCTAATCCTGGTCCCCGAGATCTTCCCAGTATCTTTACACCTGTTGTCTGCAGTTGGTGGAAACATAATAGGAGAATCTTATGTGAGAAAATAGGTTTTTAATATTATTCAACAATTTTAGGAGCATCTTAAGTGAATTTAAATTGGGATACTTGTTTCTTATAATGAAATAAAGTGAGTTCACAAACAATTTAAATTTTGGTAAGATTTAAATTCAAGATTCTCTTATTGTGGCGTTCAATTTGAATTTAAAAAAAAAACCAGTCTGAGCAACCGGTATAACAACTTAAGAAATCAGTTACTATGAAGCTACGAGATATTGGAGGAGGCGTACATATTCTGCGTAGTATCGACCTAATATCCTGATATATCTGGGAATGAACCAGGTTTTCATGGTGTTCCTGCACCAATAAGCACGCACAATAGATCTTATATAGGTAGCAATGCATTTTATATTGCCCCAATTTTATATATATATATATATATATATATATATATATCTTCACACACATATACACAAACAATGCGCTAATTTCTTGGATGGATCTATCCACGGGGCCTAAAACTTATATTTCCGGTAAAAACCCTAATTTCAAAAAATTGACGCGATCTCAGTATTTCCTGTTACTGGGAGAGTAAAAGCAAAAAAGGTTCACTACGCAGGTTCACATAAAAAGTCAGGTTGAGAAGCAGGTTACAAAGTATTAAGCAGGTAAAAATGCACATTCCTCAGATCTGCAGCAAGTTTTGTTTAAAGAGACGTTTTACTATTTGATTTCCATTTGTTGTAATTGATTAAAAATTATTCTCTATTTTTTTATAGATTATTTGAATGCAAGAAGAAATACTGTTTATGAGTGGGGCTAGACTAGGAGCTAATTTTAGGATCTAAATAGTTATTTACGTTCCAAAACCTTTCTAGTTGTATTTAACTCTCAACCAACAGGGATATTTCCACTAAAATCTAAATTATGTCTCTACGTAAAAAGAAACAATATTATGAAAACAGTAGAATTAGAACCAAAATAAAGTGAAGTATTAAAGATGGGCAATTAAAAAAAAAACGCAAACAGTGAAATGACAAAGGTTGAAGCCATAAGCGCCAAGAATGTAGAGTTCATTTGCTAATGTTTCAACCTGCTTGAAAGTAGCATTCAGATTAACTGCAACAAGTACATTGCCACTTTTAGCCGAGCGGTTAAGAGACTAGACCCGCAATGCTAAGATGTGTTGTTGGTTTAGTGGGTTCGGTTTCCCCACGGTCTAGGCTTTGGATTTTATATGGTTAATAAGAGAAATTTATAGTAAAGTAAGTTAGACGGTTAAGAGACTAGACCCGCAATGCTAAGATGTATTGTTGGTTTAGTGGGTTCGATTCCCGGTGTCTAGGCCTTGGATTCTATTTAATGTGTTAATATGAGAAATTTATAGTAAAGTATGTTTGCTAATCGCCTCCGTCCACGGCACCTAATTGGCAGTAGGGCATAAAGCATATCAACATCTGGGAAGTTCTTTTATTATTATTATTATTATTGAACAGCCATTCTAAGAACAGTGTTTTCGACATTGCAGACTATCCGGTCCATTGTTCACTAACGTACAGTGAGCTGTAAGGGGCTCTTAAAAAAGCAAAAGAAATCTAAGTGCTGAATTGGAAGATCTGGACAAAAGTTGGAATCTCCGGGTAGAAGTCCATTGCACCAACAAAACACTAAAGCTACTCAGAGCTACACTCTACAGATCTCTTCGCTTGTATACAGAGTATACTTGGGCATGCCTTGTTGACCAACATTATGTCCTGACAATCGAATGATTTATTTATATTCTAGTGATAAATGAAACGAAGTAAGAAGAAAGAGAAGAAGAAATGATAAAGAATCGTGCTCATGGCAAAAAATATTAAGGAGAACTAGAAAAAAACTGAGCTGACACACCAAGTCTGTACTACAGCTTCACCAACGTGCACTCGATGGGGGAAAAATTAAATTATATATATAGGAAGAGTGAAAGAAGAATCTAGAAACAAACGTAGAAGGATGGCTCCCCTTCTTTGGGGAAGGGAATTCTATATATATAGAGTTGTAGAGGGCGCACTCAGTAAGACGGGCATGTTTTAGTTGAAAGAAAGAGGGGTGTCTTTACTTGGATCTGAACTGAAGACCCAGAGAAGGATGGAGTTTTCCATCTCTGGTAGATCTCCTGTGCGTACACTTCATTCCAATTCCTCTCTCTCTCTCTCTCTCTCTCTCTCTCTCTCTCTCTGTGCAGAGCCGCTTTACCTTCTCTCTTCTTACCCCATATCTCCTCCTGGCCTTTCTCCTGGTACACGAAAGACTGGGAGCATCAGTAGAGTGTAAGGGAATAACTACAACCAGCCCTTGTGTCTACCTAGCACTAGCACAACACTAACACAAATATTATGTTCTTATGTATTCCTTTTCTAACATTGCACACACAAAACACATACAGACGTACGTATACGAAGAGGAAGCCCGCGAAGCCTGCCCTTACACACGCACACTCATCCAGGATTTCAACAATACACAAGCTCACAACCAAGCCTCAGTGAAGGCCTTTCTCATTGCACAAAATAGACTGGAGGAAGACCCTGGTCGTCGTGAAGAAAAAAAAAAAGAAGAAGAAGGCAGATTTTTGTGAAGTCAGAGCACGTTGCACGTTCACAACGGCATCTCCTTCGGGGTATGTACGTTCCTGGAGGAAGTAGAACCCAATCAATATAAAGAATGGATGGTAAGAACGCTGCACAGTACTGTACGTGTGTTGGTAGTTTGAGACGATGAAGAAGTTGAGGAGCCACTTTTTTTTTTTTTTGGGGCGGATAGGAGAGAGTCGTAATATGCCAATATCCATCTTTTACTTTCATCCACTGCCAAGGAGACAGTGACGAAAGAAAAGACATTGTTTATTTATATTTTCTGTTCCTTCTACACGTTTATCTATGACAGACGTGTTATGTCGGGTATATATAGGATAAATTCAAAGTGTGTCACCAGGGATACACAAGCAATCCCTAGGAGAAAGAGGAAAATTCTTTTGTGAGAACCCATTACTCACAGAAGAGAAGAAAAAAAGAGATGGAAAAACAAAATGGATTGTATTATTCAGACGAATTCTTTTTCACTATATTTTTTACAAAATTTTCTCATGATTGATATTATTAGAACTGCTTTCACATCAATTTATCAAGGGATTTTTTTTTCCATCAATTGATTGGTTGATTGAAGAGAGAATGGTGACTTTATATGGCGCGAAACTCACGGTGACTTAAGTGATCTACTTGTGGTTCGTTCCTGTAAAGCCCAGTGTTCAATCGAGGTAAGAAGAATATAGGATACGCTGAAGTAATGTCTGGAGAAAGAGAGAGAAGAAGTAGAGATAACTAGAGCATTTTGGACGGAGAAGAGTAAAAAGTAAATATTGCAACTGATTAGGAAGACGTAGACAGAAGAGAGCATTCTTGATTTAAGAAGAAATCTTCGAAACTAGGATTCATTGCAGCACTAAATCTTTGTTTTCGAGCCGCTGTGGATAAAGTAAAAAAAAGATAAAAGCCTCCTATTGAGAAGAGAAGGAGCGGAATATTAAGAAGAGGAATATGGTGCTGCTTGAGACGATGCTTTCTCATTCAAGTAACGAGAAAAAAAAAAAGGATTTAAAATTAAAACCTGATTTGGAAATAACCCTGTTACGAGGAACAAATAATTTATACGAGGGTCGTTTGAAAAGTGCGTGCAAAAATAAAAACTACTTAATTTTTTGGGGTAAACCTTTTTTATTTTTCAACATAGTCTCCTTTTAGGCTTATACACTTCGTCCAACGCTGCTCTAATTTGTTGATCCCTTCCGAATAATAGGATTTGTCCAAGTCTGAAAAATAGCCATTCGTTTCTGCAATCACCTCCTCGTTTAAATAAAATCTTTTTCCCGCCAGTCATTTCTTCATATTGGGGAACAAATAGTAGTCCGAGGGAGCCAAGTCTGGAGAATAGGGGGGATGTGAAACGAGTTGGAACCCTATTTCCATTAATTTTGCGACCACAACTGCTGAGGTGTGGGCTGGTGCGTTGTCGTGATGGAAAAGGACTTTTTTTGTGGGCCAATCGTGGGCGTTTTTCTTGCAGCTCGGTTTTCATACGGTCCAATAACGATGAATAATATGCACCTGTAATAGTTTTACCCTTTTCCAGATAGTCGATGAGGATTATTCCTTGCGAATCCCAAAAGACAGGAAATCTTTCCGGCCGAAGGAACGGTCTTCGCCTTTTTTGGCGCAGATTCCCCCTTGGTAACCCATTGTTTAGATTGTTCTTTGGTCTCAGGAGTGTAGTGATGTATCCATGTTTCATCCACAGTGACGAAACGACGCTTAAAGTCCTGCGGATTCTTCTGGAACAGTTGCAAACCGTCCTTGCAACACTTTACACGATTTCGTTTTTGGTCAAGCGTGAGCAATCGCGGCACCCATCTTGCGCATAGCTTTGTCATGTCCAAATGTTGATGCAAAATATTATGTACCCGTTCATTCGAGATGCCCACAGCACTAGCAATCTCACGCACCTTCATCTCTTCTGTCATCCATCACGGATATCATGGATTTTATCAATGATTTCTGGAGTAGTAACCTCAACAGGGCGTCCAGAACGTTCAGCGTCACTTGTGCCCATATGGCCACTCCGAAAATTTTGAAACCACTTATAAACTGTTCTAATCGAAGGTGCAGCGTCACCATAATGTTTATCAAGCTTCTCTTTAGTCTCCTGAGGCGTTTTGCCTTTCATAAAGTAGTGTTTAATCAACACACGAAATTCTTTTTCGTCCATTTTTTGAAAATCACTCGACTTCCTCGATTCAAACGAATGCCAAACACAAAGAAATAGACCGATCTGGCTGAAAGTTGGTGTGTGTTCTTCCAAGAGATGCTACTAACTAAACATAACCTCTTAAACGACCCTCGTACTAGAATAACGCGAGCTTAAACCTAACATAAATTACGATTAAACTACAGGGACTTCCGGTCTTTAGATTTCCTCTTCAGCACACTGCCTGGTGATGGCGTTAACAAGAGAACATTGAACAGAGGTCGGCAGTAAGCGCTGAATGAAGCTTCCGGCCGCCAATGACTCGCCTTAAATTAAAAGAATAAGATGAAAGGAAATAATTATAAAAACTATAATTAATTATATTTATCCGCTACGGCTATACTAACCATATCCGGTATGATTTTATAGACATTTCTCGCGTAAAAAAAAATAACTAAACTTTGTAAAAACTATTTTTTTCTAACCAAAAAAAGTCGTTTAAAACCAAATTTTTCACTGAAAACAGAAAAAAAAAATCTACTCAATCTAAAAAAACAAAGATTTTCTTGAAAATTGGTTCCAACGATTTTTCTTTTAACTTCGTACACAATTTTCCCACTTATGCTTTTTATGGTAGCAGCGCTGTATCAGACAGGGGAAGTTTATCAGGTGATTCGAGGCAGAAAATTAAAAAATAATTATACTCTTTGTGGACGAGGCCAAACATCAAGAACAAGTGGGTATTTGCATCACGATAATGCTCCTTGTACAGAATGGACCAAGGTAGAGCACGTCGCATCGCCTATGAAGGGCATCCCGGAGGCAGAAAGCCTAGCGGGAGGCCAAGACTGAGGTGGTTGAACAAGGTGGAGGAGGACCTCTCCAAGTTAAATGCGGGAGGATGGAAAAGGAAAGCGAGTGATAGAACGGCTTGGAGTGAATTGTTGAAGGAGGCCAAAGGCCCTACAAGGGCTGTAGAGCCATGGAGTAAGTAAGTAAATGCTCCTTGTCCCGTAGCAATTTCAATAAACCAAGAGTTTTTGGCCAGTAAAAACATTCCTGACTTGAGTCCTTGTGACTTTTTTTTTTTCTCTTCCCGAAGTTGGAAAATCACCTCAAGGGAACAGTCATTTTGGGACAGTCGGAAAACATTCAAACGGCTGTAACCGAGACGAGATGAAGGCTATTCCAGTATCGGAGTATTCGAGCACTGCTATGAGGAGTGGAAGAAACGTCTCCCAGCGCTGTGTGGCTTCAGTAGGAAGTTATTTTGAAGGTGACAATATAGAATTGTAATTGTAATTCTTTTTGTATAAAATTTTTTTTAAAAAATCAGTCTCATTGCTTAATTTACAGACCTCGTATAATGGTTATGGGCGTAGACTTGGTAAAGAGGAGACAAAAACTATCATTTTACATCAGATTTTCTTCCCATTATCAAACAAATATAAACAATCAATAGCGGAAACAGGAAAACAGAATAATTAAACCCAAGAGCAAAAAAAAAATATTTCTTAAAATATGTAAAACATTTTAGTCTAAGAATTATACTGGGACTCGAACGTAGTAGTTTAAAAATAACACTAACAGAAATAGACCAATGAAAAACAATATCCAGTTTAATGAGCTCCAATTAAAGAACAAAATTTGTTACAGTTTTAGTTTATGATAATTGATATTACTGTAATTTAAGTTCGTTTAAAGCACTAAAAATTACAGCCTAAAAATAAAATTTTCTCATATTTTTTAGTCCAAATTCAAAAAAAACTAACAGTGGAAAAAATAGAAGAAGTTTATTTTTAGTGCCTCAATGGAAATAAACATATTATGTTAATAAAAAAAAAAACTAGCAGCTAAAAATGGGTGGGAGAAACAAACAGAAATCATGTTCACGACAATCTCTCGTTGCATTACTCTGAACGGTCACAACTTAAATTAAGCCCAACATTAAGCTTCGTTAAAAAAAAAATGAATATATAAAAGTGCCAACTTACAAGAAAATCGTAGCAGCCATTATCCCGGAAATCTCAACAAAAAAAAAAAAATCTGGTGACAAGAAAAACGTACAAAACTTTCTCTTACTCCTACTCCGGAACATTAAAAAAAAAAAGACTACTACGAGCCGTTTTCGAGAAAATCCTTTAAAAAAAAAAAACGGAAAAATCTTTTCAGTAATGTGATTCACTTCCGGTAGACCGATTTAATTAAAATCAATTCTGCGATGTTGACAGATGTACAGACAAACACCGATCAATCTTTTATTGAAATTTGCGACTGCAACGGTTGTTGCAACAAGCAAATGTGATTTAATATATAGTGTCTTGATTGAAGATTGGAGAAGGCGCCCAATGGCGACACTCCATTAACGTGATCAGATCGCAATACTGTTATGAGGAGAGTAGGTCGCGGGGCCATCTTCTCTTCAATCTCCTTGGAGGATTGCCTGGTAATGTGGAAGAAGATAGGTGTGTTCAATTAGGGGATTAGGATGAGCTGCTGTAAAGGAATGAAATTTTGAAGAAACGAGTTTTAGTAAGGTCCGTTAATGAAAGGGATTTTGAAATCATTATGAATGGTGAGGTTAGAAATGTAGAGCGGAGCGTTAAGTAGTTTTCGTAGTATTTTTGATTGTTAAGTCTGGATGCGTAAAGAATTGAAACGTTTAGTCGATCCTCCATACTTCGATGCCGTATGACCCCAAATAGGTCGCAGTAACAACAGGTATAAGAGTCTTTTGTTTTGTAAGTTGAGTTTAGATCGTTTGTCCAAGTAGTCTGGCGAAAAGTTTTGAAACGTTGGTTAGTTTTTTGTCTTTTCAGCCTAGTCTGGGGGATACCATGTCATTCGTTTGTCCCAGGCACAGTCCAAGGTAGTGTACTTTGTCTACAGCTGGTACAGGAGTTTGGTTCAAGATGATGGGAGGTAGGATTTTACGTCTTTCAGTAAATACTATATATTTTGATTACGTAACGTTAAGTTTTGATTCCCTATTTGAAAAGCCAGTCCTGTAAGTGGTTGAATTGTGTTTGTAGAGCTCGTGTAGCGATAAGAGGATCGGAATGAGGAGATAAGATAGCAGTATCGTCAGCAAAGGTGGGAAAGAATGGTATTAGGATGTTGAGGTTACATCTGCTGTACATAAGGAGTAAAGAAGAGGATCTAGGACGCTGCCCTGAGGAACACCAGCTCCTGGCTAGATGGATATCAGAGTCTGCTGCGCCACAGTTGACTCTGAAAATATTGATCTTTTAGGTAGGATTTTAGGTAGCATTTGGTTAGTTTCTTGTCTTTTCCTGTCTAGTCTGGGGGAATTCCATGTCAACCGTTTGTCCCAGGTACAGTCCAAGATTAGCATACTTTGTCCACAGTTGGTACAGGAGTTTGGTTCAAGATGATGGAAGGTAGGATTTTTCGTCTTTGAGTAAATACTATATATTTGGATTTCGTAACGTTAGTTTTGATTTGCCATTTGAAAAGCCAGTCCTGTAAGTGGTTGAATTGTTTGTAGAGCTCGTGTAGCGATATGAGGATCGGAATGAGGAGATAAGATAGCAGTATCGTCAGCAAAGGTGGGAAAGAATGGTATTAGGATGTTGAGGTTACATCTGCTGTATACAGGGTGTTCAGCATAAGACTACGGTAACTTCGGGAGGCGATTCTGGGCATCATTTGCAATAAAAAATTCCATATAAACTATGGCTCGATTCGGCTCCGTTTTATAGATATTTTTAATTTTATGTTTTTTCAAGGTGTTACTACTTTTTAGCAAAAAGATGTCTATATTTCTCAAACTATAAAAGCTACAGCTATTTTAATAAGCTCATTAGAAAGAAGGTTAAATTTCCTTTTAAATAAGCTAATTTGTATTCCAGAATAATAATTATAAGTATTTCACTTTGTGGCCCAAACATAAGAAATAGCAAGTTTCTAATTTTTTCCAAAAACTTTGACTTCATTTTTCTCAAAAACATTTCATATGAAAAAACCGTGCACTATTCGAATATAGTTCTTAAATTAATTAATTATTAAATTACACGTTTGCAAAAAATCGTACTGGATTTGATGATTCTGATCAGTTATATTCTTATGGTAGGTGAATTCCTTTCATAATGCCGACGCTGTTTTGAGGCCTACTTTTTTGCAATTAATCACAGATTTCTGCATCAATTTTTAACATAACCCTAATTATTGTATACCGTTCGAAAGGTGATCGTATGTAGATGTTTTTCCTGAATAGTGCACGGTTTTTTTCATATGAAATGTTTTTGAGAAAAATGAAGTCAAAGTTTTTGGAAAAAATTAGAAACTTGCTATTTCTTATGTTTGGGCCACAAAGTAAAATACTTATAATTATTATTCTGGAATACAAATTAGCTTATTTAAAAGGAAATTTAACCTTCTTTCTAATGAGCTTATTAAAATAGCTGTAGCTTTTATAGTTTGAGAAATATAGACATCTTTTTGCTAAAAAGTAGTAACACCTTGAAAAAACATAAAATTAAAAATATCTATAAAACGGAGCCGAATCGAGCCATAGTTTATATGGAATTTTTTGTTGCAAATGATGCCCAGAATCGCCTCCCGAAGTTACCGTAGTCTTATGCTGAACACCCTGTATAAGGAGTAAAGAAGAGGACCTAGGACACTGCCCTGAGGAACACCAGCTCCTGGCTAGATGGATATCAGAGTCTGCTGCGCCACAGTTGACACTGAAAATATTGATCTTTTAGGTAGGATTTTAGGTAGCGTTTGGTTAGTTTCTTGTCTTTTCCTGTCTAGTCTGGGGGAATTCCATGTCAACCGTTTGCTTCTAGGTACAGTCCAAGGGAGCATACTTTGCCCACAGTTGTTATAGGAATATGGTTCAAGATGATGGAAGGTAGGATTTTCCGTCTTAGAGTACATACTATATATTTTGATTTCGTAACGTTAGTTTTGATTCGCCATTTTTAAAATTAAAAGAAAAACAACTTATTGGGCTAAGCGGAGAATTTCTCTTTCAGATAATTGGCTATTATTTTACAGACACGTTTACACACACGTAAATCTTTGAATTTCCGCAGTTCAGGCACCAGGTGGTTTAGACTACATGATCAGTGGATAGTGCTCTCATTGAAAATCGGTGGCTTCCCCCACCCCTAATTGCACGATTCATCTCTAGATAGATACTGTTCTGTGATATGATGCTGTACGATAACACACACATATACGTACATTCATTTAGAAAACAAAACAAAGATAAAAAAATAAACCTGTGCTTGCAAAAACGTTTTTCTGCCCTGGTGGCGAGAGAGACAGAGAGAGAAACCCAATGTTTTATGGTTTAAATTCTAAAAAAAAAAACAGATAACGGAAGTTCAATGTGTAATACGGAAAAATACGAGTCAAAAAGTGTATGGAAAAGGTAGCAAATTTTGATGTAGGAAACAAAGGAAAATTAATAACAGAGTGATTACAAAGGGGGGTACTGGAGCCAATGAGAGATAGAGAAACAGGTGAAGTCGAATGGGTAGACAAGAGAGTGAAGTCGATTGATGGAAGAGATAGTAGTCGAATGGTAGAACTCTGGTTGCAATAAACACTGATCCAATTAGTAGACTTTTTTATACATAAAAAAAAAGAAAAAAAATAATGAAATCGAACGATCTGTAGTTAGGAGCAGGAAAATTGAGGTAACGAGAGAACGGAAGTGAGTAAAATTGGGGATGAGTTCAATTACAGGTCAATTGCGATTTCCCGCTGAAACGAGTTGTAAACCACATTTTTTTTAAAGTGTGTTTCAATTTTAACTTGTTTACCACCGCGTACCGGAATTACGTATTTACATGTCTGGGACAGGAAAGAATTAAATGGATTTTTTTTTTTTTCCGTATTGATAAAGCAAAACCAATGTATTTGTATTTTGGCCTGTCCGTTTGTTAGAGTGTACAAATATGCTTACGCCTGTAAGAGTATAAGGGACGAGTGTAAAAAAGTTAGTTTCAGGACTTACGGACATACATACCTACGAATGAGAACTTGCCACCAATGTGTGCAACTTGAAATATATAAAAAAAAAAAAAAAAATGCTAGGGTGGAAAACCAATTAGAAAGGATGACCATAAAAAAATAGAGAGAAGGGCTCTCGCAGAAGAGGGGCCAAGAAATAGAAGGCGAAGAGAGAAGAGTAGATAAGGTTAATCCATTAAAACGGGGAATAGGATGAGATGTAGAAACCAGGCGTAGTCAGCAAGCAAGCAAGGAAAGGGCGATGGAACACCCAGAACAGACGTGTGTGGTGGGTGTGGGTAGAACCCAGAATGAAGGGAGATAGAGATAGTGGGTTTTTGATACCACTATCCTAGGGGGACACTGTACCCATACAGGCATAAACATTACTGGGATGAAGTTCGTTTTTCCCCATTCACTTCCTTGAATCTAACACTGGAGAGAGAGAGAGAGAGAGAGAGAGGAAGTCCTCCAGTTCTTACAACGATCCTATGTGGATGGAACTTTACTTTTTTTTACTATATAAGAAATTCCGTTTCATGAACCCAACAACAGGATTAGCAAATATACTAACGCCTGCTACCTCTTTTTCGTCGTAGCATTCCTCCCAAATAAAACAAGGAAAGAATGCTCTTCCTTTTTTTTTTGCTCCCACCCCGCAGCCAACGAATGAAGCTGGAGGAAAAAGATCACCCGTTGGTCCGGAAAAGATGTTATCTCTTTATAAAGATATCTAACATAACATTTCCTGCCATGCTGCGATCGTGCGTATTAAAATAATTTCCTCATACGAAGTTTTTTGTTTTTTCTGTTTTCATAGCACAGAAAATCATCACACTTCCGATTTCCCCCCCCCCACCCAAAAAAAACAAAGATACTTAAAATCAGAAACCAACACAAACAAAAGCCAAAAAAAAAAGGAAGTGCTAGAAATGATATAATACATATCAAAGACAAAAAAAACTGTACAAAATTTCAAAAAACTGGCATAAACAACATAATACGCTAAATCACTTACAAAATACTTCGACAATTGGCAACACTGACTGCCTTCACAACCAAAAACACACGAAAAACAGCGCGCAAACTTAGTTCAATGAGCGGACAAGACAGAAGACACAATCAACCCTTTAATGATATCAAAAAATATTACATTGTCAATTAGGTAAATAATTTTTGTAAATTACGTTACATTATACGTATTCATTTTAATGTAATTTAATTTGTTAATACACCGTAAAATATGTTTCACAGCCCTGAAGATGACCCTAGTCCCTAGGTCGAAAGCTCGGCATAATACAAAAAAAAATAAATATAATGACTGAAATTGGCTTCAACCTATTTTTGTTTTAAATTCAATATTTTTAAAATTATATGAAAAAGAATTAGGCATCACGGTACCCGAGCGGTTATAGGCTAGACCCGCAATGCTAAGATGTATTGTTGGTTTAGTGGGTTCGATTCCCCAGTGCCTAGGCCTTGGATTTTATTTAATGGTTAATATGAGAACTTTACAGTAAAGTATGTTAGGCGGTTATAGGCTAGACCCGCAATGCTAAGCTGTATTGTTGGTTTAGTGGGTTCGATTCCCGGTGTCTAGGTATTGGATTTTATTTAATGAATAACAAAAGAAATTTACAGTAAAGTATATTAGGCTGTTAAGAGACTAGACCCGCAATGCTAAGCTGTATTGTTGGTTTAGTGGGTTCGATTCCCGGTGTCTAGGTCTTGGATTTTATTTAATGGTTAATATGAGAAATTTACAGTAAAGTATGTTTGCTAGTCGCCTCCGTCCACGACACCTAATTGGTAGTTGTACGTTAAGCCTCGCCTGAAAAAATAGGCGATAACTTTACTACTACTTACTACTATATGAAAAAGAATCAATCGATTAAACTATCGATTTCAAGATCATTAGCGATTTTCTGTAACTGCCGGTAAAGTGTTATTTTGCACTATAGAAGCCATGAAAGGACCTAATCCAAAAAAACAGTAATTTGGCCAATCGTTTACCTATGGCTGTGAAACCTGGTTACTGACCAAAGAAAATAATAAAAAGATTGGGAATATATGGGAAAGAAAACAGAAGAATAAATGGGGCCCCCTGGAGGGTTGAAGAGAATTGAGACTAGAGCAAGGCACAATGAATCTAATAAAAGATCACAGAGTGCAGAATATCTCAGATAAAATAAATAGAAAGCAATAGTGTAAAATCGAGAAAAATTAAAGGATTTTTTAAATCATTAGCATCAAGAAGAAGACACTATATTAGCTTAATGAAACTACAGAAGTGGGAGAAAGGTAGAACAACTTGCAAAACAGAAGAAAGAAGATATGAAATGCAAAAAGAATAAAAATGGTAGGCTGAATGACCCAACAGCCATGACCCAGATTTGAACACTCGACGTGACTCTCCTCCGTCGCAAATAGAAAGATAGAGAGAGAGAGATTGAGATCACGGCTCCTAAAGCTTTATTACAGCATAAGCTTTACATATTAAGCTTAGTTACCATATGTGCGTACAAACAGACATCTGTTTATTTCTATTCATACTTATTTTGGTTACCATCCTCTATCACGTAATTTGACTATGTAATATTTGGTAATTTTTGTTTTTGAAGCTTATTAAGTTGATTGGCTTTCACCTGATTTGGAATAATCGTTTAATCTCTACATACATGCGTAAGGCAAAAAAAAAAAAGCAAATCTACATCACTTTTTGAATCAAATAACACTTCATTCGAGAAAATAGGTTCACAAAACGATAATTTTAAATGATTACAAAACTTCCACTTAGTAGGTATAAGAGCAGAACGTCACTTTAATGTTACGTAAGGGGGAGCCCTAACCCTTTCATCCTGCCAAATTTTAATCCAAATCGGGCTAAGATTTACAGGAGTTATTAATAATAATAATTTTCGAGGAGGCCTTACATATAAGGGGGGGGCTAACTCCTTTTCCATATCGATTGTACAGCGTCGAGATTCCACAAAAGGAACATCTAAATTCCAAATCGAATGACACCTCATTCAGGAAAATCGGTTCACGCGTTTAGGAGCTACGTTGTTTACAAAAAAAAAGGTAAGAACAAGAACAATTTCTGAAAATGCCGTTTTTTGCCCAATTTTCAGCAACGTATTTCTCGAAATCTATTAGATCTATGTTGTTGCAAAAAATTGCAATTATAAAGGAGGATTTGGCCTATATTTTAAAGAAAATTTGGGAATTTTATCTTTTATAGAAAAAGAGAAAAAAATTGTTAAAGTTGGGTGTTTTTCAACGTTACGCTTTTTCATTCAGTTTTTGACAATCAACCCTTATATACTACAACTGTCCTACTGGACAGTTTTAATTATTGCCAATTTTAGTCAAGTTTTGTTCCCGGCAGGATTGAAAGCTGAGACTGAAATTGGCAATAATTTCTCAGTTCCCTTTGGAACAATGAATCAGTCGCCAAAAAAACCGATGAACAATACTTTATTTAAACATGTGATATCACATTTAAATTTATTCTTCTGTTTTAACCAGGCATTCATTCAAAACAAAAAATCTCATCTTTATTTTTTAATAAATCTATAAAAAAATAAATAATGTTATCCATTATTTGATATAATATTCCAAATATTTGTTATTTATTTAAATGTTCAAAAACAGTTTCTGGTTATATCGCAAAGAATTGTTGTGGTCCATTAAGGGATATTAAAATGAGTCTGTTTTTAGTTCTATTTTTTTTACATTCAAATTTAAATTGTCACTGCTTTTGGTGTCTGTGTGAGTGTGTTAATAAAGATAAAATACGAATCGATAGTTCGGGTTAAACGGTGGCGGATGTCTGGGTGCTAACCTGGCTGACTTCCACACTATACGTATCTATGGCTTAGTCCAGCTTATATGGGGGCATTCTTATTTTATCGCTAGTAATCGATAATTTGATATATCGATCGATCGATATTGATAGATAGATCGATCATTTGATCAGCTTATTTCAAATAGAGCTAAATTTATTTTTAAACTTCCGGTAAGTTACAGCTATCATTAACCTCCAAAACAAATATTTTCGGTTAAAAATTTTCTTTTAATTTATTAATTTGCTACTAACAAGTGGCAGAGGGACGTTATCAGTGAAACTGATGTAAGAAGTCTTCATCACTGGAGGAGATAAGCTGGCCAATGACTTTAGCCGGAGTGTCTTATCTTACTGGAGATGATCATAAGACTAACAGCCTTTCTGTTGACTGTAGAATGGATGTGGGAATCGACAGTATTGGCAAGATTTTTGAACAAGAGGATTTTGGGCAGAACGGAAGAGAGTCGAAAAAGTTTTCGATTCTTCAGATCTTTAGAGTAGTAAAGGAGGGTAGATAATGGTGCAGAATTCTTTATCTGACCGAAGTATTTCTTTCTCTTTCGTGAATTTTGAAAGTTTAGTTGAACTTAACAGTTCCAAGGAACTTAAGTCCAGATTCGGTATTAAGTATGCTGTTGGTATATATTATCAAGTCATCAGGATACCCACAAGTGGTAGCTACCGTCTATGGTAGCCACCTATGGATTGTGCGTGTCTGAAGTCATAGGGCATCCCCAGTCTATCGAACTAGGGAGGGGGAAAAGAGGAATCGTGTTTGGTCTTTATGGAAGGAAAAAGTTTCACGTCGGAGTCGGTGAAAATTAGACGTCATTCAAATACTTGGCTTAATTAGTAACCGGAAGCAAAAAAAAAAACATTAGTTTCAGACACACGCTTTTTCAATGATCTGAAAACCGGAAATAGTTCCGTTGTGCTTGATACGATGGTAGGGTGAATCTTATGACTTCAACTTCAGTCTTAAAAAGAAAAAAAAAAGCAAGTAAAGTGACATATCAACAGTAACACTACAACTACAACACACAACAACAACAAGTCGACCATTCTGAAGGATAACAACTACAAACATGTTGTTGGGGCTTTAGTTAAAACGGTTCACATCGTCTAGAATTTCCGTTCTCATATAAAATCATTCCCTGGTAACCAATTAAGAAACCCTTCATGAGAACCTCTAAGGCAACTCTATATATTAACGGAGAAGCTGGTATACTATATATACGAACATACATGCACATATATATAATGTAACAAGCTCAGGAGAGAGAGAAAGATAAAGAGAGTAAGAGAGAATAAATAAACACCCACGCTTCATGCACCACTCGACACTAAGTGACTTGACGTTACTCCTCCCAATATGAGAGTCACAAGAACTTGAAACACTGCCGCTGACATTTATTAACCAAGCCTAGGGACAAGGACTGGGATGTTCCCAAATGTGTGGTTTTAGCGCCTGTAATAAAATAGATTGGTGAGGGAAGCTAATCTTAATATGGAATTATTTTTTTTTTAAGTAAACACATACTGTTGGTAATTAGAATGATTTACTGCTCTGAAAAAGTAAACTTAATAAACTCATCAAGACAATATGTAAGAAGTAAAAAATGAATCTGGTTTGAACACTTAGAAGACGCCGAAGTTTACGTAATTTAATTTATAAGTTAGTAATCTTTTTTGAAGAAATAAATAACTACGCTAAAAAAATAAATAAAATCTTTAAATAAATGATTAGATATTTTAAAATAAATATACCTAATATATTAAAAATCTATTCTATTAAAAAGAAATGATGTAAACACCAACACTTCAATAATTTAAATAAAGTTACATTAGCAGAAACAGAATTTTCTCAACAATAATGGTGATAAAGGTAGATTCTATAAAACTATGGCAGATCAGTTACCTAGACAACCATGGTTTAAGGGGAACTGTCACTAATAAATGGGTTGTTACGACAATAAGCAGGCTGAGAGCGAACCACGCGGTGTGCGGATCGTATCTACACAGGATCAACAAAAGGTCCTCTCCTCTTTGCGTAGATTGCAATGAGGAGGAGGATTTCAAACATGTAATAATGATATGTCCACGTTATGTAGTTGGAAGGAAACGAATGTTTGACGATATATACAGGTATTTAGATGCACCATTTCGCTACGAAGACATTATAGTCTCCACCAACATTTATGTGCTTAAGTCGATAGCAGAGCTAGCAATGAAATATGAATGTATTTAAAAGTTATAGCCGATTAGAATGAATGGAAGAAAATGCTTAGAGAAGGATTACGGTGATTTTAATTTCGGTTAAGCTATAAGGATGGCAGGAGCACAGAGTGCTGCTCCATCCATTAGCAGTAGTTTATGTGAATAGCAGTATATAGTAGAGGGATGAATGTGTGAAGCGAATGTATTTGTAGGTAAGAATGGAGAGTGAGTGATATTCTAGTGATAAGCACCTAGACGATGCTGGCTGTATGGCGGAAGCCAATGCCCCCCCCAAAAAAAAAAAAAAAAATTCTCAACAAATATTCGCATTGAAGACGTCTGAGCCAAAAAAAACGTTTTTTTAAGAGAATAATTCATGTTTGACGACACATATACAGGTATTTAGATGCACCATTTCGCTAAGAAGACATAATATTCTCCACCAACGTCTATGTGCTTAAATCTATAGCAGAGCTAGCAATGAAGTATGAATGTATTTAAAAGTTATAGAATGAATGCAAGAAAATGATTAGAGAAGGATTACGGTGATTTTAATTTAGGTTAAGCTATAAGGATGGCAGGAACACAGAGTACTGATCCATCCATTAGTTGTAAGTTTGTATGTAAATAGTTGTATATAGTAGAGGGATGAATGTGTGAAGCGAATGTATTTATTAGTAAGAATGGAGAGTGAGTGATATTCTAGTGATAAGCGCCTAGACGATGCTGCCTGTACTCGTATACATAGACGATGCTGGCTGTACTCGTATACATAGACAATGCTGGCTGTATGGCGAATGCCAATGCCCCAAAAAAAAGGCAAAAAAAAATAATAATAATAATTCATGTTCTTGTATTTACAAAAAAAGGAAAACCAACTTTCCTGGTTTGGGACACGTTGTTTAGAATTGTGTTAGATCGGGGTGGATAAACTAGTTTATCGAGTCAAGAGCCAGAAGGTGGAAGACACTGTGGCCGCCCAAGAAGAACCTTGGAGGAAGAAGGTTTGGCGGGGGATGGAAATTCGATTGGAGAAGGGGGGGGGGGATGAATGAATTGGCAAGGGATAGAGATGAATGGAGAAGAAGCCTTGTAAAGGCCTCTCTACACTGTTCACACGGTAGTATTGGACTGGACTATGTATGTTTGTATGTACGAATCAGAACAACTCAAAACAAAAACAAAACAAAAAAAAATCGATATCAATGTGGAAACCGGAACAAAACGATTTGAATAAAATGTGTTGACCGTAAGTTTCCCGCCCGCCCCCAATTCCGGTTAACCAATCAAAAATAGCCTAAATCACGGAGCATTTTCATTAGACGTACATAATCATTTGACAGCTACTTATAGAAACATGTATATTTCCGGTAAAATATTCAACTACAACATTTTGAAGATCTCTACCAGATCGATAAAAGAAAATAAAAAAATTATTAAGAACAAAAAAAAAGCAGTACAAGTAAGAGCTATAAATGACGTAGGCTTTGATGCAACAAGTGTTACGATAGTGTACGTAGATTGTACACTCTTTTGTTTGTAGCAACGGAGTGAATAAGGACGTAGTCAAGTGAGTTGTAGTGGGGGGCCTGGCGAGACGGAAGGAAGTCGAGTCACTATGCTGATATATATATATATATATATATATATATATATATATATATATATATCTGCCTAATAGAGGATGTGTTTGTAAAATACTAACGGCTACTTCAAAAAAAGGAGAAGAAAATAATAACGTAGTAATGACAGGTTGTGGTGACGTAGTTGTTGTAATTAGGTCCTTCAAAGGGACTAACAGTGAAGTTACTATAGAAGTAGTACTAGTATTATGCATCTACGTTATTACAGTAATGAAATTCACTTTCATGTAACAAGATCAAACGTTTTCGAAGTTAATACTGATGCAACAGAATGTTTGGTTCATTTCATTCAAACTAATTTTATTAAATTGTGGATTGCAATCGCCTGGAAAAAAGTAAGCAATCACTTTATTCGCCTCATTCACATCAATGCACTTTAAAGCAACCAATGGCCCCTATCAGGTTAACTCAAGACTGGTATGGAACTGTCTGGGTGCCCTGGTGGAAATCAGTGACCAAAATAAGATTTTCTCTGGGTGTGGGTAGCCCCAGTCATTCAGGATATAAAAGAAGCAGCAGTTCTACTGGTCCCGTGAAGACGCTGCGGGAGATTTCGTTGGGCTGGAGCCCTATTTTGTGGGGTTTCCAAGTTTTACCTTAAGATTGGTGGCCATTAAATTGTGGCTGCCTGAGAAGGACTCAGGGGAGTGGGTGATGGTTGGCCGCCACCACTGGGCAGAGAGACAGGCGAAGGAGTTCATTGTGGGGCTATAACGGCCAAGGCTGACTGCAGATTTAATCCGTTAAGGCCGTGTGGATATTAGGATAATTGTAGGACTATTAATTGGCCACTGCAGGCTCAGAAAACACTTGCTTTGCATGAGCCCGGCAGATGTTAAGCCTCTGTAGGTTCTGTCAGGAGGAGGAGGAGGAAACGGCACTGGGTTGTGTCAGAGTGAGGGGCTTGTCTGGGCTAAGGATGTTACTTCTCGGGGAGGAAAAACCAAGGCCTGTGAGAGCTTTACCCAGGAGCCGCTCTCCTGATTAAACGGACAGGTCTGAGGTGGTGGGAGCTTCAGCAGATCCAAGGGGATCGCTGTGACGTAGGCCTTCAAGACCGCCCAGCTAGAATCTATCTATCTAAAGCTACCAATTCCCCCAAGAAATCTTTTGTATCAAATGTTTAGAACCAGGAAATGATTGGTGTCATTTTGAAGGAAATGAAAAATTTAGATTTCTAGAATGAAAGACTCCTACGAACTTTCTTTTTTTTCACATTTTAGATTATAAACATTTGCGCTCTATTTTATTTGTATTTTTGTCGCCTAACTAACCGACGGGTATCGTGAATGGAGGCGAATGGCGGTGGGCATAATACTCTTGCCGTTTTTAATCGCAGGAAGTGTGTCACCCAGTTCTTTTCATGCTACCTCTCTAGATCCAAACTGTGAGAGCCACACGAACTGCACCCTTGGTGATCCCCAGGACTGGTTCCAGGCCAATGAAAAGGAGTATTAGCTCCGTTTCCCTTAATCCCCGGTCGCCCATTCCAGTCGAACCTTATTGTGCCTGGCCAGTTGTTCCAGGGCCTTTTTTTTTTACATTCCCAAACCAGGGAAAACGTAGTTCTGAAGGAAGTAAGGGCCTTCAGAAGAAAAATAGAAAGTAATAAACCAAATCCATGAAAATAAAACCAATCTCAGTGTGTGTGGTAAACGATTTATGGAATAACATAAAAATTGAACTTGATGCGTAACTGGAAAAAAAAAGAGTTAAAGTTAAGAGAAAATAAAATGTTTAAAAAGAAAAACAAAACAAAACAAAAAAAAATTGAGAAAAAAGAGAAAAGCAAAAATGAAAACAAAATATTCTATTAATCTGATTGGTAAAACATGGGAACATTTTTATTGGACATTGCAACGTTCGGCTTCGTTAGCCAGGATTGGTTGGATCTGCACAAGCAATGGCGCATGCAATGAGCTTCCATGGTATATTAGCCAACCAACTTACACACAAACTCATACTGTAATAACAAAAAAAACAAGCACTTTACCTCTCTAAATCTGAATGCAATATAGTAACAAGTTTTGATCCAAAACGAGCACCAATAAAAAGCTCTTTCACACGATCTATAACGTTCCATGTACCCAGTCTAACTACAATCGTTATCCCTGAATCTCACTTCATTCTAGTAGATATGGTAATGTATGCAATTGTTCGTTCCGTTGCATTAAATTCTACCACCTTTTTTTTCCCCAGAAAATCGACTCTGTATATCGTATAATTTAATCTAAATTTACTCATTCTAATAAGCCTACGAGGTGTGTTCAAAAAGTAACGGGAATTTTTAAATTTCGCGGGTTTGGAGAGTCTGATTGTAAAATTTTTGTTTTTATTATGTTGGTACACATGCCCCTGAAGTACGATAAAATTTTCAGTAATATTCATTGTTTACTTCTTAAGTGGCAGCCGTTAAGGTTAGACGTGTTTTTCGAGCTTGGCGATTTTTGTTTGTTAAAAAAAATGGATCAAAGAATTTATATTAAATTTTGCGTAAAAAATGAAATAAAGTGTGTGAAATGTTAATAAAGGCATATGGTGAGTCTGCTATGAGTAAAACAAGGATTTACGAGTGGTATAAGCGTTCCAAGATGGCCGCGAAAACGTTGAAGATGACGAACGACCTGGACGTCCAAGCACATCAACAACCGATGAAAACGTGAAAAAAGTGAAAGAAATGGTTATGAACGATCGCCGAATCACAATCAGAGAAGTCGCTGATGATGTTGCCATATCAATTGGCTCATGCCATGAAATTTTTTCGGATGTTTTGGGTATGAAACGTGTGGCAGCAAAATTTGTTCCAAAATTGTTGAATTTCGAACAAAAACAGCGGAGAATGGAAGTTGCTCAAGAGTCACTCAATGAAGTCGACAACGATGCGGATCTACTGAAACGTGTTATAACAGGTGACGAAACATGGGTTTACGGATATGATGTCGAAACTAAGGCTCAATCGTCCCAGTGGAGGCATTCTGGATCGCCAAGACCGAAAAAGGCTCGACAAGTGCGGTCGAATGTGAAGGTTATGCTCACTGTGTTCTTCGATTTTAATGGCATAGTGCATCATGAATTCTTGCCACAAGGTCAAACAATCAATAAGGAGTACTACCTACAAGTTCAACGCCGTTTGCGTGAAGCAATCCGAAAAAAACGCCCGGATTTGTGGCAAAACAATTCATGGATTTTGCACCACGATAATCCACCTGCTCACACTTCATTGCTTGTTCGTAAATTTTTGGCCAAAAACAAAACTTTAACGATGCCCCAGCCTCCATATTCGCCAGACATGGCTCCATGTGACTTTTTTCTATTTCCAAACATAAAGAGAACATTAAAAGGCCGTCGTTTTACAAGCATAGATGACATTAAAAGCGAATCGCTGAAAGAGCTGAAAGCTATCACAAAGATCGAGTTTCAGAAGTGTTTCGAGGATTGGAAAAAGCGCTGGCACAAGTGTATTGTATGCAAAGGGGACTACTTTGAAGGCGACAATATTAATGTAGATGAATAAATAAATATTTTTTTCAAAAAACGAAAATTCCCGTTACTTTTTGAACACACCTCGTATTACTGATGCTACATCTCTGCACGGTGATGAGCAGTAATGGACTGCAAAGACGACTGGTGGCTGGTAGTAGGCAGTACTACACCGAAAAGACTCACAGCGCCTATGGTTTTTAAATGCTGACAAGCTTTAAATCGAAAAATTAAAAGCAAATAAACTGATTTCTAAATCTTAAAACTTTAAAATGCAAACCAAAACGATCGTGAACAGATTCTGATGTTAGGGTGACAATGGTACCAAAAACATTTGAGCAACAACAAAAATAATAAAGTTTTAGGGCAATAAAAGAAAATGAGGAGGAAGATTTCAAGACAATATAGTAATGATATGTGCACGTTATGTGGTGGAAAGGTAACGAATGTTTGACGACATATACAGGTATTTAGATGCACCATTTCGCTACGAAGACATTATATTCTCCACCAACATTTATGTGCTTAAGTCGATAGCAGAGCTAGCAATGAAATATGAATGTATTTAAAAGTTATAGCCGAATTAGAATGAATGCAAGAAAATGATTGGAGAAGGATTACGTGATTTTAATTTAGGTTAAGCTAT
The DNA here is from genome assembly GCF_049639745.1 of Rhodnius prolixus. Taxonomy (NCBI): domain Eukaryota; kingdom Metazoa; phylum Arthropoda; class Insecta; order Hemiptera; family Reduviidae; genus Rhodnius; species Rhodnius prolixus. The sequence goes on along the minus strand of NW_027411592.1, from coordinate 57,095,225 downwards.
AAGGATGGCAGGAATACAGAGTACTGATCCATCCATTAGTTGTATGTAAATAGTTGTATATAGTAGAGGGATGAATGTGTGAAGCGAATGTATTTATAATTAAGAATGGAGAGTGAGTGATATTCTAGTGATAAGCACCTAAACGATGCTGGCTGTATGGCGGAAGCCGATGCCAAAAAAAATAATAAATAAATAAAAGAAAATTAATCTTTTTACAATAGAAAAGAAAAGAAACTAAATATGGGCCAGGATTTAAATAAGATGTTTTAGGGTTAAATAAATAAATATTGGAGATTGAGAGACGATTCATAATGTATTATTTTTCTTTAGTACCAAGCAGTGACCAAATAACTGACAGGGAGTTCAGTAAACTGAGGAAGAAATCAACGAAGAGGAATCTCTTTTCAAAAAACTGATAGATAAAGGACAAGAGTAGGGACCTTCGGAAATGTAGTGGAGAGCAACTACTTTAACTCAGTAATTTAAAAGTGTATACTCCTGCGGGTCTACAGTGTTGAGACACAATAAAAACTTTCTGTTGGCCATTACGGAAAATTCAGAAAACTAGAAAAATAGAACTACAATCTTCCAGTTCTTCACAGGATCAACAAAAAGGTCCTCCTCTGCTCTTTGCGTAGATTGCAATGAGGAGGAAGATTTCAATAATGGATATGTCCACGTTATGTATAGTAGAAAGGAACCGAATGTTTGACGACATATACAGGTATTTAGATGCAGCATTTCGCTACGAAGACATTATATTCTCCACCAACGTCTATGTGCTTAAATCTGTAGCAGAGCTAGCAATGAAATATGAATGTATTTAAAAGTTATAGCCGATTAGAATGAATGCAAGAAAATGATTAGAGAAGGATTACGGTGATTTTAATTTCAGTTCAAGCTATAAGGATGGCAGGAATGTATAGTACTGCTGCATCCATTAGTTGTAGTTTATGCAAATAATTGTATATAGTAGAGGGATGAATGTGTGTAGGGAATGTATTTATAAGTAAGAATGGAGAGTGAGTGATATTCTAGTGATAAGCACCTAGACGATGCTGGCTGTATGGTGAAAACCAATGCCAAAAAAAAAAAATCTTCCAGATCCACATTTAATAACCCAGATGGTGATTAGATGAAAATAGAGAATAGCACAACAAGAAACAGTAAAATTTCAAAACTGAAATGGATTTGATTCCTGTGATTTCTATTTTAACCTCTGAACAGTAATTTTTAGAGTCTACAAGCAGATAAAAATCTATAAAACGTAAAGATAAAATAAAAAAACGAAGCAAACGAAGAGATTAAGAAAATTCTTTTTAAGAAAATTCTATTAAGAAAAAGTGCTTAAAAATATTTATTTTGAATGTTTAAAAAGAAAAGAGTTGAAACTCTCAAATCTGATACTTCAGCGTTTATTCCAATCAAAAGAAAACTTCTAATATATGAAAAAAAAAAAACAAGGAAAGTGAAAACACTAACATCAAAGAGTGGAAAACATATATCTGCCGATGACTCCCCTCTTTTAGGAAACTCCCTACGGAGGGAAGATTTAATGATTAAGAAATATCTAAAATTCATCCACAGATGCCTTGAGTAATAGCTGAGAGTGGAGCAATGAATTCAGGTCTGAACCGTATTAAAGAATCATTAAGGTCGGGAAAAACACTCAAGGGATTAACTCGTGTCTTTGGGGGGGGGTCTACGTAATAAGGGAATGGCCCAAGTTTTCCTAACAAATTCCAGGTGGGCCAGGTAATTCACACCATTGAAAGATGTGCTTAGAAGATCAATCTCAAAGAGGGTGTATATATTTTCTTTTTCAAAGCTTTAAAAGCCTCGGACAGTTAGCTTGGAAAGTTACAGGAGATGACCAAATACTCTTGCAAAGAATACAAGCAACAATTCACATGAAGCTGGATAATACCACTGTGTAGGATAAGGGCCTTATGTCTTGAAAGGGTTTTAGAAAAGAGAAGAGGTACCCTGAGAACACTCCTAAAATTGAAGCTAAGATGTTTTGTTGGCAGCTACTTACTACAACAGATAGGACATAGTGCGCCTCGACCCTTTACAAACAAAGCTTCACAGGCGAAAATTCGTTTTAAGCATAAAAGCTGGACTTAGTACGAAATATCTCTAAGCTTAACAAATCTTAAACGCAAAGTGTCTTAACATTGCAAAATTTAAAACTATAACCACTTATTTCAAATTTATGAAAAGATAGAAAGCATGAATATAATGAATAATCCAGAAAAAAAACATCATTGGATTTCTCATCAACCTATACTATCTGGATAAGATCTGGACAATCCAGGGATACTATTCATCAGGTATTACTAATATACCACCTCAAAAACAACATGGGACTAGCAAAAAGTGCTTAGATAAAAACGTTCTTCACAGAAAATGCGCAGAAAACACTTCAAATATCCCTAATTCTAAAAGGCAGTAACTACCATAAGAAGAAAAATAATATTCAACTTGTTTTGTAGAATTTAAAAGGCAGAATACCTGAATCATGTATCCGTACAGTAATCACTTTTAGAAATAAAAGATCTGCCAAAAAAACGTAGACGAAGAAAAACAATAATTTGTTATTACTGTTCATTATTTTTGGTGACTGAATCATAGTTTCAATAGGATGAAAAGAATTAATGCCAGTTTCAGTCATTATAAACTTTATTCAGTCGAGCTTTCGACCTAAGGGACTAGGGTCATCTACAGGGCTGAAGATGCCTAGCTCTAGGTCGAAAGCTCGGCTTAATAAAGTTTGTAATGATTGAAACTTGCATTAATTTCTTCATCCTATTGAATAATTTGTTAAGAAGAAAATTGAAATTGCTAATCTAGCACAAAAATTAATACAAATTTTACAGAAAAAATCAAAATATTTACTGTTTAAACTATAAATAAGTTATAAAATTTGTTTAAAATTAACTACAAACACTATTAACTATAAAAATATCTTTCAATGAACTTTTGAAATTATATACTGTCTCAAATAAAAAGAATTTCTTGTATCAGATTCAACTTTTTTAAAAATAAAAATGGTTTATGTTATCAGATTTCATTTTATATTTATAAACATAAATCATTTTAAAATAAATACACCAGTGATAATATTCTCCAGTAGTAGATTTTCCAGTTTTTTTTTAAATCATTACCAAGGTTAGAAAAAAGAAAAAGTTGTCCAGTTCTGTCCATATATTTTGTTAGAATCACAAAACAAAGCACAGACAAAATCAAAATATCACTTGCTCAATATTCTTTCTAAAAGTTGAATAATCTTTTTGAATATTAAACAGTAAAAATGCCAAGGTTGTATAAAATAGTAGTAAACAGGTAGCTGGAGTGAAATATTGTCTGATATTAAATAATATAAAGCAAATGGGTATTGGTAAATTTGCTTAAAAAAAAAAAATAAGATCTCTGCAATTTACAGAGGTGTTAAATTGCAAAATAATAGTTCATTGAATAACTTGAATAAAATTAATTTTAATTTATGATTAATAAAATTTAAAAAAGAACAACTCAATAGTTGAAATTTTAGTAGAAATTATTAAAAATTAAGCTTTGATTTTCATTAAAGGTTGTAGAAAGATTCTGGACTACGCTGCCATCTTATGGCCATTTTCATAATCGTACTTACAAAAAAAAAGTCATCTTTTATTTCATGAAATTATTACTAATTTTGCAGTTAAATAGTGCTTTAATTCTTTTCGCTTTTTCGAAAAAAAAAATGGCATTACTTAATAAAAAGAGTATCGTAGCAAAGAATTTCTTTTAAGAACAACTAAAAATCTTATTTGACAAGAGAAGAAGATGCCCCTCAATAACTGTTGAATTAAAAAGTGCTATTTATTGCAGTTCTTGCGAAATCTATATGTATGATTAATAGAAAAAGCAAAAATCAATCTTTTTCTTTTCACAAAATACGAGTACAAATAGATTAAAGTGAATTTAAGTTTACTTACAGCAATTGTTAATCAAGGAATTCTCCACAACCCAATTGTTAGTAAGTCCACTTTTTGAAGCACAAACACTAACCGTAATTATTCACGAACAATTCCAATCCGATTTAATTTAAACTATTCACAGAATCACTTAAAATTGAACAATAAATACGAATTCATTAAAAAAATCTAACTAGATTAACATTAGAAATGAAAAATGGAAACCATTTTAAAAGACGAGCCGAGAGATCTTTGCAACTGGGCAATTGCCACTGCCTACTTGATCAGCTGATTAGTAGATCATTAGGGCTTTGGCTGTGGTAGTTAAAAAAAAAAAATTGATGCGGCCATTACCGCTTTTAACGTTCAAGTCTGATCAGAGTATTAAAGTGATTTAGCGATCTTTGAGTTCATGAAAAGGATTTTTAGTACAAGAGGAAAAGAAGTAAGTGTTTCAATACTTAATTAAACTATTACTTCGATAGCTTATAAGGTTTAAAAACATTCATTTTCTAAATTGCAAGTTGCTCTTATCACATTTAGGTTAGAACTAGGGGAACTAAGATTCATGAGTTCTTTTAACCAATAAAACTGTTTCTCATAGTATATTAATCTTCTTAAAGTATTAAAGAAGAATTTTAAGCTTTAGATTATTATTAAGAAAAGATTTGTGGTAAAAGAAGAATAAAACAAAGTCAAAAATTATAACCGTTTGGAGTCACCAATATAACGATTTCATATGAATTGATTTTTCTTTCCATTATTAGTGATAAATATCTTAACTTTTTCAAGAGTAAGATTTTTTAAAATAAGTTATGTCTCAAGGTTATTGTTATATTGTTGAAAAGTGATTAGTTAATCTATAGTTTTTGATTCTTGCAAAATATATTTTACTTTAGTTTCTTAATTTTCATTTCTGAATCATGCAATTGGTTTGATCTTTTAGATTGGAAGAATTGATCCTTTATAGAGTGACCATTTTACTGTATTTCCATCTTTAATTGAGGCTAGCATCTGTAAACTTGCTTATAAACTCTTCGGGACTGGTATTTTACTTTTTTGATATGAAGCAGTCACTAAAACTTATGATATTGTGAGTTCAGTTGTTCTAATGCTTACAATTTTGTTTAATGATTAGCAAAAATTGCCTCCGGAACGATTTTAGTTCTTAGTTTCCTTGCTTTAGGCTTTTAGTAAATAAATACTTCTTTAAAATTAAAATGTGCACAGTTAAGTGAATTAGAGCTAATATCATATCAAGGTGGAACAGTTTAATGAATCATTATCTAAGGTTTAACCAAGTTTCTGATTGAGATACTTTAGACTAATTAATGTTGCACATATTTTAATTAAATCCAATATTAATAGTGAAACAACTTAGTCTTATATTTTTAGACTAGGTACCTGAATTTGTCTCCTTTTTTTTCTGTATTGGCCACTCACTTAGTCTTTTCACTTTAGAATCTTTACCAACTTACTCTCTCTTATCTTTCAGTTTCCTTAGACCATTATAAGGAATAATTTCCTGTAATTCTGAGGCCAGAATTCGGTTTGGTTTATTACTAATTTTGCCATATTTTAGTAATGAGAAAATTATTTATAATTTTTGTTAACCTGCTATATTTGGTCGAACCTATTCTATTGGACAGAAACTTGCACTTTAAAAATGATAGTGTTGCCTACCATTTTTTGAGACTAGATATTATTAGAAATAGCTTGGCACATTCAAGGTCTTCTAGGATAGAATGAATGTAGAAAATAATGAAAAGGATGAATTATTCGTAGCTTTTTTCAAGCTTATTGAGAATCTTTTTATGTGTTAAGTCGTGTTGGCCGTTTACTAATGGCCTACTGAAAAGTAAGAATATCTAATTCCAAACTCTTATGTTAATAAGCTCATCTGATGCTTTTAGAAACTTGCTGCATGATCTCTGCTAATCGTGTACACTTCCATACAAATTTTATTCTCTTTTCTTCGAATCTTCTTTATTTTTCTGTTTCTTTTAGTCCACACCTTTCTTTATTGCACTTTGATAAATTCGTTATCCTGCTGTCCAGCATCCTTTTTTTTCTCCCTCTTTCTGTTTCTATTTGGCATCTTTTTAGATTCCCAATCATCGAGCTGACTGTTCGCAGATTTGTTCATCAGGTTGTCTATTACTTATTAAGTTATCTCATCATTTGATTCAAGTGTTTCTGAAATGACCAGTGTATGGAATGTATGTAGGTAAAACTCTTTTATTGAACATCTTGTTATGAAAATGGGCTTCAACCCTAAAGGGCTATTTCTATGAAATTTTATGTTCTGTAAAGCAGGATAAATTTATATAAAGCATATAAACCATTATAGTGAATGGATTTTTAAGATTTTTCTTAAGTAGAATGTTTCTAGAATATACCAGTAGATCTAAAACTTTTAATCCAAAAATTCTTTGATTTTTTTGATAGTTTCCAGGGTGGTTTGTTGAAGTAGATTTCCCTGTAAGAAATCATTTTTATGTAATGCGAGCTACAGAAAAGTTTTCAGAGATAAAAGAAACTGTACGAGATTAGAACTTTTAGAGAGATAATAGATTTTAAGAAATATTTGAAATTAATGATTTACTCATTGCTTCTCATGATTGGATGAATCATGAGCAATAATTCTTTAATGGGATATCCATGAAATTCCTCCTTAAGTTCACTTTTATTTCTTTAATAAAATGTTAGATATATCAGCTGTTTTATAAAAAGTATTTTTAAAGAACATCTGTTCTTTTTTGAAAACCAAATAAAATTATTTTTAATCAGCTGTAATGAATTTTAAGTTGTTATAATAAACATTTTGTTGAATTTTGTGCAAAACTAAATACTAGAAACAACTTGACTGTTTATATATGGAATATATAGTTTACTTTAGATTGTTGTATGTGTTTTTGTAGGTTGCAAAGCATATTGCTTTTTGTGCGGAGTTTGTACCATACACTACACACAATAGGCACCACATATGTGAGAGAGTATGAAATGCTGCATATGGTGTCTAAATTCAGTAACGTTTGTGGTGAACCACTGCTCCTCTTCACCACCCCCTACTTTGGGGGCAACTATTTCCAGCAAGTAACTCAGCTGCAAAAATACTCCAGGCTATTCTCCAACGGAGTAAATAGGAATAACACATTATTTGGTGTGGTAAGTGAACTGTAACTTATTTTTTTTAATCAGATTATTTATTATTTCTAAACTGTTCTATTTTATTGCCTAATTATTTTGCTGTCTATTTATTTCTGCATTATGACAAACAATAGTAGAGAGTTATTTTTATTATAATAAGAAACGAGAGTTAGTTGTTAATGTATTGGACTCTTACTAAGAGATCCCAGGTTCAAAACCAACTGCTTGCTCTTGATTTTTTTTCTTTTGCCTTTTTTTGTGGCATTGGCTTTCGCCATACAGCCAGCATCGTCTAGGTGCTTATCACTAGAATATCACTCACTCTCCATTCTTACTTATAAATACATTCGCTTCACACATTCATCCCTCTACTATATGCAACTATTTTCATACAACTAATGGATGGATCAGTACTCTATATTCCTGCCATCCTTATAGTTCAACCTGAATCACCGTAATCCTTCTCCAATCATTTTCTTGCATTCATTCTAATCGGCTATAACTTTTAAATACATTCATATTTCATTGCTAGCTCTGCTATAGATTTAAGCACATAGATGTTGGTGGAGAATATTATATCTTCGTAGCAAAATAGTGCATCTAAATACCTGTATAAGTGGTCAAATATTTGTTGCCTTCCTACACTACATAACGTGGACATATCACTATTATATGTTTGAAATCCTCCTCCTCATTGCAATCTACGCAAAGAGGAGAGAGGGCCTTTTTGTTGATCCTGTGAAGATACGATCCACACACCGCGTGGTTTGCTCTCAGCCTGCTTATTGTCGTAACAAGTCATTTATTACTGACAGTTCCCTTAAACCATGGTTGTCTAGGTAACTGATCTGCCATAGTTTTATAGAATCCTCCCTTTATTACGATTACTATAATCTGTCTACCAATTTTTTTGTAATGCTGTTTTTTTTTTGCAATTGAACACTTGATATCGGTGTGTATGGTAATTTATAATTAGCTATTGCCGCCCCACTATTGGTGGCTTCCTTTGCAAGTGTATCAACAATTTCATTTTCTTTTATACCACACAATGAACACCCCTTACCCACAAAAAAAAAAATTAATGCAGACCCCCCCCCTTTTCTTTAAAAATGGCCCATAATTTCTACCAATCTCTGCGATAATATGATTCATTCCTGCAGACTGGTTGTGTATATGTGATAATTTACACAACGCACTCTGGCTGACACTAATAATGATATATTTTTTTTTCTCCGACAATGAATAAATATATTTTAAAGCCGTTTTAAAATAGAGATTAGCTCCGCTGTATAGACGGACGCCTTCTAATTTAATTTTAGTAAAATGCTCTTGATTTTCTTTTCCTTAAAGCATCTTACTGCTCTGTAATAAGAAATTCACCTGAGGGGATCCTTTAAAAGCTAAAAAAAATTGTTCGCAATTATAATAAAAGCCTTTATCTAAGCTAGAATAGTCGCAAAATTGGACTGTTTTACCTAATTTTAGACCCTTTTTCTAAACAAAACTTTAGATAAGCGTTAAGGTCCCATTCTTTACATTTTTATTAGCTAATCAACTGTAAGCTGAATGATAGAAAATGCTTGCCTGATAGACCAGCTCTTCTGCAAGTCATATTTTTCTAAGATACAAATAGATTTTACACAGTTCAGTGATGAATTTTCTGCTAAAAATGGTGCAAAACAAAAAAATATATATATTTAAAAGAAGAAAAGTAGAAAACTTGAAAAAACAAAATGTTTATAATAGGGAAAACTTTTTATTGTCTCTATTCATTATGTTTAAATTTTTATAACAATAGTTTTTACTAGTGCATAAAACATGGTCTTCTCTCTGGCGTATCGCTGGCTTGCCTTACTGCTTGCTTGTTATGGCCATTTTTATTCTTGCCAATAAACTTTTCTTCGGAGGGAGGGAAACTCTTCAAGTTCGTGGAAAATAAATTTTATGGGAGAGGGGGGAAATTTTTTTTTCCTTCTACGTAATATTTGAGCAGGTGCTGCTGCTGCCTTCAGCCTTCTTCAAGGATATTTTTATTATTTTTCAGAGCAAAAAAGAAGCTCTATGGGGGTGCACCTATAGAAAATTTAATGTTCCAGTTAAAGAATGGGTGTTTAGCTATTTAGGTGTAAGCTAAGGGGAATTCCTTATCTCGTAAAATCTACGAAATAAATTTCCAGGAAAATTATTTTTCTGCTTTCTTCCTCAACATTTTGGGAACAATTCTTTCGAGTTTGACATCCGGGATTATTATGACCAATCCTAAGTTTAATTATTATTTATATTCTTCAGTTTATTGATTTCTTAAATGTCCCGGTGAGAATGAAAGTGACGTAAGTGCATTTTTTTTATTGAAATCAAGGTATCGACAAGGCTTTGTATTCTACAACAACTGTTTTGTTTAGAGTGACAATGCAGTAAGTTCTTAGTGCACTTATTGGCCATCAGGAGAAGCACAAAGTTTTAGTACTTACTCAAAAGCTCATACTGTTTAGAATGACAGTGGCGTAAGTCCACCAGATTGATTGTTTCTTTATGACTGTTTTCTTGGTGAAGTTTATTGTCGTGTGGTGTTAATTTGTGAATTGTTACGTGGTTTTACGTACGTAGTTAACTAAAAATTAAAAATAAGCCTTAGTGTTGGTGTTATTAGTTAAATTATAATTTCGATTTTTTTTACTTTCACAACTGCACAATATATTTCTGCAATAAGTGAAGCTGATACATACAACATGATAATAGATAAGTACATGAATAGCATGAGGGGAGAATTCACTCATTCCCAAAGAGGAGTTCACTATTGTGCACTAGCACTTACTTCATTTAGAAGATCAAGTGGCCACCTGCGCTTCAGCCGTCTTGGAGAATATTCAGGCAATGCAGTAAGTTGGGCATACTAGTGGATTAGGATGTGAGGGGATTGATGTGTAGAATTTAATATAACGAGATCTTACAGCTTTTGAAACAAGGAAATCTCGGTGCAAGGTAGAGTTAGGGACATAGTAAGGAGCATTTGCAATTCGACGGAGTGTTTTTGACTGGGAGGATTGGATTCTGTAGATATTGGAAGCTTTAGCTGAGCCCCAAAGTTCCATTCCCGTAAGTCCAGTCAGGTTTCAGTAACAGGTGTAGATAAGTCGTTTATTCTGTAGTAAGAGTTTACATCGCTTGTCGAAAAGTCTAGAGAGAAGTTTGAATCGTCTGTTCAGTTTATTGGGAGAGAGATGACTCTTGATTGATGAGAATTGGTAGGATTAGTTGGGATCAGATTGTGTTGAAGACAGTTTTTTATTAGAATTGCAGGGCCCCCCCTGTGGGCAGTGTCATCAGGGTGATCAGTTCTGTGGATAGTGTAGTCGGTTATGTTGAAATAAGATCTGCTAGTAAAATGAGTCTCTGTGATGAGTCTTCTGCATTTTGAAGCATTAGTTTATGGAATAAAACCCTTAAATTTGGTTTTAAATGCCGCTTTGTTTAACACCTTGCGCCAGATATGTTGAGAATGACAATGTATTTTCTAAAATCACTTAAAATCCCATTACATTCAAATATGCACCAAAAAATTTGATTCTATGTAATAATAATAAAAACAAAAACAATAAAGCTATTTTTATTATCTGCATTTTTTTACAGAGCAAAACACAAAACTCGTTTTTATCTCAAAACTGCTCAAAATGGACTTACGCCACTTTCATTCTCACCGGGTCAATTCTTCTTTTAGTCTATAGTATAGAAGTATTTGTTCTTTCAGTTCTATAGAAAATTATCTTTTATTTAACTGCAATGTTGAAAAGAATTAGGCTGGTAGCTCAAATACGTTTAATGGGTCGAAAATTTTGTAGAATTATTATTTAAAAATGGGAAACATCAATTTAATCCGGATCATTTTTGTTCATTGTGCTCTCTAAATTTAAATAACCATCTCTGCCATTTTATTTTCCAATGTTTTCAAAATTTTCATTGTACTTAAATATTTAATTCAGTAAAACTTAAATTACAATGCCAATAGTGACAATTTAGTTAACTTATTAACTATTGAAACTGAATCTCAACTGAACAATATATTCCTATTTACCATCAACTGTTTAAATAAAAGAAAATCATGTTTAAGTTAATGTATCATTACTGCAAGGAAGCTCCTATATGGTTCATCTTCCGAGATGTTGTTATCTCAACAAGGTGTTCTTCCAATTCTTTGTTTGTGTCTTCTTTTCTTTTTACAGTTTATTTAATTAGAAGTTAATATTTCTTTAGTTTTTCATTTTATTAGATAATTTGAATATTGTCTTTATTTTTAATTTTCTTTAAAACACAACTAACTCTTTGCTTATAAAGACTTAATGTACTTCTAAGCAATAAATGAAGCAATAATTTATATTCTTTAGTCAATTCTTTTTAATCGTTACTACAACGTAATATATGGAGCTGTTAAACTCTTCTGTTTACTCTGCAAAGCAAAGTATTGCTAAAAGATGTTCATTCTATAAACTTCAGATCTTCCTGCTTCATCCTAATACATTCAGATGGCAAGTCCATCTTTTTTCTTCATTCAGACTTGGTCCAGTCGCATCTTAAACCACAGCAATTCTGTGGAAGAGTAGTTTCATATGTTCCTAAGTGTTCAGAACGTAACCTATAGTTTTATTGATGCATCAGATTGCACTTCCTTGCACTGCTACTGCGTATCGTACTTCGTTATGCACAACACACATGTTCGCCTACTCAGTAAACGGATGCTATTGGATCTTAAAACTTTTCTATCCCTACAGCTTACTTTAAGTTGTCAATGTCCAAGTCTTAGAACTATATGTATCGATGTGTTACTGAGGATAAGTCTTGTGTATATATGTAAATATAGTCTCTTTGGCCCCCGCCTGGAGAAATATATCCTTATTAAACTAATTGTATTGAAGCATCGCTCTTGGCGCCTCCGGACATCTGTTTTCGGCCTTAATTTTTATTCTTCTAATGTTAATTTTTTTAGCTTCAAAATTTTGCTTCTGGAAAATTTAAATTCTTCCCTTTTACCTAAAAAAGAACAGTGCAGTCCGTCTTGAAGTTCTTTGAAAATTTTTTTTTTTTTTTTTTTTTTTTTTTGTTTTGTAAGGTGCGCAACAACAAGGGTCCTTTGCACCTAAACTATACTGTAGAATAGACACTTTACTACACAGCCTAATCTACACCTAGTCAATCTAATCGAAACTAACCCAGCGGTTGGCCTAACTCGTATTTCCTTCTAACCTACCTAACTAATGTTGGGGTGGAGTACTCGATATTCCTCGCAACTCATAGAGATCTAACCTAAATTTTAAAAAACCTATTTACACAAAATTTATATATACAATCATCCTAATAAGTACATTCGTCCTAATAAATACAATCATCCTAATAAATACATACTTCCTAATAGATATAATCCTGTATATACATTGAGTGGAGTACTCTATATTCCTGTGACTCATTTACAATCCTAAACCTATTTACATTCACGCAACCCATTCATACGCGTGCCAGGGTGCCAATCCCGACACAGACCCACCCGTCCTAGAAAGTAGTGGCTCCCGAGAAAGTGCTCTTGTGAAGTCTTCTTGTAGTTGTTATTTTTCATTTTTTCTATCTCAGTGATTGCGTTTTGTAGGAGAATATTTCTATCCTCTATTGATCTAATATTACCATCAAGCTGTAATCACCAAACAAGAAGTTTCATATTCGAATCTCTCTGTACATCATCTTAAACTCTCTCTCATTGATTAGCTCTTTTCTCCTTTTACTTTCCAACCCGATTAACTCGTCGGTGGACAATCAATAACTGACGACTCTTTAGAGAAACGTGAATGGATGGTATGGTGTGAATCCTCTTTCTCTCTTGTAAAAAAAAAAAATCGAAACAATTTATCGATTCAGTTCGATTGCAACTTCTTTTCTTTTACCACTCTTAAGACTTAAGTCTGCCCTCTACTTATTTTTAAGGGGTTTCCAAAATATCGTTGCAAGAGATTGTCCGAGTAAAAGGTTCAGTATTTTTCCACGGGGAAAAGCTCTTGAAATTTCCCTGTTACTTGCAACCAAACAATAGATGGTTTAATAACTGAATGTTTCTAATCAGCGCCAGGCATTAATTTGTAACCTACATTGATTTCTACTTTGCATACTTCACTGAGCGAAGTAGTTAACTCTTAATAATGCCAACAGAGTGTGCTAGTAAATAGTTGCGGAATACACTGTGGTTAGTAGTAAGTAGATATGGCAAAATATAAACAAAGATGATATAAACCCTGGTTATATAATAATTATAAATAAACTCCCAAGCTTGCTACTAAGTGTTGCCAATTTTATATTTAAATATCGACCCTCATCACCAAGCTAACATACATTGCTCTTAGTGTGGTAACAAGATCCAATCAACAATCGTAAATCGTAGTCTGGTCCAGTTCTACTTTTCTTATTTCTTTTTTTATTTTATTGATGTTTAATACTCGTTTCTTTTTAGAGCATTCTTCTAAGAGGCTACTTACTTTTGTGTTTGTTTCTGTCGTATTTATTTTAGGTAATGTAATCATAATGATAGGTTTTCGAGTTTGTAAATATCTGCATAATCGGAAATGTACGAGGGTCGTTTAAAAAGTCCGTGCAAAAATAAAAACTACTTAATTTTTTGGGGTAAACCTTTTTTATTTTTGAACATAGTCTCCTTTTAGGCTTATACACTTCGTCCAACGCTGCTCTAGTTTGTTAATCCCTTCCGAATAATAGGATTTGTCCAAGTCTGAAAAATAGCCATTCGTTTCTGCAATCACCTCCTCGTTTGAATAAGATCTTTTTCCCGCCAGCCATTTCTTCATATTGGGGAACAAATAGTAGTCCGAGGGAGCCAAGTCTGGAGAATAGGGGGGATGTGAAACGAGATGGAACCCTATTTCCATTAATTTTGCGACCACAACTGCTGAGGTGTGAGCTGGTGCGTTGTCGTGATGGAAAAGGACTTTTTTGTGGGCCAATCGTGGGCGTTTTTCTTGCAGCTCGGTTTTCAAACGGTCCAATAACGATGAATAATATGCACCTGTAATAGTTTTACCCTTTTCCAGATAGTCCATGAGGATTATTCCTTGCGAATCCCAAAAGACAGTCGCCATAATCTTTCCAGCCGAAGGAACGGTCTTCGCCTTTTTTGGCGCAGATTCCCCCTTGGTAACCCATTGTTTAGATTGTTCTTTGGTCTCAGGAGTGTAGTGATGTATCCATGTTTCATCCACAGTGACGAAACGACGCTTAAAGTCCTGCGGATTCTTCTGGAACAGCTGCAAACCGTCCTTGCAATACTTCACACGATTTCGTTTTTGGTCAAGCGTAAGCAATCGCGGCACCCATCTTGCGGATAGCTTTGTCATGTCCAAATGTTGATGCAAAATATTATGTACCCGTTAATTCGAGATGCCCACAGCACTAGCAATCTCACGCACCTTCACTATGTCATCCGTCACCATATCATGGATTTTATCAATGATTTCTGGAGTAGTAACCTCAACAGGGCGTCCAGAACGTTCAGCGTCACTTGTGCCCATATGGCCACTCCAGAAAATTTTGAAACCACTTATAAACTGTTCTAATCGAAGGTGCAGACTCACCATAATGTTTATCAAGCTTCTCTTTAGTCTCCTGAGGCGTTTTGCCTTCCATAAAGTAGTGTTTAATCAACACACGAAATTCTTTTTCGTCCATTTTTTTGAAAATCACTCGACTTCCTCGATTCAAACGAATGCCAAACACAAAGAAATAGACCGATCTGGCTGAAACTTGGTGTGTGTTCTTCCAAGAGATGCTACTAACTAAACATAACCTCGATACGCGCCAGTAGTGCTATCTCTCTGACTTTGCACGGACTTTTCAAACGACCCTCGTATGTGTCTGTCTGTCGTATCCCCAGTAGCTCAAAAAACAAAAACTCGCCGGAAGTACAAATTTGATATTTCGCCTTAAATGGTTTTTTTTTGGGGGCCAAGATAGGGTCAGCCGGAAATACCCCTTTACAAAAATAAATCTTTAATTTTTTTGTATTTTTGAGATTTTATCCAAAACAAAATGGCTGCTAGGATTTATTTTTTTTTACGACTTGGTGTATTCTAAGTTGTAAATATGTAGATCTATAACTTATGGTTGGAAACATTTTGAAGAAATTTCAATTAAGAGGATGAGGTTTTTTTTTTATAGGTTTCCCTTTAAAAGGTGTTTAAGCTTTTTTTACTGTCTTTCCTGTTTAGTGCGACTAAATTAGACTTAACGGAAGTGCCCCATTTTTTATGAAAAGATTTATTTTAAGATCTTTTTTTTTTGTTTTCGAAAACGGTTTCTACGAATTTCATCTTAACTTGATATGGTGATTTAAAACGTCTAAAAAAATGTACATTTACAACTTATATTTAATTTTTACATTATTCTCCTTACCCAAGCTGTAAGGGAGCAAGTAAAAGTATTACGAGTACATAAGTTAAAAGTTTTTAAATGCGATAATGATTGTAAAGAAGGTAAGTTATAAAGTGGAAGGGATACCTGGTGGGAACTTTTCGTTGTTATAGGAAAAGAGTGTGTGTGTGAACACGATACCGCCGTCTGTCTGTCTGTCTGTCTGTCAAAACACGCAATTCCAGGGCACTGGACGATCGGTCGGTCTGTCTGTCTGTTCTCCAGTCTATGGGAGTTCCATTTCTAAACTTTGCAAACATCACATTAACGTTCCGCACAAATATATATATATACGACAAAACTTATTACACGTAACTTAACTATAAAAATAAATAATTCGAAAAATATGTGATGTGTACCTTTTATTATACAGGGTGTTCATTTTAAGACGGCTCAAATGTATTTCATGCTTAAACGGTTGTTCTGAACGAGAAATGGTAGAGGAAATATTTGTTGCCCGTCACCTCTAGTTTCAGAATATGTGACTTGATTTTAGATTCCTGATCGCGTACGCGGCTGACGCGCGACCAAAAGTGAGGGTTCGCAGTTGACCCCCATTTTCATATAACAGTTTTAAAGAATATAAAAAGTAATGAAAGAAACCGGAAACCGCAATTCGATATCTTCAAAATTAAAGGTGCTAGGCCATTTCAAAATCTGGTATTTATTAATCATATTTCAATTTTTTAACTTGTTATCAAAGAGAAAGAAGAGCAGGCGATAGGTCATTTTTATGTATTTCTTCATCCCCTTTCTACTGAAAATATTGCCAAGGCAGTAAAACTAGTATTTTTCTTAATATCAGGAAATAAGTCGTTTTCCGAATGATTTTTCTAAGAAAAATCAAATGTTAAGAGCTTTAGATGTTCTCAAGCAAACACAAAATGGCTAAAAATTAATTTTACATCTGTTACAAACAAGAAGGTTTAATAATTATTTGGTAATTTTGGGAGAGTTGCGTTTAATTACCAAAAAAATTGGAAACCTCCTGCCACATATTTGAGAGATCAATATCTTTCATGTAAAGGATCAAATTTATTCCTTAATTTATCAAATAATGCACTTTTGCAGTTTTTGCAGCATGAACTGTGTCTTGAAAGGTGCCTCCTCAGACTCGCAAGCCAGGTTAGCCAGGAGGTTATCAACTGCTCTCTGTATCTGTGGAGGCACCTTTAAAGGCACATTATATGCTTCACAAGTTGAGTGAATGCAAGGGTTCCCAAACTACGGCCCGCGGGCCACATGCGGCTCCCTGAGGACATTTATCCGGCCCCCGCCGCACTTCCGGAAGGGGCATCTCTTTCATTAGTGGTCAATGAGAGGAGCACTATATTGTGTGGCGGTGCCGCAAAGCGCTGTGTCGCTCATGTACAGTACTACTTCCGATGACGCGGGATGCACGCGTTATCGGCTCCGAAATCAAGTGTAAAATAACAGCCAGAAGTAGGAAGAAAGACAAAACACTATAACTAAACCGGACATTGGACCATCTCATTAGCCAAAAACAGGTCCATAATTCCCACAGAAATATTGGGCAGTTTGGTGATTTAAATTTACTTGTTCTTTATTTGAAATATTCTATTTGTTCCCGTTTTGTTTTACTTTAAAATAGTTTTTTTTTTTTTTATAGTCCGGCCCTCCAACGGTCTGAGGGACAGTGAACTGGCCCCCCTGGGTAAAAAGTTTGGGGACCCCTGGGCTAGATATTTATTAAAATTATTTTTACAATTAAGGATGTATTTGTTGAATTGCTTTTAAATTTAAATTTCAATTACTTGAACTTTCAATCCACTTGTACAACATCTGCCTTCCAGAACATTTCCAGACAACACTTCTAGGACAGTCTTAAAAAGACAGTGGCCTCGCGATCTCCTCTCTGATGTAGAGAGTCAGTAGAATGTAGAATGTTATTGGAGTGTTACCGCTCTGGGTAACTGCTCCACTCTGATATGTGTGAATGTTGCTAATTGTTACCCTTGTTGCTTATAACGCAAAATGCGTTGATTGTAACTAAATAAATGATTTAAAAAAAATAAAAATAAATTAAGAAAAATAATATATCTGAATGTTACTAGTTACACTGTTCTCTACTTGGAGCGCTACTTCAAGCAATGAGATTTATGATTTAAACTAAGTCTGTGCTCTCAGTACGACCTAAAATACTTTTCTTATGAAAAAAAGATTCAAAATAAAAGTGGTGCTTTATTAAATAAGTACTAAGCGCACTAAGTTGGAATAAAATTCGTTTAATTTTTACAATAAACTCAAACATTACTTTAAAAAATTGCCGTGACTTGGGAAAGCGTTTATTTTAAAAGATTGGGCTGGTGCGTTCTTTCAATTATTATTGAAATTTTTTGGAAAATAAATAACAAATTGGTGAAAATTAAAAGGAAAATCCAATGGAAATGTAGCTAACCCACCTAACTGACCCGTACAATCCATACTGCGACCGTGACCTACCTACTAATAGATTTCCAAATATAGAAAATTCCATTTCCACCTTCCCCAACATTTACACAATCTGATCAGTTTCATTACTCAGGATCAAAATCTCTTGGATATTTTGGTATAAACTTGATATTTTCTTAAAAAATAAAACTATTTTCACACTCACATGATTTGCTCCTGCGTTAATAGAAAAAAATCTCCTTCTAATATTCAATTTTACTGGACACATATTTAATTTTCTACGCACTGGGTTTTGGCTTGCTATCAAGGGAAAATCAATCTTATCTCCATCAAATAGGAACTTTTTTTTTTTATTGCGCTTTTCCTAGATAACTTTTTGATTTTATCCTGCCGAAACATGAAAAGTTTATTGTAACCCCTGACCTGTTTCGGATTTTCATCCATTATCAGAGGTAGATTAATGAGTTTGGTGTAGAAATTTCGACTTAACATATGTTTCCGTCTTACACTATACTTGCTGGCAACAAGGCCTAACCACATTTTTCCGAAATACTCTTTAATACAATTTGTTCCTGAAAATTATCTCATATAATAATGATAGACATATAATAATAAATATCCTCGGAATTGTTTATAAAATCAAAAATAACTCTGAATGGAAGGAATTAGCTATGCGGTTATCGTATTGGAAACCACGCGGAGATCCCAGATCCAGCTGCTAACCCTTAAGATTTTCTCTACCTAGGGGAGCTTCTTACAGCTCACTGTCCAGTGATGCGACAGTGTTGTCTATAATGAGAGAACACTATCCGGAGGCCGACCGAGCACTGAAAAAAGAAAAACCGCTTCTGTCGCCAATAATCACACAGATGTTGACACAAATGCTAAGTAGCTCTTTCAGTTACCAGATTTTTTTGTTTTCTATCGAAAATTAAAATTTTAGCCGTGATTTTAAATTTCTTGGTGCGCTATCCTAATGTGTGTCTTGCGATATCCTCTTCTCTCGTTCGCTTTCTCGGACGCTAACTTCTTCTTTCTTCAGCTTCCCAGTCTAGGAACTCTCTGCATCCATTCTTCTATCTTCCTATTCTGCCCTCAGACCGAAAAAGTTATCTTAGATCAAAGATTATGTCCCAGTAGATAAGAGACTGGGAAATCATTTCCTCTAACAAACAAATTGAGAAATATAAAGTCAACACCAATGGAGTGATTAACATCATGTCCGACACACTCGCCGTGTTGATTGGTCACACGTTATTAACCCATGGTCACATCTTCAGAAGTGAAGAACCACCTCGTATTTGCTCTGGGTGTAACGTTCCTTCAAATGTACGCCACATCCTATTTGAATGTTCCAAATATTCCAGAGCTTGGGCAAAAGTTTGACATTCCCTCACAACTGGAAGAAGTATTGAACGACAATGAAAACAGCGTACAAAACACTCGGCAATTCCTTAAAGATAATAAGGTTTTTAATTCAATATAACAATGTATACAGTGGAACCTCGCATAACGAGCACCTCTCTTAACGAGTAATTCGCATAACGAGTAAAACAAATTGATTCTTATAGCGAGCGATGTTTCGCATAACGATAGTTTTCCAATGACATTTCGCTGACTGCGCAGTTTTCGCTGACTCATCGAAAACTGCGCATTCTTCGATTAGTCATTCCTGTTTACGCATATGCGTTTCATATTCTCCACGTATCTAATGCATTGATACAGTCGAAACCGAATTTCACCGAATGAGTGGTGTATAGGGGAAGTCCATATAATGATATTTGTGTTTAAATATTATTGTGTTTATTTTGTTATCCCTCTAACAAAATGGCTTCGAAAAGAATTAAAATAACGTTAGAATTGAAACGTAAAATCATTGAGAAACGAGAAAATGGTGTAAGTGTGGCTGATCTAGCAATTATCCCCTTTTATTTTAATTTATATGAAAAAATTGTTTCGCTTAACGAGTATTTCGCGTAACGAGTAAGGTTCTGGAACGAATTATGCTCGTTAAGCGAGGTTCGACTGTATATATTTATCAGGATGAATGTATTTATTAGGATGTATGTATTTATTAGGATGAACGTATCTATTAGGACGAATGTACTTATTAGGATGAGTGTATAAGTGTGTATATAAATTTTATGTAAATAGGTGACTTTAGGTTAGACCTTTATGGGGTGCAAGGAATATCGAGTATTCCACCCCAACATTAGTTAGGTTAAAAGGAAAGAGTTAGGACAACCAATAGGTTAGAGTTCTTTACAAGATTAGATGTTAAAGTAAATCAAGTAAAATGGTAAAGTGTCTATTCTCCGGTATAGTTCAGGTGCAAAGGACCTTCGATGTGGTACACCTTTCAAAACCAAAATATCTTCCATTCTTTTTTTCAAGGCTTTACCCTCTAATTCTGGAATCCACTCTACTCTCTCCGGGAAATTTTAGGATTTTTGTTTTTCTCCAGGAGTTCCTCAATACTGTGCTTTTTGCCTCCAACCGAATATTTCTTTTAATCTCAGCTTTCAACTAGATCTATCCTGGATATTCTCTTCTCTCGTAACCGTGTGGAGGCTTTCTCGGACGCCATCTATCCTTGGATCTGCCTCATCTTTGTTCAGCTTTCTTGTCTAGGATTTCTTTAGCCATTCCTCCATCTTCTATTCTATTTATATGGCCATACCATCTAAGTTCCTTTTCCTCCATCTTCTGCAGCACATTATTTTTGAAATGTTCATTTTCTTTCTTATCTCTTCTTTTCTTACTCTTCCAAGTCTTAGTATTCGTGCTGCCCTTCCCCAGTAATCCATCTCGATGGCTAGTAGCTTTTAAACTTAAAGCCTTATACAAAATTTATATAAATAAATTTTTAAAAAAAACATTTGGTCTGTTTTTACAGTGCTTTACTAAAGAACATTTTTTTTTTTAACTTTAAACGTATGGCGGACTGACCATAACTTGTTCCTTCAGTATAAAAATTCTTTACCATCTACGGCACAGCTTAATGTCGTCATTCGTAAACGTTGTACAGTTAAATTTATAGCTGTGTAGTATTTACGAAATGAGTTAGGAAACCAGTTTTAGAGAAATTAAAAAAAAACTTCCTCTTGATGAAAACAAGTTGTCCGTTTGTGTGTAAATAAGTAATGTTACGAAGTCCTGAAAAGAAGGTGATATATTTTTAGCCCAGAGAGGTTATATTAGTGTTACTCGTAGAGGGGGACCAAATACTTGATGGACGGAGGAGACACGTGGTCTCCTATTCAGAGATCTCCCCTGTTTGACAAGTTATCGTAAATAGGTGTGTTTATGAGCTGAACATAGCGAAATGGTTCAATAATCGATTTAATCGATTCCATGTAACAATCAGTGTTGACTTTGCTTGAAGGCGCCAAAGATGACTTGAAAAATAAAAAAAAAATACATGAAGCTTTTGTATTGATTTTATAACTTTTGCACTACTTTTGCTGTCACTGAATGCGAGTGGAAATCTCTACAACAAACTGGATTAATCTACGACCTCTGATGTACAAAATCGATCAGGGATACTAATAAAATCAACGATATTATCGAGCAATGCGCACCCAAATTGAGTGCAAAGAAAAAACTGAAACTTCATCTCGGCTAATCATATTGTTTAAAAATATACTTCCAGCGGAAATTTAAAAAAAAATTTCTTACGTGAAAAACTAGTATTATCTAAAAGTATATAATTGTAATTCGTGAATCCTTTCGAGAATCTAGATTAAAAACAAAAGAAGAGATGAAGTCTGGGAAATTGAAGAGAATGGAGATTAAGAGAAAGGAAACAGAGAGCGAAAAACAAAACAAAAAAAAATGGAAAATGCAACCCAATTCCTTCATTCTTGCATGCAGTTTTCCTAGGTTTTCCCACACCCTCTTTCTCTGCAATGGTCTTAATCTTTGCTTCGCGTGTAATGAACGACAACCCTTCTTCTTTTAGATGAAATAAAAATGAGTAACAAATCTAAAAACCCCAAGGTAGGTAAGAACGAGTCACCTCAGGTAGGAGTTTCTAGGGAGTACATTGGAATAAGAGAGTGGAAAATAGGTTTGCCGAAAATTAATTGAAGGAAATAGAAAGAAATGGAGCTGTGTGTGTGTATGTGAAGCAAAACCAAGAAGGTCTACGAAGGTCTATGGAGGAGTGGTGGCAGGGGATAAACAGCTAAAGACACGTCAGGTGGGTGGTGAAGCAAAAAGGAAAGTGGATAAAAACCCTTCTGCCTTCACCCCTACTTCGGGTGGGGGAAGTGACAGAGATTTCGCGTGATCACGATGACTGGAAACAGTTCGAGAGATACTACGCTACCCACACTTCCTGCTGCTTTAACTTCTCTGCCAACTAGATATCGATGTATTATTGATTGAAGAAGAGAACCTTATACAATATTAAAGCTTCAAAGCACTAAACAAAAATCCCCAAAAGTACAAGTTTCCATTCTTGGTATATTACTTGTGTAACAATTGCTTAAAGCAGCGGCGCTAAGACTTCAGAGTACTGAGATTTTAAAGAAAACCATATCTTCTCTCTAACGATAAAGTTTTTACATCTTCAAACGATACGCTCTCAGAAAATGAAATGGGATATTTGCTGTAGATGGAGTACGCTAAACGGTAGCCCACACAGGTAGTCCGAGGCTACTAACAAGCACCGGAACTTACTTTGAATGGCTAATAATTTGGGCGCCTGTGGTTAGTTTAAAACAAAAATAAATATTATTAAGAAAAATTTAGTTAACTTTCAAAATTATGCATTATAAAAAATTTTTACTTATAAGTGTTTGATGGACTAGGCAGGATACCTTGAAACTTCCACCTAGTCTGCAGGATCGAGTCTAGGCACGGTTTACGTTGTACTCGTATTGTGGGTACTGGGTTCGATTCCCGGTCTCTAGACCTTGGATTTTATTTATTATTCAATATAAGAACTGTGTAGAAAAGTATGTTAGGCGGTTAAGAGAAACTAGACCCGCAATGCTAAGATGTATTGTTGGTTTAGTGGGTTCGATTCCCGGTCTCTAGACCTTGGATTTTATTTAATGGTTAATATGAGAACTTTGTAGAAAAGTATGTTAGGCGGTTAAGAGAAACTAGACCCGCAATGCTAAGATGTATTGTTGGTTTAGTGGGTTCGATTCCCGGTGTCTAGCCCTTGGATTCTATTTAATGGTTAATATGAGAACTTTGTAGTAAAGTTGTTTGCTAGTTGCCTCCGTCCACGACCATTAATTTGGTAGTTTGACGTGGACTTTTAAAATTTTTAATTTAATTTTTTCCCCTTTTTTTCAGATAGTGCGGCAGTGTAAAAAATTCCCGGATGTACAATTAATTCTTCGGAAGTGTTTTATTGTTCTTTACTAAGAAGTGTGCGTGAATCTTTTGAAACTGTGCTCTGTTAACAAATTGTTTTCTTTATTTTACAAAATTCCGTTGCGATATAATTTTTTTTAAAAATAGTGATGATGTGAAAAGAAGACAACAGTTGCGGAAGCGCAAAAGAGATTTCGACCGTACAGAATTCCAGGTAAGATGGTACTTTTTTTTAATTATTTATACAAATGAATTTATCCAGAATTTAAATTTTGAGATTTTTCCAGCACATTTTAAACAAATTTTATTAAATTTTTTTCTATTCACGACTTGAACTCAACCAAAGTTACTGATTGATAAACTACTTGATAAAAGATCAAAATTGACTCTTAAAAAATCAAGAAAAGACTATACTTAGTCCTTCTTGCTCCTATCTGGACTTACTGTAAGGAACAGCGAAGGCGTTTTATAAACCTAAGAAAGGAATCCAAACTCTCTAGACCATCATCGATGCACCCTTCTTATGTGAGCAACCATACCATCCTCAACTTGCGTAATCTCAAATTTGATAAATCTTGAGATTTGTATAAAATTCCTCTCGTAACTTTCCTCTACTTCATAATCTCTTAATCCACAATTTATCCCGTACTACCGCTCCTGACTAATCCTCCTTGTAGGCTGAAGCGATGGAGGCTCACGGCTATCTGGTCTAAACAATAGACAAGAGCATCCTTTGCAATCAATTCATTCGGTACTTTTAATTAACCGACTTTATGATGGTTGAATGATGATCATTCAAGTCCTTGAACTGATTTTCTTTAATAATAATAACTATTATTATTATTATTATTATTTTATTACTATTATTATATAACGTGCTTCAACGAAGAATAAAGCTGGGATTCAACCAAACGCCCCAAAGGATTCAATCTCTACAATCTAAACTTCTTCGATACATACTAAATGGTCCATTTTACGTCTCTAACCGGACTATATCGTACTGATCTTAAACATAACGTGCTTCAACAAGGAATAGAGCTGTGGTATTCAACCAAACGCCCTAAAGAATGCAATCTCTGCAACCTAAAATACTTCGATCCATAGTAAATGCTCCATTTTACATCTCTAACCGGACTATATCGTACTGATCTTAAACATAACGTGCTTCAACAAGGAATAGAGCTGTGGTATTCAACCAAACGCCCTAAAGAATGCAATCTCTGCAACCTAAAATACTTCGATCCATAGTAAATGCTCCATTTTACTTCTCTAACCGGACTATATCGTACTGATCTTAAACATAACGTGCTTCAACAAGGAATAGAGCTGGGATTCAACCAAACGCCCTAAAGAATGCAATCTCTGCAACCTAAAATACTTCGATCCATAGTAAATGTTCCAATTTACGTTTCTAATCGGACTATATCGTACTGATCTTAAACATAACGTGCGTCAACATGGAAAAGAGCTGTGGGATTCAACCAAACGCACCAAAGAATGCAATCTCTACAATCTAAAATACTTCGATCCATAGTAAACGCTCCATTTTACGTCTCTAACTGGACTACGAGTATATCGTACTGATCTTAAACATAACGTGCGTCAACATGGAAAAGAGCTGTGGGATTCAACCAAACGCACCAAACAAAGTAATCTCTACAAAATACTTCGATCTATAACTCTATAACTAACGCTCCATCATTTTATGCCTCTAACCAGGACTATACTGATCTTAACATTCCTTTTTATCACCCCTGACGTCCAAATCACGATACAGGAAACTACCACATCAACCTGCAATAAATAACATGCAGCAAAATCCTAGTAGCTCAAAATCTTTCTTCAAGAACTCTTTCTGATAACCAAGAAAGAGTGTTTCTGAAAGGTTTTACAATCGGGTAACTTCTCCACTCGTTTGTATCTAACTACTGTTCACTGTTATCATTGCTACCGCACTGTGATTGTAGCACAAATAAGCGAAAGAGAAACAACAAAAATCTTAGGTGAAAAATTGGTTTTACGGAAGCTTCTTTACGTAAATCTTCCGGTAATAGAAAGTCATTTGAATAGTTCGCACCAGTGAGAGGGTTTTATGATAAAATATGGCGACACCAGATCGTTGCTAAAATACTATTCATTGTATAATTCTTTTCCAAGAACTTAAGCCAATCTTTAAAGTAAACTACCGAAAGCGTTGTTACGATATTTTTGTGTTTTAGGATTGAGTATTTGCTACGGAGAAAACGCGCGCAAATTCACTTGAAATTTCACAGCCCATTGTATTTCATTTGTTTTGTGGGCCTCCATGTCCCAGACGCGATCGATAGCCTCCATGAAAAGAGAATAAGTCCCTCCCTCTGCCTCACTCATTCACTCTCTCTGTCTCTCACCGAATATGAACCTGCCTCTACACGCAACTTTGTGCTGCTCTACATTATGGATCAAGCTAATAAACACAATCAACTTCGCTTTCAACTTTAAAGATGTTCTGTTCCAAGTTAAATTATACAATTTTAATGAAACTACCCGCCCGCTCTCCCTCTCTCCCACTCTAAAGGAAGTATACTTTTAATTAAACTACTGATTTTCACTTCCAGTTGCTACAGTTCAAAGTTAATATCTAGGCAGCAAATCCCCTAAATGTGTTTTTGTGTTATTTTCACTTCCGGTTAAACATTTTTATCTCCAAAATTGGAACAACATCGTACATATTACTTTTTCATTAGTTATATGTGTATAAAAGTATACTTCCTTTAGAGAGAGAGAGAGAGAGAGAGAGGGTAGTTTCATTAAAATTGTATAATTCAACTATTTTATTAGTTAGGACAATGTTTATCTATTTCAAAAGAATTTTGTCCGTAGAACGGCAGAGTTCTGTTAAAAGCCTTAGATGTTGAGGTTTAAGTTTTTACTAACAAAAAAAAAGTTGTTTATAATTAAATTTGTATTAAAATTCTGAATTAGAAGCTTGAGAATAATAATGAGGGAAAATTGATGCGCCACAAAGACGCCACGGTAGCCGAGCGGTAAAGAGAGAGACTAGATCCGCAAAGCTAAGCTGTATTGTTGGTTTAATAGGTTCGATTCCCGGTCTCTAGGGCATTGGATTTTATTTAATGGTTAACAAAAGAAATTTACAGTAAACTATGTTTGCTAGTCGCCTCCGTCCACGACACCTAAATTGTAGTTGGACGTAAAGCCCGCCTGAAAAAAATTAGGCATTACTTTATTTTACTGATGTGCCACAAAAAAGAAGAAGGAAATAATGAGGGAAATTCTTATCGAGTTTTCACACAAGATTAAAACAAGGTCACTTTTCCCGGACTTATCTTTGAAAACAAATTAGAAACGCAATTTCGTGAAAAATGAATAATTTTTCATTCAAAATTTTGTGAATACATAAAAGTTAAATATTTATTTATTAAATCAGAATTATATAATAATATTTATTGTTTTTTTTTATTATTGTTTTATTGTGAAATAAATTAACATTCTCATAAATTTTATAACAGACAATAGATCTTGAAATGTTTAACCAGTAAGACAGAAGTTTAAGCTGGGTCCTCTAGCTATCCAGCTCTGACTGGCATATCCTGCCAGCTAAGATGTTGACTCTAGTCCTCTAAGTAAGAGAATGGATTGTATGTTTACAAAGTAACCCTTTCCCTCCCTTGAGCAAAAGGTCTTTTGGGCAAAGCAGTGAACATACTAAAATTCCATTTTGTGTAATCTAAGATTATTAAATTAATTTTAGATTAAGTCTTTCTCACTCATTCTGCATTATTTACATTTCTTTTCTCTCTCTCTTTCTCCCCCTCCCCCCGCGCGCGACCATTTCACGTTTATCGTCACGTTTATTGGGTGGTCGTCATTTTAATTTGGCAACACTGGGATGGGAGGCAAAATGGGAAACTGGAAGCTATTGGCTAACTTAAATTCTGAATACAATTATACTTAAACTCGGACACAATTGAGCATAGTTGTAGATATCCAGAAAAAGATTTGGACCATAGTTTTAGTAGCCTTGATTCACAATTACCATCATCCACTTGGCATATCTTTTTGAGGCATTTTTTTTTTTTTTTTCCTTTTTTGTTAACTACGTATTGCTGAAGTTTAGGGAAGTGATAATTCCGTGGCTTTATTTTTTCAGTTTAAATTTCTAATTTTCTCCAGATAACTTCCATATATCAGCAATTTGGGGGGCGAAAAAAAGGTGGAGATAGTCACCCCCCTCTAATGTTCCATTTTATTGTAATTTACGACCTCATCGACTCTATAAATATTAAAATAAGAATCGTAATTGCAATTTCAAATTTGAAGATGGTCAGCTGGCCGGCAGTGAATAGGTTTTTTTGTTTCTTTATATTAAGGGCGAGTATTTGTCTAGTGGTCAAGATAGTGACTTTGAAACAGGAAGATCTCCAGTTCGAATCCTGCGTATGACTACTTTTTATTTGATAGAAACAAAAAATTTGTTTATAGTAAAGTATGATCTTCCGCCATCATCCACGACACCCTAATTGGGTAGTTCGACACGTTAAAGCTCCGCCTGAAAAAATAGGCAATTACTTTACTTTATTTGTATATTTCTATTTAGAAATAGTTCCTATTTTTCCTTAAACATTATTTCAAGTTGGGGTATCTTTGAGAGGGGTGAAGTAAGGATCTCATTTAAAGTGCCATTTTAGACATCATGCTTTTTCTACTAACATTATAAATAATTAATTATGAAATTTAAAAGCAAAAATCTCAGTATGATAGAAGGTAGTAAAAAAGTAATAAAGTAATCGCCTATTTTTTTCAGGCGGGACTTAACGTCCAACTACCAATTAGGTGTCGTGGACGGAGGCGACTAGCAAACCATACTTTACTGTAAATTTCTTTTATTAACCATTAAATAAAATCCAAGGCCTAGACCGGGGGAATCGAACCTTCTAAACCCAACAATACATCTTAGCTTTGCGGGTCTAGCCTCTTAACCGCTCGGCTACCGTGGCGCCTAACTAGTAAGATGGAATTCGTCGATAGTGTAGCTTTTTTTTTCTTGAGAGGGGGGAATTTTCCGTAATTTTGTAGGAATATACCAAGAGGTTCATGTGAACGTGTACAAAAATACGATATCATCAGGTCCATCTGTTTGATTGAAAAATAAAAAATAATAATCATCAAAGAATGTATATCAAGAGGAACTGTAAAGCCATGTATCCTTAAAAAGTTATATATTTAATTGCATGAAACATATATATACATGATTAAAGTCATCAACCTTTTTTTTTTGAATATATTCTAAGTTTTCAGAAAATTTAATTAAGTAAATTGTGTTAAAAGTAAAGTTTTATCAATGTGTGTTCATCGTATGTTTCAAAAATATAATAAAGTAAAAATAAAAAACATACTATTTTAAATTAAAAAAATAAAATGTAAGAACAGAAATACGAGGGTCGTTTGAAAAGTCCGTGCAAAGTCAGAGAGATAGCACTACTGGCGCGCTGGCGCGTATCGAGGTTATGTTTAGTTAGTAGCAACTCTTGGAAGAACACACACCAAGTTTCAGCCAGATCGGTCTATTTCTTTGTGTTTGGCATTTGTTTGAATCGAGGAAGTCGAGTGATTTTCAAAAAATGGACGAAAAAGAATTTCGTGTGTTGATTAAACACTACTTTATGAAAGGCAAAACGCCTCAGGAGACTAAAAAGAAGCTTGATAAACATTATGGTGACTCTGCACCTTCGATTAGAACAATTTATAAGTGGTTTCAAAATTTTCGGAGTGGCCATATGGGCACAAGTGACGCTGAACGTTCTGGACGCCCTGTTGAGGTTACTACTCCAGAAATCATTGATACAAATCCATGATATGGTGATGGATGACAGAAGAGTGAAGGTGCGTGAGATTGCTAGTGCTGTGGGCATCTCGAATGAACGGGTACATAATATTTTGCATCAACATTTGGACATGACAAAGCTATCCGCAAGATGGGTGCCGCGATTGCTCACGCTTGACCAAAAACGAAATCGTGTAAGGACGGTTTGCAGCTGTTCCAGAAGAATCCGCAGGACTTTAAGCGTCGTTTCGTCACTGTGGATGAAACATGGATACATCACTACACTCCTGAGACCAAAGAACAATCTAAACAATGGGTTACCAAGGGGGGAATCTGCGCCAAAAAAAGGGCGAAGACCGTTCCTTCGGCCGGAAAGATTATGGCGACTGTCTATTGGGATTCGCAAGGAATAATCCTCATCGACTATCTGGAAAAGGGTAAAACTATTACAGGTGCATATTATTCATCGTTATTGGACCGTTTGAAAAACCGAGCTGCAAGAAAAACGCCCACGATTGGCCCACAAAAAAAGTCCTTTTCCATCACGACAACGCACCAGCTCACACCTCAGCAGTTGCGGTCGCAAAATTAATGGAAATAGGGTTCCAA
Organism: Rhodnius prolixus; assembly: GCF_049639745.1. Lineage (NCBI taxonomy): Eukaryota > Metazoa > Arthropoda > Insecta > Hemiptera > Reduviidae > Rhodnius > Rhodnius prolixus. The sequence goes on along the minus strand of NW_027411592.1, from coordinate 57,065,483 downwards.
CTCGTTTCACATCCCCCCCCCCTATTCTCCAGACTTGGCTCCCTCGGACTACTATTTGTTCCCCAAAATGAAGAAATGGCTGGCGGGAAAAAGATTTTATTCAAACGAGGAGGTGATTGCAGAAACGAATGGCTATTTTTCAGACTTGGACAAATCCTATTATTCGGAAGGGATCAACAAACTAGAGCAGCGTTGGACGAAGTGTATAAGCCTAAAAGGAGACTATGTTAAAAAATAAAAAAGGTTTAACCCCAAAAAATTAAGTAGTTTTTATTTTTGCACGGACTTTTCAAACGACCCTCGTATGTGTTTTAAAAGTTTACTGAGACAAGCTTTCTTTGTTCAAAAAAAAATATTAATAATAGAAAAAAGCAAACAAAAAACTAGAAATGATAACAAAACGTTTAATTACTCTGAATACAATAAAACAAAGGGATTACTCTATTTTTTTAAAAAAATATATACATTAATGCAAGGCTTTAATGTATATTAAAAAAAAAAAAGGCAAAAAAAAAGTTGAATATTACACAGGCATTGGGCATCGTGGGTTTGAATAATAGAAATAAATCCCAGCTGTTGTATTTCAGTCACATGTTTTTAATTTATTTATTATTAGTGTGCAAATGTGTTTTCATTTATTTTTGAAATTGAATGTTACTTACTCTTACGTACGTTTCTCTTATACTTTTTTTTTTTTTCCTTTTAAATGGAAATGTTTGGCGGGGGGAGAAACAAAAAAATTATGGAATTGCGAGTGGGGAGCCATGTATATAGGGTGGCGTGGGGGAGAGAGGAATATATTGTTGCACGTGCGGATGGATAATTTGTTAGTGTTGTGAAGAGGCTGGGAGAAACGGATGACTATATAATAATATACATGATATACACAGAGGCAGATAGGACTAACAAACAAACAGACAAACACATGGGGACGGACAGCACTTCCGTTGCAAATGAGTGTGGTGAGGTGGAGGGGAGGAACTATCCCCTCAAGGACGTTGAAAAGTATACATTCACACAGAGACATACGAGGGTCGTTTGAAAAGTCCGTGCAAAAATAAAAACTACTTAATTTTTTGGGGTAAACCTTTTTTATTTTTCAACATAGTCTCCTTTTAGGCTTATACACTTCGTCCAACGCTGCTCTAGTTTGTTGATCCCTTCCGAATAATAGCATTTGTCCAAGTCTGAAAAATAGCCATTCGTTTCTGCAATCACCTCCTCGTTTGAATAAAATCTTTTTCCCGCCAGCCATTTCTTCATATTGGGGAACAAATAGTAGTCCGTGGGAGCCAAGTCTGGAGAATAGGGGGGGGGGGGATGTGAAACGAGTTGGAACCCTATTTCCATTAATTTTGCGACCACAACTGCTGAGGTGTGAGCTGGTGCGTTGTCGTGATGGAAAAGGACTTTTTCGTTCAGAAAGGCCAACAAAACGGAAATTACGGATGCAATTCCAAAATATAAAATATGATTCTTTAGCTCCCACAACTTTTTCAAAGCACTCTGGACATTGTTTTTTCGTTATATGGCATCTATGTCCATCACTGGACTATGAGCTAAAAGAAACTCCTAGAAAAAAAAAAAAAAAAAAAAAATAGAAATGCCAGCAGCTGGATTCGAACCCCGGGATCTCTGCGTGGGTGTATCCAGTACGCTAATTTGTTCTTTCAAAAATCAAAGTAATATTATTTACATAATAATGAATTTACTTAATAGTATCTCTGTAAATATTAACTTAAAAAAAAGCTGTCACAAAATAAATATATAAATTTACAATATGACCTCAATAAGTCATCTAGCTTAATGCAACACATATGTGATATGTGCGTGTGTGTTAGTGAACATGACAAAATTTTGACTTGACCTGTTTTTCTGAACGGTAATCAATAAATTATTAGTACGTGCAAATAAAGAGAGCTATGCATTTAGGTTCTAGGATCTGTTGCAGGTTTGCCAACCAACCTAATAAGCTAATGCCCGAATTCCCTAATGTGTTTCTGAAATATCCGAAGATTTGTTGTACGAGTATACTGAATTCTAGGAATCATGATTTATTATTACTGAAATGGACTTGTAAGTTACCGGAAAAGAACTTGTTTTTCTCTGATTTTGGGTTAAATAATTGGAATTTAGTTTCGTACCTTACCGGAAAAATCACAGGGAATGGTTTTTCTTTTCACTTAAATCTTGGAAATCGTACTTTTTAAAGTTTTTCTTTAATTCAAAAAAATTTTGGTTACTGCGTAAAGAAAGTATTACATAATGTCAAATTCTCTATTTGTAGTTTCCTCGTTTTAAGTTACCCTGAAAATCGGAAAAAGTTGTTTGTATGTTTGTGCATATTGATCAGATATCTTCAAAAACACTTTAAAAAATCGCAATCCATGATTGGATTACACCCAAGGACTTTTGACTGTTACTTAGCGATCAAGATCTCTGTAACGGAAGTGCCACCATTCTGAGCGGATCTTCTGATTGGTTTTTTTTTTTTTTTTCTACTTTCCCAAAAATGACTCCAACGTATTACAAAATTGTGATCCCTGTTAGCCTTCAATTTATATTTAAAATTAATTGTTCAACACAAATTCCTGTCACAATTTTAGCAAAAAAAGATCATTTTAGAGAACCATTTAGTACAAATGTATGGGACCTAAGTCTTGTATATTATTAAAGAGAATTAATTGTGCTGAAAATTCGACAAGTTTACAGGAAATAACCCAACCGGATGTAGAAAGAATTTGCTTTGTTCATTCTTGTTTCCATTTTTTAATATAAACATTTCTGAAAAGGATAATAAAAAGTTAACTGCTGTTGCTATCTTGCTACACACAATCTTTTTATGCTGTGTTTTTCAATAAATAATGAATTTCAAGATCGTCTCTTTTATCCTATAGGATATATCCTAAATAAAATTTAAGATTCTTCTCAAAATTGTAAAAGTAAAAGACGAAAGAATTTAAAACTGAAGAAATACTCTCGTAATAGTGGTGAACCTAATTCTGAAATTTTACTTGGGAGCAGAATAAGATAAGATTCTGATTGGGCGGCCCATTAAGGCCTACGCCACTGCGACTTCCTTGGATCTATTGTGGCTCCCCGACTTTAGAGCTCGCTCTCCAGATCCCGCCCGTTTAATCAGATTCTTAATTCTGGAGAGCGACTCTTAGGCCTTGGTTTTTTTCCTCCCTGAGAAGTAACGTCCTTAGCCCAGACAAGCCCTTCACACTGGCACAAAACATGCACACTGCCGTTTCCTCCTCCTGACAGAACCTACAGAGGCTATCATCTGCCAGGCCCATGCGGTGCAAGTGTTTTCTGAGCCTGTAGTGGCCACAGTTAATACGCTTACAAATTATCCCTTATAGCCCCACGCGGCCTTGACGGATTTAATCTGCAGTCAGCCTTGGCCGAATAGCCAAGTAATGAACTCCTTCGCCTGTTCACATCTCTTCGGTTCTGACATAATAAAGTCTCGCTACCACAAATACCCAGCCTACTAGCTCTCCACCCTAATCCTCTTGTCTAACAGCTCCCACACCTTCCCAACAATCTTCCTTGTCGCTTGAAGCGGAAATGGCCTAGGTACTTATTGACTGATGTGAGTGTAAACCACCGAGAAAGAGTTCAACCACTGGGTAATTACTCTAATGAGTCTTTCAAGTGAACTGAACTAGTAACAACAAATTTTCTTGATACAGCATTTGTTGTAGTCGTGAATATTTCTAATAATAGTGAAAAAAAGTAAAGTAATTAATTTTTGATGATGTAACAAGTGCTATAGTAATTACGTACATTTTTGAAGCTACTTCAAAAAGTAGTACTTTTGTGAATGAACCAATGCAGAGCTATCGTGTCAAATTTTCAGCCCTATTCATTCACAATATTTTCAAATGTACAGAGACGTTTAGCCCCGTAATGAACTCCTTCTGCTGTCTCAGCCCTGTGGTTGTAAGCCACCCCTTCTGAGACCTAATCTGCACTCCATAGTTTAATGGCCGCAGTCTTAAGACACTTGGGGAACCCCAAAATAGGGCTCCGAGCCAACGAAGTGTCTCGCAGTGGGAGCAGTATAATATATACTTTTTTAACTATAAATAAATAGCAATCAAGTAGGTCTCTAGTAAAGGTTCCCTCGAATAAACCCAATTTTTTTTGTCGGCTAACCATTTAGACACTGAAATGTGGGCAACCTTAAAGGTTTACTAGAATCTAACCGAGCTAGTTTGTACGAGGGTCGTTTGAAAAGTCCGTGCAAAGTCAGAGAGATAGCACTACTGGCGCGTATTGAGGTTATGTTTAGTTAGTAGCATCTCTTGGAAAAACACACACCAAGTTTCAGCCAGATCGGTCTATTTCTTTGTGTTTGAATCGAGGAAGTCGAGTGATTTTCAAAAAATGGACGAAAAAGAATTTCGTGTGTTGATTAAACACTACTTTATGAAAGGCAAAACGCCTCAGGAGACTAAAGAGAAGCTTGATAAACATTATGGTGACTCTGCACCTTCGATTAGAACAGTTTATAAGTGGTTTCAAAATTTTCTGGAGTGGCCATATGGGCACAAGTGACGCTGAACGTTCTGGACGCCCTGTTGAGGTTACTACTCCAGAAATCATTGATAAAATCCATGATATGGTGATGGATGACAGAAGAGTGAAGGTGCGTGAGATTGCTAGTGCTGTGGGCATCTCGAATGAACGGGTACATAATATTTTGCATCAACATTTGGACCATGACAAAGCTATCCGCAAGATGGGTGCCGCGATTGCTCACGCTTGACCAAAAACAAAATCGTGTAAGGACGGTTTGCAGCCGTTCCAGAAGAATCCGCAGGACTTTAAGCGTCGTTTCGTCACTGTGGATGAAACATGGATACATCACTACACTCCTGAGACCAAAGAACAATCTAAACAATGGGTTACCAAGGGGGGGAATCTGCGCCAAAAAAAAGGCGAAGACCGTTCCTTCGGCCGGAAAGATTATGGCGACTGTCTTTTGGGATTCGCAAGGAATAATCCTCATCGACTTCCGATGAAAAGGGATACTTCCGATGTGTACTTAGAATTAAGAGTCTGCACAATTAAAAAATAAATTTCTTTTAACAAGAAATAGAAATTAAAAAAAAACGCTACCTACTTTATTTAAATCCATTAGAATGCAGTAATGCTGAAGTTTTATCAAACATTTTAAAACGTTCAAAATAACATGAGAATTACATCGGTTTCTCCATTAAAATACCCCCTCCACCTCCCACCCAACCCATTCCACTTTGTATTGATGGCCTTTTTCCATGTTGTTCAAACTAAATTATCTAGAATGTCTTAAAGAGAAGGAGATGGGGCGAGCGGCGGGGTAAGAGAGACAGAGAGAATACAAAAAGCCTATTTACAGTATTTTGTAAAAAGGTTACTTAAAAGGGAAAAAGGAGATTACTTTACTAAATGTAAGTTGTAAAAGTTTAATGATTGTGTTTGCCTAACAACTGTAACTTACTGTTTGGCAATGAAATATTACCAACTACTAACTTTTTACTAAAACAACACAGTGCTACATTAATTTTTTTTTATTTTAAATTTAATTATTTAATAAAATGTTTTGGTAATATGGTTTCTCTTAGAGAAAAAAAGGTTTTTAAACCCCATCTTAAAAAATAAAAAACCATTGAAATGTCTCTTAAAACAATACACCTTCAGAACTACCTCTTTCCTGGTTTGGGATTGTAAAAAGGCTCTAGATCAACTGGCTCGGCACAATAAAGTTCGACTGGAATGGGTGCCGGGTCATGTGGGGATTAAGGGGAATGAGACAGCTGATGAGCTGGCCAGGAATGGAGCTAGTACTCCCTTCATTGGCCCGGAACCAGTCCTGGGTATCACCAAGGGTGTGCAGTTCATGAGGCTCTCAGAGACTGGATCTGAAAGGTACTGGGTGATGCTTCCTGGGGGTCAAACATAGTAAGAGGGTTGTGCCCTTACTGTGTAAACAAAGAACCAAAGAGACTCCTGGGCTTGGGCAGAAATCAGATTACCCTGGTTACAGACCTTTTCAGAGGGCATGGCAGGTTCAGAAAGCACCTGCACAAGTTAGGGCTTATTAGCTCGGGGAACCGTTGTGCAGATTGTGCCAGGAAGAGGAAGAAACGGCCTTTCTCACCTGTTATTCGATTGTGTTGCAATCGAGCGGCTGCGCTACAGATATCTTTGGTACCTTAAGACCAAAGGATATTGTAGCGCAGAATGGAACTACTAGGGAAAGCCCTCAACCTTCTTAGAAGGGGAGGTTTCATCTACTAGACTTAGAGGGAAGTCACAATAAGCCTCTTGGTGGCTGCAAGTGCTGTGGGGCATGGATCCCGGTCCCGCCGTGTAAAATCTAAAAATTCTAAATCTAAAACAATTCTCAAGGTTAGAGTTAAAACCATAAATTTTACCAAGAAATGGCCACATTTCTATCACCCCCCCCCCTCTCGAAATACGAAGAGCATCTACTTACTTTACAAATACCTAATAAATAATTACAATAACAATAAATGTAAAAAAAGGGGCCTCTTTTGTGCGTACAGTTATACAACTGTGCGTAGTATATGACTGAAGACAATAAAAGTTTAAAAGCTATTGTGTTACAAATAGATTAGAAGTATAGTTTATTATTTCTTTAATACTAATTTTAACAAATTATTTTAAAAACAATTTCATTGTTCTCGTTCACAATCAGTCGGTTGAACACATTACCAATTTATTGTAACTTATCGAACTTAATAAAAACAATAACATTAAATATTATATATTTCTAGTAAGGGTGTTTTAATAAAATAAATACGTTTTGTTCATTTCTCTGCTCATAAGTATATTATTTTAAACTTTTTTTTTTTTTCCTCGGCGCATCGACATCTTGGTCATTAGCGCCCACTATCATAGTTCTTCTTATTTCCAAATACTACTCGAGCTGGGATGACACGTACAGACCCACAGCTTCCAATCACTACACCTTGCTTAACAAGGTAGGGTGGAGCCGGGGTTCTGCAAGAGTGTCACTCCACACATCCCCTCTTATTTCATCGACGTTGTCGACGAGGGGGAGTGTGGAATATGATTGTGTCATCCCATAAATAAACTAACTTTTATAATAAATATTTATTTCTGAATTAATAATTTAACTTGTATGCTATTATTTACATTTTCGGCAAAACCAAAAGTATTACTGGGTTAATTTATTAACCTCTACATTCACTTTTTACTTGGCTTTATTTTATACTTAATCCGAGGATATTTTAAACTTTATATTTTATTTTCAAGCATGCCCGTTTTGGTTCTTATCTCTTATTTCAAGATATAATTATTTTTTAAGATGGTTTATTGCTCTTATTTTATTTTTATTTTACTTTTGTATCTTTTATTTTATTTCTATATTTTGTCGTTAATATTATTATAATTACTTCTGCACTTTTATGGCTGATTCACTTGCTCAAAAGCGTATGTAAGCTTAATAGCAATAAATAGATAAAACAAATACATTATCGCAAGCTCCCATTGGTTGCCATTAGGCCCTGTATTGAACAGAATTATTGTACCGGAAATTGTTTTCCTTTTCTAACTCTTTCAATTTAAATTTCTCTTACAAGGACAGAAAGATATTTGAGAAACATTTTAGATTTTTCCAGTTTTTCCCAGAAGTACCCATTTTGATGGCCCCCCCCCTGGATTCGAATTTTTGTTTTTGTTTATTTTATTTTTGGAAACTGGTCTGTATATTTGAATAAAATTTAAAAAAAAAAAAAAAAAAGGGGGGGGGGGGAAATCGTAGGATGCTGAAACTTAATATCCCTGCCAAAGGGATCTGGCTGAAGTCTAGAGTTCTAAATCCCACAATTAAGAAATACCACTGTACTGAGCGGTTGTTTTTTGCTTCTTTGTGATTTTTATTTTTTAAGTAGCTTCATCAATTTCCTTTTAACTTTTTCAGGCACTTCGTTGCATGAGTCTATAATTTATTGTTTTATTAATAAATGCGTGTTTTATATTAAAAAAAAAACGGCGTTTAAATTTCTTGATAAAATTCTGAGTTAGTTGAAAATTCCAAAACCTATCGGAAGTAGTACGAGGGTCGTTTGAAAAGTGCGTGCAAAAATAAAAACTACTTAATTTTTTGAGGTAAACCTTTTTTATTTTTCAACATAGTCTCCTTTTAGGCTTATACACTTCGTCCAACGCTGCTCTAGTTTGTTGATCCCTTCCGAATAATAGGATTTGTCCAAGTCTGAAAAATAGCCATTCGTTTCTGCAATCACCTCCTCGTTTGAATAAAATCTTTTTCCCGCCAGCCATTTCTTCATATTGGGGAACATATAGTAGTCCGAGGGAGCCAAGTCTGGAGAATAGGGGGGGATGTGAAACGAGTTGGAACCCTATTTCCATTAATTTTGCGACCACAACTGCTGAGGTGTGAGCTGGTGCGTTGTCGTGATGGAAAAGGACTTTTTTGTGGGCCAATCGTGGGCGTTTTTCTTGCAGCTCGGTTTTCAAACGGTCCAATAACGATGAATAATATGCACCTGTAATAGTTTAATTCTTTCGAAAATGCGTTCTAAATTTTTTTTTTCTATTTACTTATTATTTCAATGCGTGTCAATATCTGAGGTGATTGGCGACCGGACATTGTTCTCTCGTTACGGGCAACATCAGGACACAGTGGGCTCTAAAAAGCTCCCTAGGAGGAGAAAATCTAAGGGGTCAGCAGCTGGATTCGAACCCGGGACCTCCGCGTTGCAATCCAGTATACGCTAACTACTCGGCTAATCCCTTCTCTATTCTTAGAGCAAATGTATTCGTTTATTCATTAAAGATTAAGATTAAGATAGTAGATGGGACGGGACCTACGCCCCACGGCACCGCAGCCACAGAAGACTTATTGTGCCACAGCCCCTTCTTAGTTCTAGTAAGCGAACCCTCCCCTCTTAAAGAGGTTGAGGACTTTCCCTACTAGTTCTTTTTGCGCTACTATCTCCTTCGGCCTCAACGTTTTATTCATCAAAAGTTTTTATTTTCAAATAATTTTTTTTTTGGGGGGGGGAGGGGGTGGATAATCCGTTTTGGACATTTTGAGGTGAATACGTCAACAACTCTAGTAAGAGAAGGACGTGAACGTGTTCAAGGGCAGATTTTTTAATTAGTTCAGGATTAATTTTACTGCTAGCCCGTTACAGCTTGTTCCGGTGCACTAGCCAAAGGAAACTGAATTATAAGCCTCCTAGTGAAAAGTGATGTTCAACTTTAGAATGGCTAAACGTAATTACTGGCCAATTAACCTGAGTGGCTATTTAGTGGTGACCAGGTGTGCTCAGTAGATGTGTGCATTCACTTAGTCGATGCGTTCGTCGGCCCCCCCCCTCTCGGTCATATATACTATGTTCATTTTTTGGGATGGGGTGAAAAGGGAGGGAGACGGCTTTTCTATTGACCACCCCACGTCAACTGAGTTTGGCAATTCTAATGTTTATTTTTTCAATAGTTACTAATGGCGTGCGTGCACATTGTATTTGGGCGTAGAATGTTCCAGCTGGACTGGAGTTTCAGATTTTGGTCCATTCAGCTCATACTGACCATTACACAGCTCCGTGTACTTACCGTGATGCTATAATTTATAGGGGCACCGGAAACGGACAATTGGATTGTCAGTTAGGCCGTCGGATATAGCAATCACTTACTGATGAGCTTCAGTCACACGGTATGTCGACAAGATAGTCACAGTTACAAAAAAAACAACAGTAACTTTTGGCTGACAGTCTACTGATTGCGTATTGCTTACTACTTGTGAAATTGGATTAGAACCACGATGCTGGATAATATTGCTGATTTTTATCTTTCGTAGCACGCATGTATAAATGGTATTTCCGTCCGGTTTTAGACTTTCAGCCATCATGAGAGGTAGATTTGGGTGAATTTATTGTAGAGAATTATAGGCACCACGACAGCCGAGCGGTTAAGAGACTAGACCCGCAATGCTAAGCTGTATTATTGGTTTAGTGGGTTCGAATTCCCGGTCTCTAGGCCTTGGATTTTATTTAATGGTTAATATGAGAAATTTATAGTAAAGTATGTTAGGCGGTTAAGAGACTAGACCCGCAATGCTAAGATGTATTGTTGGTTTAGTGGGTTCGATTCCCCCGGTCTAAACCTTGGATTTTATTTAATGGTTAATATGAGAAATTTATAGTAAAGTATGTTAGGCGGTTAAGAGACTAGACCCGTAATGCTAAGATGTATTGTTGGTTTAGTGGGTTCGATTCCCCCGGTCTTAGGCCTTGGATTTTATTTAATGGTTAATATGAGAAATTTATAGTAAAGTAAGTTAGGCGGTTAAGAGACTAGACCCGCAATGCTAAGATGTATTGTTGGTTTAGTGGGTTCGATTCCCCCGGTCTTAGGCCTTGGATTTTTTATTAAATGGTTAATAAAAGAAATTTACATTATGTTTGCTAGTCGCATCCGTCCACAACACCTAATTTGGTAGTTGGACGTAAAGCCCCGCCTGAAAAGATAGGCAGTTACTTTACTTTTAGTGTAGAGAATTTAGATTTCATGTAATGTTTCCGTTTAACAATAAACTTATCGCAGCTATTAAATTAATAATCATTTTTGAAAAGGCTACAAAATTCAACTTCAACAAGCTATTTTGCTAAAAGTGGATTTTCACAACAATGATTGTCAGATTAGGAACCGTCTCGTTCTTAGTTCATCACTTGATTTCCATAATTTAAATAAATAAAATACAAATTTATTTAAAACATAAATTTTAGTTCAATTAATTAAGAAGGTAAAAAAGATGATTGCCTAAATCAATCAAGTTTATATCACCATTTTTTGTGTTATGACATCATTTATTAATCCAATAACATCAATTGTGAATCAGTCACCAAAAGAACAAGAACTTTAACTGTACAATTAATTAAATAAAAAAAAAATTAGTAGAAAAAATAATAATTAAAACTGTTAATTAATTTATCAAAATAAGGGATTATTTTTAATTATTATTTAAAGGTAACTTAAATTATTTTTACAGTTTTATGCTTCATTTACTACAGAAAAAAAAAAAAATTCTCGTCTTTTTTGAAAAAGCAATTAAAAACTCGAGTTAATTTTTGTTTTTAATTAGAAATATTAATTATATGTCAATTAGAAGAACCTACCACCATGTTGTTTCGTGTAAATACAGTATAAAAATTGCATTAGTAGTAAATTACAAAAAAAGGAAATTAAGAATGAAAAAAAATAAATAAGTTCATAGTATTTTTGCCGGCCGGCATTTTATTTTGTTCATTAATAAAATAGTTATAAAAATAACATTGTTAAAAGATAATCACAGAAATAAGCTAATGTTGACGTAATCGCTTAACAATGTTGATGATAAAAAAAAATATGGGAAAGTATGTCATCTGGTCTATGCCCTCAAAGCACGCGATCTTCTTAGTTCTTTTTTTTTTTTTTTTTAATGGTATTAATAAATTATATTATTAGGTAACCATAACAAAAATATCAATTAAAAAATTAATACTAAAATCATAAATAAGTATTTAATTAATTTCACATTATATTTTAATAAACAAAATAAATACGCAAAAAGGTATAAAAAGAATTTTTATTGTTTTTACAGTATTTTCTAAGTTAAAACTTTGTAACTGGAGCATAAAAACATAAAGAGGCTTAAAAAACTGATAAGGGGCCCCCTTCCACCGTGGCTACGTTAAACAAAAAATTACACTTTTAGCGAAAGAAAAATACAATGTACTATAATACAAAATTTTGGACAATTTTGTACATTGTAAAAAAAAAAATGCGAATCACTTATATACAATGACTAAAAGCTTGTTCGCCTTTACTTGGTCTTTAAAATAGTTTTAAAAAGAATAATAAGTAATTAATTATTACCATAGTATGATTGTACGAGGGTCATTTGAAAAGTCCGTGCAAAAATAAAAACTACTTAATTTTTTGGGGTTAAACCTTTTTTATTTTTCAACATAGTCTCCTTTTTAGGCTTATACACTTCGTCCAACGCTGCTCTAGTTTGTTGATCCCTTCCGAATAATAGGATTTGTCCGTCTGAAAAATAGCCAATCGTTTCTGCAATCACCTCCTCGTTTGAATAAAATCTTTTTCCCGCCAGCCATTTCTTCATATTGGGGAACAAATAGTACTCCGAGGGAGCCAAGTCTGGAGAATAGGGGGGGGGATGTGAAACGAGTTGGAACCCTATTTCCATTAATTTTGCGACCGCAACTGCTGAGGTGTGAGCTGGTGCGTTGTCGTGATGGAAAAGGACTTTTTTTGTGGGCCAATCGTGGGCGTTTTTCTTGCAGCTCGGTTTTTCAAACGGTCCAATAACGATGAATAATATGCACCTGTAATAGTTTTACCCTTTTCCAGATAGTCGATGAGGATTATTCCTTGCGAATCCCAAAAGACAGTCGCCATAATCTTTCCGGCCGAAGGAACGGTCTTCGCCCTTTTTTTGGCGCAGATTCCCCCCTTGGTAACCCATTGTTTAGATTGTTCTTTGGTCTCAGGAGTGTAGTGATGTATCCATGTTTCATCCACAGTGACGAAACGACGCTTAAAGTCCTGCGGATTCTTCTGGAACAGCTGCAAACCGTCCTTGCAACACTTCACACGATTTCGTTTTTGGTCAAGCGTGAGCAATCGCGGCACCCCCATCTTGCGGATAGCATTGTCATGTCCAAATGTTGATGCAAAATATTATGTACCCGTTCATTCGAGATGCCCACAGCACTAGCAATCTCACGCACCTTCACTCTTCTGTCATCCATCACCATATCATGGATTTTATCAATGATTTCTGGAGTAGTAACCACAACAGGGCGTCCAGAACGTTCAGCGTCACTTGTGCCCATATGGCCACGCCGAAAATTTTGAAACCACTTATAAACTGTTCTAAACGAAAGTGTCAGAGTCACTATAATGTTTATCAAGCTTCTCTTTAGTCTCCTGAGGCGTTTTGCCTTTCATAAAGTAGTGTTTAATCAACACACGAAATTCTCTTTCGTCCATTTTTTGAAAATCACTCGACTTCCTCGATTCAAACGAATGCCAAACACAAAGAAATAGACCGATCTGGCTGAAACTTGGTGTGTGTTCTTCCAAGAGATGCTACTAACTAAACATAACCTCGATACGCGCCAGTGGTGCTATCTCTCTGACTTTGCACGGACTTTTCAAACGACCCTCGTACTATGATTGGGTATAAAATTGTTTGCTTAAAATTTATATGCATATTCAAAAGTAGTATAATAAAAAGCTATATAATAATAACAATAATAATGAAATGAGACGGGGAAACAAAATGTTATTCCCAGTGTTCATATTTTTTTATTTCGTCTATCTTTATCAATGCTGACCAAATATTTTTGGGAGATTGCATTTATCAGACTATAATAATACTATGTGTAGAATAGTGGGTTCCCAACGTGAATAATATCGTCCAATGAAGGCTGGACAGTGATGAATTAAAAGAAACAAACAAAAAAATGAATAAATAATAGACTAGGCTTAAATTGATTCAATTTTATGTTAGCCTTTTTGGGGGTAGGTGGGTTCAAATCAATCAATAATTAATTTAATTATTTCAAAATATTGGGAATATTTAGCGAAAAACTGAAGTATTTCTTACCTAAAAAATCTAGTTAATGTAACTTATTTTAATTACGTCATTTGCTTATTAAAATTAGAAAGTCGGTTATATTTTGACTTAAGGGGTTATAATAGGCAGTCAGAAATTTGAAAAAATTGATTTTTTTTTTAAAAATTTATATTAAAGTATAGTTTCTCAGGAATGTTGTCCTAAAATTTCAAGCCGATCCGAGCAAAATTGTAAGAGTGAAAGTGTTTACAAACCATCGCTTAGCACAGAGCTCAACTTGCTACGCGGGAGGCAAGAATCCTACGGAGACAGCAGAAATCGGAAAACTTGGACATTTTAGAAGACATGGAGGACTTATTTTATGTGCCTGGAATCGATGACACTCTGTAAGTTGGGTTTTATCCAGGTTTTATTCGCAAACCTTTAACCGCTGAAAACTTTAAACGCGTTTTTCTCAAAACTACGTTTTCAAAGTCGGTGGACACGATATCTCAAAATCTACTGCACCGATCTTTTTGAAATTTTACGTATTTCTTTTACACATATTAAAATCGTACTTGGACGAAGGATTTTTTTTTTTTTTCAATGAATAGAACTTGTTTTACAAACATAAAATGGTCAATTTTTTTTTTAGTGAAAATCGTGAATCAAACTTTAAAGTTGTCCCAAAAATTAAAAATTCAATTTTTTTCTAAATCCTTCGGTCAAGTACGAGATAAAATCATCTACTAACGAAATCTATTCGAAATTTTGATTTCAGATGAGCCAGTCTCAAGATATCATGTCCACGAGAGGGTTGCATTTTTTTGACGTGTGGCATTAAAATATTCGCTATTAGTACAATTATTATTAATTTGTAACGAAAAAATTACAATAAGTTCTTTAAACATGGACTGATATGACGCAAAAGTTCCCGAATAAAAAAGTAAACACGTTTCCCCCCCCCCCCCCCCGCCCCAAAAAAAAAAAATTGAAAAAATGACTTTTTTGGCGCCTCTGACTGCCTATAACCCCTTAAATAACTCAAAAGTAACGTTAGAAACAACAGTTGATGATCAACTCGCATCAATTAAAAACGGACAATCAGAAATCGTGGTGTTTGACTGAAGCGTTTACTGGGATGAAAACTCGAAATTAGGTACCACCAATCAAGAGCTAACTATTTAGCCTAAATCTAAATGAAAATTGAATTTTAAAAATAAATACTATTTCCTGTATTAATTGCCGACGACGGTTACTAGTTACGAGTAGCCTTCGGGAGAGAGAGATCAATGGTGATGGAATTTTGCGCGGTATTTTGGCGATTTAATTGGCGGGAAAGATTTCCATGGGTTGGTTAAAAGGTTTTTTTTTTAATGCGAGTGGGTTGTTTTGGAGGCTGTGGTATCTGTAGTCAAAACATGAATACCATATGGAGCGTCAAAACAAGAAAAATTTGTTCCGGCCTTGCATAGATCGAATGAATATTGTAAACAACTGAATCCTATCTAGGCTTAGATAATAATGGACTTTTTATATCACTTTCCAGGGGCGTAAGAAGATAATTTTTCTTCCTGTCCGATAGTACGCGTTCCAAGACAAGCCCCCCCCCCCAAAAAAAAAGGCTGTAGTAAAAGTTGTGGTAAATTCCCCGTCTTTGAAGTCTCAAAAAGTAAATAATACAAAAAAAAAAAATAAATAAAAATCACCGACCTGTTGCCAATGATCCTCTAAGGATGGTTGAGCTGAAAAATATCCTGTTTCGTGTATATCCTGCAATTCCCGGAATATATTTCCGCTTGGTAGTATATCCATGATTGTGGTGGAACTTTTTTTATTATGTTGTAATTTCCAAATGAAAAACTGGTGAAATAAACTTGGCCACAGTTTTATTTTTTAAGGAAAATCTAGTTTTCCTCAAAAATTTTTTAAGGGGGGAAAAAAACTGTAAACTGAATAAATAAAACAAAAAACTATCACTTCACTAAGACACTTCCATTCGTAATGGATTTTGAGTTGTTTTTGTACAAAAAAAAAAATTTTTTTTTAATTTAATATAACTCAGTCTTGTTTCTTTCTTTCTTTTTTTTGTTCTTGAAGATTTTCTTCTTGTTTCAAACAGCTCAAAACAAAACAAAAAATACTTAACTGGCGCTTTGTTCAAAAGCTGCAGGTATTAACCAAAAAAATGGATATAATAACTAAACAAAACTTTTTTTTCCTAAAAAAATTACACAGAGCCGTGAACACATAGACACACATAAAAGAAAACAAAAAACACGGATCACACTTTTTCCGTTGGTCCCGAATATTCCTTCCACAGTATTCCAATCTGGGGTAAAAAAAAAAAATAGGAAATAATTTTGGTGGCAAGGAATGAAATAATTTTGAAGGAAAAATGATTAGAAAACAAATTTAAATAGATTCCAACACTAAACCGTTTTGTTTTTAGTAAGAAGGATTTGTAGTTTATTTTTTGGCGTATTTGGAGAGGAAATGAAAGCGAGAAAATATAGAAAATAGAAAAAGTGAAATATTTTAAAAATATAAAAAAAATTGTGAGAAGTGATGAGAATAAAGAATTTCAAAAAAAATCTGAAATTTTACTTGTATCTATTTTTTTTTAAAAAAAATGGAACATAAGAATAATAGGGAAGGAATTAAAAAGAAAAGAAAAGAAAAGAAAAAAAAAAAGAAGAAAATTATTGATAAAGGGACAGCGTAGGGGGGGGGCTGTGCGTGCGTACAAACGGAACACAGTAAGTTATGACCGGAATCCACTGGCTTGCCTTACGCAGCGCGGGCTCAGACCAGACTGGTTTAATCTTGACACAGGCCGCCGCTATAGTACACAATAAGGCCGTTGTACAGCGCCTCTATACAGACAGACTATCCCCTCCACTAAGACGTCTCAAAAAAAACTAACCTCGTCCTTTCTTGATAATAACTTTTTAAATAACTTTAAAGAATGTTTTTTAATATTTAGGGGGAGAAAAAAAATAAAGAAGGTTAAACATTATAAATTACAAAAAAAAAAAAAGTGATCAAATCCGAAGTAATAATTCAATAAATAATTGTAATAAAAAGGGAAACGGATTAGCCGTGTGCATAGCGTATTGTATTCCCATGCGGAGATCCTAGGTTCGAATCCAGCTGCTGGCTCTTAGATTTTTTTTCTTTCAAGGAGCTTCTGTCTGGTGATGGACCAGTGTTGTCTGCAAGGAGAGAATATTGTCCGTAGGCCGGCTGTGCGCTGAAAAAAAATGCTCCGGGCGTCCAATAGTCTCCGATGTTGACTGTTGACTGTTAAATCATTAAAAAAAAAAAAAAAATTTAATAAAAAATTTGATGCTTATACAGGGTGACCAGAGTTATATAAAATTTCGAAAAAATAAAAAACACGTATTTAATAATTTTTAATCTAGTTTATTTTTAGTGATTGGCCCATTTTTTTTAAATCCCTGTATCTCGAGATACAGCATCCAACTTTGTTTTTTTCAAATGGAACATTATATTTTTGTTTGCTTATTTTTATAGTATTTGAGCTCCCCCCCCCCCACAAAAAAAAATTCTTTGAAATCGGTTCGGTTTTTCAAAAGTTATGGTAATTTAAAATATGAAAAACAAATTTCAGTTTATTGTCAAAATTATGTTATTTTTTTTTAAAGAATCTGTTTAAACTGGGCACCATCAACGGATAGGCAAGCCAAAACTCTGGGACTCCCACGCTTTGCTTGTAGCAGCACTTATGGTGGCGAAGTCAAGATCTAGGTAGGCTAGAGTTATTCTACGTTCAGGTTGTATTTTCTACAAACGTTTGGTGTGGAGTTTTAGGAAATCATCTAATCGGCCCATACTTCTACAGAGAGAACTTAACTGGTAAAAGGTATCTAACGTTTTTTAAGAGACATTTTACCAGTTCTGCTTGAAGATGTTCCTCTACAACGTCGGCTAGATATGTATTTTCAACAAGATAGTTGCCCGGCACATAATGCGAGAGTTGTTCGAGGTTACCTGGGCAGAAATTTCCATGAAAAGTGCTTAGAGACCCATTGTCCCATCCAATGGCCACCTCGATCTCTCTGGACTTGACCCCAATGGACTAATTTTTGTGGGGAAATCTAAAAAATAAAGTGCACAGTAACCTTAATCCCATGGATTCAGTAGATGTTCTGAAACGTGAATAACTCTAGCCTGCCTAGATCTTGACTTCGCCAGCATAAGTGCTGCTACAAGCAAAGCGTGGAAGTCCAGAGTTTTGGCTTGCCTATACGTTGATTGTGCCCATTTTGAACAGATTCTATAAAAAGAAAAAATAACGTAATTTTGACAATAAACTGAAATTTGTTTTTCATATTTTAAATTACCGTAACTTTTGAAAAACCTAACTGATTTCAAAAATATTTTTTTGTTTTTTTTAGGAGCTCAAATACTGTAAAAATATGCAAAAAAAATATAACGTTCCATTTAAAAAACAAAAGTTGGATGCTGTATCTCGAGATACAGGGGTTTAAATAAATGGGCCAATCACTGAAAATAAACTAGACCAAAAATGATTAAATACGTGTTTTTTATTTTTTCGAAATTTCCCGCCGTTAAAACAAAAAGTGGGTGGAGCCTATAACTCTGGTCACTCTGTATAGTACAGATTGGATTGGTAATTTTTTTTTCCTTTGTCAAAGATCAGCAATTTTTTATAATTTTCCGAACTTTGGGAGTATATGAAGGAGAGAAACAGGAGTCTAAACGGAAATAAACAATCTTTTTTTGGCTTTCAAGTGGAATATAAAAACTAGCCTATTCCGATGAGACAGTACCCCTATACTGGTCAAAGCAGTAGATAACACCAAAACACAAAGAACCTTACGTCAGACACAGTCACCAACCGGACACTATCAACAGCCTCAATGACGCTGCAACCTACAGGAAGGAAGTAAAGAAATATGAACGTCTTAGAAAGAATTAGAAATACCTATTACATTATGAACGACCAAATTCGAGTTTTAATTCGCATACACTCGTTTAAAATTATACGAGGGTCGTTTGAAAAGTCCGTGCAAAAATAAAAACTACTTAATTTTTTGGGGTAGACCTTTTTTATTTTTCAACATAGTCTCCTTTTAGGCTTATACACTTCGTCCAACGCTGCTCTAGTTTGTTCATCCCTTCCGAATAATAGGATTTGTCCAAGTCTGAAAAATAGCCATTCGTTTCTGTAATCACCTCCTCGTTTGAATAAAATCTTTTTCCCGCCAGCCATTTCTTCATATTGGGGAACAAATAGTAGTCCGAGGGAGCCAAGTCTGGAGAATAGGTGGGATGTGAAACGAGTTGGAACCCTATTTCCATTAATTTTGCGACCACAACTGCTGAGGTGTGAGCTGGTGCGTTGTCGTGATGGAAAAGGACTTTTTTTGTGGGCCAATCGTGGGCGTTTTTCTTGCAGCTCGGTTTTTCAAACGGTCCAATAACGATGAATAATATGCACCTGTAATAGTTTTACCCTTTTCCAGATAGTCGATGAGGATTATTCATTGCGGATCCCAAAAGACAGTCGCCATAATCTTTCCGACCGAAGGAAAGGTCTTCGCCTTTTTTGGCGCAGATTCCCCCCTTGGTAACCCATTGTTTAGATTGTTCATTGGTCTCAGGAGTGTAGTGATGTATCCATGTTTCATCCACAGTGACGAAACGACGCTTAAAGTCCTATGCAAAATATTATGTACCCGTTCGTTCGAGATGCCCACAGCACTAGCAATCTCACGCACCTTCACTCTTCTGTCATCCATCACCATATCATAGATTTTATCAATGATTTCTGGAGTAGTAACCTCAACAGGGCCGTCCAGAACGTTCAGCGTCACTTGTGCCCATATGGCCACTCCGAAAATTTTGAAACCACTTATAAACTATTCTAATCGAAGGTGCAGAGTCACCATAATGTTTATCAAGCTTCTCTTTAGTCTCCTGAGGCGTTTTGCCTTTCATAAAGTAGTGTTTAATCAACACACGAAATTCTTTTTCGTCCATTTTTTTGAAAATCACTCGACTTCCTCGATTCAAACGAATGCCAAACAAAAAGAAATAGACCGATCTGGCTGAAACTTGGTATGTTCTTCCAAGAGATGCTACTAACTAAACATAACCTCGATACGCGCCAGTAGTGCTATCTCTCTGACTTTGCACGGGCTTTTCAAACGACCCTCGTATGTGGCATGGTCTCTCCCATTTAAAGTTTTTTGTTTTTTTTAAGTTTTTGCTTATTTACGGTTGATATTTTTTAAGAGATTAGACTCAGATGTTAATCAATGATTAATTGAAAACCATAATTATTTCCCAATATAAATGAACCCGATAATTCAGTGTTGCCACTTAAATTTGCACGCCCCCCTCCGTTACAAATATAACTTAAACCCCCCCCCAAAACGGAAATTTACCCCCGTGGAAAAAGACAAACTTGGTAGTGCATACTCTTAGTGGTGAGGAGAAATCATGCAGACTGAGAAAAGTGAAAATTTCTAAATTTCTTTCTGCAAAATTACTTCATATAAAAAATACGTAAAATAATTTATCAGGACAACAGAAATATATTCTGGATTCTCCATCTTTTCCCATTATTTATTCAATTTCTTTTTTCCCTTTTTATCAATGTTATTATTTAATTAAAATTAGGGTTATTTTTAGAATGGAATGGATAATTTCGTTTCAATTAATATTTATTTTAGCAAGCCATTAAATAATTATTTTTAGCAAACGATGAATGAAAAGAAAACAAAACAAAAAATCCATTATGAATGATACGACTTTCTCTTACAATTAATTCTCATGATTTTTCTTTTCTCATACATTTTCTGAAACTTGGAATTTTTAAAAATATATTAACTTCTTTATACAGTTCGTGAAACCCTTGCGGAGGCAAGGGCCAGTGCGTACAGAGTGGCGAGCAATGGGCAATGGAGGCGTATAAGTTCCTGCATTGGCCATTTGAGTATTTCAGATAAGGTCGACCCTGGGCCGGTTATTGACATGGCAGGGGACAGTATCTGTCCTAAATACAGTTTTGTGACTCCTTTTCAGGTGTGTATTAAACCGAGGACTGAATGGAGGGTAAACTGGACGGACCAGTACCGGAAGGGATGCCTTTGGTTTACCGATGGCTCCAAGATGGACTGTGGGACTGGGTCTGGAGTGTATAGGGTTAAACCCGAGGTACTCATTGAGAGATCTCTTGGGAGATACGCCACAGTCTTCCAGGCCGAGGTTTTTGCTATTAAAATGTGCGCTGAGAAAAACCTGCGGATGGAACCTAGAAATAGGGAGATTCGTATCTTTTCGGGACAGCCAGGCTGCACTGAAGGCTCTCGTATCCTTCAGAATGACCTCTTCCCTGGTCTGGGAATGCAGGAAGGCCCTAGGAACTACTGGCGCGGCACAACAAAGTTCGGTTGGAATGGGTGCCGGGTCATGTGGATATTGAAGGGAATGAAAAAGCTGATCATCTGACCAAGAAGGGAGCTAACACTCCTTTCATTGGTCCAGAGCCTGTCCTGGGGATTACCAGGGGTTCGGTTCGCGCGGCTCTCAGAGATTGGATCTGGAGGGAGCACGAAAAGTACTGGGTGATGTGTCCTTGGGGTTAAACACAGCAAGACCTTGATGCCTTGGCTGTGTAAGCAAAGATCCAAAGAGACCCTGTGTTTGGGCAGAAATCAGATTACTCTTATTACAGGCCTATTCACGGGGCACGGTAGGTTCAAGAAGCATCTGCGCAAGGTGGGGCTTATCAGCTCGGAGCCGTTGTGCAGATTATGTCAGGAAGAGGAGGAAACGGCCTCTCACCTGTTGTTCGATTGCGTTGCAATCGAACGTTTGCGCTATGAAACCTTTGGAACGTTGAGGCCGAAGGAGATAGTAGCGCAAAAAGAACTAGTAGGGAAAGTCCTCAACCTCTTTAGGAGGGGAGGGTTCGCCTACTAGAATTAAGAAGGGACTGGCACAATAAGTCTTCTGTGGCGGCAGTGCCTTGGGGCATAGGCCCCGTCCCATCTACTATCTTATCTTATCTTATACAGTTCGTGAAACCGTGTTTTTGAGGATTCTATAAATGTGTTATGGCATCTATTAAAGTTAGTAAAGTAATTGCCTATTTTTTCAGGCGAGCTTTACGCCCAATTACCAAATTAGGTGTCGTGGACGGAGGCGACTAGCAAATATACTTTACTATAAATTTCTTTTATTAACCATTAAATAAAATCCAAGGCCTGACACCGGGAATCAAACCCACTAAACCAACAATTCAGCTTAGCATTGCGGGTCTAGTCTCTTAACCGCCTAACATACTTTACTATAAATTTCTCATATTAACCATTAAATAAAATCCAAGGCCTAGACACCGGGGAATTGAACCCACTAAACCAACAATACATCTTAGCATTGCGGGTCTAGTCTCTTAACCGCTAGGCTACCGTGGCGCCTTGGCACCTATCATTACTCATTGATGTGCTAATTGTAAATAAACGATTAAAAAAAAAAAAAAAAGTCATCTTAAAGATGTTTAATAAAAAGAAAAGCTTAGCTCTACCAGTTATTAAATGCAAAACGTTAAAAATAGCTTCCGTTATTAAAAGCAATAATATGAATAAGCCTTACACAGTGTCAAGTTTTCAGCCTTATTTTCTCCCCCTCCCCTTCTCCTCTTTCCCATCTCAAGGGTGCAATCTTTTAGGAAATGCAATTTATCAGTGCCTTTTGAATATATTCATTCATTCAATATTACTTTCATTTATTACTTTCTCTTTTAAATTCTGGTTATGAAAAGTATTATAACGGTAGTGGAGACATTTTTTTCTTCTTTTTTTTAAATTAAGTTTTCACGCCGGAAATGAGTGGTTCTTTAAACATATGATTAAAATGTGTTTATGTGTTTGTGTTTAAGTAGTGGTGGATACCTCACTCATAAATACAGAGAGAGAAAAGTGTCCCAAAATCGAATTTTCCAATTAAATCGATGTGCATGTATTGTGTATACGAAATAGACAGGAAATCAATCATGGCAGCTATTTTCGAGAAAAAATAACTTTTTTCTAAAAAAAAAACATTACTTCCGGTTTACAATATTCTACAAATTATTGGCAATAATACGGCATTTTTTTTTCTGAGCTATAAGTTGCTAAAAAAGTGAATACAATGGAAATCCTTGCGGGTCACACAGGTTGTGCAATCTTAATTTCCTTTTCATGTCTGTCTGCTCGATCGCCCGAACTATGGTGGCCCAGGAAGATGTGAATTAACTTTATGAAAAACTTAATAGAAAGAAAAGAGTAGACATCGCCATGGATGTCTTAGGAATGGTTTTGTATGGGGGTTCTTTTATAAGTAAAGTAAAGTAATCGCCTATTTTTTCAGGCGGGGCTTAACGTCCAACTACCAATTAGGTGTCGTGGACGGAGGCGACTAGCATACGTACTTTACTGTAAATTTCTCATATAAACCATTAAATAAAATCCAAAGCCTAGACCAGGGGATCGAACCCACTAAACCAACAATACATCTTAGCATTGCGGGTCTAGTCTCTTAACCGCTCGGCTATCGTGGCGCCTGGGTTCTCCTATAAACTCAGCATCAGAAATGTGCTCGCATATTAACTAGCTCTGTTAGGTTTTAAGCTCATCACATTGAGGGAAGGTACCAAAAAAGAAATCTATATTGGGACGCTGAAAAAAATAATAATTTGATTTAAATTTATTTTACTGTTTAAGTCAGTGATGGGCAAACTTTTTTTTTTTAGGAGCGGGCCAAAAATTAAAAGGAAATATTTTTGGCGGACCAAAATAATTTTTTAAAAAAAAGTACAGTAAGTGAGTCAAACTAAGGATTCAAGATTGGCTGTGGAATCCGGTCAAATAAAAAACAAACTCGTCTTTTTTTTTGGCCAACGTTTCGACAAATATATTGTCTTCTTCAGGGCCTGGATATTACAAATACAAAACAATATCCACGCCCTGAAGATGACAATATTGTAAAGTTTTTCTTGTCCTTTTACTAAGAAATAACTTTACTTACACAACTAGTGCCTGCCACTAGTTATTTTATATAATATGTGGGTTTGATTAATAATAAAACTCGCTAAATTTGTAAGTAATAACCTGATTTATTAACACATTACCTTTATTCACATTAACATTTACTAGCAACTAACGCTATTCATTACAGTCACCATTTACAACAGTCACAACAGTTTTCTGTTACTTACTCACTACGTAACGCCACAAAACTGTTCCCCGACTGACCCCTGGTCCGCACTGCACCGAATTGCACTAGTCTCAGCTGCACTAACACAGCTCTACTCATCAACTGACTAATTGCCCAACTAGCTACCAATGAAGCACTCCGCAACACTGACTCTCTCTAACTATGTCTCAACACTGACTCTCTCTAACTATGTCTCAACACTGACTCTCCTAGACTAACTCCAAAACTCACTGACTGGTTAAAACTGATTAACAACTCTAATAACTCCTTAAAAACTGACTTCTCCAGCTGTGTCTGCCTCCTTTTAACTGCGTGGCTCCCTCCAACTGGGACTGCCCTACTCCAACCTCTGAGCATAAGTTTCCACACCCTCCTGACGTTCATTGGCTGGAGAAAACATACTGCCACCACCTCAGCTGAGGCCGCCCTCTTCCTACTCTCTGTCTCGCTCCTACCTGTCAATCACTGGCTGGGAAAACACATATGCCACCACCCCCAACTGAGGCCTTTCTCTTAGCTGGCTTTTACACAGGTCACTAATTCCTTGAACAATCTAGCCCTTTCCTTTCTAGTTCAGGTAGAGACCGGCCCTTTTGTCTACACAGTGGTGGCCTGATACCGACTTTGGTCGCTCAACCCCTAGAACAATCTAGGCCTTTCTTCTATGCCCAGGTCAACTTCGTTACAATATATTTGTCGAAACGTTGGCAAAAAGACGAGTTGTTTTTTATTTTACCTATTCCACAGCCAATCTTCAATCCTTAGTTTAACAATTTACGGTCACGAAACCTATACATATATTGGTAAGTGAATAAACTTATTTTTATAATATCAGAATTTAACTAATGCAATGTGTGAAGCTACAAGTGTTTTGATAATAGTTCGCCGTAATTTGGCCCTAAATGGTGACGTAGTTATTCTTAAGAGTGGTTTATTCCTCACTCTATTTCCGGCAGAGCTTTTTCTAAGTTTCATTAATTGGGGGGGGGGGAAGCTGCTTACAAATATAATGAAGATGCAAACGTTGCCCAAGGGTTGTTCCCTTCACGAGGAGGAGGAATCTGGGTGGATTGGAGCAACCAACTCTGGGGGGAGTTACTATCCCTCTGTCCATGGAGGCCAAATATCTTGGGGTTATCTTCGATAAAAGGCTTACATGGAATTCACACATAAATATGATTTCCCACAAGGCTAAGGTTTCCTTAGGATGCTGCAAAAGGCTGTGTGGGAAAAGTTGGGGATTAAGCCCTAGGATGACGCTCTGGATCTATAAAAGTGTGGTTAGACCCATGTTGTCACATGGGGCGGTGGCGTGGTGGGGCAAAAACCTTGCAGGTGGGGGGAATCCGAGCACTCAGTGGTATTCAAAGGCTGGTTTGCCTGAGTGTCACTGGGGCCATGAGGACTTCCCCTACTGCGGCCTTGGAGGTTTTATTAAATTTGCCCCCATTGCACATATATATTCAAGGCGTTGCAAAGGCCGTTGTCATTAGACTTATGACAGGACAAGCCCCCATTACCGTTAGGCATGGAGGAGCGTATCAAGAGTTATATGAGGAGCTGGAGGCCGACCCAATTCTGGGACTTTATGACTCCCAAATATAACTTCAACAAGCCTTTCAAAGTCTGTATTGGGGACCGGGAGGCTTGGAAAAGTGGACCCCCAGTTGTGGGAGATTCAATGTGGTACACAGATGGCTTCAAGTTGGAGGAGGGAGTAGGAGCGGGAGTGTACGGGGCGAAACCGAAATGTAGCTTTTCGGTTAGCCTAGGAAAACTAGCTACAGTTTTTCAGGCTGAGCTAGCTGCAATTAGGTTCTGTGCTACCGAGATTAAAGGGCGAAGAATTATTAACTCTAAGGTCGTAATTTTCTCGGATAGTCAGGCTGCTCTACGGGCAATTAGTTCCTACCAGGTCAATTCAAGGCTGGTTTGGGACTGTCTGGGTGCCCTGAAGGAAATTAGTGACCAGAATATGGTCTTTCTAGTTTGGGTACCTGGTCATTCAGGACTCAAGGGGAACGAAGTGGCAGATTTATTGGCCCGGGAAGGCTCTGCGGGACACTTCGTTGGCCCGGAGCCCTGCTTTGGGGTTTCGAAATGTGTTAAGTCTGCGGCCATCAATGCATGGGTGGTGCAGAGTAAGACTCAGGAGTAGTGGCTTGCCACCACTGGGCTGCGACAGGCGAAGGAGTTCATCAGAGGCTATTCGCCGAGGCTGACCGCAGAATTAATCCGTCAAGGCCGTGGGGCTATAAGGATAATTGTAGGCCTATTAACGGACCACTGCAGGCTCAGAAAGCACATGCCTCGCATGGGCCTGGCAGATGATAGCCTTTGTAGGTTCTGTCAGGAAGAGGAAGAAACGGCACTGCACGTGTTGTGTCAGTGTGAGGGGCTCGTATGGCTAAGGATGTTACTTCTCGGGGAGGAAAAACCAAGGCCTGAGAGCTTTACCCAGGAGCCACTCTCCAGAATTAAGAGTCTGATTAAACGGACGGGTCTGGAGGGTGAGCTCTAAAGCCGGGGAGCCACAATAGATCCATAGGGGTCGCGGTGGCGCAGGCCTTGAGGCCACCCTAATTTAATCTAATCTAATCTAAACGTTGCCCATATTCTGGTTTGCAAAAAGTAATTGTTATCTTTATTAATTATTATTATTATAAAATACGGGCCGGATTTTGGACCTTTCGCTTGGCCGTAGTTGGCCCGTAACTGGTCTAAGTAATTATTTTGAGTTCACTCTTTTTTTTAAAAAAAATGTTTTGAGACTATTTTTAGTTTATAACATTAAAATAATATTTAAAAGTTTATAAAAAATAAAAAAATGTTTAGTTTAAAAAGAAGAGTTCGTACCCACTTTTTGACAGGTGCTCGCGTCTTCTTTTAAGCCTCAGTTTATGTTGCTAGAGGGTTTTTAAGTGCTATTTTCAATTTTTAACGGTCTAATCTCCTCGTTATCTTTAAATGGATCACCATGGTAACGCGCCATTTTTTTGTTCGTCACTTTGTTCTTGTCCCAAGCTTAGTATAACCAGTTATTTGTAATGCTTTTGTTTATAGTCTTAATGTTTTACTTTATTTTTTTTTTGTTCATAGTAAGGAGGTAATTAAGATTTTTAAAGAATTATTAGGTTTTGAAGCTCCTTGTGTACAAAAAAAAAAAAATAATTTAAGACGCGTCAATATCTGAGGTTATTAGTGCCCGGAGCTTTTTCCAATACATTGCCGGCCTCTGGACAGTGTTCTCTCGACACAGACAACACTGTCCCATCACCGGACTGTGAGCTGTAAGAAGTTTTCTTAGAAGAAAGAGGACTTGCAGCTGCATTACTTTAACTAAATTCATTTTAATACAATTATTGTAAATGCATTATAAAATATGTTCCATAGTGTATAGCCCTGAAGATGATCTTAGTCCCTTAGGTCGAAAACTTGGCAAAAGTAATGATTGAAATTGGTAATATTGATGATTTTGGAGAATGTTGAAGTGCGGTCAATCAATAAATTCAAACACAAATTTTTGTTTCATCTCGCCAACGTTTCGTTAAATCTATTACCACCTTCTTCAGGGTCTGTACAAAAGTAATATTACACTAATATATTGTAGATACAGATTGAGTAATATAAAAATTATACAAGCATTTTTGACGATTTTTTTTTAAATTATCTAGAAATATTAGGACAGAGACGAACAACCTTTCTAATTTCTACGAGGGTCGTTTGAAAAGTCCGTGCAAAAATAAAAACTACTTAATTTTTTGGGGTAAACCTTTTTTATTTTTCAACATAGTCTCCTTTTAGGCTTATACACTTCGTCCAACGCTGCTCTAGTTTGTTGATCCCTTCCGAATAATAGGATTTGTCCAAGTCTGAAAAATAGCCATTCGTTTCTGCAATCACCTCCTCGTTTGAATAAAATCTTTTTCCCGCCAACCATTTCTTCATATTGGGGAACAAATAGTAGTCCGAGGGAGCCAAGTCTGGAGAATAGGGGGGTATGTGAAACGAGTTGGAACCCTATTTCCATTAATTTTGCGACCACAACTGCTGAGGTGTGAGCTGGTGCGTTGTCGTGATGGAAAAGGACTTTTTTTGTGGGCCAATCGTGGGCGTTTTTCTTGCAGCTCGGTTTTTCAAACGGTCCAATAACGATGAATAATATGCACCTGTAATAGTTTTACCCCTTTTCCAGATAGTCGATGAGGATTATTCCTTGCGAATCCCAAAAGACAGTCGCCATAATCTTTCCGGCCGAAGGAACGGTCTTCGCCTTTTTTGGCGCAGATTCCCCCCTTGGCAACCCATTGTTTAGATTGTTCTTTGGTCTCAGGAGTGTAGTGATGTATCCATGTTTCATCCACAGTGACGAAACGACGCTTAAAGTCCTGCGGATTCTTCTGGAACAGCTGCAAACCGTCCTTGCAACACTTCACACGATTTCGTTTTTGGTCAAGCTTGTGCAATCGCGGCATCCATCTTGCGATTCATCCATCTTCACTCGACTTCCTCGATTCAAACGAATGCCAAACACAAAGAAATAAACCGATCTGGCTGAAACTTGGTGTGTGTTCTTCTAAGAGATGCTACTAACTAAACATAACCTCGATACGCGACTTTGCACGGACTTTTCAAACGACCCTCGTACAACATACAGACAGCTGCAGGTTTTTCCTCTCCTTTTTTCCCTGCATTCCAATCCTCCTCACCTAACTTTTCTCTTACTTCACTTTGTTAAGAAGGTTGAAATGTTTTATACATTTATACTTCTATATTTATTTTATGTATTGTATATATTTATTATAATAAATATTTATTCTTCTTCTATTATTCAATAATTATAAAGAATTTATTGTATTTTATTTTACTGCTTTTTTACTGATTTTCTATGTTACTGATTCTCTAAATTGTTTGCATTTGTTGTATTTGTAATATCCAGTCCCTGAAGAAGACAATATATTTGTCGAAACGTTGACAAAAACGCCAATCTTCAATCCTTACTTTTCAAATATTTTTATTCATTTCTAAAATAATTTCAAAAAAAATCGAAAACAATTTTTGAATACATTTTATATTACTCAATCTGTATCCTAAGTATATTAGTGTAATGTATTTCTTTTGTACAGACCCTGAAGAAGGTAATTGATTTACCCGAAACCTTTGGTGAAATGAAACCAAATATTTGTGTTTTAATTTATTGATTGACAGCATCACAAAATATTCCCAAAATCATTTCAATTTAACAATGGTCGAAAACGCAAAACTATCATTGGCAATATTCTTTCTTCCTTCTGAATTAACGAATCAGTCACCAGAACAATGGTACAGGAGAAACAGAAATATTTTATGGGAATTCCCTCGACCACCACCCCCCCTCTTAAACATTGTTCATTGTATTATTTATCTTAATTTTGTCACAAGATTTTTTTCCTTTTTATTATTTTTATGTGAGTTAAATGACACACAATAAACAATGCAAGTAATCGTTATTGTTTTGAATAGTTGCTCATTAATTCGTTAATGACAAATCATTATCGTTGTTCAATTCAGAAATCTATTGTGTAAAGTTGTAATTTTGATTATATAATAAGCTGGAAAATATTTTCCCTTTTTTTTGCAGGAAAATGAAAGGGAAATTTATGTTTAGAGTAACGTTTAGCTGCTGGGTACCAGCGATCTTAACTGCTCTGGGTTTTTTGGTGTTTCCATGTAATCGAAACATAAGACTAAATCATATTTCAAGTTTTACAGGACTTCCGTTATTTCTATTGCATTTCCAGTATTCACGATCGAGTCCAATTTCACGAGATTTATTAATCTCACAAGAAATTGCATGGTTTAAGTGCAAATTTGTGGTCAGTCGATTTTTTTATTGATTTAATTTAATTTAATTTATCCTGTTGTAGTTCGCATGTTTATTGTAGTTCTTGAACTACACTTTAGGACTTTACATCCATTATCAGAGGTAGATTCAGTTTTATGTAGTTTGGTGTAGAGAATTTGACTACACTTCTGTTTCCATCATTACACTCTGCCTCTGTTCAGTAAATCGATCCAGGTGTTCGTCGATATTGAATTTAAATAAATTTTATCTCCTTAACAAAAACTTACAGTTTTAAAAGTTAAGTATAAGGGTTGATTAAACGCCAAAAGGTACACAAATCAGCAGTTCCCAACATTTCATTAATACTTCATTGATATAATTTAAGTAATTTTACTGCATTAACTTTTCCTTCACATTTTTTAGAATTTATTAGATGTCACAGACCCTTATGCTGGCCATTTTCGTCTACAAAATATTTACTCAAGTAGCACACCATTTAACTTAGATTGACTGTAATATCTATTTATCTATAATAATCAAACTATTAATCACAGGTGAAAAAGAAAACGTTATAAAAAATATAAAAAAAATAAGAGGCTAAAAAATTCATAAACTTTTTTTACATCAATAATTTTATGCATTTATTTTTATTTTTAAATAAAAATCATTGGTTTAAGTTCATTCTTCGATTAAAGTAATTGTTATTTTATGTTGTAGTCAAACGTTTGTAATAATAAGTAATAAATAATCTGGCTTTATCGCAAATAATATAGTTTTCTTCAATTACATTCTCAATCTAGGTGTTCTTCCCACAATGTTATATATATGTAATATAAAATAAAGAAAATAAAGATATGCATATTTTTAGGACAGCTAATTATTCCAGTATTTTACCATAAGTAAAATTAGGGGGACTAAATTAAATTACAATTGAGAAATGAGTAAATATTGTTGAATAATCTACTTGTTATTAAATGTATGTTATTTGTGCTCACGAATATTTCGGTAAGACGAATTTAAGACTGAAATATTGTTTTGAATCCTCCGTGATTGAAATTTAAAAAGTGGCCGACTCTAACTTTGTTTTTTTCTACTTTAACATGCATGTATATGTGACTACTCAGAATAATTCATCACTCATTTTATCATAATTATAATAAAAAAATATTATGAATGAACTGGCCAGCATAAGGGTCTGTGACATCTAATAAATTCTAAAAAATGTGAAGGAAAAGTTAATGCAGTAAAATTACTTAAATTATATCAATGAAGTATTAATGAAATGTTGGGAACTGCTGATTTGTGTACCTTTTGGCGTTTAATCAACCCTTATACTTAACTTTTAAAACTGTAAGTTTTTGTTAAGGAGATTTTTGTACCTTTTGGATAGATTTTCCTTTTTGTCTATTTGCAAAGTTACGTCTGCTTTACAGATTTTTTAAAATTTGGAATAAGGTATTCTATCATTATAACCTGATAAGGTGTTAAATCGGAACCGTAACTACCACTGGAGAGATCTTTTTAAAGAATGATTATAGTTACGGTCCCCAAACCATCCTCAATAACCATTTTTTTGAGAAAGCGTTTTGAATAAAATAGGAAGGTATTTG
The DNA here is from genome assembly GCF_049639745.1 of Rhodnius prolixus. Lineage (NCBI taxonomy): Eukaryota > Metazoa > Arthropoda > Insecta > Hemiptera > Reduviidae > Rhodnius > Rhodnius prolixus. The sequence continues at coordinate 57,034,165 of NW_027411592.1, read as the reverse complement.
TACGTAAATAGCAAAATTAAACTGCGATTTCAGTACTTCCTTTTAAGAGGAGCAAGAAAAATAAACTGCGATTACAGTACTTCTCCCTAAAAGGCAAAGATTTTGAATCGAACGACAATTCATTGATGTAAATCGGTTCACTCATTGATAATTTTAACGATTGCAGTACTTCCTCTTAGTAGGTGTAAGAGCATGATGGCACTTCACAGCCACATAGAGGAGCTTTAATCACTTCTTCGTGCTAAATTTTATCAAAATCGGACTAAGCTTTGTAGAAATATTGGTAATAATAGTTTCAGAAAGGGCCTTATTTGGGTGGGGCGAACTCCCCTCCTTATGAGGCATAGCGTCGAGACTTTTAAAGTACAAATCTGTACAAAATTTCGATTCGAATGACACTTCATTCATGAAAATCGGTTCACGTGTCGATAATTTGAAACGATTGCTATACTTCCCCTTAACAAGTGTAAGAGCAGATCGTCGCTTTATTGTTAGGTAGGGGAGCCCTAACCCTATCATCCTACCAAATTTTATCAAAATCGGGCCAAGATTTACAGAGTAATTAGTAATAATAATTTTGGAGGGGGCCTTACATAAAGGGGGCTAACTCCTCTCCCATTCAATGTACAGGGCCGAGACCCCCAAAAGGCACATCTACATAAAATTCCGAATCGAATGACACCTCATTCATGAAAATCGGTTCACGCGTTTAGGCGCTACGTTGTTTACAAAAAAGGTAACAACAACAAGAAGAAGAAGAAGAACAACAAGAACAAGAACAACAACAATTTTTGAAAAAGCCGTTTTTGCTCATTTTCAGCAACTTTTTTCTCAAAACCTATTAGATCTGGGTTGTTGCAAAAAATTACAGTCATAAAGGAGGATTTGCCCTTTATTTTAAAGAAAATTTGGGAATTTTATCTTTTATAGAAAAAGAGAAAAAAATTGTCAAAGTTGGGTGTTTTTCAACGTTACGCTTTTTCGTGCAGTTTTTGACCATCAACCCTTATACAACTGTCCTACCGGACAGTTTTAATCAAAATCGGACTAAGCTTTGTAGAAATATTGGTAATAATAGTTTTAGAAAGGGCCTAATTTGGGTGGGGCGAACTCCCCTCCTTATGAGGCACAGCGTCGAGACTTTTAAAGTGCAAATCTGTACAAAATTTCGATTCGAATGACATGAAAATCGGTTCACGTATCGATAATTTGAAACGATTGCTGTACTTTCCCTTAACAAGTGTAAGAGCTGATCGCCGCTTTATTGTTACGTAGGGGAGCCCTAACCCTATCATCCTACCAAATTTTATCAGAATCGGGCCATGATTTACAGAGTAATTAGTAATAATAATTTAGGAGGGGGCCTTACATAAAGGGGGCTAACTCCTCTCCTATTCGATGTACACGCCGAGACCCTCCAAAAGGCACATCTACATAAAATTCCGAATCGAATGACACCTCATTCATGAAAATCGGTTCACGCGTTTAGGCGCTACGTTGTTTACAAAAAAGGTAACAACAAGAAGAAGAACAAGAACATTTTTTGAAAAAGCCGTTTTTGCTCATTTTCGGCAACTTTTTTCTCGAAACCTATTAGATCTGGTGGTTGCAAAAAAAATTACAGTTATAAAGGAGGATTTGCCCTATATTATAAAGAAAATTTGGGAATTTTATCTTTTATAGAAAAAGAGAAAAAAATTGTCAAAGTTGGGTGTTTTTCAACGTTACACTATTTTCGTGCAGTTTTTGATGGTCAACCCTTATACAACTGTCCTACCGGACAGTTTTAATTAAATTAATAGTTACACCTGAACGGTGTAACTATTTCTTCAGCTGACGTAGTACGATACTTAGGACTGTTATTGACAAAAGACACACCTGGAACTCACATATTCGACTGGAATGACAAGATGTGAACCGACGCTTTAAGCTACGGTACTTACTAAACCACAACTTGTCTCATAAAACTAAAAATCTGTCAGGACCCATATGGACATACGGAGCAAAAGTGTTGTTGGGCTCAACCAAACCCCTGTTAACTCCAAACGCCAGCAGACACTGCAGTCTAAAATCTTACGGTATATCCTTAATGCTCCATTTTACATTTCTGACCTCACCATTCATACAGATCTTCAAATCTCTTTTGTGTGTGACCTAATAATGACCAAATAATTAATTTATTGTGTAAATGGGGTTTCTGGTTTGATTGATTTTTTTTTTGTCCAACGCGCATCAATTTGCGGAAAACAATTTCCAATTTTTTTTCTTTCGAACTCAGGAGACACGGATGTTTCTTGTGAAAATTAAAATTTGAAACAATAATTTTTTTGTTTTTTCCTTAGGAAGAGGAAGTAAAAATGATAAGAATATAAAAGGAAAGAGTTCGCTTTATAATACGGATGGCAATTTCATTAGAGTCCCCCCCCCCGTATCGGTCGATACAAGTGTAGACAAGAGACAGGCGGATAGCACGGGTAAGACGACTTGACCAACTTCTACACTCTCTCCACTATAACATGGTATCCCAAGGGACTGTTCGCAACTTGACCTGTGTTCCAGCTGGATTATGAAAGGGCCCAAAGGGCTCTCTGAAGATCTTCTTCCCCTAGTTAATGCAACAGTCAAATCACGTTCCTCCAGTAAGGGGGGGAATATCCTTTTCAGTGTACAACCCCCATATTCAAATAGATATATACTATACGAATGTACTATGCATTATCTATGCAAATTCTAATATGCATTTTGTGTTCGTATGTGTGTGTAGTGTAGTGATTTTGTGAATGTTCTGTAGACAGAATATACTGGCTTGGTTTAGAGAATGCAATAAGCTGATGCATTCAAACTACTTTTACCTTTCCTCCAACTTAATGCAAATTTCATTTCATTGCATCTATCGTGTCAAATTTCGAAATTAGATTTTCGCCTGAACTACTCTTTTTTTTTAGAGTTTCTGAGTTCGAAAAAGTGATTAAGTATCTCTACAACGATAAATCGCGCCAAGATGGGACTTTTTTTTTATTTCGATTTGATCCTATCATAGATAGATAGATTAAACTAGGGCGGCCTCAAGGCCTACGCCTCTGCGACCCCTTTGGATCTATTGTGGCTCCCATTCACTCTAAAGCTCACCCTCCAGACCTCGTCCTTTTAATCAGACTCTTGATGCTGGAGAGCGGCTCTTGGGTATAAAGCTCACAGGCCTTGGTTTTTCCTCCCCGAGAAGTAGCAGTGGCCAGTTAATAGGCCTATAATTACCCTAGTAACCACACGTCCTTGGCGGATTAGTTCTGCAGTCAACTCCTTTGCCTGTCTCTGCCCAGTGGTGGCAGTCACCACCACTCTTGAGACCTACTCTGCACCCATAAGTTAATGGCCGCAGTCTTCACACACTTCGGGACCCCAAAACAGGGCTCCGGGCCAACGAAGTGTCCCGCAGAGCCTTTCCGGGCCAATAAATCTGTCACTTCTTTTCCTTTATGTCCTGAATGACCAGGTACCCAAACTAGAAAGAATTTATATTCTGGTCACTAATTTCCTTCAGGGCACCCAGACAGTCCCAAACCAGTTTTGAGTTGACCTGGTAGGAACTAACTAACTAAATATATCGCGCCAAGATGGAACTTTTTTTTATTTCGATTTGATCCTATCATGGGCGATTCGATTGTGACTTTTAGATTAATTTTTTTTTTTTTAAACGGAAGTGCCATTTTATTTTATGGATTTTTGTATAAAAATTCAATTAAGAGCCCTTCCTGAATAGTGGTGGTGGATATTGCTAGCTTTTATCTAACATTAGATTGTACTAGGGTTCACCAATAGCGAACGTGCGGTCAGTAAATTCACAAGCAAATATTGTTTCTTCATACCAACGTTTCGGGTAAATAATATTTACCTTCTTCAGGGTCTGTACAAAAGGGATGTTACACTAATATAGATACAGATTGATTAATATAAAAAATATATACCATTTTAAATTTTTTGAAATTCTCTAAAAAATATACAGGGTGTTCAAGACGGCCTCAAATGCATTTCATGCTTAAACGGTTGATCTGAGCAAAAAATGGTAGATGACAAAATTTGTTACCCGTCACCTCTAGTATCAGAATATGTGACTTGATTTTGTGATTCCTGCCCACATACGAGGGCAGATGCGCGACCAAAAGTAAGGGTTCGCAGGTGACCCCCATTTACATAGTTTTAAAGAGTATAAAAATTAATGAAAGAAACCGGAAACCGCAATTCGATATCTTTAAAATTAAAGGTGCTAGGCCATTTCAAAAATCGGATATTTATTAATCATATTTCAAATTTTTGTAACTTGTTATCAAAGAGAAAGAAGACACGCTATAGATCATTTTTTATGTAATTTTTTCGTCCCGTTTCTACTAAAAAATATTGCCAAAGCAGTAAAGCTAGTATTTTTCTTAAAATCGGGAAATAAGTGGTTTTCCGAGTGATTTTTCCTAAGAAAAATCAAATGTTAAGAGCTTTAGATGTACTCAAGCATACAAAAAAAAAAAAAAATGGCTAAAATAGTTATTTATTTAACAAGTGTGATGCGCTCTTCATCGATTAGAATCGATACGCAGTATCGAATGTCGTACTTCCGGTTGACTGATTTTAGCGCGTCCTTATAAGCTAAATTCTCTTTGTTTTCGCTTTTGATACTGATCTACTAAAGAATTGTAAAAGTAAAAGTGATTATAACTGAAATCGATTCCCTTCTACAGATCCAACAATTATTTTTTTATATTTTGGTAGTTTTAATAGAGTTGATCATCATAGTTTCTGGAACAATACTGCCCTACGGTGAGTAGTAGGGATGCCCAACTGAAATATAATTAAGTTACGTAATTAACTACAATAATATCAATTAACTATTAAGATCACATTATAAACATTAAACTGGTTAATATTGAATGAAATTTACCTTCAATTTAATTAAGTAACATACACGATGCCCTCGGGGAATTCTGCTTTTTCCTGCCAAGACTAAGATGGCGGAGAGATAAGTGATATTATTTTTGGTCATCACGTTATTGCGTTAATGAAACTTCGTAATTATGTTTGATTGATGGAAAATAAAAATTAATGAGTAAAAATCAGTGCACATTACGTTTACTTTACGAAAATCTGCGAGTCCACCAGTTCAACTGAACGGTGTAACGATTCCTCAAGCTAACGTATGTAGTACGATACTTAGGACTGTACATTGACAAGTGACACAACCCACATACTCGACTGAAACGACAAGATGTGAACAGACGCTACAAGCTACTTACTAGACTACTTGAACGCAGATCCAAATTCGACTTGAATCACAAACTGATAATTTTAACAAGACCCATATGGACATCCAGAGCAGCAGCTTGGGACTTAACCCAAACCCTCGAACTCCAAACGCCTGCATACACTACACAGTCTAAAATCCCACAAGAAAATCCTGAATGTTCCATACTACATTACACCATACACGCTGACCTTCACATCCCTTTTGTTGTAACCGATCTAATTTAAGTCTCGCTACCAGCAACTTTCACAGTCTCCTAGAGCTCTCCATCCTAATCCTCTTGCCAAAACAACTCTCCTCTCCTCACCATCCCTGGTCGTTTGAAGCGCAAGTGGCCTAGAGATCTATTGCTGTGATTAAATCATTGTGAAAGAGTTTCACCAGTGGGTGATTGCTCTAACCATGACATTACAAGTGAACTGAACCAGTAAGATCATGTTTACTTGATGCAACGTTTGTTGCAGTTGTAAATATGGCAAATAAAGTGAAACAAAAAATTTGATTGAATGAAAATTTTGATTGATTGAATGAATTTTTCATTCAAACATAATTTTCATTGATTAAAAAAAAAAAGTTTGTATTTTATTCATGTGTACGTTGATTTGCATAAATTTAGTATGTAGTACGCGTTTGATGCTAAAACATGGCGATTATACAGTTTTGGATATTTAACGATGATTATGTATGTTTTTGGTAGAAATCGATTATTAACTATTTGGGCAGAGGTACACTGGTAGTACATGGAACATACTCGTAATATATATATGGTATAACCACATACCACGCATTCACCTGAACACTGCTTACAAACACAACGATCTTTTGTGGTGGGGGCGACGTACGTGCTTCACACAGGTGATGGAAATTATTACCTTTGGCATGCAAATTTAAACACTAAGCTGTGCCCCCCCCCACCTTTCGTATTAGTCGGATCGGTTCATAAATAAATACATTAGATACAGTGTCACTATCATTGACCACGTACAAAGCACCACCCTTAAGCTTGGGGCTTTTAATTAGTCACCTGTTTGTGTGACTAAAAAGTACCAAAATATATGTAGATTAATTATTACTATTAAAGGGGGAAAAAGGGGTTAGCTTATATGGGATTCTCCCAAGCGGGAGATCCCAGGTTTGAATCCAGCTTGGTTGGCCCTTAACACACGATCACGTGGCTGAGAATCAGAGAACGCTATCTAGAGCACTTTGAGGGCGGTGAGGGCACTTTAAAACAAGCTCTAGGCTTTTTTTTTTCTTTTGTGCCCTGGTTCAGGTTCAGGTGTGGATTCACCTTAAATTAGCGGGAAACGAACAAAAAACGAAATTCTTTCCATTACTTGGCGAGAGAAAGCAAAAAAAGTATTGTTCCTTCAACAGTACTTCCTTCCGCTACTTCCACGTAATAGCATCTTGCGTAAACTTTTATTTCCTTCTACTTATACGTGACTCCAAAATGACTGTGACCAAACAAACTCCTCCTCTACACGGTGGTCTGCTCCGCCTGGAACCCCCTGACTTGTAGTAGCAACATCAAAAATCTCCAGGACAACGCAAAACAAATTTTCTGAGACTAGCGACTAACTCTCCACGAAGCACTAAAATTGACTCACTTCACGAGACTACATCCCCCCCGTACACTCTTACGATTCAAAATCGTCTGCTCAAAACTCCTTTCCAGCAATAGCATGCTCCCAGACGTTCTGCTAATATTAAGCGACCACCAGCACCTTGGTTGACAGATGACATTAGATGTTTAATGCGTGACCGTGATAAATTACGTAGAGCTTTTATAAGAACGCACAACGAGGTTCTCTATATGAAATACAAAATACAAAATAAAAAGAAATCAAGTGCAAAATATAATTAAAAAAGCTAAACGTACTTATTACTCAAACACATTTTCCAGCATAAATGATTCCAACTTAATTTGGAAAGAATTAAGAAAACTTGGACTAATTAAATCTCGTTCAGGACAGACAAACATACCTTTCAGTTGTGACGAAATTAATAAATACTTCGCCAGCTTTGTTAATAATCCTACTGACTTTAATACCTCGAGTTTACCTTATGCACCTATAACTTTGAGTTTTGAGCAGTTCTACTTTAAATACATAACTCTTGACGTACTTCTAGCTAATCTCTTTCATAGTAAAACTAAAGCCAAAGGTATAGATGAAATTCCTATAGACTTTGTAAAAAAATCAATGCCTGTTATCATATCTCCGTTATTAGAAATTTATAACTTCTCCTTAACATATTCAGTATATCCATCAATATGGAAACAATCACTTATTCGTCCTCTTCCTAAAACTAAAGTTCCTTCCTCCTTACATGAATTACGTCCAATATCCTTACTTCCAGCAATTTCCAAGCCTTTGGAAAGGATTGTTTGTTGTCAAATAAAAGAATATTTAAGTGATAATAATTTATTAGATCCATACCAGTCTGGATATCAAAAAGGACACAGCACACAGAGTGTTTTGCTCAGAATAACAGATGACATTCGTTCTGCAATTGACAAAAGAATGGTTACTGTTCTGGTATTTTTTGACTTTCGAATCAGTTAACCATTTGTTACTTCTTCATAAATTAAAATTATTAAATTTTTCGGATTCTGTTCTCTCATGGTTTAGTTCATATCTTTGTGGCCGAAAGCAGTTAGTGACTGATAGTAATGAAGAAAGATCTCCTTGGGAGTCAGTTAATTCTGGTGTCCCGCAGGGTTCTGTTTTGGGACCTCTTTTATTTTGCTTGTATTTGAATGATCTGCCAAGAGTAATAAAGCATTGCAAACATGTGCTCTATGCTGCTGCCAAGAGTAATAAAGCATTGCAAACATGTGCTCTATGCTGATGATCTGCAAATATATTTACACTGTTTACCGTCAGAATTAGAAGCTGGCATTGAGAAAGTTAAGCTTGATGTGAATTCCATCCTTAGCTGGACACAGTCAAATTTTATTGCATTTAACATAACAAAATCAAAAGCAATGATAATTGGCAGTAGAAAATATATAAATACAATCAATTTGGACCTAATTTCTAAAATTACTGTTAATAACATAAATATACCTTATGTTACGACTGCAAAATGTTTAGGTGTGACGATTTCTAACACGTTATCTTGGAATAGTCATGTTAGTAATATTTGTAATAGTATTCATAAATCTCTATACCAGCTAAAACTCCATAAAAATATGTTGCCTATACCTCTCCGTCAACAGCTAGTTAGTACTCTCATGTTTCCTCGTTTTGATTACTGTTGCCTGGTATATGCTGATCTTACCTCGGAACTTAACACCAAACTCCAGAGATCACTTAACTCTTGTATCCGTTTTATACTAAATATTAGGAAAGACGAACATATTACACCACATTACTTTACTTTAAACTGGCTTACTGTTGACTACCGTAGAAAATACTTTATGGGTAATTTCATATACCAATTGTTTAGAACACAGACTCCAAAATACTTATATGACATGTTTACACAAAAAGCTGCACTAGACTTAAGAACTACAAGGACTGTCGATTCCAGACTTTACATACAACCCCATAGGACTGTAACGTATCAAAACTCTTTTACTGTTGCTGCCAGTAGACTTTGGAACGACTTACCTACTGACTTGACCAACAAGAAATTACTGCCTAGTTTTAAGTTTTTCTATTACAATCATTTGTTTGAATTGTACAAAAGAGATTTTTAAGTTTGTATATAGAAGATATTTTTCTCTTTTTTTTTTTGTTTGTTTTTGTTTTACATTATTATATTAATAATTATTATTACTATTATTATTATTATTTTATTAATTCATTATAATTAGTAATTTTTATATATGTACATATTTTATATAAAATTATGGATGTAAATAGTTGTCAAGAATTTATTTTAGTTTAATCTCTCAGATCAGAGAAAATATTTTTTTTTTTAAATTGTAAATTTTATTGGTTGCTCTTAAGGGACTTAAGTCCCAGAGCATAATAAATTTATCTTTCTTTCTTTCTTTCTTTCTTTTCCATCCTAGACTGCCATCCCAATCGACTCTGCCGCGACATGGCCTCATACAGATCCTGCTATCCTCCTACAGGCACAAAAGACCTAGCCATTGACACACTCCACAGAGACTACATCCATTATCCCCCGTACACTCCTACGATCCAAAATCGTCTGCTCAAAACTCCTTTCCATCCTAGACTGCCATCCCAATCGACTCTGCCGCGACATGGCCTCATACAGATCCTGCTATCCTCCTACAGGCACAAAAGACCTAGCCATTGACACACTCCACGGAGACTACATCCATTATCCCCTGTTCACTCTTATATCCAAAATCGTCTGCTCAAAACTCCTTTCCATCCTAGACTGCCATCCTAATCCACTCTGCCGCGACATAGCCTCCTACAGATCCTGCTATCCTCCTACAGTCATAAAAGACCTAGCCATTGACTCACACCACGGAGACTACAACCATAATCCCCCCGTACACTCCTATATCCAAAATCGTCTACTCAAAACTCCTTTCCATCCTAGACTGCCCACCCTAATCCACTCTGCCGCGACGTAGCCTCCTACAGATCCATCTATACTCTACAAAGGACTAAAACAGGTACTTCTCTAACTCTCTACACTAGCTGCAGGTTTTTCCTTTCCTTTTTGCCCTGCATTCTTATTCTGCTCATCTTAACCTTTCTAATTAGCACTTTTACGAATGTTACAATATTTTGAACATTAAATTTCATTTATTTATTTTATGTACACACTTTTATTGAAATAAAGATTTATTCTATTCTATTCTTGCGTAAGTAGAACATCCAATAATTAGAGGTTTGCCCACCTAATTATAATTTCCGCCCCCAAAAAAGTTTCAAACCTCTTTTAAATAAAAGTCAAGAATTAAACGAATTATTTGGATTATTTGTCTGAAATTAAACTAGAAGAAAAGGATTGGGATAAAAAGAAACAACTAAAGATAAGATGAGACCTCTTTTTTTCTTCGGTTCTTCCACCTCTCTGGTTGTCCTTAACAACAGCCTTAATTAATTAATTCAATATAACCGGAAGTTTTGAAGTCCTGAGCATTGAAGTTTAAAACAATTTAGTTGAAGATATTGGTAGTGGGTGAAATGGTAGTGAGGTAGGGAGAACCGGAAATAAGCCCCTGGTGTGAGGGAAGAGGAAGCCTTTGGGCCAGGAAAATGGGAAAGCATAGTAACTTTAATAGACGGAAGAGTGTGTTGGTAGAAGAAGTTACAAAGAAGTGATCTTTAGAGAGTTATAACTTGTGTAATCCTTTCTCCTTAGTTTTAGTTAAGTGCTTATGAGTTAGATTGGGTTTTGGAAGTCAGTCGGCTGTGTGTAGCCTTAGTTAGAGTGGACGGGGGTGTGCAAAAAAAAAAGTTATGGATTGATTGATTAGTTTGGCTAACTGTGGTGGAAACTGGTTTTATAAAGGTAAGATTATTAATACAACTGGTTACCAAATCTCTGGTTCTATCTCTCGTCCTACCAAAACGAGTCCTTTACTCCTTAATGCAAGAGTTTTTGCAAGAGGGTGCTTTCAACCCATTCTTTTTTCTTAATACTTCTCCCGTCTTGGGACTTCTCCTTGTAGTTGTATATATATATATATTGCTTCATCCTCCTTCTACTACCACAGACTGCCTAACTCTATCGCAGAGGAGACTGCAGCCTCACAGCTCGTAGAAACGAAGGATATGATCATACCCTCCCTTCAACAACGTTGTCTCCCCTCCCGCCCATGCCCCCGCCCCACCACAGCGAATTGTGCCAAAGATGTGTTGGTAGTGTTAGGCCTATGTTCTTGTCCAATGCCAAACACTGTTCTACTCTGGCGTCTCTGGGTGGTATGGCCCAGGGTGATGTCGAAATATACCCTTTGCCGTTTTACTTACACCAACTCTAATATTGTTTGAGAACCATCTGTTACTTAATGTCATCCATCACTTCCCACCCTCTGTTCTACTCTTCGCCACCCCCTCCACGGTGAACAGATCTTCTAACTTCATCCCGTTTCTCCCCTCTCTTTCTCACAACCTGTGTATACACTCACTAAAACTTGAAAACACATACCACACAAAAGCAAAAAAAACTAGAACTCGTAACTTTACTTGTAATTCTTATAAAAAAAACAAAAAAAGATTAAGATACACACAGACTCCCAAAAGTTTCGCTGCACTTTTTTTTTCTTTTTTTTTTACTAAAACCTTTCGCAGGTGAAAACAGGAAGTGTAGCAATATCGTGTCAAATTTTTCACAAAAATACATCTTTTACAGCGGAAGTAGCCCATTTTGAGCACACATTTAGGATTGATTGGATTAGTCTTTGTACCAAAAATGAGGCTTTTATATCACGGGTTCTCCTAGAATGATTTTAATTGAAAAGTTCACCAACATGAAAAATTTTTTCTTTCTCTTTATTATTTTGGGTCAAAACTAACCAAAATCCACTGTAAACCAAATCGGTTTACGTTGCAGATTTTTTTTTTTTAATTTTTCAGGTCAAAAAACGGGAAAAACGGCTTCTTTTTTTGCATTGTTAAGCCTAATGAATGGAAAAACAATACAGTTTTTTGCAAAACCAATGCATGCATTTTGAAGCTGAGGGAATTACCGACAGAAAAATTATTTAGGCTCTTTCATTAAATGAAATTGAATTGGAAAATTTCACTTTTCCCAGTGTATAAATATTGTATTTTGCAGGAATTTTTCTCATTTTTGAAAAGTCCCATTCCCTTCCACCAAAAAAAACGATGATTTATTTGTTAAGTAAGCTTTGAAATGCGAGAAACACCTTGTTTTTGCCTTATTTTGCTCAAAAATGTCTTTGAATGTCGAAATTTCATTTTTATCATTTATAAAATACATCAATCTGTTAGAAATTCCCTCAGCTTCAAAATGCAAAAAACTGTATTGTTTTTCCATTTATTAGGCTTAACAATGCAAAAAAAAAGCCGTTTTTCCCGTTTTTTGAAAAATTCTGAAAAATTTAAAAAAAAACAATTCCGCAACGTAAACCGATTTGGTTTTCAGTGGATTTTGGTTAGTTTTGACCCAAAATAATAAGGAAAAAGAAAAATTTTTCATGTTGGTGAACTTTTCAATTAAAATCGTTCTAGGCGAACCGTGATATAACTCATGGAATTTTGACAATGGAGGGGCCTTTTTTTTTTCCTTTTTTTTTTTTTGCTTCCAAGCTTTCACCATAAATAAAAAATAAATATCTTAGCTCATATATTATTTTAAAATAAGAGTGCTTTTTTAAAACTAACGATTGCCTTTAAGGTCAGCTGTTACATCATCTTGACTTTGTAGTCAAGATAGTGTGTTTAGCCAGAGAAGTTGTAGCCCCCCAAAAAAATATTCATTGCTTATGTATTATGTATGTACACACAATACAACGTGAACAAAGCCTTCATTTAGTGTGCAAAGCAGAATTTACTTCGAATTTGTAACCTTCTACTAATTACTAACTATTCCAATTAGTACGAATATAATAATATGTTTCGTTGGCAACCGGATGTGAAACTGTTTTAGTATTTTAGTACCCTTTACTTATATAACAGATACACGTGTATATGTTATAGTATTATATAGGCTATAGTAGTATATAGGCTATAGCCTGAACAAGGCTAATTTTACTCTCACTTCCCTCTATCTTTGTTATTCTCCTTGTTAACTAACGAACCCTCTTCTAACTAACTACTAAATCGTCGTTATAACACATGGAAAAACGTATAACTTTCGAGTTATTGAATAAAAACGTTTTCCTGTAAAATTTTATATGAAGCAGATTTTTGAAAAACTAATTTAAATTAAAAGATATAGGTATGTGTTATATGTTACATTATTTTATTTGATTTTTTAGGTATTCAAATGTAATAATTTATTTATTATTACCAGATTAGAGTAATTTGGGCACATAGCAGATTATAAATTGTCAATTATTGGCACATAGCAGATTATAAATTGTCAATTATTGGCACATAGCAGATTATAAATTGTCAATTATTGGCACATAGCAGATTATAAATTGTCAATTATTGGCACATAGCAGATTATAAATTGTCAATTATTGGCACATAGCAGATTATAAATTGTCAATTATTGGCACATAGCAGATTATAAATTGTCAATTATTGGCACATAGCAGATTATAAATTGTCAATTATTGGCACATAGCAGATTATAAATTGTCAATTATTGGCACATAGCTCGTATTAGTGTAAAAACATGTCTAATTTACATTAGTATTTTATTATTGTTGAATGAAAAACTGCCATTAATCAGACTTACACTTTAACCAATCATAAAATGGATGGTAGTCACGGTCAAGTTCCTGTAACTGATTGAACTTAAATCGAGTTCAATCTCCAATTGGGCCTTCAAACAATGTTGAAGGTTCAGGATACTCTCGAGGATAGACGCCTTCCTTGAGGAAGTATTATACAGGGTGATCTATTTAAAACGCACCAAAAACGCTAATAACTTTTTAGGAAAGCGGAGTTTCGAAAAAACCCACGAAGTAAACTATATGTTTATTTTGGTCTAGTTTACAAATTTTTCACCCCCGATGCTGTATCTCCATTTTTGGCGGAGATACGGCCAAAAACCCGATTGGAGTTCCATAAGGACCACTGGTTTTGACAATGATTATGAAAACTAAATAAGAAATTGTGAAAAATGACGTTAACCCCGTTTCGATATCCCTAATATTAGTCGTGATATTAAGATCAGTTACTATTTTAATTATTCGTGAACGGTTTTCGATATTAATTTTCCACCAGAAATACACGTTTTGGGGAGGTTCTCTGACTTCAAGATATGTTTTTTGCGACGCAAAGAACAAAAAATAATAATAATTGAAGATTTTAAAACATGTAGTGTAATGTAATGGTTGTGGGTGAATCAGGATAAATTTGTTTTATCATCAAATAAAAGCAATCATCACATCATTTTAATGTACTCCGTTTGCAAGACTTCTTAAACCGTGATTACGGTAAGAATATTTTGCCAGGTTGTTGGTCTAATGATCAAGAGCATGGCTTTGTAAGTGAGAGATCGCCAGTTTGAATCTCGCATATGCAGTTAGTTATTCATACTACTTAATACATCATAATACTATTTTTAATAAAATGTAGCCATACGCGGGATTCGAACTGGGGATCTCCCACTTACAAAACCACGCTCTTGACCACTAGACCAACATCCGCCCCTCCCTGGCAAGATATTCTTACCGCAATCATTGGTCAAAAAGTCTTGCATACGGGGTACATTAAAATGATGTGTTGCTTGCTTTTATTTGATGATAAAACAAATTTATTCTGACTCACCCAAAACCATTACATTACACTAAATGTTTTAAAATCTTCAATTCTTATTATTACTATTTTTGTTCTTTGCGTCACAAATAACTTTTTTTTTTGCAGTCAGAGGACCTTCCCAAAGCTGGTGTATTTCTAGTGGAAAATTAATATTGAAAACCGTTCACGAATAGATAAAATTGTAACTTTGATCTTAAATATCTCGACAAATATTAGGGATATCGAAACGGGATTAACGACATTTTTCACAGTTTATTATGGTGTTTTCATAATTATTGTCAAAACAGTGGTCCTTATGGTACCCCAATCGGGTTTTTGACCGTAACTCCGCCAAAAATAAAGATACAGATCGGGGATGAAAAATTTGAAAACTAGACCAAAATAAAACATATAGTTTACTTCGTGGGTTTTTTTTTCGGAATTCCGCTTTTCTAAAAAGTTATTAGCGATTGGTGCGTTTTAAATGGTTCACCCTGTATGTGAACCATGTATTTTGTTTGATTTTTTAGGTATTAAAATGTAATAATTTATTTATTATTACCAAATTAGAGTAATTTGTGCACATAGCAGATTATAAATTGTCAGTTATTGGTATTAGTAAAAAAATATGTCTAATTTACATTAGTATTTTAATAATGTTGAATGAAAACCCCAAAACTGGCATTAATCAGACTTATACTTTAACCAATCATAAAACGGATGGTAGTCAGGGCCAATAAACGGTTTTAAGTTCCTGTAACTGATTGAACTGAAATCGAGTTCAATCCCCAATTGGGCCTTCAAACAATTTTGAAGGTTCAGGATACTCTCGAGGATAGACGCCTTCCTTGAGGAAGTATTATATAATCATGTGGACAGGCAAAGTTAAAAGCACATTTCCACTGTTAGACCTCTATAAATATCCCTCTGATAGCATTCACAGAAGGGATCTCCAGGTCTGATAGACTGGAAATTGGTTGGTTAGATGGTCGCATAATCTTATTTGATTAGTTTTCTTAGTTTTTATTCTGACCAATATTCTGGCTGATGCACACAGCATGTGCATCGACCACAATTCACTGTATAATGCTTAGAGTCACATAGCAGTCTTTTTATACGAAAATTTGGGTTAGTAAAGTAGTCGTAATAGTTAAAATGTCGAAATCTCAGCAGATATGTGTTTTGACAACGACGAAATACTCTCTTACAACAATTTTGGGGTTGCTAACTGATAAGTGACTGCAAGTAAATGCTCTCTTTGTGGCTGTGTCCTCCCTTTTCGTGATGATATCATGAGGAAGTAGCTGGGGAACGCTTTTGTTGCCCAAATTTGGGCTGTAGTTTAGAGCCAAGCTTTGGTAGCTGGCCCTTGGAGCTTTTAGACTGGATGGATGGTAGAATAGGGCAAGTATGCGTCCTTCTAAGTACATCCAAGTAGCCTCCGCCGCCACGAACAGACGGCTATCCGACACTCTTCCAACACGGTCTTCACCCGAACTATGCTGAGTGCTCTTGACGCCTAAATCTGGTATTAAGCTTTCCTACAAGGCCCTGTAGGTTACAATAAAAATCCCTACATAGTGTACCGCTGTTGGTGGGTCCAGTCCCAGACTACGGTCTAGATCTAGACAGAGAGAGAGAGAGAGAGAAAGTGTCTCTGCCAAGTTCAATGTGTTTGCTAGCGTATTCCCAGTGCGCGGTTGAGTTGGTAACACAAAAGTTTGGGTATTGGAGAGGAAGAACAGTCTCCTGAATTAACCGCAACTTACTTTTCCTTGAATTTCCACCAGGAAGTTGCTAGAACGGCCCAAATAACAGGTGCCTCAGGAGTCCTTGGCTCATCCGTGTACTAAATTCCCTGCTTCATCCATTCCTACTTCTTGGTGCTCATCTTTGTGGGAGAAAATTTCTGACCAAACTATATTTCTGGAACAATTCATCCTTAATGGTGGTACCAACCAAAGGGATAACCCTTCCTTGCCAGCCAGTGCTCTACCCCCTCCATTTCGAGTAAGCTAGATGGTTAGATTAGATTAGATTAAACTAGGGCGGCCTCAAGGCCTACGCCACTACGACCCCTTTGGATCTATTGTGGCTCCCCTTACTCTAAAGCTCGCCCTCCAGACCTGTCCTTTTAATCAGACTCTTGATGCTGGAGAGCGGCTCTTTGGTAAAGCTCACAGGCCTTGGTTTTTCCTCCCCGAGAAGTAACATCCTTAGGCCAGCTAGATGTTTAGGTGTCCTTAATAATAAGCATTCCTTTACAAAAAAAATAATAATTTATTTCTGAAAACTCGATAACACTTCTAAGTTTGACGCTATCGCTGTTGTCAATTTTCGAAACGTCAGAATCTAAATTTCCCATTTGACACTTTCCAAGAAGAGATCGCTTACGTCATATTTATGTTCAGTTATACGTATTCACCACCTATAATGAATGCCCAATATTATCATACTAATGTGGACAAATATTATTGTAGTAAACAGTTAATACATATATATATATATATATATATATATATATATATATACATGGCATCTCTGTAATTATTTAATGTATACAATTTATAATACTGCACAATACGTCGCCATATTAACTTTATATATTATTGTTAAATTAACTGTATTTATATTGTTTATTAAGTACACAAAATTTAAATTAATTATTTTTATTACTTGAAAAGTTTTATTTTATTTTATGTATATATATTTTAATTACGAGTAGTAGAATTGGGAAGTCAGACTTTAAGCATCGCTTGACGATAGTTTAAATTGGTGATTTTAAGTTTTTTTACAAGAAATACCCACCACTCCTGAGAGTTAAGTTAATGGCCACAGACTTAACATACTTTCGAAACCCCAAAACAGGGGGCTTCGCGCCAACGAAGTGTCTCGCAGAGCATTCCCGGGCAAATAAATCTGCCACTTCGTTTCCTTTATATCCTGAATGGTCCAGGTACCCAAACCAGAAGACCTTGTTTTGGTCACTAATTTCTGTCAGGGCACCCAGACAGCCCCTTTACCAGCCTTGAATTGACCTGGTAGAAACCAATAGCTCGTAGAGCAGCCTGGCTGTCCGAGAAAATCACGACCTTAGAATTAATAATTCCTCGTCCCACAATCTCGGCAGCACAGAACCTAATTGCAGCTAGCTCAGCCTGAAAGATCGTAGCCTAGTTTTCCTAGGCTAACCGGAAAGCTACATTTCGGCTTCGCTCCGTACATTCCCGCTCCTAACCCCTCCACTGTCTTGGAGCCATCCGTGTACCACCATTCGATGTTAAGTAATGAAATATGTCTCAAACGTTCGGAGTTTGAAGGAAATTCTTGAGTTTGAAACTTTAAAAAGTAAGAGGAAGTCATGTGAGTCTAAACGATAGATTTTATTTTATTGGTAAATAATAATATTTACATTCAAGAAAGCAGCGAAAAGTTAATTACAAAAAGTATGAACTTAATATAAAGTTGAAACAGTAAACTGGACAACGCATGCGCCCCAAGAGCTTCGTGATCTGGTTTACTGTCTAGTTTTGGCGGAGAGAGAGGAGAATAATAGTGGTAGCCTCCTCTATACGGTTCTGTGTAACTTTAGAAAGAGTGATGTCTCACGACTTCACAGTTCGTTAATACTTGAAATTGGATCAGGGAGAAAAGAGAAATAAGAAGAGAGAAAGCAGCGGAGAATTTGAGAGAGAAAGCGTGACAATAATAAGAGAGAGAGTGAGTGAGAGAAGGTCGATTTCCCTAGAAGTACGAAACTCCTATTCACAGGAGAAGGGGTGGTGAGCTCCTACTCGAATAGAAGTGTCCCTTGAGAGGTTTTTTGAGCTGAACAGGAGCTTGGGGATTGAATGAGAAAGAAACACGATGGGAGAATAGGTTTATAACTATGTTTCTGCTTTCTTCCCTTCCTTCTGTCCTCTCTTTCTCACTCTCTCTTTCACACACACACACAAACACCCAAAGCGCTGTACTTGTTTGTATTAGGAGAACAGCTTTGTGCTTTGAACTTCACTAGTACGCGCACACAACGAGTGTGGGGCGCTCTATAGCGAATGTTTCAGCAGTAAGCTCCTCTACTGACTGCTACCATTTTGACATTTGACACGCCTGAGGCTAGTGACGAAGAGGAGTTTGCCATCTACTACTGGTAAAGTTTCTAAACTTTGGTAAGGCACCCGAATGTGTGGGTGTGCATGTTAGTGTGGTGTGGTATGGCAGGGAGTGATTGAGTGTATCTTCCCTTTTAAGTGTTTATATCTCATTTTGCAATAAATTTGCAACCAAAATCCTCTCTCGATTAGTGATGATCTCCCCTGTCTGGGTCTGGAGTCCTAGGACTTTTACCCAGCGAGAACGGGGAGAGAGAGCGCAAAGCCGCCCCAGCTTAGCATGTGGTCTAAGACGACGTTGCCTAGCAAACAGCATCCTTCATTCAGTGAGTCTCAACACTTAGGGTTTCTTAGAACTGCTGGGTTATTAATGAGCATGGCTATTTATTTCAAATAGTTACTTTACATTTATTTTGAAGAACTTAGAGACTCTGGTTTTTCTCCCCCTCGGCTTCACCACTCTTTGTGGATGAGCTTTTGAGAAGAAGACTGATGCGGGAGAAGCAAGTCTCAGTAAGATGCAAGAGAAGCAAAATTGTATTAAAATCAATGAAAAGTGGAGATACAAAAAATCAAAAGTCACAAAACCATTTAAATCTCTTGCGTACATTTTGTTTTGGTTTCCATTTTCGTTCTCGTTGTTTTACTGCGCATGTGCGCACCACTAAATAAAAAAAAGGATCCAGTCAAAAGCGAACAGAAAGGATTTCCATGGATTCCCAGTGGCTCATTCATTTATCCGCCATTTTTTTTTTTGTTCATTGTTCATTCACTAAATAAAAGATTTACGGAGACTATAAAATTAATGGTTTACTTTTGAAAGTGAATGATTACCCCCCATTGTATTTGTGCGTGTTTTTTTGTTTGTGAGTGTTAAGACAAAAAACAAAAAAGTGTCTTTTTTGTTCTTACTTCTGCATTCATACATTCGTACTCCGTTGCAAAGTGAAACAGTAGGAGATTTAGTGGGCCTTTCCTGTTTTTAAGCTTATACCCTACCTTATTCCGGAAATACTTAGAATGTAACGTGATTACAATGATCAAAAGCAAGCACAAAATTAACCAATAAAAGCAAAATCTAAAATTTTTAAACTCTTTTTTGTAACTTTTTTTTCAGGATCCAAAATTTAAATTGTAAAAAAAAGAGAAATCTGCTGAGAACACTCACACGACTAAACTCGAAAGTTCGAAACTCACTAATTTCCTTTTAAAATCTTAGCGTTTGAGGCGCCACGGTAGCCGAGCGGTTAAGAGGCGAGACCTGCAAAGCTAATGTGTGGTTCTGGGTTCGATTCCCGGTCTTAGGTCTTGGATTTTATTTAAAGGTTAATAAAAGAAATTTACAGTAAAGTAATATAAGTTTGCTATTCGCCTCCGTCCACGACACCTTACTGGTAGGCACTTACTTTACTCTTAGGCTGGAAACATAGTGGCGCGGCGAGCAAAGCGGCGATGATAGCTGCTTCAAATCAAAGAGAGCGACGAGCAGCGAGCAAAGATTCGCATGCACATAGTGACGAATTTAGTCGCGTTCTCCTTTTGACAAAACAAGATGGAGGAACTATTTTTATATGAAAATTCTTCGTTGAAACTTTGGTATTTGCAGCAGCTTAGTAGTAGGAGCTGCAGTGTACATGACATAAATAAGTCTAGAAATGAACTTGGTGAATTTCATCACTTGTACCATCAACTTCGGGAGCATCCTGCCAAGTTTCATGCGTATTTTCGTATGTCTTATCAACATTTGATTATATACTAGCCCAGTGTAACCCCATTAATCAAAATCAAATTTTATTGTTTTTGAGTAATACAGCTTGTAATGGTGTTTGAGGAGAGGTTGGTTGTAGATGTTGATGGATAAATAACACCTTGTATTGGTATAAGATATTATATATGTATTTGACTGACTGCCAAGGACTGTATACTTTACACTACAAGAACAGAACAGACTGACTGACGTGGCTAAAACGATGTGTACAATTAAAGTGCAAGACTTTGAACAGAATCCTTTTTGACTTTCCTCTCGTTTTTATATACATTCGCCGAGCCTCCCTTCTCTGTGTGCCGAGGGGGCTGTCTCTCTCTCTCTGGCTAGAGTGGGTGAGTGGTGGGGTTTCACTACCCCTACGCTAGAGTGGATGAGTGGTGGGGTTTCACTACCCTTACACAGCTCATAACATGAGTTAGGCACAATATAGAAAAATTAACTATGTAGGTTATTTACTAAATACAAATCTGTGTAACCCCATTAATCCTAGCAGTTACTTTAAGATAAGAAAATAAATAAAAATAAAATAGAAATATATGCAGATATAAAGAAATTAGTCAATTAAAAAAACACAATAATTTTATTAAATCACTACACCATGATTTGTCGTAAATTAATGTTGTTCATCTGAAAAACTGGAGTAGTACGACGCTACAGAAGAAGGATTGGAGAATCCGTCCTGATCAGAAGTAGTAGGACGTGAAAATGTAATTTAATTTTGCCTAGTATTTAGATGAAAGTTAGCATTAAGGGATTGAGAACCAAATTAAATGTAGCAAAAATTACCTGAATTCTCCATTAACTACTAATTGTTAATTAATTTCAACTATTAATTATTAATTGTTAAAAACTATTGTAGCTTCACAAATACTATGGCCCCACAGAGGTTTCTTTAAACAAACTAAACCAATAAATGTATCAATATCCATAACCTTTGAAAAATAACCTTTACAAATTGAGCGCGATGAGAGCGAAGAAATCAAACATGTCATAACGCTTTGCTCTACTCTCTAGAGATAGCGTTGCTCTATCTTCGCTTTGCTCGCCACTATGCGCGGTCCCTTATGTTTACTTGTGTTTGATTTCGCCGCTTTGCTCGCCGCTCCACTATGTTTCCAGCCTTAGCGTTTGAGTTATATTCAATTTCTTAGAACTTTTGGAGGAATCTAATTAAAGTGTATTCTTTTAACCAGTTAAGCGTGTTTGACGTGTACACTAGTCAAACCAAATCTCTATTCGACGTGGTATACTCCTGAAAAATATAAAATTGCCATTAACTATAAAAACTCGAAATTTTAATAAAATACAATAAGAATGAATATATAGTTTTCGTGACCGCAAATTGTTAAACTTAGGATGGAAGATTTGCGAGGAATCGGTCAAATAAAACAACTCGTCTTTTTGCCAACGTTTCGACAAATATATTGTGTCCAAATATATGTAATATCCAGGCCCTGAAGAGGACAATATATTTGTCGAAATGTTGGCAAAAAGACGAGTTGTTTTATTTGACCGATTCCTTGCAAATCTTCCATCCTAAGTTTTACAATAAGAATATTATTTGGTGGGTTGTTTCCTATATCTTACCAAGAACTGCCAAGTATTTTATACGGAGAGGGGTGGAGGGAGTCAGCCAAATGATAAGTAGTTGGTACACATGTTTGGTCTCCGCATTAGAGATTGGGGAATTAGGCACACCACAAATAGAAGCTCTCAACCCTTGGTGCAATGCCGTTTTTACCTTCAGATAGAGATTCAGACCTCAGTACGAGCATGATTTCGTTTTGCACAGAATTTAAAGCTCTCTTTTTTTCCTTGTAAAAAGCTCTTCCGTCCCCTAGTTAACTAGAGGCAATGCATACGTGAAGCGGTGCAAGATTTTGAATGAGCACAGAGAATGCTCTGGTAATCTCAAGCCCTAGAAATTGCAGAGCTTGCAGTGACTATTGCGACGTTGTAATCTTTTGGTTTGTTTTGCCCTGACTGCGTTCGACACGTGTATACACGTCATTGTCTGATTTTAATCCCGGCACACTGTGGTGGGGTTTTTTTAAAACTAAATTCCACCGCTTAACTGGTTAAAAAAGTTTCAAAATCACTACGTATGAATAATTAGCACAAGAAATTTTAAGAAAATCTTGGGGTAAATATGCGGTAGTAAATTTTCATTACGCAAAGAAAAATAAAAAATATATGTGCATATTTCTATCTTAATTAAAGCAAACCGATACAATCTTTTAATCTATTTCTATTGACTATATTCCTTAATTTTTTGTAAAAATAAATTATCAAACTGTGATGATTTGAATAACTATGATTTGATGAACTATCAAATGTTTCAGGAGTTTCTATCAGCTGGGAGATCCGGTTTTCCGATCCTGTTGGCTCCAGAACAGAGGTGAGTAACTTATTTTTAAACTATATACTATACTATTCAAAATTGTGATGTACATAAATTTTTCCTAAGATCTTTATTAATGATGTAAAGGTTTAGATCAGATATCAAAATTCTTAATTTTTCTTTTCTTCCTTTTTGAATACCCATTGGTGCCCTTAATCCAGGAGCTTATAATTTTTTTTTTTTTAGTATGAGGAAATGTGTTTGGGGTGAACATCGCAACTTTCACCACTTTACTGAGTAAATTTTGGCGCTTTTAACGGTTTTTTTTTTTTTTTCTGGAGTAAATTGCGGTAAAAGTAATTCAAGCGAGTATATTTCTCATCAGTCGTCTTATAATATTTTTTTTTATTTATCCTTTAAATGAAATTTACACCTGTACCAACAGGGTTCAATAGGTAAATGAGAGAAGTGTATAAATAATTAGCGTGGCAGACGTGAATGACGGTCATCCAGTGATGGCCATCCATTAGTCACCCAGTTGGTCATGGGGCCAACGGCGCCTCAGCCGTCTTCGAGGATTGGAGGGCAGTTTAGTTGAAGACAAGTTTGCAGCTAAAGGGTTGGGATGGAAATTTTTATATCAGATTTTGGCAAGTTCAGAGATCGAATGGAATTTGGAGATCTGTATGTATTGTGTGGTTTGCTAACATAGAATGGAGCAATCTACTATGTGGCGGAGTATTTTGGTTTGGAGTTGTTTGCAGTCTATTGATGTTGGATTTTTTTTTAACTGTTCCATAAAGTTCGAGTCCGTAAGTCCATAATGGTGGTGGAGAAGAGCTGTATAGAGTCGTCGTTTTGTTCTGTAGTGAGAGTTTTGAGCGTTTGTCAAGTTATAATATTATTTTTAAATTAAAGATTAAATTATACCGGACCATCAGTTTGGGTTCAGAAGCTGCCACTCGACGATCCAGCAGGCCCATCGTGTTGTAGACACCATCGCTTCTTCACTCGAGCGAAAACAATACTGCGCTGGAGTATTCCTTGACGTATCGCAAGCCTTCGACCGAGTCTGGCACGAAGGTCTACTATGGGAACTCAAACGCATCTTTCCTAGCACTTATTACCTCATACTCAGCTCTTATCTCTCTGACAGATTCTTCCAAGTTCTTCAAGGCACTACTCACTCTTCCATCTATCCTGTCCTTGCTGGTATGCCACAGGGAAGTGTCTTAGCTCCTCTACTTTACACAATCTACACTGCCGACTTACCTTCTAATCTTAATACCTCTATTTACACCTTCGCTGATGACACTGCCATTCTCTCCACACACTCTGACCCTATCCTCGCAGTACGCTCTCTACAGTCTCACCTTCACTCAATAGAACCTTGGTTAGAAAACTGGCGTATAAAAATTAACCCAACTAAATCTAAATACATAGTCTTCACACTCAAACGTCAAACTCCACCACCTGTCTTCTTACATCATACACCTATCCCACCAGCCGACCATGTGCGGTACCTTGGAATGTACCTAGACAAGAGACTTACCTGGAACCCCCATACGAGACTTAAACTTACCGAACTAAACAAACGATACAAACTTCTAGCCAGACTACTACGACAAACGCTCAAAACTCTCACTGCAGAAGAAACGACGACTCTATACAGCTCTTCTCACCACCAATATGGACTTACGGACTCGAACTTTACGGAACAGCTAAAAAATCAAACATCAATAGACTGCAAACACTCCAATCTAAAATTCTCCGCCACATAGTAGTAACCACTCCATTCTATGTTAGTAACCACACAATCCATACAGATCTCCAAATTCCACTCATCTCTGAACTTGCCAAAATCCGATATAAAAATTTTCATCAAAATCTCTCATCTCATCCCAACCCTTTAGCTGCAAACCTGTCTTCAACTACGGCTACCCTCCAATCCTCGAAGACGGCTGAGGCGCCGTCGGCCCCGTGACCAACTGGGTGACTAATGGCGGCCATCACTGGATGGCCGTCATTCACGTTTGACACGTTAATGGTTTATACACTTATCGCATTTACCTATTGTACCCTGTGGGTACAGGTGTAAATTACATTAAAAGGATAAATAAAAAAAAAAAAATTAAAGACAACACTACTATATTTGAAATCACTATGCCAACAAAACTATTTTAGAATTTATTATCATATATTTCATTTCTTATCTCTTTGAATACTTCGCCCCATATTTATAAATTTAAATTGTTAAACTTTATTTATTTTAGTATAGGCTCATTTCAAATTGGGAGAAAAGTAAATATGATATACAAAAATAAATAAATATTTAGGCCTTTTTTTATTCTTTATTTTTCTTTTTGTTTGTATTGGACAGTTAGACTGAGAAATATCTCCACATATTTTTTTTTAATAAAAAGATATGAAATTTTATATTATGTTTACAATATGATAACAATTTGGAGACATTGTCGTTATTTTATTAATTTATGATTTTTTATTATTATTAAATTCTTACAATATGAATAACTGTACGTACATAAGATACTACTTTTCTTTTTTTGCTCTTTGATAAAATGATAACCTTAAATATTTTATTTCTGCGCAAACACTCAAAAAGTAGCAATCACTCACTATTGTTTTGCGCATATAATGTTGTAGAAATATACTTTGATGACCTTCTCTAATTGAATTTATAATAAAACAAAACAATATACGAATATACAGGGTGTCCCAAGCTATATGGATAACGACTTTTTCTCGGAAACTAAGATAGCTTTAGTTCATCTACAGATGCCAACCCGGCTTGATTCTGATGCACCTAGATTTAGAAATGCTTCTAGGTAAGCAGAAATAAGGAAAGAAAGAAAAAAGTTATGAATAATCACCTTGTTTTTCAGGTATCCTCAAAGGAAATAGTCCATAGGTGTCAAATCCGGTGAACGAGGTGGCCACTCAATATCCCCCGTGTCGATATAACACCATCAGGCATGTAAAGAGATATCTCGACAGGCTATTTGATTGGCGTGTTATATCAACTCGGGGGGCGATTCAGTGGCCACCTCGTTCACCGGATTTGACACCTATGGACTATTTCCTTTAGGGATACCTGAAAAACAAGGTGATTATTCATAACTTTTTTCTTTCTTTCCTTATTTCTGCTTACCTAGAAGCATTTCTAAATGTAGGTGCATCAGAATCAAGCTGGGTTGGCATCTGTAGATGAGCTAAAGCGAAGAATAATAGAT
Organism: Rhodnius prolixus; assembly: GCF_049639745.1. Lineage (NCBI taxonomy): Eukaryota > Metazoa > Arthropoda > Insecta > Hemiptera > Reduviidae > Rhodnius > Rhodnius prolixus. The sequence continues at coordinate 57,008,083 of NW_027411592.1, read as the reverse complement.
GCCTGTAACTCGGTTAAAGCCGAATCTATTTCTTTGGCAGTAAGGGGCAATTGGCTGGAAAGAGCATGTCTATGCATCTGTAATGGTGGAGGCCATTTCGAGCATGATCTGTAATATTAATGAGGAGTAAAATTTATAATAAAATAGTACTTTTCTTCTTATTCTATCAAAAAACCGTTATAATATTATCTTTTTGGCATTTCTTATAAGAATCATGTTTTCATTCATAACTTGTAAAATATCGCTCACAGAAAAAAACCGTTCAAGTAAATTTTTCTTAAAAAAAATAGAGGAATCTATTTCTGAAATAAAAACCGCACCTTCCCATTTGAAAAAATAAAGTTGGTGCCTGTATCTCGCTTCTGAATGCACCGAAAAAAATTTACAAATTAAATTTGGATTCCTAACAAAAAACTAAGGGAACACGTATTTTTTAGTTTTTCTCTAGCTATCTTAGTTTCCGAGAAAAAGTCGTTATCCATATAGCTTGGGACACCCTGTATAAATCAAATTTATATTGCATAGTTAAATGCTTATTAATAAAATCCGCGTTTTAGCAAAAAAAACCGCTTATAAACGAGCATTTTTCTTTATTTTAAAGAAAATTCAGGGATTTAGTCTTTTATTGCCGGAAAATAGGGAAAAAATAGTCTTGAAAGTTGTTTCACTTTTTCGTGCAGTTTTTTTTTGGCTAACAATCCTCATAAAATTCCTACCGGACCAGTTTTGAATTTAATAGGTTATAACACCATACATTACACTGAATTGGCTGTTTGGGGGGTGGGGGAAGTATAACCCACTATATCAGATTAGATCCTATATAAAGTTGGCTAGAAAGGCTATAAGCCACTGCAACACAAGAGGGTCTATATTGTGGTGCTCACTGATTACAGCATCCTCCTTTTTAGTTCTGTCCATTTTTTGACTTGGGAGTCTGCTGGTGAGTGGCTTGCTCCATGGCGATCTTGGATTTTCTCTCTACCAAGAGATAATAAACCCTGAGCCAAAACTTACACTGGAAACAAAAAAGAAAAAAGAAATGGTTTTATGAATAATTTTTCTATAAATTATTTAATTAGTTGTCGAGATTTTGGAACAGAGGATGGGTGTACATTAAATGTTCTAATTTTGTTCCTTCTACATTCATTTTGTTTTATTGAGCAGTTTTTTTTAAAAACACTAATTTTAGAATTTCAGGCGGGGCTTAACGTCCAACTACCAATTAGGTGTCGTGGACGGAGGCGACTAGCAAACGTGCTTTTCTGTAAATTTCTCATATTAACCATTAAATAAAATCCAAGGCCTAAACACTGGGAATTGAACCCACTTAACCAACAATACATCTTGGCATTGCGGGTCTAGTCTCTTAACCACCTAACATACTTTACTGTAAATTTCTCATATTAACCATTAAATAAAATCCAAGGCCTAAGACCGGGAATTGAACCCACTTAACCAACAATGCATCTTGGCATTGCGGGTCTAGTCTCTTAACCGCCTAACATACTTTACTGTAAATTTCTCATATTAAACATTAAATAAAATTCAAGGCCTAGACTAGGGAATTGAACCCACTAAACCAACAATACATCTTAGCATTGCGGGTCTAGTCTCCAACCGCCTAACATACTTTACTATAAATTTATCATATCACCCATTAATTAAAATCCAAGACCATTTTCTCGGAAATCGAACCCACTAAACCAGTGGTCGGCAAACTTATTAGCCAAAGAGCCAAATATGAACATTACAACAATTTTAAAAAAAATGGGAGCCAAATCTGCTTGTTTAGTAAACTTTTATTACACTAAATAAATAGTACACTAAATAAAACTAAATTTCATACTTAATAAATATTTATTAATGCGAACAATGTGCTTGCATCTCCTTGGAAGGTTTGAGTAAGTCAGGTTTGTATGTTGTTGTTTTTAATTTTAGGCATGATTCCAAGTCCTCATCAATAAGACGACTTCTCAGTTTACTCTTTGATAATGTTCATGCTTGAAAAAGATTGTTCGCATATATACATATGTAGAACCGAAAAGGGAAAGAACAGCAAACGCGAGCTTTTTCAGTGATCGTAAGAGTCAGGAATACTATTCCAAACGTTGAAAATGATCATGTCTTCCTTCTCCAGGTCATTCAAAGCAGACCACTTGTGTTGTGAACTAAGATCACATTTTTTCTTCTCCAATATTTCCAATTCAACACAAAGACGTTCGAATTTAGAGCGCCATATCTCCTTGTTTTTTAAATCCAGCAATTGTATTTCAAAGCTACCAATGTCAATTTCAAAAGGAGAAAATTTCAACTCGGTTATCGTAGCATTAAGAGGATTTTAAACAAATGCTAAAGTTGCTCTACTGTTTTTGAATTCCTGAAACCTGCTATAACATACGAACAATTTCAGCCGGTAGCTTGTACATGGTTTGTGTTTACGAAAACTAATAAAATTAAACTCGATGTTCGTTACGTATTTTTACAACAATATAAAATTTTAATTACCTATCTATCTTTTAACTTATACAAAAAATTATACATGTTCTCGATTTTTAGAAGAATTTTAATTTACTAAAATAAGATGTAATTTTTTCTTACCGTTTTTTTTTTTTAAATGAAAGTATTATTGCGCCTTCCGTGGATATTCGTGCCAGAGCCGCACTTAAGAAGCCAAAGAGCCACATGCGGCTCTGGAGCTGCACTTTGCCGACTACTGCACTAAACCAACAATACATCTTAGCATTGCGGGTCTAGTCTCTTAACCGCCTAACATACTTTACTATAAATTTCTCATATTAATCATTAAATAAAATCCAAGGCCTAGACACAGGGAATCGAACCCACTAAACCAACAATACATCTTAGCATTGCGGGTCTAGTCTCTTAACCGCTCGGCTACCGTGGCGCCTAATTTTAGAATTAAATATTGTTACAAAATTCGTAGCTGGACAAAATGTGTAAATTGGAACTTCGACAATTGTAGTAAAAGTAGCGGAACTTTGTTTTCATTTTGAGAGAGAGATAGAACTTAGATCATTCCAGAAAGTTGGTTGAACAATAGATCTAATAATAATTTTGAAATCCCCTTAAATAATATGACCTAAAAAAAAAAGAAAACAACATTACAAGAACTGTATAGCAAGGTTTAGGTTAACAATAGATGCAATTATTTATTCTATGTGCATTTCTGAGCAAAACAATTCTAATTGTGATATGTTTTTATAATCATAAAGAAAATTAGAAACTAACTAACTCAGCCCAAACTCAGAATTAGTAAAACTGAAAACAAAACCAAAAATGATTGTTCCTCACGTATGTACGTATGTATGTAACATACGTAATACGAGACAGATTTCGAAAGGACATTGTTGTGTTATCAGTAGACTGATATCTCTTATTACGGACAGAATACCATATCATTAAGTTACGTAATAATGAACATACAAAGCATATAAATATTTAAATTATAATTTTAGAAGGACATAGCAATATTAAATAAGAGGTTAAAACAATAAGTAAAGCATAATTAGGATTCTATCCTAAGGCTCACTCATTTCAAGGCCTTTTTTGTCCTTTTTAGGGCCGGCCTCGTCAGTATAGTTTTTATCACAAATCTTGGTCAATTAATTTCCTTCTCAAATCTTTCCAAACGTAGGTTGCTTTCTTCCCTCCTCCATGTCTTTGTGCTAACACATAGATGTTTTTGAAAACTTTATTACAAAAAATTTTGGGCACTAGTCTTACGAACAGCCAGAGAAAGCAATAAGGAAAATCCAATGTGAAATAACTCTATTAAGAAAAGCCCAAACTCTACAGCTTTCCCAGATTTCCTTATAATTAATTAGTTTTTAACATATTTCCAAACAAAAGCTAGTAGGTTCTATGTTTGAGTTGACGAAAACTGTTTTTAAGTTCAAAATCTTGAAGCGCTAAATTCATTTTTATTTTCATTCTTTGTGGTCATTGGCACCCAGAGCTTTTTCCAGTCCACCGCTGGCCTCCAGTGTTACAAACAACTCAGTCCATCCCTGGACAATGAAGCTCCTAGGAAGTGAAAAGCTAACGGCCCTGAATTTATTATTCACACATCAAACATATGTACTTGACTATAAATTTCTCATATTAAAACCATTAAACAAAATCCAAGGCTTAGACCAGGGGAATCGTACCCACTAAACCAACAATACATCTTAGCATTGCGGGTCTAGTCTCTTAACCGCCTAACATACTTTACTATTTTCTCATATTAAAACCATTAAACAAAATCCAAGGCTTAGACCAGGGGAATCGAACCCACTAAACCAACAATACATCTTAGCATTGCGGGTCTAGTCTCTTAACCGCCTAACATACTTTACTATAAATTTTTCATATTAACCATTAAATAAAATCCAAGGCCTAGAGACCTGGGGAATCGAACCCACTAACCAACAATACATCTTAGCATTGCGGGTCTAGTCTCTTAACCGCCTAACATACTTTACTATTTTCTCATATTAAAACCATTAAACAAAATCCAAGGCTTAGACCAGGGGAATCGTACCCACTAAACCAACAATACATCTTAGCATTGCGGGTCTAGTCTCTTAACCGCCTAACATACTTTACTATTTTCTCATATTAAAACCATTAAACAAAATCCAAGGCTTAGACCAAGGGAATCGAACCCATTAAACCAACAATACATCTTAGCATTGCGGGTCTAGCCCCTTAACTGTCAAACATACTTTACTATAAATTTCTCATATTAACCATTAAATAAAATTCAAGGCCTAAACCAGGGGAATCGAAACCACTAAACCAACAATACATCTTAGCATTTCAGGTCTAGTTTCTCTCTTAACCGCTCTTCTTTTGTGGTGCCTACAATCTGTGAAACTACGGAAACCATATTATTGCAAATCTGCTACATTTCCTCTTTTTACTGATGGGTTAAATAAAAAAAATAAATAATAATAAAGCAGGAAAAACCGAGAATTCTTTAAAAACTCTTATTTAATCGAAAAGAAAATATAAAATAATATTCAGATGAAACAATGTTTGTTCAGTGCTATCTTGAAGAGTAGAGACTTTTATGGAATAAATTTTTTTCGGTGGAAATATAATTTTTACAGAATATCATAATGAGGCTAATGTTTCCTTTGTAAACAGTTTTTATCTCCAAAACAGAATATTTAGGTATATTAGATATTTTTAAAATTGAAAATTTCCTCAGGCTAATATGAAAAATGGTATTTAGGTAATTTTTTGTTTATTCTTATAATGATTATTATCCAAGTTTTTTGTTTGTCTTCTTTGTCCCCCCTTTTGCGATATTAAATAAAAACTTAAATAATAAAGAAAGAGCTTCTTACAGGATCGTCTCTAACGAGAGAACACTGTCCGAAAATAAAGCCTAAATAAAGCTCCAGGCGCCAATAACCTTTGATGTTGACGTGCCTTTAAAAAGAAAAAAAAATATCTTAAAACAAAATCCACATTAATGATGTCCATTAATGTTGTGCAAAATTACTAATTTTGCGTTTAATTCAGAAATGTCCGTCATGAAGTCCCCTGAGTCTGAAAAAAATGATTTTTTTATTTTATTTTTTTTGTATCCATCGTGGCACGCATTTTTGTTGTATATCTGATTGGTTTTTCGCAGTTTCATCCATCATTAGTGATTGATTAATCTATGTGTTGAAGAGAGCTTGAATTTAATTATTTTTTACTGCACTTGTTGAATTTAAGTTAGTCCACACTGCTGAGTCAACAAGTGTATAATGCAAGACATAAATGAAGTCAAATTCTCTACGCCAAGCTGGTTAATCTTATTTCTGATGATGGGTGAAGATTCGAAAAAGGTTAGGAATACAATAAAGATGTGTGCCTCCATTGAAACAGCTAAGGGCTAACGAGGGATCTCTAAGTAATTATTCTCATAGCAGAGTTTCGAACTTAGTCTAGTTTTTTTGACCACGGACAGTGTTAGAAGCTGAAATAATGGTTTTACCATCACCCTCTAAGATTTGTGAGTTTTTATTTTCTTCTTCTTTTTCCTCTTCCTCTTTGACGCTACAGTCCTGAAAGGACCAGGGCCTCCTCAATCAAGGATCTCCAGTGAGCTCTATCAAGTGCCTTCAATCCTCCACCGGAAAGAGAACTTCTTCTTCCACGGCACTACAGTTCTGAAAGGACCAGGGTCTCCTCAATCAAGGCTCTCCAGTGAGCTGTATCAAGTATCTTTAATCACCACCTGAAAGAGAACTTCTTCTTCTTCGGCGCTACAGTCCTGAAAGGACCAGGGCCTCCTCAATCAAGGCTCTCCACTGAGCTCTATCAAGAGCCTTCAATCGCCACCTGAAAGAGAACTTCTTCTTCTTCGGCGATACAGTCCTGAAAGGACCAAGGCCTCCTTAGTCAAGGCTCTCCACTGAGCTCTATCAAGAGTCTTTAATCGTTACCGGAAAGAGAACTTCTTCTTCTTCGGCACTACAGTCCTGAAAGGACCAGGGACCCCTCAATCAAGGCTCTCCACTGAGCTCTTTCAAGAGTCTTTAATCTCCACCTTCGCACACCCATTTCCTTTAAATCCTCTTCGACGTCATCAAGCATCCTCAGCCTTGGCCTTCTGACGCTTCCGGACCTTCCATATAAAAGGCGTTTAGGGATTCTATTATCCACCATCCTCTCCACAACTCAGTCTTTTTTCTTTTTTTTTTAATGCATTCAACGATGTTTGCTTCTCCACAGAGAGGTTTACAGTTCCAAGTTGGTGTTGATTCTCTCCGTCCCTCTCCCTCGTTTACAGGACCATTTCCTCAATACTTTTCTTTCCCATCATACTCTCAACGCTGTCTTCCTCTCTTGGATCAGAATCCAGCATTCGCTTTAATAAAGCACTACCGGTCTTATCTTGTAAGTTAGTGTTTCATGGTTTCCCTAATCATTTGATTGCCTTGAGGTGAAATACAAACGCAGAAATCCTGGGTTTTGAATCTATCTGCTTGGATTTTTCTGGCTCGCTCAGTGTTGACTTCCTTTTTATACAAGAAGGCGCTTATCAAAAAATAGCTAATATTTTACACATTTCCATATGTTAGTTTACAAATTTATGACGGCATTCGCAATAAAACAATACGACATGTTTGTAATAAATTTTTATTAAGAACGGAAATTGTAGGTAATAAAAAAATATGTTTCTATTTATAGAACGTATTTTAAGTGGATGTAATCTAAAAATTTCTAGCTGCGTCCTATTTCACACGACCTTAAAACTAATTATTAGTCTTTAATTAGAATTATTTTACTGTTTTAATTATCTCTTGGCCGACAGATAGAGAGGCGGGTAGGGGGAGGTACTAGCAGGAAGGGAATGTAGCGTTTATTGTTGTTGCAGAGTGCAACAGGGTTACAGAGTGAAGATTGTAGCTGGCAAAAGATGTATTTCGCAAAATATCGTACCCTAAAACGCTTGAGGATAAAAATATTCTTCACTACGTTATTCATTTTCTCCTCAGGTTGAGCACACCTGATCTTTTTCGAGTTTTCCAAAATTCTCTTTAGGTAGCCTCTAAATGATTTCATTTGAGCAAGCGTAGTGAGTGACAGGAAACAGTGAGTGAAGACGAATCTCTTCACCAAACTGATTAGTCTACCCCTGACGATGGATGAAATTCCTGAAACCAATCAGGGATACGCTAAATATGATTTAGCTTAAAATAGGACTTTTTTGTGGGCCAATCGTGGGCGTTTTTCTTGCAGCTCGGTTTTTAAACGATCCAATAACGATGAATAATATGCACCTGTAATAGTTTTACCCTTTTCCAGATAGTCGATGAGGATTATTCCTTGCGAATCCCAAAAGACAGTCACCATAATCTTTCCGGCCGAAGGAACGGTCTTCGCCTTTTTTGGCGCAGATTCCCCCTTGGTAACCCATTGTTTAGATTGTTCTTTGGTCTCAGGAGTGTCACTACATCACTATGGATACATCACTATGTATCCATGTTTCATCCACAGTGACGAAACGACGCTTAAAGTCCTGCGGATTCTTCTGGAACAGCTGCAAACCGTCCTTGCAACACTTCACACGATTTCGTTTTTGGTCAAGCGTGAGCAATCGCGGCACCCATCTTGCGGATAGCTTTGTCATGTCCAAATGTTGATGCAAAATATTATGTACCCGTTCATTCGAGATGCCCACAGCACTAGCAATCTCACGCACCTTCACTCTTCTGTCATCCATCACTATATCATGGATTTTATCAATGATTTCTGGAGTAGTAACCTCGAACAGGGCGTCCAGAACGTTCAAGCGTCACTTGTGCCCATATGGCCACTCCGAAAATTTTGAAACCACTTATAAACTGTTCTAATCGAAGATGTCAGAGTCACCATAATGTTTATCAAGCTTCTCTTTAGTCTCCTGAGGCGTTTTGCCTTTCATAAAGTAGTGTTTAATCAACACACGAAATTCTTTTTCGTCCATTTTTTGAAAATCACTCGACTTCCTCGATTCAAACGAATGCCAAACACAAAGAAATAGACCGATCTGGCTGAAACTTGGTGTGTGTTCTTCCAAGAGATGCTACTAACTAAACATAACCACGATACGCGCCAGTGGTGCTATCTCTCTGACTTTGCACGGACTTTTCAAACGACCCTCGTACATGCATTTCCACTGTAAAACGTCACACCCAAAATTGTGATTGATTCAATGAAGTTTATTGTGGCAGCGATAAAAGAAAGTAATAGAACAGAATAAATCATCCTATCCTGCCAAAAAAACACCAAACAAAAAACTAATTTCAACAATAATTGTTCAGTATAATTGCACAATTTCCATTTAGCGAACTCATTATTTGACGAAGAAAATTACTTAGCATTGTCCCACGGTGTAGCGCCCTCCTTCCCCAAAAAAACAAGGGGAGAGGAGAAAATAAATTGTAAAAATTGAAGCATTAAATCAATGCCCCGGTCTCTGCACGCACAAACCGGAACTCTCCTCTCGCTCCCTCATTCTCTCTCTCTCTCTCTCCCACCATTCTCCGGCACACTAACTGGTTCAAATTAATTATTTTTAACAGCTGTAAAGTTCTGTTTCCCAAAAGCTGGAAAAACAGCTGTAAAATTTCTGTTGACAACAGTATGGCCAGGCTGTAGTGGGGGGGCAGGGAAATAAAACCCTATTTGAATTATAAACAATTCCATAGTTATTAAGTTTACTGTTCCCTGTACTACGGGTTAGTTCTCTCTAGTTTCGTACTTGAAGTGAAGGGATTTTGTTTATTTATTTTATTTTTTTTTTTTAAATTTCTAATTACTTTTTAAAACACTCTATTTTCTCACATAAAACAAAGAATAATAATATAACGTGATTTTGTTTTTATTTACTTTTTTATTCACACAATTGCCACAAATTGCAATTAACTAAACTTTACCCGCAGGGGGTGCAGATTAGCTGCTCCTGGGGAGTGACGCCCCCACGGGTACCAGTCAGCACACATACACAAACAGATTCATACATACATTTTCACACACAAACTCATACATACACCCTCACACACACACACACACACACACAAACACACACACATTCACACCCAGACTTACTCTCAGTTTACACTCGTACACTAGGGTCTTTGAGAAGTTTACGGTCTCCCACGTGTTTGCCGTGCGTGGCAACCCATGTTGGCGGAAAGAGGGATCCTGGGCGCTGAGGACGACGGAGATCTGCGGACTCCCAAGTCCAACACTCGTCTTTGGCCCTTGCTTCGTCTAGAGGGGTGGTCGAACGACAGCCCTAGTTCGATCAATCGGCTTGGGACGACCATACTTTTGTGTGGGTCCTGTGGGTTAGGATGAGACCCGTGGAGGCACTACATTGTGTTTTACACAGTGACTGGGTCGTTCATGGGTGTTTGACTATATCTTCTATGATGGTCTGCCCCGGTACCCCATTACCTTTACAAAGGGATGGCTACTATCGGGGCCCATTTGAGAGTCCAGGGAGGCTGGACCACTTAGGAGATGAACCTTATTCATACTATTATGAATCCTCAAACAAACCCTCTTTTTTCATCAGGCAGTGTATTAGAAAGTAAATTTATGATAATGAAAATGGTGGATGAGCAGAAGTCTTTTAAGGAAGTAAGTGTTATAAAGCTATACAAGGCTTTGAATAACATAGTACCTGGTTCTGAAATCAAAAAGCTGAGAAATGGGACATTATTGATAAAAGTTATGTCAAAGGCTCACTTTGGCAATTTACTAAGTGTGACAGTTTTCTGCAATGAAGCGGTGAGAGTTGAACCTCATAGGGGCCTGAATGTCTCTAGAGGTGTAATCAGTTCTTATGAATTACTCTATTGTGATGAGAACGAAATTAAAGAAGAATTAGCCTCACAAAATGTCATAGAAATTAAGAGACTAACTTCCAGGAAGCAGAACAGGGCAGCAGCACCTACACCTACACCGGCAATGGTGCTTACCTTTGATACCCCTATACTGCCTAGGAAGGTCAATATTGGATACTTGGTATTGGGAGTTCGGCTTTACATTCCTAGTTCAGTGCGCTGCTTCAAATGTATGAAGTTCGCCCACACAGCGATGAATTGTAGCAGCCAGTACCCGGTCTGCGGATTGTGCGGCCTACCAAGGCACGATGGCGAGTGCACGACCCCAATGAAATGTGTGAACTGTTCTGAAGGACACTCTTCCTGGGCTAGAAAGTGTAGAGTGTTCATAAATGAGAAGAAAATCAAAGAAATTATGACAAAGGAGAAACTCACCTACGCCCAAGCGAAGAGAAGAATTTTACCTTCTCGAACGAATGAACAGTCATACGCACAAGCAGCCAGCATCAGTAATGAACGGGAGCGACCACTAGAAAGCTTGTTAACAAGATTAGTGACAGCTGTTGAGGCACTTTCAGAGAGGATAGAAAAGTTGGAGAGAGTACAGAGAGTTCTGCCGGAACCGACAGAAGTTCCGGCGGAGAGTGTACAAACTCCTGATATTAAACCCTCCGGAAGTGGTCTTCGAGTTAGGCTGCCGACGGGTCCAAGTTTAACTAACAAACAGTCAAATAAAAAAGTGGTAAGTAAATCTAATGTTAATGAAACTCCCAAAAAAGGAAATTGTGAAATAGAAAGTAAAAACCTAGACCAGACACTTGAAAATACTGGCGACCAACGCCCTTCAAGTAGGCCTAATAGTAGAGGCCTAAGACGCCCGTTGTCATCAGCCTCGTCATCAGGTTCATCTATGACTCAAAGGGTGACCAAATCAATGAGATCCTCAAAACAATCAAAAGAACCTCAAAACACCGTAGATGAGAATACCGAGGAGAACCAGCTGAAAGGGGCAAAAAGTAAAATAAAATGATTTTCAATGGAAACAAACTACCATCATCATGAGTATTCTACAGTGGAACTTAAATGGTTATACAACTCATAGGGAGGAATTAAGACGATTGATTAGAGAACAGTCTCCATTAATAGTGTGTCTACAGGAGACACATTTGAAACCAGAAGACAGGTTACAGATACCGTACTATAACTGTTTTAGACACGACTATCTCCGAGGACAACGTGCCTGCGGTGGGGTAGCAGTACTTGTACGAGATGTTATATGTGAAGAATTACAAATAGTTTCAAATTATTACCAATCGCTAGCAGTTAAAATCAACCTGCCAACAGAGCTAAATGTCTGTTCTATATATGTTCCTTACAGAGCAACCATCCTAGGAGGATGTTGAGATGGTCGCTACCGCCACGTTTAGTCTACGCTGTGGATTTGAAGGAAGCGCTTTCTAGTAGACATGTTGTGATTGTGTAAATTTTGAGTGGAGTTTTGTGTACCGTGATTGGATCTATTTCCAGAAACGAGAGGAATATTTAGTTCAGAGTGAATATTGTGTGATTGGAGACATAGAAGAGAGCGTTAACTATTGTTCTTAGAATTTTAGGACTGTAAGGTTTGAAGTCGATTGATGTTCCGATTTTTTTTACCGCTTCCGTAGAGTTGTATTCCGTACGTCCATATTGGGGGCAAGAAGAGCGGTATTATAGTGCTCGTTTGTTCGTCAGGGTCAGATTTGATCGTTTGTTGTGTGTCGTTTGATCGCTAATTTGTTTTTTTAAATTCTATGGTTCTAAAGTTTAAGTTAGTGCAATATCAAAATTCAATAACTACCTAACCTAACATAACATAACCTACCTAACCTAACCTTTAAGGGATAGCTTTATCGTGTAATTTTTTTTTGAGTTGATCTTGTAAATTATTTGAAACGTTTGCAGAAAAAAAAAATAATATTACACTCTTAGGAAATATGATTAGTTCAGTTGGTTAACGAATTGGAACCCCACGCGGGAAATCCTAGAATATTGAACTCAGCGCTGAAAAGGTAGAAAAATGTGAAAATCCGCAGCTAATGAAACATCAGTGATTTAATCCTGTCGAAGCTTGCATGTTTATTGTATCCTTGACCCGGTTTCGGACTTTAATGCATCATCAGAGGTATATTGATCAGTTTAGTGTAGAGCTTTCGAACTTCCACTTATGTTTCAGCTACACTTACGGTGAATAGTGTGAGATGGATAAAATCAGATATTAAAATTCCATTTTTGATATTTTAATTATTATTGTTTTGTTGGTTTTTAATTACAAGTGATTGGTGTGTAGTATAAAACCTACTACCTACATATCAATACATAAAATTTTATAGCATTCTTTAAATAATTAACTGTTTCTACATTTAATCATTTAGAAGGCGTTGCTAATAGAAATAATATTCATCTCCATGTCTAGAAAATTATCTAATTAAATAAAGTAAATAAAACAATAACTCGTATTAGATCCGCTTACAGGTGGTTTGCCAATTAAATTAATTTTGTAATTACTGCAATTTATCGCATTAACTGTTACTTCTATCTGTTTGTACAGAAGCAATTAAAAATAAATATTTTCTTAAGATTAAGCCCATTTTAAGATCGTGTTTATATTCTAATGATCTACTATGGGAATTTGTAAGAAATCAGTTAACCTGCAAAGTCGTAATTCTTTGAATTAATATACCTACTTTTTTTCGGTGCACTACCGACCGGCCTCCGGACAGAGTTCTCTCGTTGTATGGTAGACGAAACTTTTCACCAAACAGTGAACTATAAGAAGCTCCTACGTAGTAAGAGAAAATCTAAGGGACATTAGCTGGATTTGAACCTAGGATCTCCACGTCTCCCCGGGGAATCCAGTGTGGTAATTCCCTTCTCTTTTATGATTTATTGTTTGTTACAAACATTTCCGGTGCACTGTTGGCTTCCGGACAGAGTTCTCTCGTTGTAGACGAAACTTTTCACCGAACAGTGAACTATAAGAAGCTCCTAGGAAGAGAAAATCTGAGGGATAACAGATGGATTAGAACCCAAGATCTTCGCTTGGGAATCCAGTGCGTAGCAGCTGGATTTGAATCCAGGATCTCCACGTCTCCTCTGGGAATCCAATGTGCTAATCCCTTCTCTTTTATGTTTTATTATTTGTCACAAAAAAGAAAGAAAAAAGAACCCATCATTGTACTGCAAAAGAATTCAGGAAACCGATAGAATTGTGAAAGAGAGGAAATAGTAACCATTTTTGTTGACCTGGAAGGTTATGTGCTGGGGAATGAGGATTGTCTGCAGAGGATACCCTCATTACCACAATACAGTCCACACACCACCGTACTACGTAACCATGGTAACTCAGTGCATCATAGGGAGATGAAAGGAGAAATGACTTGTGCTACTTTTAGTACAAACACTGTGCTACCTAGCAGTGGCTTTCTTGGTGGCTAAATATTGCAAAGGAAGTGCAAATTTTGTTGGTTGGTGTGACCTGGAGGAGTAGTCGGGATAATGAGATAAACTGGCCACGTTTGGGGGCGCTTTTTACCGGATGGAGTGTCCACATCCTGGTGTCTAGGGGACGGCCGCCTTGGTCGTGCATTAATCAATCGGCAACGACCCCGAGAAACACTTCAAGAATAAACCATAGCGGACTAGGTATTCCCAGACTGGTACTAAACCTCTATGGGTACTAATTCTCTTTTGGTGCGCGTTCTAGTTCCTCCACCCTCAAGGGATGTTGAGGATATGATGATCAAGAGTAAGACTTTCCTTTTTCTCTTTTGGACTTCCATTTTAGTTATACCTAGCTCTCGAGGGCTGTGATTCTGTTACTGTTATATTATCCTGTGGGCACACGGACAGGGAAAAAAAGAAATCCTCTCTGGCGCATCTTCCTCGATTTTAAACCTCCAGACTTCACAACCCCTTGTAGAGTTACCCTCACACTATCTCCATTTCCACTTTGTCTATCTCACTCTACTCCCCCCCCCACTCATCAAACTGGGTTATAACACCCACACTCAGGCACACACAAATGCTGGTAACCCCCACAAAATATCAGCTGCGCAACAAATAGCGGCAATAAATCAAGGCCGCTATCTCTCGCAAACAGGTGTCTAAAACTCTGTTATCATTTTGCTTCGGGCTTTTTACCCCGAAATATACTCTACAAACCAATAATATCATTGGAAGAATAACTTTTATTTGTTCTACTATATTCTAGTAACTTATTAATCATAAGTTACTTTTCTCAGAGTAGGAAAAGTCGAGAGATTTTCTTTAATTTGCGAATATTTCAGACTTTATTCAATTTATGATGACTACTCTAAATTGTAACCTTATTATAGAGAAGCTTTACCTTAGTCCCTCTCAGAGATCCGTTTCCTAAAATGAATCCAGAAAAATGATTTCCAGCAAAACTTATAAATCGTGTAATATAATATGTCTGGAAGTTTATGGAAAAATCCTTGGAGCCATTTTGGAGAAAAGGAAAGCGGAGAATCCATTGAGAGTTAAAGACGTATTACTCATTGAGTAATTTTTTCATTCATCTCGGAAATTTTTAGCGCATATTTAGCTTTTACGAGTAACTTGAATCATTTGAGCCATTCACTGCACAATTCGATTAACTCCATAAAACAAAAAAAAAATGGAGAAATGCGATGAAATAATTGTACATTGTTTTGTTAAAATTCCTGTTTATAATATAAATTCAAATAAATTTACCGTTATCATTCAGCGCCAGACACTGAATTTGAGTTGAATTATTGCAACGATTTACATTACGAGCGCTGGAGTGAATCAAAATGGCTTCCATGACGTCTATTTTTTTTAAATTTTATTTTATTTAGTTTTTTTTTTTTATTTATGATTTAAGGCGCGTCAAAATCTGAGCGTTATCGGCGCCCGGAACTTTTTTCAGTGCACTGCCGGCTTCCGGAGAATGTTTTCTTTAGTTACAGACAACACTGTACCATTCCCGAACAGTGAGCTGTAAGAAGCTCCCTAGGAAGAGAGAAAAATCTAAGGGCCAGCAGCTGGGATTCGAACCTGTGATCTCCCCCATGGAATCCAATACACTAACCGCAGAGCTAATCCCTTCCCTTTTTATTTAATTTAATAATTAATTAATTTTTTTCTGTGATTTTTAAATCACCAATCACCGTAAAAGCAGAGTCGGATGATATGACATTAACGGTACCCCCCCCCCCACCATGTGCACAGGCATACAAACATAAGTACGTAGAGTGTTCGTGTTTGATGGTGACGACATGACCTGGATTAATACCATCTGTTGATTTTGTGGCACGCCAATATGGTGTTGGAATTATTTATTTTTTTAAGAATCTTTGGCCATAAAGATCTTCACACTGAGATTGTGAGGGTGACATATTAAGCAACTATCTTATTAAGCTAGCTTATTTTAGTTAATCTAAAGTCATTAACACTAGTTAGGTTGTGTCTATAGATGTCTCCTTGATCTTTCCACAACATTCAATGAAATAGAAAAAACTAAATTCAATCTTGCACTACAAGAATTTTTCTTACTAGAATTTCGACTTAACTTCATGTTTTTGTAACATAATTACTCGATACTCCGATTACAAATTTTGTACATAATTTGTAGAAAACCGCTTATTAAATCTGTAACGTCCAATAATTTAAAATTAAAATTTTATTTATACATACAATAAGTAAATTAGAAGGTGGGTGAGATATATTGGTGCGTGATGAGCAGCAAGAGAGAAACTACCCAGCGGTAGCGCTCTTGACAGGAAACCGATTATCATAACCTCCTTGAGGTCTTCAAGGAGGTCTCGGGACCATTGACGATTCAGTCTGCGAAAAGGATTGTCAGGAATGTCAAAGGAGGCGAGAGCAAGCAGAGAGAGCAGTATGGAACTTTTGATATTTAGTCTTGGCGAGTTGTTTGTACGATTGGAATGTTGTGGTCGTTGTGAAGAATGAGGTTAGTCACCGTAGAAAGGGAGCGTCAACTATCTGTCGGCAGTAGTTTTGTCTGAAATGTCCTGTACTGTCCCGTATGTTTGTAGGTTTGGCTGAACCCAAGACAGCTCTAGTACCGTAAGTCCACATAGGTTTGAGGATAGTATTGTATATTAAACGTTTGAGTTCAATGGGTAATTTGGAGAGTCGTCCAAGTAGTCTGTAAAGAAGTTTCGCACGTTTTGTCATTGCTTGTCTTTTAAGTCTAGTGTGTGGGTTCCATGTGAATCGTTTGTCCTATAAAGAGTCCAAGGTAGCGCACCAGATCTTGTACTAGGAAGAGAGATTGCTGTTGAAGAGGACAGGTGCACAGGAGCCCCGTTTATTTAAACTAGAGCTTGAAATATATCACCATCTTCTCGGTATTCTTTACATATGTTCTAACCTTCTGCGACCTTGATTTCACCAATCAAATTTAAACCTCACTCTTCAGAACTTTCGATTATTGAACTTGTAATATTTTAGTTACCATAAATCATTCGCACTAAATCTATTTTAGGCTTATCATTTTGGTTTTGAAATTATTTACCATGAGCATTGATTTTTTGTTAGTTACTGGGAGAGTTGTGACGTCGAGCTTCAGGCAATGATATAATTTTTGGTAACTTGGCAAATTTGGTACTTGGTGGAGGGTTCTCCAAGAGAGGAACAACAGTGGGTCCAACACATTGTACTTCTTCTAGAACACTACTTCAATATAATCCTGTACCATTCAAAGTCGTCAGAATAGAGCTAGCTAGTTCGGCTCTAGATTGAAAGCCGTTATACCTTTAGGAATCGTCCACGAGCGTAATGCAAGCATTTTCTAAGGAGATGTTATTGAAGTTCCGTCCCCTTGGCCTTACTTCCGTAGATTTTGCAGCTAGTACCGTGCTGTTTAAATGCTTCCAACGTAACAAAGGGATTGTAATATTCTTTAGCATTTCCTTTGTTCTGCCAAAATCATGCAATCTTATAAGGGAAATTCACCCCAAGAATTAGTTATACAGTCGAACCTCTCAATAACGGACACTGGCGGGGGAAAGCAAAGTGGCCGCTGTTTGGAGGTGGCCGTTAGAAGGAGGTAGGCAAGTTTCATTAGAAAAAATATGGTTTTTTTTCCAAACATCTATTTAAAAATTATTTATTATTAATAGATTTAAAAACGTGCATAATTGCATAATTATTGCAGCTATATGATATGCATCAGATTTTTCTTAATTATCCAAAAAATTTATCAAAAAAGCTACATAATATTGACTTAATTAATAATTTTTATAACAATTTTTGTAATAATCATCACATTTATTCTTAACCATAATAATTTATGGTAAAATTATCATCATACTATCATCCATTATTAGAAAAATAGAAAAAAAACCTTTCGGCAAGTTGATGATGATGGCTCGATTTGGTTTTTGTAAAATCTTCTAAAACATTTATTTTCTCTTCTAGAGTTAAACCACTTTCGTTTGAGAGACATAGCGGAAAAAATAATATTGTTCGTCCAAAGTAATATTGAAAAATTGTTAAAATGGTACCAGATGTATGGAGCTTATATGGGCTTTTACTTCCATTTTATTAAATAATAATTGTTAAAAACTATAAAGGTAACTATTCTTTTAGTTCTTTTTCCAAAAATTGACATTTGAGTAAATTAGTAGTGAAAAGTCGGTTACGCAAAAACCCAGTTTTCTGCATTCACACACCTCTGATCTGGGTAGGGTTTTATTAAAAACCAAAAACATCCATATGATCTTGAAGCTCAATAAATGCGCAACTTTTTCTGAAATTATGTGACTCCTTGATTCATTAAGGTAACTAAAACTCTGTTATCATTTTGCTTCGGGCTTTTTACCACGAAATATACTCTACAAACCAATAATATCATTGGAAGAATAACTTTTATTTGTTCTACTATATTCTAGTAACTTATTAATCATAAGTTACTTTTCTCAGAGTAGGAAAAGTCGAGAGATTTTCTTTAATTTGCGAATATTTCAGACTTTAATAAATACAGTATTAAATACAGTATTGTATTGAATAAATACAGTATTAAATACAGTATTGTATTGAATAAATACAGTATTAAATACAGTATTGTATTGAATAAATACAGTATTAAATACAGTATTGTATTGAATAAATACAGTATTAAATTCAGTATTGTATTGAATAAATACAGTATTAAATACAGTATTGTATTGAATAAATACAGTATTAAATACAGTATTGTATTGAATAAATACAGTATTAAATACAGTATTGTATTGAATAAATACAGTTGAAAATTTTAACCAAAATCATCGAGAACTAATTTTTTAGACATTAAAGTAAAAATTTCATAGTTATAAGAAACGTTTTGAGGCTCTGAATTGAGCAAATTTATAGGAAATTTAATGCTCTTTCGTTTGGAACAAGCAGATTTGTTGTAGGATATAGGATAGAAAAGTTACGTCTGTTTTTATAGTGAAAAACACGAATATAGACAAATATCTTGGTCACTATTGAGAATCGGGCCATAGTGAATAGAATATTTTTTGTTGCATTTGAGCTGCAGAATCACCTCCCGAAGTTTCGACCACTCCTTCTTATACACCCTGCATAGGAAACTTTAGGAAAAACCAGAAAAAAAAAAAAAAAAAAAAACTTGAGAGGGGATAATTATTTTTATCTCCGCGTCAAACGAAAACTTTTAATAATAAGGTGGTCGTTGGTGGGAGGTGCATCATTTAATCCGTTCCCCAAAATCTCAATGTCCGCGGTCGCTATGTAGAATGACCGTTAGACCGAAGGTTCTTTTATATAGGCAAGTGTATAGGGGTAAAAACGGGGAAATCCAAAAACTGTCCGTAAATGGAAGTGGTCGCTAGTGAGAGTGTCCTTTATGGGGGAGGCTCGACTGTAAATTCTAATAGAAAATTAATTCAGCAGATTTTTGCTGAGAGAAAAAATCATTTCCGGTGTAATAAGAGAAAAAATATAATTTCGAAAAATGTTGACCTAATCCCAAGTTCCTCATACAAAGAAATAAATAGTTATTTAAGGTTTTGTAAATAAGCAGGTGTAGGTATATAGCTATCTTGTTACGTCACATGTGCTAGAACCAGTTTTATACTTCTACTAAATAAGGTGCTAGGAGACGAAAATTAGTGAAAGTGAACTTTTATTATCTACCATTCATTTGTAATTCTCTGTCTCCCACCTAAACGACCGAATTTTTTTTTTAGCAATGAACTGTGGCGCTGCCTACATAATAAATAGTTCTCGTACATATACACAAATAACAACACCACATTGATGAATGAGAATTTTTTGCGGAGGTTGTTGTTTTGCGGCTGTGACTCTTGTTGGTAGAATTGTCATTTTCATTCTATTATTTTATCTCTCTCTCTCTCTCACTTCCTCACACTCACATACCCCCTCCATTATTGATTTATTGATTGCTTTATCTTCCCCCACTTGAGAGGAAGTTTTCCCACTTCTATTCAATATTTCCACAAAGTATGTTGCTTTTTTACCCCTCCAATTTGTCGCGCTTGTTTATACGAGGTCTGTAAATTAAGTAATGAGACTGACTTTTTTAAATTTTTTTATTCAAAAGAGAATTACAATTCTATATTGTCACCTTCAAAATAACTTCCTTCTGAAGCCACATAGCGCTGTAGACGTTTCTTCCACTCCTAATAGCAGTGCTCGAACTCCGATACTGGAATAGCCTTCAGTCGTTACAGCCGTTTGAATGTTTTCGACAGTCCCAAAAATGACTGTTCCCTTGAGGTGATTTTTCAACTTCGGGAAGAGAAAAAAAGTCACAAGGACTCAAGTCAGGGGCGAATAAGGAGGCTGTGAGGAGCCACAGGAATGTTTTTACTGGGCCAAAAACTCTGGTTTATTGAAATTGCTGTGTGACAAGGAGCATTATCGGTGATGCAACACCCACTTGTTCTTGATGTTTGGTCTCCACACGAATGACCCTTTTTTTTTTTGAAGTTTTTTCAAGAACCTCTCGGTAAAAGTGATAATTGGCCCCGGTTCATTGAATAAAAAAACTTCTAAAAATTCTGTCTCATTACTTAATTTACAGACCTCGTATATACTGGCTGGAATGTAGAAAAATATATTGAATCTTTTTTTTAGTTCATAACGAAAGCGATCCGGTGAAAATGGTTAAGATACCCTTCCCAGATCCTAGAATTCCTTAGAGAAGGGTATTTTGGGACCGACGCTAAAGGCCAATCGATCCCACGGGAGGCCATATAGACAGCTCTCCACGAAATGCAATCTACGTCCCCATAAATATATATACAATAAGCTCCAATAACTGCGCAGGAAATTAAAATAAAAAAAAAAAAAGTTTAAACCGAGGGCTGCTGCATTTTATCCTCAAACAAGAAATCTGATATGTAGCAATATTTATTTATTTTATTTTTTTATGGGCACTTTGCAGGCCCATCATATGGTGTGACAGGAAGTGAAGTGCACTCAGATAGAATTTCACTTCCTGTATCTACAAAAAAAAAAAAAAAAATTATAATTGAACCAGATGTGCGTAAATGCAAGAAGTTATGATGATGGTAATGTTGAATAAAATGAAACGAGTGTTTTCAGAATTGAAAATGTTATTAATAATAAAAAAAACAAATATTTTTCATTGGGCATTCCATACGCTATGGATCCCAGTTCTGGAATCCAGAGTTTTCTCGCATTCTCCGATTTGTTTATTATTTTTTCAATTTGTTTTTACTGGAAGCGGAGTAGGGGATTTGAAACTGTATTGGGTGGGTACTACGTTAGATTCTCCCGGTCTAGGGCCTTGGATTTTATTTAATGGTTAATATAAGAAATTTATAGTAAAGTGGGTTAGGCGGTTATGAGACTAGACCCGCAATGCTAAGATGTATTGTTGGTTTAGTGGGTTCGATTCCCCTGATCTAGGCCTTGGATTTTATTTAATGGTTAATATGAGAAATTTATAGTAAAGGGGGTTAGGCGGTTATGAGACTAGACCCGCAATGCTAAGATGTATTGTTGGTTAGTGAGGTTCGATTTCCCCGATCTAGGCCTTGGATTTTATTTAATGGTTAATATGAGAGCGTAAAGGTCGTTTGACTGGCTGGCTAAAGCACAAAACACAAAGCATAAGAGCCATTTAGAGGTAACACCGTTTAATTGGTGTCGTGATTATTACTTTTAGAAATACACCTCCTACACAATAGACCATGGGGACTCTACCATCATCATTGCAATACCTCGACCACCATGAAATCTTTCCCCAACTCCTGGAGCCTGGAGGCAGAACTCCAGTGGGCTGTGGCTCTCGATCCCATGGTACCATTACGTACAGAGACTAAATTTTGGAGCTCCCTTGTTCGTATTGTTGTCAACCAATCCGATCCAATTTGAGAGCCAACACAGCCCTTTCCATCATTGCTCCCTCAAAAGAATTCTATGTAGGGTACAATAACTTTCAACGCCTTCCCTGGTGCTCTAAAGAACCCCCTACATAACACCCCACATTTTCTGAAAATCGGTCCTCCGATTACAAAGAAACTGCCCTTTCCAGAGAGTCTGTAGCCGCTAGTCTTGGGGAATAACCACTTCCAGTTGCTGGAAAACTCCAGAAAGCGTGTTTTCCTCGTTCCAGGGATCCTAAAGCACATTTAATTCTGGTAAAAGCTCCATTCTGAAAAGTTCAACTTATCAAGTAATGAAAACAATACTTACCTCTTTATCGAGGTAAATATCTTGAGATAATATCTCGAGATACATATCTCTTGAGTAAACCTTTTAACATTTCCATCAACTTTTCAATTAACCTACCAGTACGTTAAGAAAACTTTCCCATTTTACAGAAAACCTACAACTGAATATTTTCTGCGAAATGCTGTATGTATAAGAGATTACATGCGGTCTTGACAATGTGAAGAAACATGATCAAGTAACTAAATTTCCTAGAAATACCATCCATGCAATTTAGAACATGCAGAAACTGTTTAAAATGTTCCACATACCATATTAAATTGTAGCGGCAAAGCTGTAATAATGCTGTTGCTACGAGTATATAATTACTTACATTAATGGATATTGTGTTATTGTAATTACATTTTATTAATTTATTTAATGGGTTTTGCGGGAAATAATTATGGCGGCTAGGCGGGCGGATGTTATTAATTTAACATTTGGTTCTAAGCTCATGGTTTTTTGATGTGTGTTACAAGAAACCAGTAGATTCGGGTTTTTTTGGGGGGCGGAGGATTGTTTCTTTTATTTATGAAATCTGAAATTGGTTGACTTTGATATTGTACAAGTTCGCTACAAAGAGAGGAAGTTTCAGGAAGCGTGACGTCATACCCCCGGAGGACCCCCTCTAAAAAAAACAAAAAAAAACAATATTTTCTTGGAAGAATTTAAAAAAAACAAATAGTAGTTTTGAAAGGAACGAAAACCTTAGTCAAGGAAAAAAAACCTTCAACAAGAAGCTCCTTAATTTCAAAGATCAGGAGATCATAGAGTATCTCGTGATACCAATGTAATTGGAAAGTGGACTAGCCACTTCTCTCGGATCTCTAATCTTCTTTACGTTTACAATAAATCGTAAGCCACCATACCTCAAAATATTTCATCTCTCTCTCTCTCTCTCTCTCTAAAATACGATATCAGAGTGCCTGGCAGCATTGGTTAAAGTAAGTGCAAAATTGGGTTCAACGAAAACCGAAAGGTGCCCCTCCCCCCACAAAAAAAAGAAAGCTTTGTAAAAGGCGTAAAAGTTTTCTTTTTGAAGACGAATATGTACTTACAAAATTCGAGACCCCTGGAGCTTTTTCTTTTCAGTGCATTGCTGACCGCCGCACAGTAAGCTGTAAGAAGCTCCCTAGGAAGAGAAAATCTAAAGGCTAGCAGCTGGATTCCCTGGAACCCGGGGGATTTTTCTTGTGGGAATCCAGTACGCTAACCACTTAGCTAATCCCTTTCCCTGCGAATACTTCTTGTTACTCCTAATCTCAAAAGGTGAGCGGTCCTTATTAGGTCAAATTTTCCATATTCCCTACTACAGCTTCACATCTTCTTCTTCTTCTTCTTCATTCCTGGCTCCACAACCCAGAGTTGTGGGTCTTGGCTTCCTCAATATGCTTCCGCCAGTCGTCTCTATCTCTAACGGCCGCCATCCAGTAACGCAGTCCGAGGATATTCCTCGCGTCCTCGCTGGGCGACTCCATCATTCCAACGAAGTCTAGGTCTACCTACCCTCCGTCTCCTATCCGCCGGGGTCCCGCGCAGCAGTTTGGAGGGAACCTCATCGGCACTCAGCCTCGCCACGTGGCCTGCCCATCTCAGCCGGTTTAATTTAATCCAGGCTACAATTGGGGGGGGTCCCTTCATTAGATCGTACTGGGCCGTGGATTTACGGGGGATTTTTTCTTGTGGGAATCCAGTACGCTAACCTCTTAGCTAATCTCTTCCTTGCGAATACTTCTTGTTACACCTAATCTCAAAACGTGAGCAGTCCTTATTAGGACAAATTTTCCATATTCTCTACTACAGCTTCACATAGTGCTAACTTTTTTAATTTTGATCTTCATATAAAGTAACTTTCGCATGTAATTTTAGTTAACGTAAAAGAAATAGGAATTTACGTTTCTCTCCTGTTATTTTCTGAGAGAGAGAGAGAGAGAGGGCAGAAAGAGAGATAGAGCGAGTTGTGCGTGTTTACGAGCAAGTTTTCATTGTTCCTTTACCTCTATGAACGAGTTTTACAGAACAGTTTTCTTTCTCTTTGCATTCTTATACTTTTTTATACTGTTTGCCCTCCCTCCACCCCCCACTCTACGTTAGGAATATTCTTTTGGGAAGCGGACAAAAAAAAAAATTTACAGGCAAAATGAAAGAGTAGTTGGTGAGATAGGCGGTTTTAAGAATGACGACAACAGTATGAAGTTACAAGGTTTCCTTACTAAAAAGGAAAACGAGAGACGGAGAGACCATGGTAGAAGAGTTAGTGGTGGTATAAGTCGTTATATCCAGGATGACTTCTTCAAAGTATTGTCTTTAAGCGTTCCAGTCTATGTCGTCATCATTGGGGATACGCTGGAAGAGGACAGGAAAAACAAGAAAAAAAGAAAGAAGGAAAAAGTAAATTGAGGTAAAACTGGTTATTGCCTGGTATTTCACCTGTCGGCTAAGTTAGGGTAGAGGACTTAAAACTATAGGAACTAGGAGATAAGTATATCACAGAACCAAGAAAGGGAAATTTACTTACCAAGGGAGAAGCATCACAAGGCAATGAGATCTTAAGAGGGGCGGAAGAGAAATTAATTTGGTAATATTAATTAGTGACAAAAGGGAAGTTATGAGCTATACGGTTAGTATATTCTGGACTCCCACGCGGAGGTCCCAGGGTTTAAATCCAGCTGCTAGCCCCCTTAGATTTTCCTCTTCCCCTGGAGCTTCTTACAGCTAACTGTCCGGTGATGGTCCAGTATTATCTGTAACGAGAGAACACTGTCTAGAGGCAGAGGCCGGCAGTGTACTTAAAAAAAAAAAAAAAAAGCTCTGGGCGCCAATCATCTCAGATGTTGACGCGCCTTAAATCTAGAAGGAAGAAAGAATAATGACAATTTCAGTCATCATTCAGATCCCAAACTCGACTTTTGAATCACAAACTTAACAATTTACAAGACACTGTTAAAACCGATATGGACATACGGAGCAGAAGTGTGGGTCTCAACCAAATCCCTGTTAACTCCAAACGCCTACAGACACTACAGTCTTCTAAAATCTTACAGGAAAATCCTGAACGCTCCATACTACATATCTAACCTCACCATACACACTGACCTTCACATCCCTTTTGTAACCGATCTACCAGCAACTTTCACAGCCTCCTTGATCTCCACCCTAATCCTCTTGTACAACTCCTCCTCTTCTCACCTTCCAGACAATCCTCCTCGTCGCTTGAAGCGGAAGTGGCCTAAGGATCTACTGATATGAGTGCAATCCACTCTGGGAAATCAATGGGTGGTTGCTATTACATGACATTCATGAGAACTTAACCAGTTTCATCAAATTTACTTGATGCAAAGTCATCATTATTTTTGGCCGAGCTTTCGACCTAGGGAACTTTAGATCTACTTCAGAGCTTATGTTAATAACTAATTACGACATGCTTGTTTACATTGATATTGTAAGTTGGGTTAGTCTTCTGTCCGCTCTGCTTTATAAATAACATTTCCATCTTCATCGTATCCTTCTTCCGCTTTTACAGTGTGAAGCTCCCTTCTTCTTGGTGCATCTTCCTCCAATCCCTTTCTGTCCTTGTCCCAAAGCATCTACCTCTTCCACACATGTACTTCAATAAGCCACTCTCTAGCCATTCTCCCAGGATGTGCCCGAACCAGCTTAGCCTCCTTAATCTCTTCTAGCACTTCTTCTGCTGGCTATTCATTTAAGCTGATTCTTAAAAACTATGAAAAAAAAAACTATGAACTAATCTCTAAGCGCCTTATGAACTGCTTCATAAGATTTATTTCCAGCATTTCCAGAGACTCTCGCATTTCGCACTGCTACGATGAGTTGAAGTGGCTTTTTCCTGTCTATCGCCGCTGTCTATTTTTTGGCTTCTTTCCTTTTTCAAGTCATCCAGTCTTTCTATATATTTCAAACCCCTGTCTTTTCCCGTCATAATATATATATATGTAAGCTAATATTTTTAAATAACATCTGATTTAAAAATACAATTATCGCACGAAGAATGTTATCAGCTGAGTGGACGTACCTTTTGCAAATTTTTTTTTGTTTGCGTACACACAAGGAGCTATGTTTGAATATTTTATGTATTTATTATTTTTAAAAGAGTTTGGTTCTGTACTTCGACAGAGTAAGATCGTGTCTGTATTTAACTAAAAATTTATAAGGTTTAAAACGGATTTAAAAAGTGAATTTTGTCAAGTGGATAGATATTTACTTTATAAAAACTGTGGTGAAGTTTGAAAAATTTCTATCGAACAGTTTCTCCGTAATCAGTGGAAAATTAATTAAATTTTTAATAGATTTGCTTTAATAGAATAGTGGGTGCAGACTTGGAGGGGATAAAGAAGAGGGCTCTGCGTCACAGGTGAGCCGCAAAGACAAATAGTTCATAGATCACCTATGTAACTCTCCCATATTTATATGAATGAAGTAAATAATCCATTTATTTACGTTTTCTGATTGAAACAACAAAGTCAATTTATTTCAAAGACGAAATATTATTTCATTTCACCTTTTCATCTCTATTTTGGCACTTATAATAATTTTATGATTATTATTATTTTTTTTTTTTTTCTTTCTTTCTTTTTTCTATTTTCTTCATAATCAGTTATTAATTGAAGAGGTCTAAATGATTTAAAAGTCTGCTTAATTATTAGTTAGATAAATAAAAGAGTAAAGGAAAGGGAGAGAATATAAAATTTAACAGCAATTAACTAATGTCACAAAAGCAAATAGAGTCGTATCTGGTGCAAAAATCTTCATCAAATTCAACACCTAGTAGAGTAAGAATCCCTCTCAAGAGAAGTAGAAGTTCTCCAGAATCCCTGCCTTCACAATCTAAGAAGTTAATTACAGAAGAAAAAAGTAGTGAAATGAGCATCTCAGGTAATGATGAATTGTTAATATCAATAGGCAAAATAATAGACACAAAATTGGCAGTACTTCCGACAAAAGATGATTTTAATTTACTTCGAGAGGAAATGAAAAGTTTGAAAATTGAAAATGAGTCTCTGAAAGTACAAATAAAGTCTTTGAAGGAAAACGAACGTCAATTAAACAAACGATTAGAAATGCTCGAGAATAATTCTCGTAAAAATAATTTAATTATAAAAGGTCTATTGTTCAGTGATCAAGATAACCTGCTAGATATTGTATATGATTTTTTTTCTAATGTGATGAAAATCGAAGACAAGGTGGAGATAGTGGAAGTTCGCCCTCTAGGGAATAAGAATATGAAGAAAAGGCATGTGATGGTGTCATTTCTTCGTAATCATGAAAAATGGACAGTTTTAAGGCAAACATCTCGCCTAAAGGGAACTGACTGGAGAATTCAACAAGATTACTCACTGAAGACTCGGAACCGGAGGCATAACTTATTTCGTCTGCGATGGGAGATTCGTCGATTGAATAGCAACCATAAATCTTTTATTAAGGTAGATAAACTAATTATCAATGATGTTATCTTCTCTTGGGACGATACTATGGGACTCTCCTATGAAGAGGAATTTGGGGCAGCTAAATTAAAAGAGATTGTGGGTCATGACTTCTCTGAGTTCATCCACGGACTTCTGCAGGAACCCCCTCGCCGCGGAGCCAACCTTCCTACATCTCCAGGGCGCCAACAGTCTTCATCTAGAAGAAATACTTGAGAATTATCCGTCTGCCGGCAAAATACGAATTCAATAGCGACTTATGGTAATCAGTATAAATTAAATTCTATAAACTTGTTATCCTATAATATTGCAGGGATTAATAATAAGATAGGAGATTTTTCGTTTATTTCTTTTATTAAATCTTACGATATTTTCTTTCTTTTTGAGACTCATGTAATAGATAATGGTAATTGTTCTGCTT
The DNA here is from genome assembly GCF_049639745.1 of Rhodnius prolixus. NCBI lineage: Eukaryota > Metazoa > Arthropoda > Insecta > Hemiptera > Reduviidae > Rhodnius > Rhodnius prolixus. The sequence continues at coordinate 56,980,127 of NW_027411592.1, read as the reverse complement.
ATTTTGATAAATATCTTTCTGAATTTAACCTTAATTGGATTGCGGCATCAAAACTACATAAATATGGGAGGCCTAGTGGAGGTGCTCTGTACGGTATTAAAAAGAAACTAAAACAGAAATTTAAATTTATAAAAATTGGGGACTCAATATTGGTTTCGTGTGCTGACTGTGGTGGTTCTGAGTATTATATCATTCCTATTTATTTAAACTGCTCCTGTTGGGAGCAACAATTTAATGGCTTTATCGATTTAATTTCAGAAATATCTGAGGTTGATTTCATTGTAACAGGTGACATGAACGCTAGAATTGGTTTGCTTCAACAATTAAATACTGAGCTACCTATTGATTCGGGGAAACTCGATTTTACCCGATGTTCTAAAGACAGTTTGGTTAACTCGAGAGGAAAAAAATTCATTGATATATGTGATGAGCACGGCCTAATTGTATTGAACGGTCGTTCCAAAAGTGATGCTGAAGGCCACTTTACTTATATAGGAGCTCGTGGCAGCTCAGTTATCGATTTTTGTTGTGTGTCGCTGAATATCCTGTCCAATATAATAGATTTCTCAATAAAAAGTGAGACATTCTCTGACCACCTTCCAATAACTTTCTCTTTAAAATCAATTGATGTGGACGAAGACATTTTTCCTTTGCTCCCTCAAATAAGATGGAGTAGTGATAATAAGCTTCTTTATCAGGAGTTGCTTGTCAAAGTGGTTCAGCGGTTTGGACAGTACGACCCTGAGGATGCAATATATTTGATGATTGAGAGTATTAGGAGGGCGGCTTTTTGGCATCGCGATCACCTTAGTAAAAAACAGGCATTTAAGCAACCATGGTATGATTGGGACTGTCACAAAGCAAGGAAAAAATCGCGAAGGTTGTTAAATTTTTGCCGTAAGAGTTCATCGCAAGTTGTTAAAAGAGCTTATTTGGAGGCGAATAGTAGCTATAAGGAATTAATATCTTCAAAGAAGTCAGAATATTATAGAAACTTGCTAGAAAAATTTAAAAAGGTAAGACTAGGTAAAGAGTTTTGGGATATATTGAATGTTTTTAGAAGCTCTAAACGCATGGTCGATAGCGGTATTCTTGTGGGTGAATGGGTTCAACATTTTAGAGAGTTGTTATGTCCGTCTCGTGCCACTTACGCATTGAATTATTATGCTTCCCCGGTAAATAGCTCTTCCGACATGGATTGCGCTTTTGTAATGGATGAATTGAAAATGGTTTTAGAGAAATCAAAATCCAATAAGGCGCCAGGAGTAGATAGAGTGAGCTACGAGTTTTTTAAGAACGCGCCATTGGAGTACCTCGAACAGCTTCTCTTTATCTTCAACGAAATTTATTCTACAGGCCAGATTCCTTCCAGCTTCAAAGAATCTCTTATTTTTCCAGTATTTAAAAAAGGAGACATAACTGATGTGAAAAATTACCGAGGTTTGTCTTTTTTGAATTGTGTGGGTAAACTGTTCTCAGGTCTTCTTTTAAGTAGATTAGAATTATTTGTGAATGCAAATAAGGTTCTGAAAGAGTGCCAGGCTGGCTTTCGAAAAGGCTATTCCACAGCTGACTGCATATTTGTTCTATATAATTTAATTAAAAAGCGTTTGTATCACAGAAAGAAACTTTATGCTCTGTTCGTGGACCTAAAGGCTGCCTTCGATACAGTTGATCGTGAAGCCCTGTACTTAAAGTTATATAATGCTGGGATCTCTTCAAGATTTATAACAACTTTGAAAAATATGTTTAGTGGAACTATGGCTTCGGTTTGGACCCCACTTGGCAAAACTGAACCATTTTTAGTAGCTAGTGGATTGCGGCAAGGTTGTTTACTTAGTCCCCTTCTTTTTGCGTTGTATGTAAATGATCTAGAGGATGAATTTGAAAAAGGGATGCAAGTGGGAACCCAATTAATTAAGGTTATCTTATACGCAGATGACATAGTAATCATGGCAGAGAATCCAGTTGCTCTACAGAGGAATATTTTCAAACTAGAGGGGTACTGTGAGAGGTGGAACCTAAGTGTAAATCTCAATAAGACCAAAGTAATGGTATTTCGTAATGGGGGCAAACTTGGAGCCAGAGAGCGTTGGACGTACAGGTCTCAGGAGATAGAGGTTGTAAACAGATATGTTTATTTAGGGATGCTGCTAACCCCCCAATTGTCCTTGAAGCCACACTTCTTGGAAAAATCATCTTCTGCAAGGCACGCAATTAATTATGTATGGAGACGAGCTATAATGCAACCTCAAATAACTTTGAATGCGAAATTACAAATATTTAATGCCGCTTCGCGATCCATACTGTGTTATGCAGCCCAAGTGTGGGGAACCCAGCAATCTCAGGAAATAGAAAGAGTCTTGTGGTTTTTCATAAAAAAGTTGTTTGCTTTGCCAAATTTTACACCATCTTATATTCTCCATCTAGAAACTGGTCTGGAACCTATTTTTTTCTATACATTGGGTCTAAATAGCCGTTACATACACAAAGTGTTAAATATGGACCAATTAAGATTTCCTCGTGTGGTTGCGGAAGAGGTTTTGAGATTGGGCATATCATGGGCTGAGGACTGGGAAAACTTGGCTGCACAGACCGCAACTTCTTTGAGTTTTGGCAATTTGGAAAGAGGAGCCCTCCATTTAAAATTTCAATCTATTATCTCCAGGCTGAAGGAAACTTTTGCTTTGAAGCAGAGAGAAAGAGCTCAGGCATCGCGCCGATATACTATTTATAAGCTACTCAATCATCAGGTTAAATGTGCAAATTTGGTTGATAAAACTGAAACGGAAAATCGTATATCGGACATACGTTGGGTCTTTAAGTTAAGGGGGGAACTGCTGAACCTCAACCACAAGCCTTATAGCCTGGATGTCCAGGAAGAATGTACTCTTTGCAATTACAGAGTAAAGGAAGATACGTTCCACTTCGTCGCACAATGCCCTATTTTGGCCCCATACAGACTGTCGGTATTTGGGGACAGATTTCTGTCATATGATTTCTTTCTCAATGTACTGAATGGTCCAGAATGGTCTCACTTAATCAGATATGTGACAGCAGCATGGGAATATAGAAAACTAATAAATAATGAATTCATCTAATGAAGTATATTAAAAAAATATAAATATATATATATTTCTCTCCTACATTTTTAATTACAGAACTACAATTAGTTATTAAATTTGAAAAGTGATTCTTATTATTATTATGCTTATTCTTTGGCTAGAATTATCTATTTTGTCTCTTAGCTTACTCATTAATGTATTTCTATGGAGTTTTACTTAGCTGCATGCCTGCAATTTATTCAGCTACTTCACTAACAGCTGTCTGTTACTTTGTTTTATTATAAAAATTCAATTTTCTTTAATTAACTTTTCCTTTGTTGGAAAATATTTTTGTAATTTGGTTCTAAAGATATATTTTTATTTTTTATTTATCTATTTTATCATATTTTTTCACTTGATATGAAGAAATGTTTATATTTACCAAATCCCGGCAGACGGATACCTTGCCGAATTAAGTTTTCTGGCTTTTTTTTTTAGATAAGATATTCTTATGTACTTGTACAATTATTATTTGTTTAAATAAACTTATTATTATTATTATTATTATTATTATTATTTTTAAAAAAGGAAAAAGCGAAAGGGTTTGTTTTTAGCCCTTAAATTAAGTTGAAATGGGGAGGGAGCTTAGCCCTTTGATGTTCTATAACGATAAAATTCGCTGGCGTAGTTCAAAAGTGTTGTAGAGATTGTCCAAGCACATTTTCAAGCTTTAGATCAGGGGTCCCCAAACTTTCTGCACAGGGGGCCAGTTCACTGTCCCTCAGACCGTTGGAGGGCCGGACTATAAAAAAAAAAAAAAAAACTATGAACTAATCTCTAAGCGCCTTATGAACTGCTTCATAAGATTTATTTCCAGCATTTCCAGAGACTCTCGCATTTCGCACTGCTACGATGAGTTGAAGTGGCTTTTTCCTGTCTATCGCCGCTGTCTATTTTTTGGCTTCTTTCCTTTTTCAAGTCATCCAGTCTTTCTATATATTTCAACTCCTTAAGTTTAAATTCTCCATCCATTCCCGTAACACTAGATCTCGCTCATATGATCTCTATATTCCCTCTCACCGTACCTCATCCTTTGACAAGTCCTTCCTAATAAGAGGGTCGTTTGAAAAGTCCGTTCCAAGTCATAGAGATAGCACTACTGGCGCGTATCGAGGTTATGTTTAGTTAGTAGCATCTCTTGGAAGAACACACACCAAGTTTCAGCCAGATCGGTCTATTTCTTTGTGTTTGGCATTCGTTTGAATCGAGGAAGTCGAGTGATATTCAAAAAATGGACGAAAAAGAATTTCGTGTGTTGATTAAACACTACTTTATGAAAGGCAAAACGCCTCAGGAGACTAAAGAGAAGCTTGATAAACATTATGGTGACTCTGACACCTTCGATTAGAACAGTTTATAAGTGGTTTCAAAATTTTCGGAGTGGCCATATGGGCACAAGTGACGCTGAACGTTCTGGACGCCCTGTTGAGGTTACTACTCCAGAAATCATTGATAAAATCCATGATATGGTGATGGATGACAGAAGAGTGAAGGTGCGTGAGATTGCTAGTGCTGTGGACATCTCGAATGAACGGGTACATAATATTTTGCATCAACATTTGGACATGACAAAGCTATCCGCAAGATGGGTGCCGCGATTGCTCACGCTTGACCAAAAACGAAATCGTGTGAAGTGTTGCAAGGACGACGGTTTGCAGCTGTTCCAGAAGAATCCGCAGGACTTTAAGCGTCGTTTCGTCACTGTGGATGAAACATGGATACATCACTACACTCCTGAGACCAAAGAACAATCTAAACAATGGGTTACCAAGGGGGAATCTGCGCCAAAAAAGGCGAAGGCCGTTCCTTCGGCCGGAAAGATTATGGCGACTGTCTTTTGGGATTCGCAAGGAATAATCCTCATCGACTATCAGGAAAAGGTTAAAACTATTACAGGTGCATATTATTCATCGTTATTGGACCGTTTGAAAACCGAGCTGCAAGAAAAACGCCCACGATTGGCCCACAAAAAAGTCCTTTTCTATCACGACAACGCACCAGCTCACACCTCAGCAGTTGTGGTCGCAAAATTAATGGAAATAGGGTTCCAACTCGTTTCACATCCCCCCTATTCTCCAGTTTTGGCTCCCTCGGACTACTATTTGTTCCCCAATATGAAGAAATGACTGGCGGGAAAAAGATTTTATTCCAACGAGGAGGTGATTGCAGAAACGAATGGCTATTTTTCAGACTTGGACAAATCCTATTATTCGCTTAACAAACTAGAGCAGCGTTGGACGAAGTGTATAAGCCTAAAAGGACACTATGTTGAAAAATAAAAAAGGTTTACCCCAAAAAATTAAGTAGTTTTTATTTTTGCACGGACTTTTCAAACGACCCTCGTACGTGCTACCTCTCTCTGGAACTCCTTACCTTCATCTGTCCGCCATGCTCCTACCCTATCCATCTTTAAATCCCGTCTATTCAGTTATCTCCTTTCTATTCAGCTTCCTCCGAAATTCTAATCGTTTTAATTTATTTCCTTAATTTCTGCTGTTATTTTTATTTTCACTTTTTCTAAATACTTATTTATTTATTTATTTTCTGTTTAATCACAGGCCAAACTGATAAGGCCTCTATTTTTACCTGTATTTATTCTTAGGGGACAATTGTCCCAGAATAATGAATTTATTTTCTATTCTATGCACACTGCACATATCTCATTTTAAAGTGAAAAAACAAAACGGGAACAAATACAATATTTAAAATAATGAACAAGTAAATTAAAATCACCAAACTGCCCCAGTATTTCTGTGGGAATTATGGACCCCCTGCTTTTGGCTAATGAGATGGTCCAATGTCCGGTTTAGTTATAGTGCATTTGCCTTTCTTCCTACTTCTGGCTGTTATTTTACACTGTTTCCGGAGCCGTGTCACCGGAAGTAGTACTGTCCATGAGCGACGCCGTCACATACCATCAATGAAAGAGGTACCCTTCCGGAAGTGTGGCCGGGGGCCGGATAAGTGGCCTCAAGGGGCCGCAGTTTGGGGACCCCCTGCTTTAGATGGTGACATAGTGTGTACTCTTCGAGTAAAAGACGCAATTTTTTTTTTTTTTTTTTTTTTTGTCAGGTAATAAATAATAAAATCTGGAACAGGGACGTATTTCTCAGGAAGTTCAGTAAATCCATCCCGTAACGAGTAGTGTTTCTGATTCAGCAACTCATTTACTCCTTATTATGATATTCAAGACAATAGACTGGACATAATTTTGTTAGTAATTAAAGGCTACACCCTGAAAAGGGGCCTTTTAGAGAATGCCAGTAAAATTCTAAATACAATATTTACCTGTGACTCAGGACTTAAACTATGGAAGTGCAAACTAAGTAAAGTTACATTTAATTCATTTAATTTTTAATCCTTTCTAGTTGTAATAATGGAAACATTTGTAGAAGAACTAAAAATAAAATTAAGATGATGATTAAAAAAAGTTATACTTTACACACGCTAAACTGGGCGGCCACAGCCTCTCACTAAAACTGCTGTAACTTTGACAGTCGAAAGGTTTTTAAGCTGAAAGCCCCCCCCCCCCAGCGCAGAGAGAGAAATTATAATTAAAAAAGTTTTACTTTGGATTTTCCACCGGAAAATGTTCGTATTTTCTTTTTTTTATAATTTATTATTATTTTTAATTTTTTTAAGCGTTTATTATAAGTTGGCTGACTTCCGTTGACTGCCATCTTTTTTCTCTCCTTATTACGTTTTCAACTTAATCTCAAAAGTAAACTTGTAACAAAGTTATTTTTCTTCATTAATTTTCATTTTGCTGAGTCATTGAACAGAAATAGACCCTTTAGGTGCGGAAATAAAATGGAAGGATATGCCAACAGAGATCAGCTTCAGTCTTCCCGTCTTCCTTCGAATTTGCTCATCCATTTTGCTACTGTTGGATATCGTTTTTCCTCCTACCTTGAGGCTTCAAAAATTGCTCCCCTCCCCCCCAAAAAAAATATCCCCATACTCTTGACTTGTTTTGAAACCAAATCGTTTCAAATCCCTACTAAATTCATCAATCCTGAAAACCTCATCAAAGCCTGCTTCAAAAAATTTCCATTCAGCGTTTATTTTCTTATTAAAATCTGCTTTTTCGTCGTCTTTCATTCTATTTAATTTTTTTTTTTTAAATCTTAAGATGGCTTTGACGGATGTGACGTTTCGACCTTTAGAATATCAATTTAGTTGTTTCACAACTCTTTATTTTACTTTCATTTTTCTTCAGTTTTTTAGCTTTGATTACTCCTTTTGTTTGTATGTACTTAGATTTATTTAGGAAAATAAAGGGAAGGGCTTCGGACAGTGTTCTCTCGTTACAGACAACACTGACCATCACCGGACAGTGAGATTAGGAAGAGAAAATCTAAGGGTCTGCAGCTGGATTCGAAGCCGGGACCTCCGCGTTGGAATCCAATACGATAACCGCATAGATAATCCCTTCCCTTTATTATTATTATTATTATTGTTATTGTTATTATTATTAAATTAAGGATTCAAAATTGGCGAGGAGTCGGTCCAGAAATAAAAAACAACAACTCGGTCTTTTTGCCAACGTTTCGACAAATATATTGCCTTCTTCAGGGCCTAGTTATAATAATTATAAAAACATTATTGTATCTTTTATATTTAATTTTTATTTATTTTTTTATTACAGATTTTTCAATTCTCTAAATTGTTTGATTTTTTTATATTTGTAATATCCAGGCCCTGAAGAAGACAATATATTTGTCGAAACGTTGGCAAAAGACGAGTTGTTGTTTTTATTTCTGGACCGATTTCTCGCCAATTTTGAATCCTTAATTTAATAATGTACGGTCACTAAACCAATAATAATTGCCCATTTTCAGGCGGGCTTTACGTCCAACTACCAATTAGGTGTCGTGGAACAGGAGGCGACTAGCAAAACATACTTTACTACTATAAATTTCTCATATTAACCATTAAATAAAATACAAGGCCTAAACCGGGGGAATCGAACTCACTAAACCAACAATACATCTTAGCATTGCGGGTCTAGTCTGTTAACCGCCTAATATACTTTACTACAATAAATTTCTCATATTAACCATTAAATAAAATCCAAGGCCTAAACCGGGGAAATCGAACCCACTAACCAACAATACATCTCAGCATTGCGGGTCTAGTATTTTAACTGCCTAACATACTTTACTATAAATTTCTCACATTAACCATTAAATAAAATTCAAGGCCTAGACTAGGGAATCGAACCCACTAAACCAACAATACATCTTAGCATAGAGGGTCTAGTCTCTTAACCGCCTAACATACTTTACTGTAAATTTCTCATATTAACCTTTAAATAAAATCCTAGGCCTAAACCTGGGGAATCGAACCCACTAAACCAACAATACATCTTAGCATTGCGGGTCTAGTCTCTAACCGCCTAACATACTTTACTGTAAATTTCTTTTATTAACCATTAAATAAAATCCAAGGCCTAAGACCGGGAATCGAACCCAGTACCACAATACATATTTCAGCTCTCACTAAACCAATATATATTATTATTATTAGAAAAGTCAAAAAGTGCATAAAAACATTGCAATGTAGTTTGATACTGCATATTAGTGGACAAATTTTTATTTGTCCCATTTAAATAGGGGGAATTTGGGGTCCTTAATACTCCATGGGGATCTACATTTTAGACCTACATATATCTACTTCGAATAGACTAAAACAAAAAGAGAATTTGACGAGTCAAGATACACTAACTAAATAGAAACTGTTTCCCACAGGAATTAATGCAATAATAATAATTATAATATAAACACAACAAGTGGTTAGTAGTTTCCGAAAAGAGAGAGGAAGAGTGTGAGAGAGAGAGAGAGATTGTTTTATTTTAAAATAACCTTGATTTCTTTCGTAGAGAATTTACTGTGTGACTGAGTCAAGGTCTTTATTGTGTCGCTCTGTGTATACTATGTACATAACGGGCTAGTTAAATGTGCGGCTATAAAGGTGAACAATAAATTGTACAATAAAAAGACGTTGGCAATCTGTAAAAGAATAAAAAGAAAAAAAAAATGACATAAGTGGTTACGCAATACAAGTTGATGATGTACCAAGGTTGAAGAAGCGATGCCTCGTTGATCGTGGTGGGGGAATCCAGACGGTCACAAGTTAGTTTCCCGGCCTTCTACTGTGGCGTTGTTATAAAAATAGATCCTCTACTGTTATTTTTGAAGCTATGGTCTTCTAAACTTTGGACAAAAAATGGTCAATCGAAAAGAAATTTTAAAAATATTATTATTGACGTAGTTTTCTGTCAGAATTATTATTTTTTAAATTTATTTTGTAATTTACAATCTGTATACATTGTATAAAATCAGTAAATATGGAGAGAGTGATGAACTAGTGTCGGATGAGAGCAGGAGGAGAGAAGCTACCTAGCGGTAGCACTCTCTATAGGAGAGAGGAGAATGTGAGGAAGAGAATACGAGGAAGAGAGAGGAAAGATAGAAGAATAATGGTGTTTAGGCCTTCAGAGGAAGCGAGAGACAGTACAAGAGGATTAGAGAGAACCGCAAAGCTAAGTTGTGTTGTTGGTTTAGTGGGTTCGATTCCCGGTGACGGCCTTCGATTTTATTTAATGGTTAATAAAAGGAATTTACAGTCAAGTATGTTAGGCGGTTAAGAGACTAGACCCGCAATGCTAAGATGTATTGTTGGTTTAGTGGGTTCGATTCCCGGTGACGAGGCCTTCGATTTTATTTAATGGTTAATAAAAGGAATTTACAGTAAAGTATGTTAGGCGGTTAAGAGACTAGACCCGCAATGCTATGATGTATTGTTGGTTTAGTGGATTCGATTTCCCAGGTCTAGGCCTTGGATTTTATTTAATGGTTGATAAAATAAATTTACAGTAAAGTATGTTTGCTAGTCGTCTCCGTCCACGTCACCTACGTAATTGGTAGTTGGACGTTAAGCCCCACCTGAAAAACAAGAGGATTAGAGCTAGTGGAGAGAGTAGTATGGAACGTTTTGATATTTAGTCTTGGCGAGTTGGTCTATGAAGGGAACGTTGAGGTCCTTGTGAAGAGTGAGGATAGTCACCGTAGAAAGGTTTCGTCAACTATCTGTCGGCAGTAGTTCAGTCCGTATGTTTGTAGGTTTGGCTGAACCCCACAGCTCTAGTACCGTAAGTAAAAATAACTAACTTCTCAATTCTTCACAAAAAGATAAAACTTTAATTGGGGTACCTAAAACCCAATTACAAATAAAGTTAGGCTTAAAGCTTAGGTTTTGGGTTTTAATTTTATTTTTTTATTGAGACAGTTTAGTAGAATCTCATTTCGGAATTATTTCGGAAAAAATGAATGAATTTGGTCCATGAGTGGGAGGAGCAAACAAGGCGCATGATCTAATTGCGCTATAATGTTTGCAATGTTTACTCTAATTTATTTATACTACGAAAACAGTACAAAGCAATAAATGCAATAAAAAAAACATCACCCGTGTGCAATAAAAAATCTCATGTTTATAGTTGAAGAGCTTATTACCATGCAGTTTAAATGCATCATCTAGATGCTCATCATTAAAAATAGCTTCTACGATTTTGTCCTCATTTTCTATTCCTATTTTTTGATAAAATTCTATTTTTTTGTCTATCATATAAAGTGAGAACAGGGTATTGTGTAGATTTTCGAATTTGAGTTTTTCCACCGGAAATATACAATTTGAGTTTTTTTTTTATTGAAAACAAAATTATTTCACTTCCTTTAATAACAAACTTTAGTGAACTTCAAGGCGATCAACTCTTGCCTTTCGCTTATCACTCTCTCTCTCACACACACACACTCTTTCCCACTATTTCGGTAAAGGAAAGCATTGCGGTCATGTCAAATTTCCGAAATTAAGTTTTTTTTTTTTACCAGTTATATCCATTTTGTGTGTATGTTATTGATAATAAAGGCGCCACAGTAGCCGAGCGGTTAAGAGACCTAGACCCGCAAAGCTTAGATGTATTGTTGGTTTAGTGGGTTCGATTCCCCTGTCTTAGGCCTTGGATTTTATTTAAAGGTTAATATGAGAAATTTATAGTAAAATATGTTTGCTAGGCGCCTCCGTCCACGACACTTAATTTGTGATAGTTGGACGTGTAGCTCGCCTGAAAAAATAGGCAATTACTTTACTGTATTGAATAATAATATTTAATACCGTAACACGTATTTCCGCATCCGCGTAATCATTTAATGTAATCAAATATTATATTTTTTTTAATAAATTAAATTAATCTACTCACCTTGAATTAATACAATTAATTTTGCTTTCTCATCCTTCTTGGATAATCTTACTTTATTGCAACCATTATATAAATATAGAATGCAATTATGAATAATTAAAAAGATAAAGAAGAAAAATAGAATTTAAACGGTCTTGTTATTCTTTTTAATAACAGTAAGTTGTGGAGGGGCAATCTTTTATCTTCTTATAGCAAACACATGCATCGGTATGGTCTTGGCAGAAGGACAGCTTGTTGTAGGCTCTTTCAGGAAGAAGATGAAACAATACTACACGTTTTGTGGGTCGATTTTAAGGGCTCAAGTTCGGCTCTTTTAACCTTTCATATCTCATTAACTATTGTCACTAAAACATTGCAGCTTTATTCCTGTTGTACAGCTAACTTTTCTTAATAATTTGGTAAAAAATACATTGAAATCTGATAAATACGAAAAGAGATATAAAGGTTTGAAATTTGAAAGAATTTGAAAACATCCAACATTTAACCTTCTATATTTAACCTTCTTCTCAATAACTATTATCACTAAAAACATGGCAGTTATACTTACTAGAAGATAAATCCCTTACGTCATACTTTATCCAGTTATCTTGCATCAGACCTTGCTTAAGTCTAGTCAAACGCACAAGACTGGATACTGTGGGTACCACTATTGACTCAATTTTTAGGCTTTCAAGTCAAACTTTGTAGAATCTAATCTAATCGATTTATACAAATCTTTTAATGTACGAGCATCGTTGAGTGGAATTCTTTTGTCCTGTGGCACATCTCCTATCCAGAAACTGTAGCGCATTCCAAGTCGACTTGAAGAAGTGCATTAACAGTCTCCAGTTTGTTATTAAATTGATAAATTTAGTAACATCCCTTCGTTATTTGATTCCTTAAATGGTCTTTACGCAACTAGAGAATCTAATGGAATTACTACATATTTTCTCAATGGCAGATAGATTTAGTTTCTATGGCTATTCCTGAAGCATTTCTATTCTTCCTTTACAGATTCAAATGTGCGTCTGTCGTCCTGTTTGTCTGTTCGTATCACCGTAGGTAGTTCAAATTTTTCTCCATTTTCCTGGGAAGCCAAATAGTGAACATTATACTCAACGACTAGAGTTTCCTTCATTTCGTGTAGAATATTGGAGAATCTACAGAAATTTAGTTGGCCCAGACTAGTTAAGAGCTGTTTTTTTTTTTTTTTTCAATGAATTAACAGCTTTCGGACAGTTTTCTCTCGTTACAGACAACACTGTCCATCAGCGGACACTGAAGAGAGCTCCTAGGAAGTGTCAGCGTCTAGATTGAACCCGTGATCTACCCGTTGGGAATCTTGCACGTTGATCCCTTCCCTATTTGCTGTTTCTAATCTGCTGTTTGATCTCTCATTATGGATCCATGTATCTAAAAGTGTAATTGCCATGGCAGACTGTACACTGTCTTCCTGATTACTTTGGTTCTCTTCGCTAAAATACCAGATCCATTTCTCCATCTCTTTCTCTCGACAAGAACGCCTACTTTCATTGAAACAGATACCGCTCTCCACGCAATGTAAGTGAGAGCCAGTCCTGCCGATTCGTGTAAAGCGGTACCATTCAAGTTCCTTGTCCCATTGACCCGAATTCCCTTAATTTTCTATTCTCGCAATGCTGGTATAAATTAAAAATTAAGAAATAAAGTCATTTCTTAAAATTTTACTTAAAGCAATTAGTTTTTATTTATTCATAAGCTAACAAAAGTTAATGATTAGTCACGAAATAAAGACGATAATTTACATGTATAGTCTAATTTACATACATAATCAGCTATTGAAAAAAACTTATGCCATATTGAGAGCGCCTAATTAACTTGAATGTATTTTATTACAATAATAACTAACCATAAATTTACTTTATTTACTTTAATTATGTTCATTCTACAGAAGAAAGAATAGTAATAGAGCTTATATTCTATTTAGAAGTCTATACCTACCAATAACATTCGTTATGAGGAAAGAACATCAAGAGTTGTGACATTAAGTTTTAAGAGAAAAAAAAATAATCAGTTAACCAGATTTGCCGGCTTTTTTATGATTTTATTTAAACTTGATATAATACTTATTGCTAGGCGCCACGGTAGCCGAGCGGTTAAGAGACTAGACCCGCAATGCTAAGATGTATTGTTGGTTTAGTGGGTTCAATTCCCCAGGTTTCGGTCTTGGAATTTATTTAATGGTTAATATGAGAAGTTTACAGTAAAGTAAGTTAGGCGGTTAAGAGACTAGACCCGCAATGCTAAGATGTATTGTTGGGTTTAGTGGGTTCGTTTCCCGGTCTTAGGCCTTGGATTTTACGACACCTAATTTGGTAGTTGGATGTAAAGCGCGCCTGAAAAGTAGGTAATTACTTACTAATACTTATTGCTCATAAGTAGTACTTACTTGTACATCGTTAATTTGAAACATTGTCCTCAGAAAAGTCTTAAAGAGTATATTTTGTATAAAATAAAGGGGGGCGACTTAAAAATATGTAACAAAAGTTCTAAATTTGGCTCACCGGTCACTTTACTGATTCGTTCTTTTTTTTTAGCTTTTAGCTTTTTTTTCGAAAATTTAAGCTTTAAAGTTTAACATTAAGATCATCTGTTCTTTCGGTACAAACTGCAAGTTTAAAGTAAACTTGATTACGTAAACTGCAATGTGGAAACGTTTTCGTCTTTTTTATTTATTTAACATCATCACAGCCACAATATTATTAAATAAATTAATATTATAATAATAAAAAGATGAACAACTAAATGCAGAAATAGCGCTAAAGAAAAACTCAAATATTATTATTAATAATAAAACACTAGCTACTACAATCTTATCAAATTATAAATAATTCATATTATTTCAGAGTCATTAAGTGAAATACTAAAAGTATCTAATTTACGTTTTGACCTTGTTCAGAGCATTTATTACCAACTTATAAATAACGAGCAGTTATTCAATAGTTATTGATAGATATTTCTATCTATTTTTTTGTTACAATAAGTTTTATTAATTTCTAATAATTTACTGTAATGCTAGAAATTATTGAAGGGTGGATGTTAGTGTAGAGGTCATGAACGTGGCTTTGTTACTAAAGGCACCACGGTAGCCGAGCGGTTAAGAGACTAGACCCGCAAAGCTAAGATGTATTGTTGGTTTAGTGGGTTCGACTCTCGGTCTTGGCATTGGATTTTATTTAATGGTTAATATGAGGAATTTATAGTAAAGTATGTTTGCTAGTCGTCTCTGACCACGACACCTAATTGGTACTTGGACGTGCGAAGCCCTGAAATAGGCGATTACTTTACTTGTACCAGAAGATATTTATTTCTTAACGGTTATGACTTCTAACCATTTCTCTAATTTGATCGTCATTTGGGAAACTGTTTTCCACCCAAAATTTTCTTCGAATTTAGCCAAGAGAAAGTATTTGTCTCTAGGTGTGTGATTGGGGGCTATGAGGGAAGTAGTTTAAAGCATCCCAACCAGATGAAGCCAAAACTCTTGCTGATAAGCATTGTCATGTAGGGCGCAGTCTCCTTTTGTCAGCATCCCACGGCATTTGTTTTGTATGGCTCTGTGAAGTCTCCTACAATCTTGCAGCATTGATTGATTGTCCTTTTTGCAGAAATTTGATGAGCAGAACTCTTTTTCTGTTCCAGTAGACTGTTGGAATGAATTTTCAACAGAAGTTCGTGCAGAGCGTCCAAGATCTTATGGTGATTAAAAAACTGAAGAAGATCTTCAATTTTAAGTCCCAACTTATCATTCACTAAGGATATCTGTCCACTTCTCAATTCACAGTGGATTTCGCCTCTACCAAAATCGTACTTCCGTAACCAATTTGTCACATGTTCTGTTAATTTAACATCTACTCCATAAAGTGAATCTATCTTGCGTTGAATCATAGCAGCGAATGAGCTCGCTCATATACAACCTTCAGCCTTCAACCTTCAATAAAGATTGGTGGCTAGCCACTGCTTGTCGGCTTTAATTGGCTATACCGCCACAGAGAAATGGCGAGCTCTTTTCACCTTTCTTTCCAGATTACCCTCGTATTGTTAGAAAACAATGTCCCACTTACACAACCCTTTCGTAAGCCACCCCATCTCAGATCAGGGGAGCCCCTTAAAACGAATATTTTCCAGGAACGCTTCGCTTTAAACGTTCAACGAACTTTTCCTACATATTAAAAAAAAATTAAGAAGAAATAATTAGTTGCCATTTTTTCTGTTACTTTGTACCGTTTCATGAAAGCCATCTTTAGTTTAAAGTTATCTAAGTGATTATTAGGAATCCATCCTCTGGTGAACAAAAAGAGATGGAGAAATGTTTTGTGAATATACTCGTATGTGGCGGAAAGTGAGAGAGAGACAGAGAAAGAGTCTGCCAGAGTTCTAGATCTAAATGAAGGTTATATGCACTGATGCACTAATGTTTTAACATGTAACAGTATAATTGCATTTGCATAGGATGGAATAAACATAGTATTCACCACTATTTCATTGTTGTCATGGCCAAGTGAAGTTGAAGTTGGGTATAGGAGGGCGAAGAAGCACAAGTATATGTAGAGTTGATGGTAGGAGAGGAAGGAAGTGCACTGGAGGGGAGCCGACAGTTTGTTTTGGAAGTTTGCTAAAAGCTTTACATGGTAGGCGGGGCTTCTTCATACAAAGTACTTTTATTAACTTCACCACACTAAAATAATATAAAAGCCATTTTTATGTCCATCAAGAAATATTATTGAACAATGTTTTCCAAAGATGATCCATTATTTTTCTCCAATATACACACACGCACATGTTCAGAGTGAGAGATAGGGGGCATTTCTATAATTAGAACGAGAGAACGTTACAACAATTCAGTGCAGACAAAGACTGCATGCGCTGATAATCTTCCAAATAATTATAGGTTTCAAAAAACATATCTTTCGAGGCATCATTCTTGATATTTGAAGTTAATCCTAAACGAGATTGAGTCAGAAGAAACATCTATGATTCTCATGTCTCTAGAACGAGTCAGAACAAAACATCTATGATTCTTATGTCTCTAGAACGAGTCAGAACAAAACATCTATGATTTTCATGTCTCTAGAACGAGTCAGAACAAAACATCTATGATTCTCAAGTCTCTAGAACGAGTCAGAACAAAACATCTATGATTCTCATGTCTCTAGAACGAGTCAGAACAAAACATCTGATTTTCATGTCTCTAGAACGAGTCAGAACAAAACATCTATGATTCTCATGTCTCTAGAACGAGTCAGAACAAAACATCTATGATTCTCATGTCTCTAGAACGAGTCAGAACAAAACATCTATGATTCTTATGTCTCTAGAACGAGTCAGAACAAAACATCTATGATTCTCATGTCTCTAGAACGAGTCAGAACAAAACATCTATGATTCTCATGTCTCTAGAACGAGTCAGAACAAAACATCTATGATTCTCATGTCTCTAGAACGAGTTAGAAGAAACATCTATGATTGAAATGTAACATCTCATGTCCCTAGAGAAAAAGGAGATCCCTAGAAGAATGCCACTATGATTATCAGCCATCCAATTGATGCTACGAGGTGGTTGATAAAAAAAAAAAAAAAAAAAAAGATTTAATTTGGAAATACCCATTTGAAGTGGCAAAGAGGCCCCCTTGGTGATTTTCCAGCCAATCGCCTATCACTCTTCTTCAGCTTAAAAGCGCGTTGAAGTGGCTTTTCCCCGGTATTTTTTTTTGGGGGGGGGCTTCATTCCTTTTCCAAGTCATCCGTCTCAAAGAGACCATCTTATATTTTCCAAACTCTTCAAGTTCAAATCCTCGATCCATTCTCGTAATACTAGATCTCTGATCCTCTGATCTCTATATTCCCGTCACACCGTACTTCATACTTTGACAAATTCTTCCTAATTCGCGCTACCTCTCTCTGGAACTCCTCATTTTCATCTATCCGACATACTCCTACCCTTTCCATTTTTAAATCCCTTCTGCTCAATTACTCAGCTTCCTCTGAAACTGTAATTGTATTCTTTTATTTCATTAATTTTAATTTTGTATTTTTGTAAATACTTATTTTTATTTATAAATATTTAAAAGTTAGGCCAAACTAATAGGGCCTCCAACTGCACATGTCCATCTTAGGAGACAATAGTCCCAGAATAATAAATTTATATTCTTCTTCTTCTTCTTAGATGGCAGCTGATATTAACCACATTGTAGAAAATCAGCGCAGACATTGTTAAACGAAGCCCAAACTTAGTAGTTAAGTACAGGTATCCAATACTAAGAGACCTGAATCCTGAAAGCAGTCGTTGATACCCCCACATTTAAGGGTACAATAGGAGAAACTCAGGCTATGAAGAGGTTTTCCTACTACCTACTTTGAACTAAATAGTTTAGGGATGAATTACTAAAATAAATCTTGGAAATCTATTCCAAAATAATCTCTACAAGGGGCTAGATCACGATGTATTACTGCCGCTTTTCCACCCTAGTCAAGTGATCGTGCAATTTTTTCTTTTTTGGTCCTATAGAACTATTTGTTACATATATATACATGGCCAAATTAGAAAAAGAAAAGAACAATAGATTTACAAGAGGAAGCAATTAAAATTAAAACAGAATCATTCACATAACTGGAAACTAAGAACTACCTCATGTTCATGTAATAATGATCATGAAACATGAAGCATAAGAAAGGTCATGCACATTAATTTTTGATTTACTCATGGCCGTTTATTCAAAATTATGGACCACCACCGTTTATTTTCTTGAAAGTTTAGCGAACCTTGGTAAATAACAAACTAATCTATGTGTTTATTGTTTTACCTGTACACAATCTATTCTTTTGTAAAACAATAGAATTCAATCGTCCACTTTATTCTTTATTCCTAGGAGTTTTTTTTAAAAAAATTATCTGTGATCAAGTTGAATTCATGCAGCTGATGACAGACATACGAGGGTCGTTTGAAAAGTCCGTGCAAAAATAAAAACTACTTAATTTTTTGGGGTAAACCATTTTTTATTTTTCAACATAGTCTCCTTTTAGGCTTATACACTTCGTCCAACGCTGCTCTAGTTTGTTGATCCCTTCCGAATAATAGGATTTGTCCAAATCTGAAAAATAGTCATTCGTTTCTGCAATCACCTCCTCGTTTGAATAAAATCTTTTTCCCGCCAGCCATTTCTTCATATTGGGGAACAAATAGTAGTCCGAGGGAGCCAAGTCTGGAGAATAGAGGGGATGTGAAACGAGTTGGAACCCTATTTCCATTAATTTTGCGACCACAACTGCTGAGGTGTGAGCTGGTGCGTTGTCGTGATGGAAAAGGACTTTTTTGTGGGCCAATCGTGGGCGTTTTTCTTGCAGCTCGATTTTTCAAACGGTCCAATAACGATGAATAATATGCACCTGTAATAGTTTTACCCTTTTCCAGATAGTCGATGAGGATTATTCCTTGCGAATCCCAAAAGACAGTCGCCATAATCTTTCCGGCCGAAGGAACGGTCTTCGCCTTTTTTTTGGCGCAGATTCCCCCTTGGTAACCCATTGTTTAGATTGTTCTTTGGTCTCAGGAGTGTAGTGATGTATCCATGTTTCATTCACAGTGACGAAACGACGCTTAAAGTCCTGCGGATTCTTCTGGAACAGCTGCAAACCGTCGTCCTTGCCAACACTTCACACGATTTCGTTTTTTGGTCAAGCGTGAGCAATCGCTCGCACCCATCTTGCGGATAGCTTTGTCATGGTCCAAATGTTGATGCAAAATATTATGTACCCGTTCATTCGAGATGCCCACAGCACTAGCAATCTCACGCACCTTCACTCTTCTGTCATCCATCACCATATCATGGATTTTATCAATGATTTCTGGAGTAGTAACCTCGAACAGGGCGTCCAGAACGTTCAGCGTCACTTGTGCCCATATGGCCACTCCGAAAATTTTGAAACCACTTATAAACTGTTCTAATCGAAGGTGTCAGAGTCACCATAATGTTTATCAAGCTTCTCTTTAGTCTCCTGAGGCGTTTTGACTTTCATAAAGTAGTGTTTAATCAACACACGAAATTCATTTTCCTCCATTTTTTGAAAATCACTCCACTTCCTCGATTCAAACGAATGCCAAACACAAAGAAATAGACCGATCTGGCTGAAACTTGGTACGTGTTCTTCCAAGAGATGCTACTAACTAAACATAGCCTCGATACGTGCCAGTGGTGCTCTCTCTGACTTTGCACGGACTTTTCAAACGACCCTCGTATCTTGATTTGTTCAAATTATATTTGTTTGTTTGTATTTTACAAATAATTAGAAAAGAAAACTTTGTAAAGTTCTTTTATTTCTTTTATTTTTGTGGTTTACCAATAAAATTCGCTTCACTAAATAAAACTCATAATCAATCTGTTGGAACTAACTATTAGAAAACACCTCCTCTTAACTGGTAACTATTTAGTAATATTTATTTCGGTAATATCTATAATATTTTTGTAATTCCCCAAAAAAAATGTACCTTAAAATTTGTATTTGTTTTATATGTTTCAGATGACACATGAAGATTTTTCAAACAGGGCTGTGCAGCCCTGAACGTGAAGAAAATCCTCCTCCATCTTGAGTTAGTAAGAAAAGTATTGCGTTCATATTATCAAAACTCTTTGATATCGCAAGTTTTTGAGAAAAAAAAAATGTGTGCGAACAAGAAAAAAAGAAAGAAATCTTGGGAACACAAAATCGCTGGAAGTGGGGATATATTTCGATTTAGTCGATGAGTTGAGAAATAAAATCACTGAGCCGGAAGTAATCATTAAATAAAGAAATGGGTTTTTCTTTTCTTTTTTTTCGATTTTCTCGAAAATAGCTTTAAAGATATTCTTTTCAACTTGAGAACTATTTTTTTTTAACAATATCTTGAGTAATCTTTGTACGTGTATTCATTTTGATCAGTATTTCATTTAAAGCCTGAACTGTTTGAACTCAACAAAGCCTCTTTGTAATTTGAGTACTCTTTGAACTCATTTTAATCGACAACGCCTCTTTGAAGTTTGAGTTTTTTTTTTTATTTATTTATTTTATTTTGATTAGCTAAGTTTATTTAAAATTTGAGTTCTCTTATTACTAATTTTGATCAATAACTTCTGCCAGAAACTTTAGTACTTAATAACTCATTTTGATCAGCAAGGTTTATTTAAAATTTGAGTTCTCTTTTTACTTATTTTGATCATTAACTTCTGCCAGAAACTTTAGTACTTAATAACTCATTTTGATCAGCAAGGTTTATTTAAAATTTGAGTTCTCTTATTACTAATTTTGATCAATAACTTCTGCCAGAAACTTTAGTACTTAATAACTCATTTTGATCAGCAAGGTTTATTTAAAATTTGAGTACTCTTTTTACTTATTTTGTTCAACAACGCCTCTTTGAAATTAGAGTACTCTTTGTATTTTATTTTGATCAGCAGTTTATTTAAAGCCTGAACTCTTCGTACTCAACAAGGCCTCTTTGAAATTTGAGTATTCTTTGTATTTTATTTTGATCAGCAGTTTAATTAAAAGCTGAACTTTTTGAACTCAACAAGGCCTTTTTGAAATTTGAGTACTCTTTGAACTCATTTTGTTCAACAACGCCTCTTTGAAATTTGAGTATTCTTTGTATTCATTTTGATCAGCAGTTTATTTAAAGCCTGAACTCTTTGAACTCAACAACGCCTCTTTGAAATTTGAGTATGTACTCTTTTTACATATTTTGTTCAATAACTTCTGTCAGAAACTTTAGTACTTATTAACTCATTTTGATCAGCAAGGTTTATTTCAAATTTGAGTCCTCTTCTTAATACTTATGTCGATTCTATCAAAGTTTATTTGAAACCTGAACACTTATTAATTCAGCGATGCCTATTAGAAACTTGAGTACTTATTGAGCTCATTTTGATCCAACATCTATTTTAAACTTTTATTACTAGAAAGTTCGGCTGAGTAATTCCTGGATTGACAGGACGGATAGCTTTTCTCTAATGGCTATTTCAGTATAATGTACGGACGGACGGTGGATTGTCGTATTACACTAATAAGGGTGAATTATGTTTAATAAATTCCGAGATTTTAGTTAAATTTCTACACTCAGAGGCAAACTAGTTTTTTTGTGAATGAATTTTTCTTCTTTTTTTCTGGGAGTTTTCTAAGATTTCCCACAAAGTGTGCGCTATCTACTGGTAGATTTCTAACTTTTATTTGTATTATTTTCCCAGCAACATTCTGTTTTGCGATTCTATTATAAATTTACTTAACTTTTAAACATTTGTTTTTTGTTTTTCGTTTAAACTTCTCAATTGTAGTCTTTATCATTTACATTAGGTAGTTTACATAAACGCTTAATATTTAAAACCATGACTACATAATTAGCTACATTCCAAAGATATGAACAGTGAATTACATTACACTATATTTCCTTGATGCTACTATGAAATCATTGTATTTCTTTACATTGATGACTAAAAAAATATTTTTAGAAAAAAATTACCAATGATGTTCATTCCAATCTATCAGGAAGTGATTTATGGCATGATTGATGTTACATACTTTGTAATAAACGTCAATAATAAAGCGATTTGTATTTTATCTTTTTTTTTTTTTTAATGTGCTGATGTTAAATTGGTATATTTCTGTGTGAATTTATTATAATAATTGTTACTGCAATTCTATGCAATTTTTACTTTTAAAAAGATACACTTGGAACACTCACATGACTATCTCTGACTGCATTTCTCGAAGCTCTTCGACATGTACTCAGAATTTAAAACTCAAAATTTAGAAACGTACCAAAGAATCCATTCTGGTTTGTGGAATTTTTCATAAACTTGGGAGTTTTATCACAGTATTTAACGCTCGTTCTGTGTATGGGTCTGTGAGAGAGAGATAGAGAGCGAGGGAGAGAGAGAGAGAGAAAACCATTTTATTAAAATCCACTTTTTTTACAGGCGCTGAGAGGAGCTGAGAACAAGTATTTACTGGAGACAAACACAAAAAATAAAACAGGGTTTCCGCCTGGATATCCAGAGCACCAAACACCAAGAAAGTGAAGTTGAGCATATCTTAGGAGACGAGTGAACATTTGTGTATTG
The DNA here is from genome assembly GCF_049639745.1 of Rhodnius prolixus. NCBI lineage: Eukaryota > Metazoa > Arthropoda > Insecta > Hemiptera > Reduviidae > Rhodnius > Rhodnius prolixus. The sequence goes on along the minus strand of NW_027411592.1, from coordinate 56,957,658 downwards.
ATATGGCAGTTACTTTTTCTCAGATATTTAGTTTCATATATTTATTAATATTTTTTTTTTTTTGTTTAATAAATCCTAAAAAACATTTATTTTATCTTTATTAATTTTATTATTTTTCCTAAATTGTAGCCAACTCCTGTATAGAAGAAGATCCATCAATCTTTTCTGATTCCCTGGCTTCAAGAGAGGAAGCAGATCCTTATAATCCTAAATAATCCGATACGACCACATGGTAGGAAAGTAAGGGACATGAAGAGAAAGAAGGATTCAGTAGTTGTAGTAAGTGCAGTAAATCAGGACAGAGTATTGGTGAGCTATTAAAGTACTGGAAGTTCATTAGGTGTAGCCACGCAGGATTTTAAGTACTACCACTTAATCATCAATTTAGAATTTAGTTTTTTTTATCTGTTTACTTGTAAGTTTCCCCTCCCGGAACAGGAAGTGTCTGGCTTCCTAATTAGATGTATTAACTCGTACACGTCCTGAATGCCTAGGAGCGTCCGGATCCAAATAAGTCATGTTTTAGTAGTCAGCTGTTAAGGCTTATTAAAAAGGTAAAGTAATTGCCTATTTTTTCAGGCAGGCTTTACGTCCATCACAAATTAGGTGTCATGGACGGTGGCGGCTAGCAAACATACTTTACTATAAATTTCTTTTAAAAACCATTAAATAAAATCCAAGGCCTAAACACCGGGAATCGAATCTACTATCCAACAATACATCTCAGTATTGCGGGTCTAGTCTCTTAACCGCCAAACATACTACTATAAATTTCTCATATTAACCATTAAATAAAATCCAAGGTCTAGACCAGGAGAATCGAACCCACTAAACCAACAATACATCTTAGCATTGCGGGTCTAGTCTCTTAACCGCCAAACATACTTTACTATAAATTTCTCATATTAAACTATTAAATAAAATCCCAGGCCTAGACCTGGGGAATCAAACCCACTAAACCAACAATACATCTTAGCATTGCGGGTCTAGTCTCTTAACCGCTCGGCTACCGTGGCGCCTAGGCTTATCATTTATGGCCTATGATCATAATTTCTGAGAGTCTCAACGTCGCTATGAGCACCATGACTAGTCATGGCTAGCCTAGTTGTACTTCTTGCAGATTAAGGCTTTTGGAATTGAGCGGATTTTGGGAGAGTATCAATGTTGTTTAGGCTGCTTTTTTGTTTTTTTTTATGGATTTTGCAAAAGCGTATTTTTGCGCCTGACGAGTCAAGCCATTTTTGTTGAAGTTTCTATTGGAAAGGGATTAAATCCAGCAAGGTGTGGTTAAGAATGATAGTCGCTTCTTAGTCGCTGGTCAACCAGGGTGTCGTCGTCCAGATCCACGCCTGGTAGCCTTCTCCCTCATGAAGAAGTAGACCTATTAAAAAAGAAGACATTGCTACCTCCTTTTCCCGAAAATGAAGGAAGAAGTTTAGACACGGAGGATCTTAGATACTCTTCTGCTAAAATTGTGGTCAAATTTGTATGCACTTAAGTGAAGTTATTGTTAAAATACTCGGTGCAACAAGGATTGTTACTCCATTCAGAAGTCGGGATTTAATCTTAAGTGTTAAACCAAATTTTGTCTTCACCGTACAATAATGTTTGTGCAATGGCAAAAGCAGAATTACAGATATGAGTGTAAAGCTTTGGCCCTAACTTGAAGCATCCTCCCTACCCCCAACCGCGGCTATTGTCATTGGGAACAAATCCTCGTCACACTAAGACAACGGATTATTTCCCTTCCTGCTTGCACCGCATGCTAAACACAATATGCTTTATGTGTAGCACAGCTTCTAAAGCTCATCTCTAATCTTTACCTAGTCTTAATCCACTTTCCTTTTCTCTATCTCTGTTTATTTCCGCTTCGCTTAAAGTACGTCATAATGACGACGTCTGATGGCTTGCATTTGGAAATGCACTTCACGAGATATGAACATGATTTTACAAGTGGTCGTTTTCTATGGCTGCATTTTCACTACAATTGTCTTTCTATTCTTCTTTCAATGGTTTACCTTTCTAGATGCATTCATTGTCCCCCGTCCAGCTATCCGTATAACCGATTATCTTTTCAATCCCAATAAAAAAAAAAAAAAGAAGCTAAGTCCTTCTTTATTCCTTTTATTTATAATGAATAATTACCAACTACAGGGAGAATGTAATGCTTGCGACGCAGGTAAAAAAGGGACGAATTTAGGTATAGGGAAAGGGTGCCACTTTTTGTACGAAGGCAATTTCACTAAATTTACAATTCATTTTATTAACGAAATTTTCCCAGTCTCAAAGAGTTATAGCTTAAAGCATTATGAGGTGGCGCCACTATAGCCGAGCGGTTAAGAGACTAGACCCGCAAAGCTAAGATGTATTGTTGGTTTAGTGGGTTCGATTCCCCCGGCCTAGGCCTTGGATTTTATTTAATGGTTAATATGAGAAATTTACAGTAAAATATGTTTGCTAGTCGCCTCCGTCCACGTCACCTAATTTGGTAGTTGGACGTAAAGCCCCGCCTGAATCATACTTGTAGTTGGCTCTCTCATTTAGTCGTGAGATCAGAACAGAGAATAAATTGCTATAATATTGATTATAACCTAAAGTTCAATATTAGAGAAATCCAAAAGAAATATTGATCAAAAATTATGAATTAAAATTGATTGCTGCTCTAACTTGAGTCTTTTGATGACAAACTGATCTAATATAATTTGAAGTGGATAAGATTAGATTGTAAGTTTGTGAGTTAGTAAATCCGGTTTGGATTTACCACCAACCTTCGTAACTTTAATCTATCCGGCCTTCATGATGGAGGGATCTTATTAGAATATTGGAAATCCAGTTTAAACAAGCTTTAAAGCTTGTTTTACAAATTAATGATCCTTGTCTGGATTTAATTTAAAGGAAAACCTTTTTTTATTTAAAAGTTTTAATTAGTTGTTAAATAAAATTACATTAATCTTTAATAGGAAAGTAATATAATCATTTAATGCTTTGGAAAACCAATCAAACATTTATACATAAATAATTGTCTGAAATAGTTTTTAATTGGTTCACAGAGTAGCGATAATTTCAGCTTATTCATTTCATCTTCTGTGATGATCACAGATGATCCTCTGCTCTCTATTATCAGTTCATCCAACCATTTCCATCCAATCAATTCTTTATCTAATTTACAACTGCCATTCACCGAGAAATATGCTTCATAATGAATGTGTATTTCAGCGTTTGATATTTTAATCCAACCAGTATTTGATACTAGATTATTTTGGTTATGGTTGCCAATTATCTTCGTGTATCTTTTCAGTAGAAAAAGAAAAGAAAAATTATATTAATTGACAAATAAATCAATTCCTTATTTCAGTTAGAGTTTTAAAGTACAATGTATTTGGGGAATTCTCTCAGAATAATAAAAGTGAAATTCAAAATAAAAAAAAATGTGGAATTAATTAAAGATGCAGGAAATGCGAGATGACTCACAGGCTAGTGTGCGAATGCAGCTGGAAAAGTCCTTGGGCCAGGGTAAGAGGTACGCAAATTGCTTGCTGTACATGTGAATCAGTTCTCCTCGTAAAAACATGGTTTTCCTTTTAGTTTGTAATTTGAAATAGTAAAATAACATTTATAAATCAAGGTGAATGGTGCGCATATCTCGTCATTCTTATAAATTTAGATTTTTTTTTTTTAGTGGAAAATTATTAAGTAAATTAAGGCGCCACGGTAGCCGAGCGGTTAAGAGACTAGACCCGCAATGCTAAGATGTATTGTTGGTTTAGTGGGTTCGATTTCCGGTCTTAGACCTTGTATTTTATTTAATGGTTAATATAAGAGATTTATAGTAAAGTATGTTAGGCGGTTAAGAGACTAGACCCGCAATGCTAAGATGTATTGTTGGTTTAGTGGGTTCGATTCCCCAGGTTTAGGCCTTGTATTTTATTTAATGGTTAATATGAGAAATTTATAGTAAAGTATGTTTGGCGGTTAAGAGACTAGACCCGCAATGCTAATATGTATTGTTGGTTTAGTGGGTTCGATTCCCCTGTTTCTAGGTCTTGTATTTTATTTAATGGTTAATATAAGAGATTTATAGTAAAGTATGTTAGGCGGTTAAGAGACTAGACCCGCAATGCTAAGATGTATTGTTGGTTTAGTGGGTTCGATTCCCCTATCTTAGGCCTTGTATTTTATTTAATGGTTAATATAAGAGATTTATAGTAAAGTATGTTAGGCGGTTAAGAGACTATACCCGCAATGCTCAGATGTATTGTTGGTTTAGTGGGTTCGATTCACGGTTTTCTAGGACCTAGGATTTTATTTAATGGTTAATATGAGAGATTTATAGTAAAGTATGTTAGGCTAAGATGTATTATTGGTTTAGTGGGTTCGATTCCCGGTATCTAGGCTTTGGATTTTATTTAATGATTAATATGAGAAATTTATAGTAAATTATGTTAGGCGGTTAAGAGACGTAGACCCGCAATGCTAAGATGTATTGTTGGTTTAGTGGGTTCGATTCCTGGTATCTAGGCTTTGAATTTTATTTAATGGTTAATATGAGAAATTTAACTACGCCACTGCGACTCCTTTGGACCTATTGTGGCTCCCCCACTCTGTACCTCGCTCTCCAGACGCATCCATTTAATCAGACTCTTAATTCTGGAGAGCGGCTCCTGGGTAAAACTCTCAGGCGTTGGTTTTTTCCAACATCCTTAGCCAGACAAGCCCTTCGCACTGACACAACATGTGCAGTGCCGTGAGAAGGCATCAGTTCAGTGGTTAGCGTATATACAGGATTTCCAAGTGGAGATCTCGGGTTCGAATCCAGCTACATACCCTTAGATTTTTTTACCTTCTCGGTGCTTCTTACGGCTCATTGTACGGTTATTGGCCAGTGTTATTGGTAACGAGAGATAATAAAGAAAAATAGTCAAAATTAACAAGAAAAAAAGAATAATTACAAACCTTATTACCAAATAATCAACTTTAAAATCACCAAAAATAATTGACCAAAGTTTCGTGTACCAATCACCTGCGTAAATATCTCCAGATCTTCTTAAATTTTGTAAACCTTCTAGTGTTGCATTTTTTAGAGTAGTTCCAGCAAAACTGATGTCACCCAATTGAATTTTATCACCAAGAATTTTTACTCTTTCTACAATAAAATTTAAATAAATATGAATTAGTTTTTTTATCCCTTAACATTTTGTAAATCTCCTGGAATGGGAGATGCTGTGACAATATGGTCTAATCTTATTGATGTTCTCAATTATTAAAGCCATAAATCATGAATTTCCTTACATCATTTTGGAAAATATTTGACTAATACTTCCTTTTGCTTTTGTAAGAAAAAAAAAGAAAAAAAGAAAACTGAAAATTCAATTAGTTACCTTTGACAAATGGATCCAGCAAATCATTAACCAGCACTAGATCGTTTGTAGTTACACTAAATAACGATAGAACTATAATCAACCTAAAATACATGACGCGACTTTTAGCTAGAAATGAAATTTCTTAAAAATTAAAATTAAAAAAGTAAATTAACTTTGTGACCTAAAATAAGAAATTAACAATAACATTCTAATAATTCATTTTCAAGAATACACGTGTTTATTAGCGGGCTTTTTGTTCTAGATCGTTACTAATCGCTTTGTTAAACATTTCATAACGCTTCATTAAGACACAAGTTGGAGGAGAGTGAGAGAGAGACAGAGATATACTTAAAAAAAGATAAAAACAGAAAATGGAAACCAATTACATAATCGATTATTCTTTTTTTAAAAAAATAGACATTCAATTTTATAATTCCATTTAAAAAGAGACAACGAAAAAAGAATCCATTTGGTACACTTAAACGACTTTTGTTTACCAAAATTTCTAACTTACGAGGGTCGTTTGAAAAGTCCGTGCAAAAATAAAAACTACTTAATTTTTTGGAGTAAACCTTTTTTATTTTTCAACAAAGTCTCCATTTAGGCTTATACACTTCGTCCAACGCTGCTCTAGTTTGTTGATCCCTTCCGAATAATAGGATTTGTCCAAGTCTGAAAAATAGCCATTCGTTTCTGCAATCACCTCCTTGTTTGAATAAAATCTTTTTCCCGCCAGCCATTTCTTCATATTGGGGAACAAATAGTAGTCCGAGGGAGCCAAGTCTGGAGAATAGGGGGGATGTGTGAAACGAGTTGGAACCCTATTTCCATTAATTTTGCGACCACAACTGCTGAGTTGTGAGCTGGTGCGTTGTCGTGATGGAAAAGTACTTTTTTGTGGGCCAATCGTGGGCGTTTTTCTTGCAGCTCGGTTTTTCAAACGGTCCAATAACGATGAATAATATGCACCTGTAATAGTTTTACCCTTTTTCCAGATAGTCGATGAGGATTATTCCTTGCGAATCCTAAAAGACAGTCGCCATAATCTTTCCGGCCGAAGGAACGGTCTTCGCCCATATGGCCACTCCGAAAATTTTGAAACCACTTATAAACTGTTCTAATCGAAGGTGCAGACTCACCATAATGTTTATCAAGCTTCTCTTTAGTCTCCTGAGGCGTTTTGCCTTTCATAAGGTAGTGTTTAATCAACACACGAAATTCTTTTTCGTCCATTTTTTTGAAAATCACTCGACTTCCTTGATTCAAACGAATGCCAAACACAAAGAAATAGACCGATCTGGCTGAAACTTGGTGTGTGTTCTTCCAAGAGATGCTACTAACTAAACATAACCTTGATACGCGCCAGTAGTGCTATCACTCTGACTTTGCACGGACTTTTCAAACGACCCTCGTACATGGACCACATTCTGCTCTTACTAACAATTTACTATTTTTAAACCAGCTCTATTACGCTGAATTGAAATTTCTGTAGGAAGACTAACCCCCTCCTATTTTCCAAATCCATTTTCATGGGAAAAATTTATTTTAAAAAAATCACTTGTTTTTCAGGGAACTTTAAAACGGAATTTCCAGTGACAACTCGATATCGCAAATTGTTGGTCACTATTGCGATACCTTGATCTGACCATTAGTAAAAGTAATGCCTATTTTTTCAGGCGGGCTTTACGACCAACTACCAAATTAGGTGTCGTGGACGGAGGCAACTAGCAAACACAATTTACTATAAATTTCTCATATGAACCATTAAATAAAATCCAAGGCTTAGACCGGGGGAATCGAACCCATTAAACCAACAATACATCTTAGCATTGCGGGTCTACGTCTGTTAACCGCGTAACATATTTTACTGTAAATTTCTCATATTAACCATTAAATAAAATCCAAGGCCTAGACCGGGGGAATCGAACCCACTAAACCAACAATACATCTTAGCATTGCGGGTACAGTCTCTTAACCGCCTAACACACATTTCTCTTTCGTATCCTATAACTTCTCTCAGTAACTTCTTTTAAAGCTAAAAGATTTAATACTTTTCAATTAAAATTTTATTTTACTTTTCTTTTAGTCTAGCGTAAGTGCAGTAATATACGTAATGCGTTTTCTTCAGGAGTAAGCAGGATCATACAAGTAAGTACTTGTTGCTCTTGCATCCAATTACTACTTGCATTCGGTACTAGAACCAGTTTGGAAGTATCCCAATACTCTTCAAGTACACTTTCTTCATGACTAGGGTGCAGTAAAATGTCAATTTATGCTAGTTAAAGTGAAGTGCTTTATAAGAAGAAGGAGAAGAAGTGCCCTTAAGGGAGTACTACGTTATTAGGGTTCTTAGCTATCCTGCAGATACCCTAATAGTTCACCCTTCTTCAGTGACGGCGTCCCCTACATAAGGTTCAATTCTTGAACTGCTAAAGATTGACCTTAACATATTCGTTTCATCGTATACCATGAGATTTCTTCCTTAACATTTTTCACGTATTTTTTTTTCTTAAGTCACGTAGCAATAAATTCATTGGCTACTCATTCCACAGCCACTGTAACAGTGTCCTCTCATTGCTGCTAATTTATAGCAACCCATCTAATTATTGACGAGCACATAATTTTTTTAATATAACTATAATTTTGTTTCTTAGCTCTGGTATGTTGCATTTCATTGGGAAAAAAAGTACCATACATTTTTTTGGTAATTCCAAAGTTAATTAATTACAGAATAGATAATGTTACCTAATTTATGTATGCATAAATAAAATAAAATAAAACACAATCAAAAAGGCACTAGTATCGTCGGACATTGTAGTCACCTGATTGCAACTTCAATACAGTATAATAACCTCCTATGATGCGGAAGCCTATCCTATGAGAACCCCCTTAAGTCTTATCCTCCTACTTTTTACTGAGGTAAGTTTATTTCTATTCTAAATAATAATATATAAGTCAAAATAATATCTGCATGGCATGTTGTAACTAAATCTTATTTTTGATTTTTGTATTTATGAATGACTTGAAACATCAAGTATTCATTTTTGACAATTTTATGCAAACAATAATCTATTTTTGAATGCCATTGATTGAAAAGTAGTCCGCATTAGTAAGTAAACTTAGAACTATAGTGTGATTTTACCTTAAATGTATATGTCAGGGAGTAGTGTTCATTACAATAGTTTAGGTATTATACTACATTGCATTGTTTTTGAGTTTATTTATTATCCTATATGTTTAGCATTAGTTAGTAAACTTAGAACTATAGTGTGGTTTTACCTTAAATGTATATGCCAGGGAGTAGTGTTCATTACAATAGTTTAGGTATTATACTACATTGCATTGTTTTTGAGTTTATTTATTATCCTATATGTTTAGCATTAGTTAGTAAACTTAGAACTATAGTGTGGTTTTACCTTAAATGTATATGTCAGGGAGTAGTGTTCATTACAATAGTTTAGGTATTATACTACATTGCATTGTTTTTGAGTTTATTTATTATCCTATATGTTTAGCATTAGTTAGTAAACTTAGAACTATAGTGTGGTTTTACCTTAAATGTATATGTCAGGGAGTAGTGTTCATTACAATAGTTTAGGTATTATACTACATTGCATTGTTTTTGAGTTTATTTATTATCCTATATGTTTAGCATTAGTTAGTAAACTTAGAACTATAGTGTGGTTTTACCTTAAATGTATATGTCAGGGAGTAGTGTTCATTACAATAAAACTATTGTAAATATAGTTATACCTAAACAGGTATTATACTACATTGCATTGTTTTTGAGTTTATTTATTATCCTATATGTTTAGCATTAGTTAGTAAACTTAGAACTATAGTGTGGTTTTACCTTAAATGTACAATATATGTCAGGGAGTAGTGTTCATTACAATAGTTTAGGTATTATACTACATTGCATTGTTTTTGAGTTTATTTATTATCCTATATGTTTAGCATTAGTTAGTAAACTTAGAACTATAGTGTGGTTTTACCTTAAATGTATATGCCAGGGAGTAGTGTTCATTACAATAGTTTAGGTATTATACTACATTGCATTGTTTTTGAGTTTATTTGTTATCCTATATGTTTAGCATTAGTTAGTAAACTTAGAACTATAGTGTGGTTTTACCTTAAATGTATATGTCAGGGAGTAGTGTTCATTACAATAAAACTATTGTAAATATAGTTATACCTAAACAGGTATTATACTACATTGCATTGTTTTTGAGTTTATCCTATATGTTTAGCATTAGTTAGTAAACTTAGAACTATAGTGTGGTTTTACCTTAAATGTATATGTCAGGGAGTAGTGTTCATTACAATAGTTTAGGTATTATACTACATTGCATTGTTTTTGAGTTTATTTATTATCCTATATGTTTAGCATTAGTTAGTAAACTTAGAACTATAGTGTGGTTTTACCTTAAATGTATATGTCAGGGAGTAGTGTTCATTACAATAAAACTATTGTAAATATAGTTATACCTAAACAGTATTAGTTTAACAATACTAAATTGCATTGTTTTTGAGTTTATTTATTATCCTATATGTTTAGCTCTAGTTAGTAATCTTAGAACTATAGTGTAGTTATACCATAAATGAATATGTCAGGCAGTAGTGTTCATTACAATAGTCTAGGTATTATGTTATACTACATTCCATTGTTTTTGTGTTTATTTATGATCCTATATGTTTAGCTTTAGTTAGTAATCTTAGAACTATAGTGTGGTTATACCTTAAATGAATATGTCAGGCAGTAGTGTTCATTACAATAGTTTAGGTATTATACTACATTCCATTGTTTTTGAGTTTATTTATGATCATATTAAGTTTAGCTCTAGTTAGTAATCTTAGAACTATAGTGTGGTTATACCTTAAATGAATATGTCAGGGAGTAGTGTTCATTACAATAGTTTATGTATTATACTACATTCCATTGTTTTTGAGTTTATTTATGATCATATTAAGTTTAGCTCTAGTTAGTAATCTTAGAACTATAGTGTGGTTATACTATAAATGAATATGTCAGGCAGTAGTGTTCATTACAATAGTCTAGGTATTATGTTATACTACATTCCATTGTTTTTGAGTTTATTTATGATCATATAAGTTTAGCTTTAGTTAGTAAACAGAACTATAGGGTGGTTATACCATAAATGAATATATCAGGCAGTAGTGTTCATTACAATAGTCTAGGTATTATGTTATACTACATTCCATTGTTTTTGAGTTTATTTATGACCATATAAGTTTAGCTCTAGTTAGTAATCTTAGAACTATAGTGTAGTTATACCATAAATGAATATATCAGGCAGTAGTGTTCTTTACAGTAGTCTAGGTATTATGTTATACTACATTCCATTGTTTTTGAGTTTATTTATGACCATATAAGTTTAGCTCTAGTTAGTAATCTTAGAACTATAGTGTAGTTATACCATAAATGAATATGTTAGGCAGTAGTGTTCTTTACAGTAGTCTAGGTATTATGTTATACTACATTCCATTGTTTTTGAGTTTATTTATGACCATATAAGTTTAGCTCTAGTTAGTGAACTTAGAACTATAGTGTGGTTGTACCATAAATGAATATGTCAGGCAGTAGTGTTCATTACAATAGTTTAGGTATTATACTACATTCCATTGTTTTTGAGTTTATTTATGATCCTATATGTTTAGCTTTAGTTAGTAATCTTAGAACTATAGTGTGGTTATACCATAAATGAATATGTCACACAATGATGTGCAGAACATCCTACACAAGTGTAGGTATTATTCTACTACACATTCTTTTTGAGTTTATTAAGGGAACGATAGGTTTAGTGGCATTTCTCATAATGCAGTACTTTATGTTTTCCATTCTCTGGTGGGTATAGTTATGAAATTAGTGTTAAATGAGATGTGAATCTATTTCCGCAGCATTCCAGTACCACTGACCAGAATTGGATCAAAAACCTTATCATTATCGTATTGAATTAAAAAATTAATAAATTTAAATTAATGACCTTGGCGCAACTTAATGAAAGCTTAAACTCCTCCAAGTTGTGAACAAAACAAACTGGTTAAATATTACATAACCGGAATTATGAATATCGGGCTCGATGATGCATGACTCGATCTCGAGATCTGATTCTTTCCCCACTCTCTCTCGCGGGATTTGTTTACCTAAAGTAAACATTTCACAATTTCCTTGACATCTAGTAGCTAATTATTAACCATGGTCACTATTTTTCTTAATTATTTCGTAATTAGTAAGTTATTTTTCGTTGTTGTAATAAACTCAACTAACTATTGATAATTAGAACTCGTTTTCATCCAACGTATCTTCTTTAAACTTTCTTTTCATATTGTTCTCGTCTTAGTCTACCATGTTGGAAAATGGCACTTCTTAGAAAGGAAGTTGATAGGCTGGTTTCCTTAAAAAAAATTATTATATGGTTTTTTATGTTTTGGTTTTCCATCCTGTAAAACAGGATTAAATGTGTTGCTAAAATCTTGAGATTGGTGAAAATCTCTCATCCACAAGTACCAAAGAAGAAGAAGGCATTAAAGTAGCTGAAGAAGAAGAAGTAGGTAAGGTAGGAGGAAAATGAGGAGAAAATTCGGGAATAGTTCATAGTTTTGTAAAATGTGGAAATAACTGGGAGCTAACTAGTTGGTGACATAATAGTTTGGAATGAATCCAGTATGTACGGATTGATGATGATGGCACATTCTATAACCACACAAACATACACATATAACTGATGTACACTGCAACTATAATAGTTTGTCTATTTATAGGTATGACATAAAACAGTGAAATGCACATACGTAGTCCAGAGTTGCGTACAGTTCTATTTCTTCCTTTTCTATTTATTTTATTTGCAAAAATGTACATACTTATGTTGCGGAATGCGCTAGTAATGTGGGAACTATGTTAGGGCTAGAATGACTGATGAACACACGGATATATTGATTAGTAAGTATTCATCCAAATGATAAACATTGCTTATTTGTTGTAGATGGTGATCACTGATCAGGTTTTAACTGGCTTGATTTAATAAGGAAGTAGTGATTGAAAAAACTTCAGGAAACAATTAATAGTTTGATGGTTCTTGTCTATTTAGTAGAAGTGTTTATTTTAGTTCTTGGCTGCTGGTAGCGATGTATCTAGAAGTAGAGTCCCAATTAGAGAGGCTTTTAATTTAGAGAGCATTGTAGATTTTAGATTCATCTACAGTTTAATTTCAGTTTCTTTTGTATTATTTATTAATATTTTTCTTTTTTTTAGATTAAGTAATTTTTCTGCACGTTGCTGATTATTATTAAAAAAGGACCTTGAGTTGGAGTGGAAGGAAATGGTCGTTTTTACTTACGAAAACGTTTTGGATTTTTTTTTTTTTTTAAAGGTACCATAGTTCCTATATTTTCCTGTCGGTAAGGGATATTTTATAATTAAGAAATAGAGGGTGCTAAAAATAATTACACTACCTAAAATGAACACTGACTATCGCAGTACGAAATTTGCCCCAAAGGTTCTGCCTTCTTGATATTTTCGTTTTCATTACCAAAAACTGTAGCAAAGCTGAAATATACATATTGGATTGCTAATATTTTGGCTATAACAACTTCAAAAACTAAAGAAAACTTGGGAAATATTAGCTAAAATGACCCAGAATTGTGTATTTTTGCTGTCATTACCGACAAGTAGAACAATGCTTAAATATACATATTGGGTCGCTAATATTTTGGCTATAACAACTTCAAAAACTAAAGAAAACTTGGGAAATATTAGCTGAAATGACCTAGAATTGTGTATTTATGCTGACATTACCGACAACTAGAAGAAAGTTGAAATATACATATTGGGTCGCTAATATTTTGGCAAAACAACTTCAAAAACGAAGGAAAACTTGGGAAATATTGATTTCCAGAATCCCTGAGCCAAACTAATCCTTTACAAGACGTTCCAAATGGTTTTGCTGAAGAAAAAGTTGCAACCAGTTTTTAGCGAATAGCTTCCTAAAGACAATTAATAAATTATAAAATCAAAAAGGAAATTTGAATCGAACTAGAGATTTCCACGTGCTGAACCATCAATCCCTACATAATCCTGAATCTTCCCTTTTTCCTGTTAATAAAGTTTGGTAGCAATCTATCCAAAACAAAAAGGAGTTAATTCTCTAAAGTTAATCTCAGTCATTTATTTTTAATTATAATTTAACATTCCAGCATATTGTTTAAAATACTTCTTTTTTATTTTTGAATAATATAATAGTTTTATTTTTGTATTAATTAAGTCCTGTTTTCTTCTCGGGAAACTTTTTAATTTTAATAATTAAATTTAGAATTATTACTAATTGATTATCATGTTTTATGGACTAAAATTGTTAACAGCAAAGTTTTATTAAGTCTGCCTTCATTTCCACCCCCAAACAGTCTATCTGTCTTTCTTCTCTCCTCTCTCACTTAGTGTTGCTCTTCTTCCTCTTCTTCTTCTGCGTTCTACTTCCTCTTTTTCTTCCTCTTCTTGCAGCCTGCCCCGGTTTCCTGTTTAAATGTATTAAAGATGTTATTTTAGACGTAGAAGAAAAGAGCTCTGTGTGTATATTCTCCTCTAGTAAGTGAGAAACAACTTCGTTGCTGATGTACCACTACCGTCTTCTTCATCCAGAAACTGAACAGTGCAAAAGTAACTTCATTCTTGCTGCCGAGTAAACTTTGAAACTTTCGCAACTTTCGTTATATACCTATATACAAACAAACACTGAAATGGATCATTATCAAGAATAGAAGAAAAAAAAAAACATACCTCTAAATATGTTGATCATTCAGGGGCTTGGCTGAATTATCTTTTCTCAATTCTTCATCTTCTTATCTATGTTCTGTTTTTCTTGAACTCTAAGTCTTCTTTTGTTCGTATACGTTCATTATTCTATTCTGGTATTTATCTTTAATTGTGCACCAGACAGAAAGTGATAAAAAGTGTTTAATGTTATTCGCTCTACACTCTCTTTCGAAGTAAAAATAACTACTTCAATTTTTCTGCGAAAATTTGTTGTAAAGAAGTACCCAGGGATAGTAGGGTTTCCCTCCAAGGTTATATTTTAGTGTAAAGTACAGTTACATACTTGTCAAATATTAGTGAAATAATTTCTATGGCTCAAATATACCAAGTTAAAATAATATTTGTGAATTCGAACCTTGGAGAAATAGTAGTAAGAGAAAAATCGTGTGATTTTTTCCCATCAGATTTTTCCAGTTTCTTGAGATGACCCTCTCAAATGGCTCCTACGATTTACTTTAAAAAAAACCTGAACAGTTTTAATTTCTCGCCAAATATTTACAAACATTTATGATTGTTAATTTTCTCCATATTTTTGTGTGGTAGACCTGTTGTACAAATTGACAGAGTTTCCCTTCATTGTTTTCATGGTTTGGTAAAGTCCAGAATTGAGGAATGGTTATATTTTCTGTAAGGTGGAAGTAAAAAATTTTTGTTGCAGCCTTTGGAAGTGGTATTGTAAAGATTTGTAGTTGACAAGGTGTTGGGTATTGTTAGAGTCCATATTTAACATTTTGTAATTCGTATTTTTAAAAACCTAGTATTTTACAAAAAGTCTATTTGCTTGCAAATAGTGTTGGATGTTAAATTTTCTTTTATGGAAGGAGACGGAGCACATTTCCATCATTTCAGCAAGTTTGTGACTTTTTTTTGTTTAATCGCAGAGAAGGAGAAAGTGGTCCGAACCTCTACTACATTAAGAAGCGCAACAAACCCGAATATTTTGTTCAAACTTCCTAAACCCCATCACTTCTCGGGTACAACATCCCGGAACTGAGTCATTCTTGATTTTTTGAACCAGATTTCAGTGGTTTAAAAGAGAAAGTAATGTAGTAGTGAGAGAGAAATAACTGATAGAAGGTAGATTCAGAGTAAAGTAATATCATTTCTTTCTATTTTATATTGTGTTCAAAGCTACCCCAACCAGTGGGGCAGATATTAACATTGGACACATTTTTAAATAGAAAAAAAAAATATATAGATATGTATGTAAAGTACCAGCTTTTTATTGATCGTAGATCTGTTAAGAAGACTTGAAAGTTGTAGAAAACAAAATAAAAAGGTTCAATAATACGATTCTGTGCGCACTCTGTGAACAGAAAATGTAAATTCTGTTCAAATGTGCACCCCTCTCTCCTTCTTACTAACTTAGGGCTTTAGCCAGAGCTCTATTACTTTTATTGGTAACATTTTAACTTGAGAGAAAGAAAACAAAATTTATTTAAGGTCACGTAAAGATTGTATTTTTCTATAAAGTATCAATTTCAGCGAAATTTAAGTTAAATTGGAAGAAAATTTGGGTCCTTAAAAGTAATTTTCCGATGAATTCTCAATTCGCAAATATTTGGCCACGATTTTTCATTATTTCCTTTTGTTTTTCTGTTTTTCCTAATACTAAGAAAAAGTAATTTAGAATTTTCTTTTACATTTCAGAACTTCAACCAATTTCCACCCCAGACAAAGAGCGCTAGTTTTTCTCATCATTCAAAGCATCAGAATTCTATTTTTAGAATACACACACACACACACACACACACAAATTGGCTGGAAAAACCATTTAAAGTGGAAATAAGCCATTATGGTAATCGCTTGTCAGTTTTTAGCATTTAAATAACAAAACGGGAGGGCCACTGGAGCAAGGCATTTCCGTTTGTATAGGAAGTCATCCTATACTCCAGCATACTACGATTACAACTGTAAAACGTTTCACACCATTATAGTGGGTACAAAAAAAAAATTAAATAACTATTAAAAAAAACTACTGACACAGTCTCCAAAAAAACAGACTTAATTCTTCTATCCAAAGATAGTACACACGGATAAAGCAAAAAGGAGAAGAATAAGATTTTAACGGAAGCAAACAAGATAAAAACAATTTCTTAATAAACTGTTAAAGATCTCCAAATCAACAGGTTTTCCTTCCTCACCAACACAACTATTTATCTTGCATTTCAATTTTTAATTGCAATAAATTTTCTTTAAAGTGATTCTGTAATTATATCTTGGTAGTATTAATTGTAATTGTGATAATTAAGGACCTCATGATAACGATTAAAAAAGAAAAAGAAAAATGCTACGAAAAGTTGTGAGAAAAACTAGGTGATACATTTTCTGATGTTATCTAATAAATTTACGAGTCTGTTTTTCATTTTTAATTAAGTAAAAAATGGGGGCGCTTAGGAAAATTGATTTAATTTTTCACTGTAGTTAGTTTAATTGAAACAAGAGATAGCAGCAGCACTGAATGTCTTCTCTTTTTCTTTTTTACTTTCTCTTCCTTTTTGAAAGTGGAAGGTTTGTGATCGGGCTGAATTTTTGTTTTTTGGAAATACCTTTTAACCAATTAAAAAAACCTGCCCCCACAGTGTGCGGAATTAATTAAAATCAGACAATGGACGTGTATACAAGGTCGAACGCAGGCAGGGCAAAACAAACCAAAAGTTTACAACGTCTCGTAATTAGGCACTTGCAAGCGACTTTTTCTGTAATCTCTCTGAGGGTTTGAGATTACCAGAGCATTCTGTGCTCATTCAAAAATCTTGCACCGCTTCACGTTATGCATTGCCTCTAGTTAACTAGGGGACGCAAGAGCTTTTACAAGGAAGAAAAGAGCTTTGCATTCTGTTCTCAAAATGAAATCATGCTCGTACTGAGGTCTGAATCTCTAAGGTAAAAAAACGGGCATTGCACAAGGGTTGAGAGCTTCTATTTGTGTGTGCCTAATTCCCCAATCTCTAAAGCGGAGACCAAACATGTACCAACCACTTATCATTTGGCTGACTCCCACCACATTTTAAGATAAAGGAAACATCCCGCCAAAATTTTTTTTTTAACCTTTATTTAGATTTTTACAACTGCACAGAAATCAATGCAACAAGCAAAACAGATGGTCGATAATAGAGTGTGCTGATAGGCTAGGCCAACAAGCACACATTGACATGACTGACATGAACGACGGCCATCCAGCGATAGCAGTCGTAATATGCCATAATAGCAGGAGAATCACGACTATCACACTAGACAGCCGACGCTACATTCGCAGATGGTCGCGAGGCCACCGACGCCTCAACCGTCGTGGAGGATTAGTTGGGAGGGTGGAGGTTGAGAGGGCTTGGACTAAAGGATTCATGTGAGAGGTTAGTTGGGAATGGAATTTTATGTAACGGGATTTGGCGAGGACAGAGTCGAAGGGAATTTTAAGGTCATTGTGGATAGTATGGTTAGAGACGTAGAAAGGAGCATTGACAAGGGTACGAAGGATTTTGGATTGAAGGGATTGGATACGATGAAGGTTCGAGTGTTTGGCTGTCCCGTACAGTTCTATTCCATATGTCCATATAGGGGCTAGTAATGTGTAGTACAGCTGTCTTTTGTTACGTAGCGTCAGTTTTGAACGTTTGTCTAGTAATTTTTTTAATAGTTTATATCTGTTATTTAACTCAGTTCGTTTTAGTCGACTATGAGGATTCCAGGTCAGTCGCTTGTCGAGGTGAAGTCCAAGGTAACGTACTTTTGTAACGGTAGGAAGAGCAATATGGTTGAAATATATGGAAGGGAGGGTTTTCCGGTTTAGTGTGAAAACTGTATGTATTCATGTAAAATAATATTCTTATTGTATTTACATTAAAATTTCGAGTTTTTTTAGTTAATGGCAAATTTTATATCTTTCACAACTAGTATTTACTTACTGGTTAAATACGAAAAAGTCATTCTGTATTTATTTTATTTTCAATTTTGATTTGATCGATTTTTAAGAAATTCATTTTATTTTAGATAGCTCTGGGGGAGAGGTGGAGTTAAAGCTTCCTTCTAACGGATCATTTCTGGACAATGTACGGCCCTATCACCTGTATAATAAAAGGAATAAAAATTTATAGATTTTGGTTTTTTTTTTCTTTTAAATTTAAGGCGCGTCGCACCTGATGCGTTACAAACAACCTATCACCCGTCAGTAAACGCTAAGAAGCTCCTAGGAAGAAAAAATAAAAAAAATAAAGGGCCACCAGCTGGATTCGAACCTATGATCTCCGAGTTGGGGAACCCAGTATTCGCTAAGGCTTACGTAAATGAAATATAAAATTTTAAACATGGCCATTTTATTGATTAGATTTTTGACCAGAAAATTATTCTTATGATTTTGTTTTTTTATTTTGTAATTTATAATCGGTATACAAGTGTACAGTGAGTAAATAGGAATATAAGGGATAAATGAATCCCTTATATCCTGCGTGAAAGGCAGGAGGAGAGAAACTACCCAGCGGTAGCACTCTCTACAGGATGAAGGGGGTTTATTTGATTGGATAGCTTTCTCACAGGTATCCTAATTGCATTTTTAATAAAGAACTTTTCAGCTGCAGTTAATATCATTTAAATTGCATTTTTATTGTCATTACCTGCAACCCAGATAATGTTTCATTATATTTATTAGCATCAAAAACATGTACTGTTCAACAATGTTTAAGTTCAGGATCAAAAATTCAAAACCGGAAATTGGAGCCATTTTCAACAAACAATAAACAAAATAAAGAACTTTTTCAGAAAAAGTCGAACTTCCGATTTAGGGAATTTGATCAAAACCGTATTCTTATATTTCCAGAAAACACCTTTTTTTAAATATAGTTTTTTTCTCTCTCTCTCTCTGAGTTCGTTTATTAGTCTTATTTGAAGAATTGATCCAGGAAAATGTTTTTTTTTAAGTGGGTTTTTCAGGGATAAGCTAATTTAAGGTGCTTCTTTAAACTTCTTTTAAGGGAAAACGGTGTTTAGGGATGATAATAAGGGATTGGAGCTCTATTTACTTCAACAGTATAACTTTATTTTAGCCAACAATATAATAATATTGAAAGTACGAGTAAATATACAATATTTTTAGTAAAAATTTTAGGTTTTCAGAAAATTTAAGTTTCCATGAATTGTGGTAAGAGAAAATTGGAAAGAGTTGATCCCAAAGTTTCACTTTCCCTCTTCTTAAGGCATCGGAGTTTAAGGAGTTCTCCTGAAGGAGTATTTCCCAATGAAACTACCGTAGTGCACTGACCGATTTATTTTTTATTTCAACTTGAAATTCTAAAAAAAAAAATACTTTTAAATTTTAACCAAAGATGAAACCCATGAGAAAGAAGTGGACACTAAGGGCATCCCAGCCTAGTAACAATTAATTCTTATTCTTCTAAACCAGGGGTGAGCAACCTTGTTAATCAATGGGCCAATTTAAATTTTTATTTTTATTGGCGGGCCGCACATAGATTAACTCTTATTAATAATTTACGAAACTTCGTACGAAACGCATCGCGTCCGTATTGCATGTTTGAACAAGTCACCGACAAGTGTGTATCTCGTCACAAAAAAATCGCGCAGACGCGGCGCGTTCGTATTGCATGTTTAAAAACGTCGTCGACAGTAACTCGCCATAAAAAAATATTTCGGTTTAGTATTTACTACCATTTTATTATAATTAATTTTATAACAATATATTGATGGGAGAAAGTCGATAAAATAAATTCAATTTTAGAAATGCTTGGCGGGCCGCGTGTTGCTCATCCTTGTTCTAAACATTCACAGCTGAACAGGCAACTGTTTTGGTTTCAGTGATTACCACATTCACTACCAAAAACACAAAAATTCACTCATTCACATTTACAGACAGACGCCTCTATGAGCAAACATTGCCACATACTCTAGAAACCACGATAGCCTAGTGTGTCCGTAAAGTGATTCGATTCTCAGTCATACGTAGTCTATACATTTTGTTTAAAGACTTTGTTAATGAGGGTCGTTTGAAAAGTCCGTGCAAAAATAAAAACTACTTAATTTTTTGGGGTAAACCTTTTTTATTTTTCAACATAGTCTCCTTTTAGGCTTATACACTTCGTCCAACGCAGCTCTAGTTTGTTGATCCCTTCCGAATAATAGGATTTGTCCAAGTCTGAAAAATAGCCATTCGTTTCTGCAATCACCTCCTCGTTTGAATAAAATCTTTTTCCCG
This sequence comes from Rhodnius prolixus, assembly GCF_049639745.1. NCBI lineage: Eukaryota > Metazoa > Arthropoda > Insecta > Hemiptera > Reduviidae > Rhodnius > Rhodnius prolixus. The sequence goes on along the minus strand of NW_027411592.1, from coordinate 56,937,266 downwards.
CCAGCCATTTCTACATTTTGGGGAACAAATAGTAGTCCGAGGGAGCCAAGTCTGGAGAATAGGGGGGATGTGAAACGAGTTGGAACCCTATTTCCATTAATTTTGCGACCACAACTGCTGAGGTGTGAGCTGGTGCGTTGTCGTGATGGAAAAGGACTTTTTTGTGGGCCAATCGTGGGCGTTTTTCTTGCAGCTCGGTTTTCAAACGGTCCAATAACTATGAATAATATGCACCTGTAATTGTTTTACCCTTTTCCAGATAGTCGATGAGGATTATTCCTTGCGAATCCCAATAGACAGTCGCCATAATCTTTCCGGCCGAAGGAACGGTCTTCGCCTTTTTTGGCGCAGATTCCCCCTTGGTAACCCATTGTTTAGATTGTTCTTTGGTCTCAGGAGTGTAGTGATGTATCCATGTTTCATCCAAAGTGACGAAACGACGCTTAAAGTCCTGCGGATTCTTCTGGAACAGCTGCAAACCGTCCTTGCAACACTTCACACGATTTGAAAATCACTCGACTTCCTCGATTCAAACGAATGCCAAACACAAAGAAATAGACCGATCTGGCTGAAACTTGGTGTGTGTTCTTCCAAGAGATGCTACTAACTAAACATAACCTCGATACGCGCCAGTAGTGCTATCTCTCTGACTTTGCACGGACTTTTCAAACGACCCTCGTATACATGAGAGATTTATAATAAAATATGTTTACAACTCGCCACCGTCCAAAGGCATCACTTAACTTCTTCTTTTTTTTTTTACTGAATCCACAATAGATTGCAGTAGATTTGACTTTTATTAAGCCATTCACTCTACAATCTACATAATATAGCGTACATTACAGCTAAATGAAACGTTAAAAGGAAGTTAGATTGCAGTTCTGCCAACCTTGAATCGCACTCAAGAAAGAATTGAAGAACAATAATTAATTTTGCAAAAGAATAAAATTCTAGATGAAATAACGTTGCATTATTAATACTCTTTAACAAAAACTTACAGTTTAAAATGTTAAGTATAAGGGTTGATTAAACGCCAAAAGGTACACAAATCAGCAAGTACCCAACATTTCATTAATACTTCATTAATATTTAAATAATTCTACTGCATTAATTTTCATTAATATTTTTTTGAATTTATTAGATGTTTCACAGACCCTTATGCTGGCCATTTTAATCTACAAAATATTTGTTCAAGTAGAACACCATTTAACTTAGATTGACTGTAATAAGATAAATAAGATATGCATATTTTTATGACAGCTAACATAATTATTCCAGTATTTTACTATAAGTAAAATTAGAGGGACTACATTAAATTACAATTGAGAAATGAATAATTATTGTTGAATAATTTACTTGATATTACCTACGCGTTATTACCTACGCTCACAAATACTTCGGAAAGGCGAATTCTAGACTGAAATATTGTTTTAAATCCGTGATTCAAATTTAAATAGTAGCCGACTCTACTTAGTCTTTATCTACTTTAACGTGCATGTACATACTCGTACATACATGTGACTACTCAGAATAAAGAGCATAATAAAGATAAATCAGAAGAATAATTTGGAATAAAGCTAAAATAAAGTACCTATTTAATTATGAAGATATAATATACATTTTATCATAATTAGAACAAAAAAATAAAATATTATGAATGAACAAAGGGAAGGGATTAGCTATGCGGTTAGCGTATTGGATTCCCACGTGGAGGTTCCGGGTTCGTATCCAGCTGCAGACCCTTTGATTTTCTCTTTCTAAGAGCTTCTTACAGCTCACTGTCTGGGTGATGGACAGTGTTGTCTGTAACGAGAGAACACTGTCCGGAGGCCGGCAGTGCACTGAAAAAAGTTCCGGGCGCCAATAACCTTAGATGTTGACGCGACTTAAATCATAAAAAAAAAAAAAGAAAATGAATGAACTGGCCAGCATAAGGGTCTGTGAAACATCTAATAAATTCAAAAAAATATTAATGAAAATTAATGCAGTAGAATTATTTAAATATTAATGAAGTATTAATGAAATGTTGGGTACTTGCTGATTTGTGTACCTTTTGGCGTTTAATCAACCCTTATACTTAACATTTTAAACTGTAAGTTTTTGTTAAAGAGATTTTTGTACCTTTTGAATAGATTTTCCTTTTTGTATGTTCTTCAAAGTTACATATCTGCTTTACAGATTTTATTAAAATTGGGAATAATAAATTTTAATTGTATCATTATAACCTGAAAAGGTGTTAAGTCGGAGTTACTACCACTGGAGAGATCTTTTTAAAGAATGATTATAGTTGCGGTCCCCAAACCATCCTCAATAACAATTTTTTTGAGAAAGCATTTTGAATAAAATAGGAAGGTAATTTGTACGTAAATAGCAAAATTAAACTGCGATTTCAGTTCTTCCCTTTAAGAGGAGTAAGAAAAATAAACTGCGATTACAGTACTTCTCCCTAAAAGGCAAAGAGGCAAAGATTTTGAATCGAACGACAATTCATTGATGTAAATCGGTTCACTCATTGATAATTTTAACGATTGCAGTACTTCCTCTTAGTACGTGTAAGAGCATGATGGCACTTCACAGCCACGTAGAGGAGCTTTGATCACTTCTTCATGCTAAATTTTATCAAAATCGGACTAAGCGTTATAGAATAGAAATATTGGTAATAATAGTTTTAGAAAGGGCCTTACCTGGGTGGGGCAAACTCCCCTCCTTATGAGGCACAGCGTCGAGGCTTTTAAAGTGCAAATCTGTACAAAATTTCGATTCGAATGACACTTCATTCATGAAAATCGGTTCACGTTTCGATAATTTGAAACGATTGCTATACTTCCCCTTAACAAGTGTAAGAGCAGATCGTCGTTTTAATGTTACGTAGGGGAGCCCTAACCCTGTCATCCTACCAAATTTTATCAAAATCGGGCTAAGATTTACAGAGTAATTAATTATAATAATTTTGGAGGGGGCCTTACATAAAAGCGGCTAACTCCTCTCCCATTCCATGTACAGCGTCGAGACCCACAAAAGGCACATCTACATAAAATTCCGAATCGAATGATACCTCATTCATGAAAATCGGTTCACGCGTTTAGGCGCTACGTTGTTTACAAAAAAGGTAACAACAACAACAACAACAAGAAGAAGAACAAGAACAAGAACAAGAACAATTTTTGAAAATGCCGTTTTTGCTCATTTTCAGCATCTTTTTTCTCAAAATCTATCAAATCTAGGTTGTTGCAAAAAAATTACAGTTATAAAGGAGGATTTGCCCTATATTATGAAGAAAATTTGGGAATTTTATCTTTTATAGAAAAAGAGAAAAAAATTGTCAAAGTTGGGTGTTTTTCAACGTTACGCTTTTTCGTGCAGTTTTTGATGATCAACCCTTATACAACTGTCCTACCGGACAGTTTTAATAAAGCTAGTTTATAGAGGGAAGAATTACTCAATAATTATATTTTTAATGGAATTGATTCGTTATTAATAATAATAGACAAAAAAAATAACTATAAAACATGAATACGATTAAAAAATATTTATATGAAGTTGTAAAAAACGCAATCAGAAATATTTATTTGTGCTACTTAAATAAGTGCAACTCATAAAGTAAAGTCAAGCACCTTAGGTGACATTTAAGATGTCAAATGTTACTTTATATGTTACTTGAAGGACTTTTTACACTGAATACATATATAATGTAAACATACGCGCGTACATGTATAAACAGACACAAGCGGTATACGTATGCTTTGTACAATGATAATATTTGCTTTTTTTATGATTTATAATAACATTATTGTTATCGCAGATCTTGAAATGTAGGACATTTAAAGATTTAAAAATAGAATATTAATATTTGACGAGGAAAAGAAAAACCTTGGAAATTTTATGAAGTTTGTTTCAAAAATTTAAATATTATCGTAGTACAGGATTTTACAACTGGATTGATCAATAATTTTACGAGATTTTTGTTGATACAGGAATGAACTGATTTACACACAGCACCATTACTTACTGTGTAATCAAATCCTAATTTCCTTTTTCTTTTCTTTTTTTTATGACGATAATCCAATGACGATTCGGAAGATCTTGATCAGGGGTGGCGAACCTTTTTGAGACGTGGGTCAAATTTTGTTCATTTTTTTTTTTTTTTAGTACTAGCTCTTGGGTCACTAATGCCCATTTGCACAAGAGTAAAGTTTAAAAATTTTAAACTGAATATTTTCAAAACTAACCATCTTTAAAATTCAGTTGGCTTAACGGGGTTAAAACGGGACGAAACAAGTGGGCTATGGAAGTCTCTTTTTTTACAAACATAACTGAACAAAAGTATGTTTTATCTGAAGACAAAAATCTAAATATGGTTATTTGCTTTGGGTTGTCGATTTTTTTGTAACAAACAAAATATGAGTAAAATTATACATTTTATTTGATATTTTGTAAACACTTTTGCTTTATTTCAAATACTACAAAAGCATTTGTCGTCATTTGCGTTTTAGAACTGGTAATAATCAAACTAAAGGTTATAGATAGCATTTAAATTGCTTTTGTGTCCAATGTGTGATTGAAAAATACAGATAGAATAAAAATTATCCACACAATTAGAAAAATCTAAATCAACCCGCGTAGACAAACAAATGGTTGCCCTAGCAATTGTGTGGGTCAGTGAAAAAGCTTGCACGGGTCCAGTGTCTGACTAGGTTCGCCATCACTGATCTAGATCATTGATGGAAGTCCTGTTTGCAGAGTTCGTTTAGTCAGTAGAAGAGAGATTGTGAGAGATAAGGTCGGTAAGGGGCTGTTATCCAGAAGCTGAGAACCAGATGGCCTGTTACCCAGAGTGGTTGTACTACACCGGGCAATTGGGGAACTCTGTACTTGTCTCTTTCTACTAAACTGTCTACAAAAGTTCCACCTTAGTTTCGAAAATTATTCTGAAATTGGTATAAAGTAACGATCAGCTTCAAGACAAATTGTTTCGTTGAAGAAATATGAAGAAAGAACAGATCAAGAATGCTGTAGAAACAGTTGGTTATTCTCCCACTGACTTTACTTTCGTAATAGTGATTCTTCTGTTAGCTCTTGAATAACTTAATTTTGCAAAAAAATAATATTAAATAATGTACAAAAGAACTAATAATTATATGTGTAGAATAATTTTGAATAAAATCATATGGTGTATGTTAAAAAAAAAGATTATCAGCTGATTTTATGCAACAAAGAACAGAAACATGTGTTTAATTAATTTAATACATTAGTAGAAACACAATGGCATGGATTAACAAACAGGTTCAACAACTGAATCAAATTAGATATTATAATTAAACAGGTTATGTAATCTTGCATTATATTAAAATGCCTACAAAGTTAATTCTACAGTTTAAAAAGCTGCTCTGGTCACACATACGATGTTCTTTTACATTTTCACTGTTAGGTACCAATTTTTTTTTATTTTGTGAGGGGGGAAATGATAAATTAGACCGGAAACTATTTTTAGGGAATATCCATTTCCGGTCAGTCAAATTTTTTTCGAAATTTTTAAATTTTTTGTTACGTACTTAAATCCTGACTGAACTGTTAGCTTCAATGTGGTAGGGACTTTTTTTTGCTCTTTTTTGGTATTGAGTTTTACCCCCAAGCATCATCAACATTATGGGGGATTACACTCTTCTCATTAAGAGTAAAAGAATACAAATGGATTGTGTACCACCCTTCCAATGGTGCGCTTTTTTTTTTTTTTTTTTTTGATTAGGTGAGCTTTTGATCTTCGACTAAGGGTTGGAGATGAGAAATATGATCCCTAAACTTTTTTTGATCTTATTTTCTTCATCTTGCGATCCTCTCGGCTCATGTTATTCAATATTTGGAATGAAGGAGGCAAAAAAAGAAGGGCTTCACTTCATATATGGGTTTAGGGTTGACGAAATGGTAAATATCGAGGAATCTAATGGTTCAATTGTGGCTGAAGTAAGTGGATGGTAGCTTCAACTTCTCTTGAATATCGATACACAAATCATTCCTGTGATTGTTCGATTTTTTGAATTTCTCCTAATAATGTGAGTTTGGAGTTAATCTAAATGAAAGATGGCCTCTCAGCTGTTGTTTGATTTTGTTACAATCGAGTAGTTGCGCTATGAAACCTTTGGAAATCTTGAGACCTAAGAAGATAGTAGCGCAAAAAAAGAACTAGTAGGGAAAGACCTCAAACCTCTTTAGACTGGAAACATAGTGGAGCGGCGTAAACAAACACATGGGAGCGCGCATAGTCGGGAGCAAAGCGAAGATAGAGTAACGCTACCAAGAGAGAGTAGAGCAACGTGTTGTGACATGTATGATTTCTTCGCTCTCATCGCGCTCTATTTGCAAAGGTTAAAATGGGATATTGCTGCATTTATTGGTGTAGTTTTTTTTAAAGAAACCTCTGTGAGACCAAAAGGATCTTCTACATCACAACCGATTTGTGTTGGATAAGAAATGGAACAGGATTAATGGGGTTAACATTGGAAATTCGTCCTTTTCCTTGATTTACATGCCTTCAACTCTGGTTAGTATGTAATCAAATGTTGAAACAGACATTCGAAAATACGCATGAAACTTGCCAGGATGCTCCCGAAGTAGTTGGGTACAAGTGATGGAATTCACCAAGTTCATGTCTAGTCCTGTTTATATCATGAACACTGCAGCTCCTGCTTCTAAGCTGCTGTAAATACCAAATTTTCAAGGAAGAATTTTCGTAGAGAAATAATTCCGCCATCATGTCTCGTCGAAAGGAGAAACGTGACTAAACTCGGTCACTATGTGCTGGCGACTATTTGCTCGTTGTTCGTCGCTCTCTCTCTGATTTGAAACAACTATCATCGCCGCATTGCTCGCCACTCCACCATGTTTCCAGCCTTAGTAGGCGAGATTTCGTCTACTAGATCTAAAGAGGGATGGCACAATAGTCTCTTGTGGCTGCGGTGCCGTGGGGCTTAGGTTCCGTCCCGTTTCTAATTCTAATTCTAATCTAAAAATTACTAAATTTATTCGGGATAGATTGAGCTCCTAATTAAGCCAAAACATTAAGGCTAGAAAAAAAGGATCCTAGCGTTAAACACTTATCTTTAGCAAGTTTTATTAAACAATGTGCGTATTATCACAGGGATCTTATCTTGTGTGTATTTTAACCGGATATCCTGCTACCAACTAGATCTACTGTTCCTCCCCCCTCCTCATTTTACTGTTGCTAAGTGGACCGTTCACACGAGTCCAATGGTGGACAAACAAACATTCACAGTATGTCAGGGATAAAAAAAAAAACACTTCCAGAAGTGATTATCCCTGTTTCTATCCCATGAAAACTAAGCAGACTCTGTAGAAAAGTTCAATTGTGCTATTCTAAGCCTGCAATGTCTGAAAAAGACTTATTCTTTTGTAAGCGACTCGTAAATCCGAGTTTTTTTGTTTCATTTTTGGTTTTTGCACCAGCTACAATGATAGTGAAGTCACGTTCGACATAATTGCCTTTTGAAAAACATGAATTTTAATTTCATGTTTTCTATTATTTAATTAGATTCAGTAAATTTATGTTAAAATTTAATTTTACCTATAGACATTTCAATGATTTCATTTTCTGTAAAATGGACATTAAAATTTGTTATATTGTAGTAAATTTAACATGAAAACGTTGTAGTTTAGGATGGGTAAATCTCCTTGTTAATGGTTTGAAGATTTATAAAATAATGGAGGCTGTGAGTTGGTTACAGAGGATGACCATGCACTGCATACACAATAGTTATTCTAGGTGGAAGAAGTATCATAGTTTTGGGAGGTAACGGGTACTACATATTGAGCAACGAAATTTAAGCACATTCTGGTGACAACATGGTTAGTTGAGTTTAAGTTGAGTGTGTATAGCATAAACTCTGAACAGCATGCTAGAACAACTGGACCATCTTCTTGTGTTGTATAGTGTAGTTAGTTCTCTCTGTAACAATATCTATCTCCCTTGGAGTATAAGGTAGCCCCAGCCAGCCTTATATATATTGTGTCCCTTTTGTTGGTTCTGTGTATGTCTATATAGTGCTGTACGTGTATACACGAAGGTTAGATTTTGGAGCTTTTGCTTTTGCTTGTCTTGTTGCTTTTGCTTTTGCTTGTTCGGTTCCTATCGGTTTGTTATGATAATTTAATTTGTCCTGGATACTGGGTACCAAAAAAACAAACAAACGCCACTGGGGGATACTTCCGTTTGTCAGTCTGCATTTCCTCCTCCTGCACACGAACAAATAAACACACACTCAGAAACTAGAAAAGAGATTTAATATTCATGAATTGTAGTATCTGGCTAGTTACGTAAACATTCGTGGTAGTTTTACTGTGTTGTAATTTGGGTGTAGATGAAGTTTTAAAAGAGAGATTTCTGGATAATGATTTTAGCAATGGTTTTATGGTGAAAAACAACCATAAACATACGTACACATAGTGTGTCCTGTGCATGAATAGTGCAATAGTTTCACTGCACTTCTGAACTAATTTAACCAATGAAACTCACTAACTGAGGCAAAGTTCGCCTCCGCCCACTAGTTTTAGTTCCTAAATATCCACTAGCTGGACCACCACAATACACTAACCTCATCTTTATACAGCATCATCCTATAATACTTTACTACAAAACCAAACCTAGCGTAACCCTTCGCCCAACTCGTACATTATACGTACAACACACTACTCCCTTCATAACACCATTATGGGTCCCCATTATTTAAATGGCCACACCCAAAACTTACAAAATATTTCATTTAGTGATGCCACAATTAATCTAGTACAGAGCAACTAATTCTATTTCCTTTCATAACATTTTGTTTAGAAATATTCTATTATTACACACTTCTGTTACCATATTAACGTGAGAATATTTGCAAAATTTAATAACAAACGGTTAGGGAGTCCAGAATTCCCGGTTTTTGAATTCAGCAACTGGCCATTTTCTAGGGCTGTCATTACCACATCTGTGAGACAAAAGTCTTTCTTCTGATTACCGTTGCTCGGACTGTATCCTTCCTTTTTCACACTTAGGATGCTCCTCTCCATAGCACGTTGTTTACAACGTATACTTTGATCATTTTTTTTCGTCAAAGACGAAAGTCTGAGCACCATATAGAAGGCAGGGAGTTATGCAACCATTGAACACTTGCTTTCTTATTTCCATAGTTAATGGGGGCTTTAAAGACCTGCTTGAGTGACCAGTATTTTCTTCAACTGATGGAGATTCTCCTATTCACCCGCTGCGTGGTTCCTTTTTTGGAATGAAATTGTTTGTCCTAAGTACGAGGGTCGTTTGAAAAGTCCGTGCAAAAATAAAAACTACTTAATTTTTTGGGGTAAACCTTTTTTATTTTTCAACATAGTCTCCTTTTAGGCTTATACACTTCGTCCAACGCTGCTCTAGTTTGTTGATCCCTTCCGAATAATAGGATTTGTCCAAGTCTGAAAAATAGCCATTCGTTTCTGCAATCACCTCCTCGTTTGAATAAAATCTTTTTCCCGCCAGCCATTTCTTCATATTGGGGAACAAATAGTAGTCCGAGGGAGCCAAGTCTGGAGAATAGGGGGGATGTGAAACGAGTTGGAACCCTATTTCCATTAATTTTGCGACCACAACTGCTGAGGTGTGAGCTGGTGCGTTGTCGTGATGGAAAAGGACTTTTTTGTGGGCCAATCGTGGGCGTTTTTCTTGCAGCTCGGTTTTCAAACGGTCCAATAACGATGAATAATATGCACCTGTAATAGTTTTACCCTTTTCCAGATAGTCGATGAGGATTATTCCTTGCGAATCCCAAAAGACAGTCGCCATAATCTTTCCGGCCGAAGGAACGGTCTTCGCCTTTTTTGGCGCAGATTCCCCCTTGGTAACCCATTGTTTAGATTGTTCTTTGGTCGCAGGAGTGTAGTGATGTATCCATGTTTCATCCACAGTGACGAAACGACGCTTAAAGTCCTGCGGATTCTTCTGGAACAGCTGCAAACCGTCCCTTGCAACACTTCACACGATTTCGTTTTTGGTCAAGCGTGAGCAATCGCGGCACCCATCTTGCGGATAGCTTTGTCATGTCTAAATGTTGATGCAAAATATTATGTACCCGTTCATTCGAGATGCCCACAGCACTAGCAATCTCACGCACCTTCACTCTTCTGTCATCCATCACCATATCATGGATTTTATCAATGATTTCTGGTGTAGTAACCTCAACAGGGCGTCCAGAACGTTCAGCGTCACTTGTGCCCATATGGCCACTCCGAAAATTTTGAAACCACTTATAAACTGTTCTAATCGAAGGTGCAGAGTCACCATAATGTTTATCAAGCTTCTCTTTAGTCTCCTGAGGCGTTTTGCCTTTCATAAAGTAGTGTTTAATCATCACACGAAATTCTTTTTCGTCCATTTTTTGAAAATCACTCGACTTCCTCGATTCAAACGAATGCCAAACACAAAGAAATAGACCGATCTGGCTGAAACTTGGTGTGTGTTCTTCCAAGAGATGCTACTAACTAAACATAACCTCGATACGCGCCAGTAGTGCTCTCTCTGACTTTGCACGCACTTTTCAAACGACCCTCGTAATTATACTTTCGGATACCCACATGATTTCTTCTCCATTTGTTGTTATGGCCGATTCTCGTCCGTTTGTCAGTACCATAGTCTTTTGGGCGTTTATACCTAAACCTGCATTTGACGCCTGCTTAAGGAGTTCCTCGATCATAATTGACAATTCCTCTGCAGAATCAGCAAACAGAACTACATCGTCTGCAAACCGTAGATTATTCAGTTTTCTGCCATTGATTTTTATACCTAAATTCTTCCAATACAGCTCTCTAAATACTTGTTCCAGTACTGCATTAAAAATATTGGGAGATAAGGGATACTCCTTGGCTTACTCCTCTTCCCATTTCAAATTCTGATCCAGTTCTATCCATTCTTGAATCTTCGCATGAGAATATACTCGTACATATCTTAGAATTCTTATATATTTACAATGCACCCCTTGTTTATTTGTGTGTACGTAGTTTTAAATACGTTGACATGTTTTTATTACCACAAAATTTATTGAGACGTAACCGGAAGTTGGAATTAGCTAAAAAAAAAAAACCCTTAAGTAATATAGTTAGTCTAGCTGAGTTTCCTACAAAATTAAACTAGATGTAACTTTGTATAGCTTAAGAGAAGAACTAACAGAACAGTAGCAGAACATTAGTTCTACTAGGAAAATAGTAATTACCAAGATAATTAAGACTTCCGCCATTATTTATGTTAAAAGCAAGAAAAGCTAGTAAGAGAAAATAACCAAACTTCTTTCTTAGTCACTTAATAAATAAGTAATGAATTTTCTACAAGTATGTGGAATTTCCAAGAGGGCTGTAGGCAGACGCGACTTTGGTATGAGAGAAGTGGGATAACCATTTAGAGGGGAAAAAGGAAAATAAATATATATAAAAAAAAAGGGAAAAGCTGGGATAGTAAAGCGTGGTTAGGGAAATATCAGCGGGGGAGAGGGTGGTTGAAGTTAGGACAAGACCGGAAATGAGATATATTACTCACTGGCTAGCAGTTTACTAAACTTCCCTTCGCATTTCCCCTTCCTCGCATAGTTTGGGTAATAGATTACCTTAGACAGGGGATGAAAGTGTGTGTATATATATATATACAAGGTTTACACCTCATTCACCGCCGGCTCTAAACTACCCCTCATTTTCTCTTGGTACTGGTGGGTAATAAAAACACAGCCTCCCCAATCCTGTAGAGCAGGTTCAAGGAGAGAGGATAGAACGCCCAGATGTGTGACATGGCTTTGGTTGGCTGGTTTACTTTTGACCTTATCCTATCCAGGCTATTATACTTGTGTTATTTCTAGACTCGAAACCCTCCGTGGATAGACAGACAGACAGACAACCCTTGTCTAATCCCCTACCATAACTTCATCCAACATGGATACTTATTGACACATTTTGGATGTCACCCTATATTTATCGCCAAATTTATATTACTATTTGAACCGCCCCTCTGGACAACTCCCGCTCTTTTGCTGCCCAGCATGGCAATAGTGATCTTCAAAATTTGTTTGTTTGTTCTAGCTTACATTGAACGTAACCTGGTGGAGTTTCTTTTTTAAGTTCGAAACTGTTGATGGAGAAAAGAAAACAACAAAAAATTGAGAAGAAAAATATGAAATATTCTTTTTTCTTAACTTATTTTCTAGTTTTTGCTATTCAATTTATTTTCGAGTGTACGTAGACTAGATATGGCAAACCTTTTTGAGACGTGGGTCAAATTTTGTTCATTTTTTTTAGTACTAGCTTTTGGGTCACTAATGCCCATTTGCACAAGAGTTAAGTTTAAAAATTTTAAAATGAATATTTTCAAAACTAAACATCTTTAAAATTCAGTTGGCTTAACTGGGTAAAACGGGGACGAAATAAGTGCTATGGAAGTCTCTTTTTACGAACATACCTGAACATACGTAAACTTTACAAAAGTGTGTATTTTATCTTAAGACAAAAATCTAAATATGGTTATTTACTTTGGGTTGTCAGATTTTTTTAACAAACAAAATATGAGTAAAATTTTGTACATTTTATTTGATATTTTGAAAACACTTTTGCTTTATTTCAAATACTACAAAAGCATTTGTCGTCATTTGCGTTTTAGAAATGTAATGATCGAACTAAAGGTTATAGATAGCATTTAAATTTCCTTTGCGACAAATGCGTGATTTGAAAAATAAATACAGATAGAATAATAAATTATCCACACAATTAGAAAATCTAAATCAACCCACGTAAACAAACAAATGGTTGCCTAGCAATTATGGGTCAGTGAAAAAGCTTGCGCGGGTCATAGGTTCGCCATCACTGACCTAGAAAAACGGTTGACTTGGAATCCCTTAGACTGAAAAGACAAGAAACTAATCAAACGCTACAAAACTTGGACTCGACGTTTCCCAACTCCATACGCACCCAGTCATTATAGTCGAAAAATACTTCGGACTACCTTACTTAGCCATAATAACCTCAAAATTCCTTTCGTCAATTGTCATGAGAAAACTTTGTCTTCTTAAATAATCATTCCTCTTCAGCTACTTCATCCTAATACTTCAGTTGAACATAGATATCCTCCAAAAGATCCTCCAAAGAGATTGAACAAAAAAAATAAATGTTGCTAAATTTCGGGAATGAAATTTAATATTTTCTAGAGATCACAAATCATTATTTTTATGGGACGGGACCTCGCCGTAAGGCATCGCAGCCACGAGAGGTTTATTGTGCCACCTCCCCTTTTCGGATCTAGTATACGAACCTTCTCCTTCTAAAGAGGTTGAGGACTTTTTCCCTAGTAGTTCTTTGTGCTACTATCTCCTTTGGCCTCAAAGTTCCAAATCGCAGTCATGTTTGACCCAAAAAGGACACCCACGGCCTATGGTAGTTGAATTAGATTTAGGTTTAGGGACTAAATTAAACTCTAGCTCTGGGGCGGGTCTTGGTATAGTGATCAAAAGTGTGTGACTTTGTAATTGGTAGATCCTCAGTTCGAATCCCCCGTATGACTGCTTTTTATTTGTTGGAAAAAGTTTACAGTGAAGTATGAGTTTCCACCCACCCCTGTCCATGCCATCTAATTGGTAGTTAGATGCCTTCTGTAGGTTCTGTGAGGAGGAGGAGGAAACGTCACACTGCACTGTGTTGTGGGTCAGTGTGAGGGGCTTGTCTGGGCTAAGGATGTTACTTCTCGAGGAGAAAAAAAACCAAGGCCCAGAAGCTGCTCTCCAGAATTAAGAGTCTGATTAAACGGACGGGATCTGGAGCTCCTAGAGTAGAGGGAGCCACAATAGATCCATTGGAGTCGCACTGGCCTTTTTAAGGCCGTCCTACCAGAATCTAGCTCAACAACCCCAAACCCTAACTTACCCATGTGACTTACTTTTCAGACTATACTCGTAAATCATACACAAACAGTAGAAATATAGAGTGTCTGGATCCCTAGAGGGTCCTGGACAAACCAGTCGCTCCGGTGGATTTGCTTTTTAAAACAATTTCTTGAATCCTTGACTTTATATCCTCCCTAGGGATCTTATTTAATCTACTTCCAGAGTTCTTTTTTTGGTTCTCCAGTTAGCAGCCTCCTTCTTCTGTTTCCTTCTTGGTACCTGCCTTTCTCCTATTGCTCTCTCTTTTTTATTCTACTCTCTCCTTCACACACTTTCAATTTCAGTCCCTCTTAACCCTTTTGCACCCTCCCTAGCTACTTTAAACTATTTTGTTTTTTTGATCCTATCCCTTTTTCTTCTTCTTCTGTAACTGTACACATCTGTGTCATCCTATCTCCTCTAATCTATAGAAGCATACTTAAAAATTAAACCCATCAAACATACTAAGACTTTGGTAAGCCCTACCTAGAGGTAAATACTATACCTCAAAAGGTTTAGCAAAAAAAAAAAAGGGAATTTTGTTGCTAACTCTCACAAAGAAAAACACATACACACTAACACAGAAAAACCATATTACACTTCTCATTATAACCATACAGTCGGTCACACTCACACTGAGACATTGAGGTCATCCAGGTTGCTGTAGTAAACTTTAATTACTTTTTGTGTTTACACAGGATGTTGACTGGATGACATCGATGAAGTTTTGGCTGATTCTGGTAGGCAGAAGTTACTTGGGTTTAAATTTGTAATTACTTGTGTGGGGGGGATCGAGGTCTCTCTCCCACCCTCCCACCATCTCTCTCCCACACTCTCTCTCTCTCTCTGGAACAGAAGAGAAAATAAATATATTTTGCTGGATGTGTCCCAGTAAAAAAAAGAGAAAAAAAAACCCTGAAAAAAGATGGTTTGCCTTTTAGCTTCCTGGACAGCCCTTTCCTTCCGCAAATACCGGAAATACTAATGACCAGCGTATTCACCATGGTTACTTTTCTGATAAGTGGTAAAAAAATCTGATAAGTGGTGAACAATGAGAACAAAAGATGCTTAAAGATTCTCGCTTTGTTCTCCCTTTAGCATTATGCCAACAATTTGTGCTGAAGCAAGAAACCCTTCCTATCTCATTGTCGGCCTCCGGACAGTGTTCTCTCGTTACAGACAACACTGTCCATCACCGGACAGTGAGCTGTAAGAAGCTCCTAGGAAGAGAAAATCTAAGGGCCAGCTGCTGGATTCGAACCCGGGACCTCCGCGTGGGAGTCCAGTACGCTAACCTCATAGCTAATCCCTTCCCTTAAAATGAGATTTTAAAAAACAAAAAAGGTATTTGTAGGAGTTTCTTTTTAATTCACTCTCCTTATTTATTCAATGCTATCCTGAGTTATCCTTTTAAAAAACTTTCATCTTCCCTCAAATTAAAGCGGCAGAAATTTGAGACAAGTTGTACTAACAGTATTTTTAAACGATGAAGCTAAAAATGAAAGCTCCCTGATGAAGAAGAAATTAGGTATGCTGTTGACAACAAAATGAAGAACTGTTAAGTCCGCTAGGTGTGTTAATCTTAACCCGGAGCAGTTCCAAGTGTGAGGGGGGGCGCGGAAATCTTATAAAAAAAAAAACAGGGAATTATTTCTCGAAATTTGGACTAAGGTAGTTATGCCCGATTCCTGGAGAAAAGCAAACTGTATGTCCCAATTTTAAAACGTAGATCGGCGAGGTGTGGCTATTAAATAACGAGACTATTGCTGTAAAACATTTTAAATTTATACATAATTAGTTATTATCACCTTCAATGATACACCCCTCCTCTATCCCAACAACGCTACATGCGAATTTACCATTGTTCCAAAACAGTGCTGGAAGTCTTTTTCTGTGAGCTCCTGCATGACGAGTGCTGCTTTTTATTTCACAGCTTCAAAACGGACTGAAATCGTGTTCCTTTTAATGTAGATTTGACTTTGGGGACAGATAAAAGTCATATAAGGCCAGGTTAGGCGCATAAGGCGAAAAACTGGGATGTTTGTACTTGGCTAGAAACGTCGTCTTGACAGACAATGCAGTGTGAGCCGGCGCTGGTTGTCTTGATGGAGAGGACCCCGTGACTTGTTCTTCCACAAATCGGGTCGTTTTTTCCCTTACTCTTTCACGGAGTTGAGCAAGCACATCACGGTAGTAATGTTGATTAATTTATAATCGATATTTTCATCCGATTTGGACGTGGTTTGGGCGACCCAGGCGGTCATCATCTCCGACGTCTTCTCGGCCATCATGGAAACCGCTTGAACCACTCAAAAACTTGCGCACGTGATACAACATTCATCGCCATAAACTTCTTTTAATAAAAGATCAAGTTTCAGTAGTGGTTTTACCAAGTTTTGATGTGAAATTTCACGACAATTCGTTGCTCTACTACATGTGTAGTATCGATGTTTTCGGCAAAACGAAACTAACACCTCTTACACAAAAGAACGGTTCCGGTCAGACAGATTTTGTCTACAAACACGTGAGACGCTGCACAGCTGTCGGTCGTTAAGATTTGGCGCATGCATAGTTCTTCTGTAGCAGCATCAGTCTCGTTATTTAATAGCCACACCTTGTAATAATTGGTAGGTTCATTCAAGATATGGAAGAGGCTTTCCTTAATCTGTTTAGAGCAAGTGGAAAAATGGGGACTACAAATAGATGCTGCCAAGACCAAATATTTAAGAGCAGAAGAACTGTTATAAAAAAAATTATAAATTCATTTAAGAAGAAAAAACGCAACAGTTAAAGCCGCTTTTTTTTAAAAAAAAAAAAAAACAAGTATAAACATTAGATCTTAATTAGATCAACAAATATTTATAAGTAGATCGAATTAAAGGATGTAACCCAAGTTCTTTACGTTTATAAGAGGAGGAAATAGCAAAGACAGTCAACAGGGGAATAAAAGGATGCTGTAAGAAACTTTTGCAGGAAGTAAGTGACTGGTGACTCGATCTTTAAAACGGTAAGACACGTCATTCATATGCATGGTACACACTTTACCTTTAAAGCCCTACTTTTAAGGCAATTAGAACTTTAAGCCTAACTAATTATCAACTCTCCGCACTCTTCCCAATTCTAAATTGCTTCCTCACAATCTTTCTCTCAGCATTCTCCTCCATTTCTCTCCTACAACGCCCCCCACCAGAAATATGCTTCAAGTATGATCATTTGTCAACGTTTAATTCTATTATTTGCTTTATTCCTGTATTGTGTTACTTCATTGTTCATAAAGTATTCAACCCAAAGATATATGCAAATAACATTTTTCAGTTTATTATGGACACATAATTAAGGCTTGATTAAATTTTGTGTTAGGCCAATAAATGAAACAATAACAAAGAACCCCGTTTATTGTTATATTATCATAAGCATTACTTATTCACATATTGCAACCATATTAAACTTATTGTTTTACTTTCAATTTTAGTAAAACAATTAGTTAGTTTATCTGTAAACCTCGGGTTAGTTTGCCTTTAGGCGTCAAGCTGTTCAAAATATTGAAAAAAAATATATATGCATCAATAACATAACAATTTTTCAGAATGACGCAAACATACTCTCTCTCACTACCAAAACTCACTCACTTTTCCTTATATTTCCCTCGTTTTTGACAACGGGTTAATGGAAAAAGATCTAACTTTGATGTAACATCCAGGGCTGGTCTGTATTGTTGCTCTCAACGCTGGAAACACTCTACATTTGGCCAAACTAACTTACATTTCTTAATATTTCCCTCGTTTTTGGCAACGAACTAATAGAAAAAGATCTACCTTAGATGTAACATCCAGGGCTGGTCTGTATTGTTGTTCTCAATACTGAAAACACTCTAAATTTAGCCAAACTAACTCACATTTTCTTACATTTCCTTCGTTTTTGGCAACGAACTAACAGAAAAAGATCTACCCTAGATGTAACATCCAGGGTTGGTCTGTATTGTTGCTCTCAACGCTGGATACACTCTAAATTTAGCCAAACTAACTCACATTTCCTTATATTTCCTTCGTTTTTGGCAACGAACTAATAGAAAAAGATCTACCTTAGATGTAACATCCAGGGCTGGTCTGTATTGTTGTTCTCAATGCTGGAAACACTTTACATTTGGCCAAATTAACTTACATTTCTTAATATTTCACTCGTTTTTGACAACGGGTTAATGGAAAAAGATCGACCTTAGGTGTAACATCCAGGGTTGGTCTGTATTATTGTTCTCAATACTGGAAACACTTTATATTTGGCCAAACTAACTCACATTTCCTTATATTTCCCTCGTTTTTGGCAAAGAACTATTAGAAAAAGATCTACCTTTGATGTAACATCCAGGATTGGTTTGTATAGTTGTTCTCAAAGCTGGAAACACTCTACAATTGGCCAAACTAACTCACATTTCCTTAACTTGCTCTTTTATATAAGAATAAATTTTCTAAATGGTAATGGTAAAAAAATAAAGCTCTTAATTTTAATTTATTATACTAGCCTCCGCAGTGGAATCTTAATTTTTTTTATTACTAACAGAAGGCAATGTTTTATTAAAGAAATAAGCATTCAAGCAGTAAGTTAAATCAAAATATTGGAAAATGCCCTGCCGCTATGCAAATACAGTTCCCGTATCTCTCCTACGCGTATCCTCCAACTAGTATAATCACATGCGGTACGTCCGTAGATTGCACACAAATCCATTGTTGTTATATAACAAGTTATGGTGACAACCTTCATGTTGTAAAAAATAAACAACCTTCACAAGTGGTGACCTCTAGCGGCAAGTTTATTCTCCTTCATATTTGTTAAAATATCACTAGAATCCTCTAGAATCGCAATGTTGCCTCTGGCTCCACTTGCTCTTAGAGGTAGTCTCAAAAGTTTTGAAACGCATACGTTTATTGTAAACTCCGAAATGTTTTCTACCCCCTCTCTTTCGCAGAAAACGTGTGGTGTGGGAGTTCATCCTCAAGTCATTTCCGGCCACGCTGAACGATACGGATCACATGTTCTTTAAGTTCCGAATGGCGAATTTATTACTCCATTCTTTCCCGGATGGCTCATATTGACATGAAATTCTTTAAAAAGTGTATGATCGTACGTTGCCAGGGATTAAGAAAAAACAAATGAAAAGAAGTAACTACGACACCTACGAAAGCGGAAGCGAACAATGTTCCACTTTGAGAACACAGGAATTTAACGATCTTAATCGTTAGAAGCACTTACGCCATAATTAGAAATGGAATGAATCGTGTACAATGTAGAATAGATTTTAATACCGGAAGACGAACTAATTAGATTTTAGAACAGTAAAAAAAAAAAAGAAAGACCCTTCTACTACAGACAACACATGATGCGGGCCGAGTTTGACCTTAGAATGACCCTATAACAGACTCTAGTGATGCTATCTGTAAATATGTTGGTGAACTAGTTACATTTTTTTCTTTAAATACTGGTCAATGAGGGCCAAATGACGCCTACAGTTAATACGTCATCACGTTCATTTTATTTGTGTTCTATCTACCTACAATTCTTCTGTCTATTTAATGTGTTAAGAAATATTTTAACTGTATATGGTTGTGTGTATGTATAGAACTATGTTTGGTATATGTGCGCGTGTGTGGGTGAATGGACGACCATATGTATGGAGCGGAAATACTAATGTATAATAGGTAATAATTATTTGTGCCTGCTGGGACTGGTGAATGTGTCCATTCTTAGTGAACTCTGGTAGTGAATTCATGAACTGCGCCTAGTCAATGAATGAATGAATGCACGCGTGCTGGCCTGAGTCATCAGCTGTTTTTACCTTCTTCTCCGTACAAGCCACAAGATGCGATTAAATGAGGTGTTATAAAAAAAAGACAGGCATTCATCAGCTGGTTTTGTCTTCATTCTCAATTTTAATTTCTCTCAATAGGATGAAAAAATAACTGCCAGTTTCAGTCATGACAAAAACTTTATTATGCCGGAGCTTTCGACCTAGGGACTAGATCATTTTCAGGGCTATTTTACATCATTAAAGGGTTGGTGTGTCTTCTGTCTTGTCTGTACATGAACTCTCTTTATTGAAATTTACAACTGCAACAATTGTTGCAACAAGCAAATTGTGGTACATGATACAATAGAGCTTATCAGGATACACGAGTGGAGAAGGCACCCAGTAGTGTCACTCCATTATCGTGGACATATGTTAGTCTGCTCTTATGATGGGAGTAGTTCGCGAGACCATTTGTTCTCTTCAATCTTCTTGGAGGATCACCTGGTATTGCAGAAGAAAATAGTTTGTCCGATTAGAGGGTTAGGATGAGCTGCTGAAGAGTAGAATGAAATTTTAAGAAACGAGTTTTAGCAAGATCTTTTATGAAAGGGATTTTGAGATTATTATGGATGGTGAGGTTAGAAATATAAAAGAAGAAGTTCAGACGTTTTCGTAGTAATTTTTTGACTGTAAAGTCTGGATGCGCAGAGAATTGGATCGCAGTAAACAGAAGGTATAAGAATCTTTTGTTATGTAGGTACTGGCGCGGCACAACAAAGTTCGGTTTGGAATGGGTGCCGGTTCATGTAGGGATTTAAGGGAATGAGAAAGCTGATCATCTGGCCAGGAATGGAGCTAACACTCCTTTCATCGGCCCGGAGCCTGTCCTGGGAATCACCAGGGGTTCGGTTCGTGCGGCTCTCAGAGATTGGATCTGGAGGGAGCACGAAAAGAACTGGGTGATGTGTGCTGGCGTTAAACACAATAAGACTATGATGCCTTGGCTGTATAAGCAAAGAATCAAAGAGACCCTGTGTTTGGGTAGAAATCAGATTACTCTGATTATAGGCCTATACACAGGGGCACGGTAGGTTCAAGAGGCATCTGCGCAAGGCGGGGCTTATCAGCTCGGAGCCGTTGTGCAGATTATGTCAGGAAGAGGAGGAAACGTTTGCGCTATGAAACCTTTGGAACGCTGAGGCCGAAGGAGATAGTAGCGCAAAAAGAACTAGTACGGAAAGTCCTCAACCTCTTTAGGAGGGAAGGGTTCGTGAACATGATCCAAAAAAGGGGAAGGCACAATAAGTCTTTTGTGCCTGCGGTGCCGTGGGGCGTAGGTCCCGTCCCATCTATTATCTAATCTAATTTATGTAGGTTAAGTTTCGAACAAGGCAGAACGATAGTAAAACAAAAAATTGTCGTATTTTAACTTTCTTCAATTGTTAATTTCCCATTTTTTCCCCCTTTTTATTAGATTAAATATATAATTAAATCGCAGTTTAAAGAAATATGTTCGCTAGCGCGGTAAAAAAAAAAAGTTAGGAAACGCTGATTTTAGAGTACACATGGCTTTGAATAGTCTAAATTGGTAGGACATTTTGTAAAAAAGTCACAAGCGTGTTTGTGATTAAGTTTGCATACTCTGTCGTTAAACTTTTTTTCCAAATAAATAAATAATAAAAAATTTAATGGAGATATTTAGTAAAAGCAATAATTTATATCAATAATTAGCATACAGCAAACTTTACTGCCAAGGTTTGGTAATTGAAATTATTTTACACAGGGTATAATACTGGTGACAGAAGCACAGCTGGTACCAATAAGGTTGCAACTTTGTTATTAACTCCAGCAATAGCGAGCTCTTTCTAGAGGAAGGCAACTCTAAAACTCGCTGCTCTCTAGAGTCTAACCTTACTTCCAACTGGAAGCCAGTTAAATAAGCAAGTGCGAACAAGGTAAGTGGGCCCGCTTCCCACTTAAAGGAGGGTAGATATTGCTGGGAGTATGAACTGTGTGTATGGTCTATGTGCTTGCTGATAGTGAGCACTCCACCGCTCCCTGAACAAGGAGGAACTACCGGATGTTCTCAGTTCGTTTATTCCCTAAAGTGGTCTTCTAAGAAGACACTGGCGGTATAGTTGCTAACCCATTGAACAGAATAGCCCCCCTAGCATCTTTATAAATTTAATGTAATATACATATTGACGGCTACATTGTTCAGGCGATAGCGATAGCACTTAAAGCATATAGGTTATCTACTGCATGCACCATATTATAACAATAAAGTGGTATACCTAATGAGAACAATGGTGCCCCAAACCTGGATACTGTTTAAACACTCCAAAACACAAATCATCTATTATAGTGAGAAGCATTCTCTTTCATTAAATATTTATAAATTTATACACCCTAATAACCTTACATTTTGAAAACCACTCTTAAATTTAATAATAAACAAGGTAAGTACTACTATAGTTTAAAAGACATACATAGCTATTTTATTTAGAGCAATTATTGGAATTACAAGATCACATTTTCGCTTTATCAATTTCTAGTTTACTAAATTACACAATATTCCACGCCCTATCGAAACCTGCGCAGAATAAGAAGAACCTGAGAAGAATGACGTGGAAATTCTCATTATGTTGGCAAGCTAGAGTAAAAGCTTAAAACGGTAGCAGTTTTCCTGCTACAATAAGTCCTTGACTGGATGCCCTGATCATTTAGTCATCAGTAGTAAAAAAGAAGTTGCTGTTCAGCTTGCCAAAAAAAAAATTGAGCATCCACCGCGTTCATTGGTTACAGAAACTGTTTTTGGGTATTATACCAGGTGTATCGGGCGAACCAGCTGTTGATCAATGGCTTAAGAGAGTGTACACGACAAATCTAGGAAAGCTGTTTCAGATATTAAGTATTATGGCCAGTCTGTGTGAAATTAGTATCAAGGAGACACTGGAACTAGGAAGTCGAATATTCTGGCAACAGGGGTCTCATTGGAGGGACTAGGCAGGTTTTTAGAACACATCTTCACCGTGCGGGGTTGTTTAACCGGCAAGTATACACATCAGACATACCTGTACAACCCTGTACACTACTCTGTACATATGCAAACGACACAGCCATACTGGCTACAAGTACACATCCTACATCAGCTTCATACAAATTACAGCTACATTTACATAAAATAGAATCCTGGGCGGCAAAGAAGTGGCGGATTAAAATGAACCCACAGAAATGCCAGCATGCCAGGTTTCCTCTTCGGCGGGGCTCCTGTCCACCTTCAACAGCAATTCTCTTCCTTATACAGATCTGGTGCGCTACCTTGGGCTCTACATAGACAAACGACTCTCGAGGAACCCCACTCACTAGACTTAAAAGACAAACAATGACAAAACGTGCGAAACTGCTTTACAGATTTCTTGGACGACGCTCTAAATTACCCATTGAACTCAAACGTTTAACATACAACACTACATATTCTCAAACCTATGTAGACTTACGGACTAGAGCTGTTGGGTTCAGCCAAACCTACAAACATAAGGACAGTACAGGACATTTCAGTCGAAACTACTGCCGACAGATAGCTGACGCTCCTTTCTACGGTAACTAATCTCACTCTTCACAACGACCTTAACATCCTCTTCATAGACCAACTCGCTAAGACTAAATACCAAAAACTCCATATTACTCTCTCGACTAGCTCTAATCCTCTTGTGCAGTCTCTTGCTTCCTCTGACATCCTTAATACTCCTCGACGACTAAATCGCTAGTGGCCCAGCGACTTCCTTGTAGTCTGAAGAACTAATCTCTACTCTCTCCTACTCATATTCTCCTCTTCACATTCCCCTATCTCATCTAGAGAGCGCTATCGCTGGGTAGCTTCTCTCCTCCTGTTCTTCCCGCAACAATTCGTTTCATTCACCTCCTATTTATTTATTGTATATATTTATACAAATTGTAAATTACAAAATAAATAAATAAAATAACTTATAATAAAAGATTAAGGATCATAATTAAATTGCTGGATTAGAAATGCTCGGTGACGCCAAGCTTCAAGAGTGTATCTGTGAATATTCCGCCAACCGTACTGTCCATTCAGGTGGTTAATAATCTCCCTCCGACTGAATGGGAGACCTTTCTCCCAAGGAACTCTCTCAGAACAGGACAAGTTCCCACAAAATGGACCGTATCTTCGATATCTCCAGTATTGCAGAGCGCACAAATACATCCTCTCTCAGATCTACTGACACTATAGTTCAGCGATTAGAAACTCCTCTCTCAGTTTCATTACAGTATAAATTTATTAAATTTAGGGAGTTACTATCGCTGACGTAATGACTTGCACCAAGATCTACTTTTAGTACAACGTGTGAAATCTGGCGTTCAAAAATTCTGGTGTCCAGCATTCTTTTAAAATCGGGGAATTGTTTAACCGGTAAACCATGTCCGTTAATAGGAGTTAATAGCTGCTCATATCCCCCCCCCCCCCGGTTGATTGCAAAGATATCATGAGATTGTGATAAAGAGATATTTGGCACCACTTTGCATCTCTCAGAGGTGATCATATCACAACAAAAACTAACGGGTAAGATCCTGGCAAAAAAAAAGGAGGATGTACCTACCTACTAGGTTACCTAGGGCACTATTAGCCTCCCTGGCTGTGTGCCTTGATGAATAGTACCCAACCCTATTTGTACCTAAGAATATAATAAAGGGCTTGGCACAAGATTTGTTAAAAAAAAATTTTTTTAAGAACTGGTTGCCCAAAAAATCACACTTTTGTTACACCAAAAAGTATATTATCAAATTTAGGGCAAAAATAAAAAAAAAGTTTAAAACAAAGCATATGAATAATTCATGATACTTATACAAGCACGAATAATCATACATTTAACTGTAGTTCACTTATCACTTGAATGATAATTGTCCAGCTTTCACTTGACAGTTTTAGAAAATCAATGGAAATAACCCAGTGACAAAACATGTTCATGCATGTTCGTTAAAACTTATTTACTCTTTCCCCCCCCCCCTTGAGCTAAAAGTAACTTTTTTTTTGGTGCATGTGCAAAAAAAAATAAATAAATATAAAAAAAAAGATCAAAGAATAAAAGCGAATGTATGTTTTTATTTAAGAGACTTGATGGTTAGCCTTTGATAGACCGCGGTACTTCTATATCACTGACTAAGTAAACTTTCCCCACACAAAAGGGCGGGGTTTTCTTTAGAATATTTAGAGAGGTCGCTGGCGTGGAGAGAGAGAGTGGTGAGTGGTCACCAGAATATGGTCCAGAGAGAATCTGGGAGCCTGCAGAGAGCACCTGGATGTTGATTGTGGCACCGGTTTGAGGGCCAAATAGAATTAATTGATAGTAATGCAGAATACCCCCCCCCCCCCAAAAAAAACAAGAGTTCTATACTTGAAAACCGTAAAAAAACATCATTCGCCGATGATCTTCGAAGATGGAAAAACACTTGGTGCTCTAGTTCTCTGAAACATCATACTAGAGGCTGAGAATAAGCAGGCCACTCTGTACAACGTAAAATAAAAAACGTTCACGTACTAAAATCGAAGGCTGCAAAAATTTGCATTTTTCTGGTTTAAAAAATTAAAACAATTCTTCTTTTTCTTCCCATGGTGCTACAGTTCTATAGTAGGAGCTGGACCTCATTCAAGAGAGAGTGTCACTCTTCCCTATCCTCGGCATCTTCTAACATCCACCTTTCTCAGATCACTTTCTGCGTCATCCAACCATCTTATCCTGGGACGACCTCTACGTTTTTGCGCCCCCCAGGTGTCCATATAGTACTTTTTTAAGAACTCGATAATGGGGCATGGCCGAGCCACCTCAGCCTGCCTTTTATGATACAAGAAACTATGACGGGTTCTCCGTATAGTTTCTTGAGTTCTTTGTTCTTTCGGAGCAACACTTTTCGCTCCCATATCCTAAGCATATTTTCACAATCTTGTGAAATTGACCAAGTCTCGCTATCGTACATCACTACCGGCCTTTTTTATTGTTTTATAAATAATAATTTTCGCAGGATATGACCGCCCGGGTCGCCATTCCACATCCAAAAAAACGGATGAAAATATCGATTATAATTAATCAACATTACTAACGTGAGGTGCTTGCTTAACTCCGTGCAACAGTAAGGAAAAAAACGACCCGATTTGTGGAAGAACAAGTCACGGGGTTCTCTCCATCAAGACAACCAGCGCCGGCTCATACTGCATTATCTGTCAAGACGACGTTTCTAGCCAAGTACAACATCCCAGTTTTAGGGCCATCCGCCTTATTCGCCTGACCTGGCCCCATTGTGACTTTTATCTATTTCCCAAAATCAAATCTGCATTAAAAGGAACACGATTTCAGTCCGTTTTGAAGCTGTGAAAGAAAAATCGGCACACCTCATGCAGGAACTTACAGAAAAAGACTTCCAGCACTGTTTCAGAACAATGGTAAATTCGCCAGGAGCGTTGTAGGGATAGAGGAGGGGTGTATCATTGAAGGTGATAATAACTAAATATGTACAAATTTAAAATAAAATCAACAATAAGTTTAACAATACAAGCAAAGATATAAGTTCTTCTTCTTCTTTTAAACTTGAAATGAACATCTTAATGTTAAACAAACCTATAATACTTAAAAAAAAAAGACTATAAAGAAGTATAAAGAAGAAACCTAAGAAACAAAACAAAAAAATAAATTACTTCAGTTTTTACAGTAAATCTGTGTGAAGCAAATAGTCCGAATGCATTTACCTATAGAGAATAGATATCAACAGAGAATAGTGAACAATAAAAGAAAATTAAATTGGGTTTTGTCTTCGATTTGCTTCTACTTTTTTCTCGCAATTCTGGTTCAATCAAATGATTGTTGCAAGTCCTTTTTGTATATTCTACAAAAAGGAAGTATAAAAGGGTATAAAATAAAAATGCAGATAATAAAAAATTGAAATGCACAGAAAGTAAATGCCTCTTGTGGTTTAGATTCAGGCGACATTGCAAAAATATGTAAATGCAACTTAGGAGAAAAAGAAGGTTAAAGAGAAGTTTTAATGTTAAACGAGAGAATGAAAATTGGAAAAAGGAAAAACTAAATTTAGAAAATTGTTACAATTAAGAAATTAATTACAAATTTAATTACGTAAGACGTCCTTTTACCTAATTTATGTAATTGTATTTTCGTTAAACTTGTGATTTTTACTTCTTTTTTTTAAAATAGTTTTTATATTTCCTAAAATTTTCTCAAATATTTCAGTGAGATCAGAAGTTTAATTGTTTAAAGTGCAATTTGTAACCTTTGACTTCCTTATTCTAAGACAATCCACCTTAAAAACTGACTACTGGCCTCGTCTAAAAACGTTTTCAATGAATTAAACAACTTGATAAACTAATACTGTTTGTGTGCTCTTGAACACGTATTCTTGCAAAAACAAACGTAATTTCTCGTACGAAGATAAAAGGAATCCTGGGCAAATGATATACCGCGTTGGAAAGCCCACATTAGACAAGGAAACTTTTATAAAAAAAAAGTGGCCAGCACCTAGTTCGGATAATGATCTCATAAGGCAGCCTAATGAGTTTTCTTCAAAAATTTCGATTGCTTTTATTTTCCTCCAACATCCGGAGAAAGATTCACAGGCTTGCCCATGGGACATATTTTTCTGTCCCATCCCATGGCAATTTATGCCTGTCCCATCCCATCCCACGGGATTCCCATTATAATATTAATATGGAATACAGTTCAAATAAAATTATTAAATTTATGAAAGTTTACGTTTAGTGTCTACTAAATAGGACTACATGTACAAATAGACATGCAAAACGACTAAATTTATTAACTTTTACACTCAAAAGTATAATCTAAGTATGACAATTCAGTATCATTCTGACACTCGAAATCCTTCTCTTAGCACCATGCAGTTACATAGATGATGAATGAATTCTATTTTGTTGCACTTACGCATCTGCAAATTTGTGATGTCCCATCCCATCCCATCCCATAGGACGTTTCCCATGGGAATAACATTCCTATGGACAACACTGAAGATTCAGGCTGTTTGGAGAACAACTTATGCTTCAAAATGGTATCAATTTTTAGAAAATTTATCTGTCTCTCTAACCGTGTCATCAGAATCGAATTCGGACTAAAACTTTCTGAGTAATAACATTTTTATTGGAAAAAAGTAATGATTTAAAAAAAAAAAATAAAGTGACGTCACTCAAGAACAATGGAAAATATGAAGTTGGCCAATAAGTCATTGAACTCCACTTTAGATTGTCTACTACGTACACACATTAGGCCTATGGACAATACTTACTGGATCACCACCCTATATACAGGGTGTATACGGAGGAGTGGTCGAAACTTCGGGAGGTGATTCAGCAGCTCAAATGCAACAAAAAATATTCTATTCACTTTGGCCTGATTCTCAATAGTGTCCAAGATATTTGCTTTTTTAACTTTTCCGTCGAAATTCGCGTTTTTCACCATAAAAACGGCCGTAACTTTTCTATCCTTTATCCTACAACAAATCTGCTTTTTCTAAACGAAAGAGCATTAAATTTCCTATAAATTTGCTCAATACAGAGCCTCAAAACGTTTCTTTTAACAATGAAATGTTTAATGTCTAAAAAAATCGTTCTCGATGATTTTTGTTAAAATTTTCATCTGCATATTTTCAATGAATCAAGGAGTCACATAATTTCAGAAAAAGTTGCGCATTTACGACGTTCAGGTTGTTTTTTCCTACGTTTGGTGTGGTATTTTAGGAAATCAACTAATCGGCCCATACTTCTACAGAGAGAACTTAACTGGTGCAAGGTATCTAACTTTTTTTTTAAGAGACATTTTGCCAGTTTTGCTTGAAGATGTTCCACTTAGAACGTCGGCTAGATATGTATTTTCAACAAGATGGTTGCCCGGCACATAATGCGAGAGTTATTCGACGTTACCTGGACAGAAATTTCCATGAAAAGTGTTTAGGGACTCATTGTCCCATCCAATGGCCTCCTCAGTCTCTGGACTTAACCCCAATGGACTATTTTTTGTGGGGGATATCTAAAAAATAAAGTGTATAGTAACCTTAATCCCGTGGCTTCAGTCGATGGTCTGAAACATCGAATAACTCTAGTCTGCCTAGATCTTGACTTCGCCACCATTAGTGCTGCTACAAGCAAAGAGTGGAAGTCCAGAGTTTTGGCTTGCCTATCCGTTGATTGTGCCCAGTTAGAACAGATTCTATAAAAAGAAAAAATAACGTAATTTTGACAATAAACTGAAATTTGTTTTTCATATTTTAAATTACCATAACTTTTGAAAAACCTAACCGATTTCAAAAAATTTATTTTTGTTTTTTTTAGGAGCTCAAATACTATAAAAATATGCAACAAAAAATATAACGTTCCATTTGAAAAACAAAAGTTGGATGCTGTATCTCGAGATACAGGGGTTTAAAAAAATGGGTCAATCACTGAAAATAAACTAGACTAAAAATGATTAAATACGTGTTTTTTATTTTTTCGAAATTTCCCGCCGTTTAAAAAAAAAGTGGGTGGAGCATATAACTCTGGTCACCTGTATATAAATGTACAATACATAAATACATATACGTATATATTTTCTAAAACTTAATCTTTTAATTTAAGTAGAAAAAAAAACTATAATTATTGGAGAATTTATTAATTCTATTTTATTTTCTAAACACCACGTAGCAACCATCTGCGTGTGACGTCATAAAAGTTTTCCCAACTTGATTATATATATTAATATTATTTAAAAAATAATTCAACCATAGAAAACTTATTTTTGATTCAACCTACTAGAATTTTTTTTTTAATCTACATATAATTAATTATTTCCAATAATTATAAAAAAAAGGTACCATATGTTAACACTGAGCATTTGTAGCGGCCATTATAACCTTTACAAGTAGGTTATCAGTCAACTCGTGTTCTGGTAGAGGTAACATCACTTCTGCGCAGTAAGTACATTTTCTTAATTTAAATTGATATTCTATCAACTTTTTATATTTATTAATAGTGTATTAGAAAGAAAGAAGAATACATAAATATTTATAGTTATTCATAATTTAATTTAAAGAAATTAAGAAGAAATAGAATTGACCAGTTCAGACATGTCTGAACTCACATTCAATTGAATGCATGGTAAAAGTAGATTTTGTTGAATAAAACTATCTTCAATAGTTGAGTAAATTTGTAATTCAACTTTTCTTTAAAAAAATTTAAGTAAATAGGTGAACTTTAAGACATTGGGTAGTTGATGAATTTGAGGTATAGGTAGGTATTTAATGAATTTGTGCTAGGTATTAACTGAAAATTACTTTTTTAACATTTTTAGCGTTAATTAATTTAAATAATGTTGATTTTTGAATGATTTATACCCCTACAATTAGTAAGAATGAATTCAGACTAAGTCCAATGTTTTTGACTTCGGTGAAAAATTAAGCTGTACAGATAAGTCTTTTAAACTCTTTTACTAAATGACTGGAATATAAATATATTTTTATGTCAACTAGTATGAACGTTTTGATGAGGTTTGAATTAAACTTTTCTAAATTAATTTTGGGCCTATTGGTCCTTTTAGCTGAAGAAACAAATTAATACAGGTGCCTGTAAATTGTATCAAAAGTATTTTATGAATTTACGAACTAGAATGAGTTTTATTTTTTGAATATTTTGGTCAAAATTTAGTTCAAAAAAATGTGTTCATTTAAGTTATATTTGTACTTATCTTTTTTCCTTATTGTTACAGGAACCGAGTTCGTGTTAAACTCCCCGGGAGTGATTGCTTCGGAACTTTTTTTACCTTTTATTAACTATTATCATTGATATTTTAACCTGTGCGTATTTAAAAATAATTGCTTCGGGTTTTTCCAAATTCCGCTAAAGTAAAGCCTGCGAAGTATTTGTGTGCGATATATTTTTAACTAGTGTCAAGTGTCCAGTGCCAATTGACGAGGACTCCTGCTCTTCCCCCTCCACCAAGACGAAGACGCAAAGGACTACATCGATGGATATGTAACTGCAAGATATTGTTACATATCCCAACCTACAGCATAAAAAGGTAGACTGGGGAATTATAGTGGTTATATCGATGACGTTCGGGCGCGATTAGTAGCGTGTCACTCGCTCTAGGCTCGCCTACAGCGAGTGGCACTCTAAACTCTCCTCATCAAAATTAATTTTTTTATACTTGGCCAAATTTTATTTGCGAACCATTTTTTCCGTCAACGATAAATACTTCGAGTTTATCCATAATTATGGTTCCATTTATTAGGGCATGTTAGGAACTTCAAGAAGAAGGATGACACAACATATTAGATAGTTAAAGTAATTTCAAAATTAAAGTTTAGAATTTGCTTTTTAGTTAGGGTTTTCAGGTGGACCAATACAACTTATTAGCTAGTTAAAGTAATTTCAAAATTAAAGTTTAGATTTTGCTTTTTAGTTAAGGTTTTCAGCTACACATCAACCAGCCACTCTTTAGTGCATGATACATATTTAGTGCATGACAAAATGACACTAGTCATTTTATAAATAAATAGAATCATTATTATTCATTTATATGGCCACTACTAATATCCTTCTTCGGAACTTCAAGTCCAAGTAGAGCAGAGGGGTAAGTCAATTCTGCATGTTTCTAAGCATCTTCACTATCTTTGCATGATTATTTTTCTATTTACAGCAGAAAATATTTTTAGATAGACTTTTAAAGTAATTTCAAAATTAAAGTTTAGAATTTGCTTTTTAGTTAGGGCTTTTCAGGTGGATAAATACAATACATTAGTTAGATATTTAATGTAATTCAAAATTAAAGTTTAGAATTTGCTTTTTAGTTAGGGTTTTCAGGTGGACAAATACAATATATTAGTTAGACAGTTAAAGTCATTTCAAAATTAAAGTTTGGAATTTGCTTTTTAGTTAGGGTTTTCAGGTGGACAAATACAATATATTAGTTAGACAGTTAAAGTCATTTCAAAATTAAAGTTCAGAGTTTGCTTTTTAGTTAGGGTTTTCAGGTATACATCAACTGCTACTCTGGAAATGGTCAATATTTTAGTTAGATACTTAAAGTAATTTCAAAATTAAAGTTTACAATTTGCCTTTTAGTTAGGGTTTTCAGGTGGATAAATACAATATATTAGTTAGATAATTAAAGTTATTTCAAAATTAAAGTTTAGAATTTGTTTTTTAGTTAGGGTTTTCAGGTTCCCAGGCTTTAGCTGTTTTACACAAACAACACTCATACACTGACACCAAATCAACAATCACACAGTGTGACAACATTACACTAAACAACACTGCATTCTAATATAAATCCATTTTAAGATTTCATTTGATTTTTAGTTGTAACTCTTTTTTTTCTCTTTCTTTTTCGTGGCTGTTACAAAACTCACTGTTTAACGTAGTGGTACTTTCCGTGGTGTGTTAGGATTATACGAAATAGTATTAAGGGCCGAGTTAAAAGGATGTCGGTAGTGTCTTCTGGCAGCACGTCACATGTATTGGTCGAAGCTCATTGAATAACTTAGTGTTTTTGGCGATTTTAATAGCTTCTTTGTGATAATGCGATTTTTTTTTTTCTAAATTATTGCAAAGTTGGTTTCTGACAAAATATTTTCAGTAGGAGAAAAGAGTTCTTTGCCAGTTCCTAATCCGATCCCCGTAGGGGGAAGTGGATTAGCCACTTCTTCAGGGTGTTTGGCGTCCCTGCGGATATCCCAGCCAAACAACATGAACATGAGCAATATATAATGTTACACCCCATTACATTTACACAGTACACATAGGGCATAGTCATTTGTACCAGGAGGGGCTTATTTTCTCGAAACCGTTGTTTTTTGAGAAGTTCAAAGGATTTCATCGGAATTTGTTGAGCCTTCTATGCTGCATACACATTCATTGAAATTAGTAACTTCTGTTAATATCACTGTATTACAAATAGAATTTTTAAAAATATAAAGAACTGAAAGTTATTAAAGTATTTTTTTTTAATGATTAATTCTTTTCAAATTGTACATTAAATTCCAGTAAATTTAGGCACATGTTGAAATGATATAGGTTTTAGGTGTTTGTTGTTTTTCATAGTTTGAATGTTGGTCTAAAAACTTAGATAATAATAAATCTTGCCAACGTAAAGTTGCGATAAAATAATATTTTAAACTAGTGTTTCTCTTTAATCTATGGGAAGATGTAGATTAGTTATTTGTTGTGATCCAAGGATTTTAGTGCGATTCCAGCAGTAAAAATCCAAAACAAGGCATACTTAGTAAGGCAACTGTGGTTTTCCTGAAACTCCAGTTAGTTCGCCAATAACGCTTCATCAAGAAGTAGAATGGCAGTGATTTCCATCGTTTTCAAAGTATTCTTATGCTTCTGTTTTGCAAATCCTTGGTATAATTAAGTATCATGTCGCAAAAATTATCTTCACATTCAACAAATCAAGGTCATCCGTACCAGATCCAACTTTTCTTAAGTCTACTTCATCAATCAAAAAGGATTCATTTCAACTTCGATGCAAATATTGAAGTGATCAAGAAAGCAAGTTTCAAATGACCGCTCTACAACTTGCCTCAGCTCCTAAACAACATCCGTACAAGATCCAACTATTTTCAAGCTTACTTCTTCAATCTGAGACGATTCATTTCAATTTCGATGCAAACTTTGAAGAGATCAAGAAAGCAAGTTTCAAATGGCCGCTCTACAACTTTCCTCAGCTTCTATACAACATCCGTACAAGATCCATCTATTTTCAAGCCTACTTCTTCAATCTGAGACGATTCATTTCAACTTCGATGCAAACTTTGAAGAGATCAAGAAAGCAAGTTTCAAATGGCCGCTCTACAACTTGCCTCAGCTCCTAAACAACATCCGTACAAGATCCACCTATTTTCAAGCCTACTTCTTCAATCTGAGACGATTCATTTCAACTTCGATGCATACTTTGAAGAGATCAAGAAAGCAAATTTCAAATGGCCGCTTTACAACTTGCCTCAGCTCCTAAACAACATCCGTACAAGATCCACCTATTTTCAAGCCTACTTCTTCAATCTGAGACGATTCATTTCAACTTCGATGCATACTTTGAAGAGATCAAGAAAGCAAATTTCAAATGGCCGCTCTACAACTTGCCTCAGCTCCTAAACAACATCCGTACAAGATCCATCTATTTTCAAGCCTACTTCTTCAATCTGAGACGATTCATTTCAACATCGATGCATACTTTGAAGAGATCAAGAAAGCAAATTTCAAATGGCCGCTCTCCTCTAGCCTCAACTCATAACAACATTCGTTCAAGATCCAACCATTTTCAAGTCTACTACTTCTTTAATCAATTTCAATTCAATTTTTTGAACCGCCCCAATCAACTAGTTCCAAGTCAAGTTTCACTGTTATATTCTATTCTATTCAGTGTGTGGTAAGAGGCAAATTGTCAATTTTTAATCGAGTATTCTGAAACTTCGCAGTAAGCGTTTTGTTCTTAAAAAGGAAGATAACCTTTACCCTGGGATTTGAGAAATATTTTTTCCTCTGCAAGAAAGACTAAACATTTAACGAACTTACTTAAATGACAAAATGACTATGTAGGAATAACGATAACAGAGATGACAGAGTTATCTTGTACATACATAATCAAACAACTGCACGTATAATGCTTAAAAAAGAGAATCTTTCAACTTGTCAGTTCCGTTGCTATGTCTAAGTCAGCTGGTCTTGTTTTCCATTGGTTGTTCTTTTTGAATTTGTTTAAATTTCTATGTTCTGAGTGAGCCTTATTGCATAAATAGTACATGATCTTTTTTTAGCAATATACCAAACTTTAAAATTGTTTACAGACTAAATCTTCAGTTGTAAATAATAAACATTACAGAATTTCTATTTGTCATCTTAAGTTGGAGGAAGAAATCTTAATTTCATTATATTTTTAATCGTAGAAAGGTTCATAGACTTCGTGAACTAACAGAACGGTAAATCAAATATGTGAAGTTTAATCGAGGCAATGTTTAAATTTATTACTGTTCTTAGTTTAATTGTTTCCAGCAGCACGTTATTTGGGAGAAACTAAAGTTTATAATCGACTTTTTCAATTCATAAACCCACTTCTATGACATAGAAATGGGTTCTACCGGAAGTCCAACAATTTGAAAACAATTCAATAGAGTCAGATGACCAATTTCATCTCTCAACATTGCACATTTAGAGCTTTACTCTAATCACTTCTAAACGTAAGAAACATAAATGGGAAAGTGTTGAAAAAAAAATCAGCTGAGACGTTCAAGTGTCTTTGTTTTGTCTTGTGTTTCTGTTGGGTTATTGTTCACCATTGTTCTGTACTTCCTGTGTAGTTTCGAGTTCATTACTTGGGGAAAGTAAAATTGTGGTTTTCACAAAAGGTTAATTTATTTTAACATCAAATTTTGTGACTGTATATTCTATTTTTAAATACAACTATGAATAACCGCTGTATATTTTAGAAGAACAATCAGGACATGTAATGTTAACTTCCTCACACGATTGGACTTCTTTATTTCATGTTACTTAATGAGAAATTTCTTTAACTTAACTTAAACAGCAAGCATCACAAATTATAGTCTACGCTATAAAAATCTAATATCACTTTTTTTTATCTGCTAACAAAACAAAAGACCTGTATCGAGGTAACTGCAGAAGCTGGACTGCAGCCAGCCCTGAGTCATCTCAGATACGAGGTTTTGTTTAAAAAAAAGAAAGTGAATTATGGATATTGTTAGCTAAAAGGCAGATTGTGGTGATGTTTGTTGTTAGGAGTTTAGAAATAAGAAATATGTATTATATTTGACTTTAGTAACATGAAATCAAAGCAGTACGATTGAGTTGATCAGGATTGTTGAATTAAAGGTTTTGATGACTGTTCAGAGTATACGTTGGTAAGATGTAACAACATGTAAAAATTAGAACATTCAAACACAAAATTTGTGATTTAAATTAACCTTTTGGGCACGCAATTTCACTTCCGATAAATCTATAATTCTGAATGAACTCAAGACTATACAATAGAACAATGGTAAAAATAGATGGATTTACATTTACACGAGCTGTTTTTTACTTTAGGTTGTGAGATATGATAAATAGATAATTATTTTAAGCTCCAAATGGGAAAATCGGTGAGAGATAAAGTTGTTCTTAAGCTGGGTTATTTTAAAAATATTTTGAATTGAGAAACGTTTTAAACAGCTAGCTTTCTCTTTAAGTTAGGTTGGACATCACTAAATCTTGAACAGTAATAACTTTAAAAAAAAATAAAGACAAAGCTTCACATATGATCTGATTTAACCGTTCTAAAAGTTCTCATAAGACTTTGAGAATCTTGTTTTCTGAGACTGAATTTAAAGATAATGAAATTGAGAAATTTCTGTAAACTTAAAACTGGGTCTATCGTTCGACGAGATACGGCGCGTATTTTGTAATTTGCCGCGCGCGGCGATAGTTTAAAACGTCGAAAATAATCCGCGTTGGCTTTTCGCTCTTCGGCGGTCGATTTACACGGTATTAGTCGCTGTATCGGTTTCGTAATTCTTCTAGGGTAGCATGCTACCGTTATACGTCGTTCTGCGATCTTCCATTCCTTACCGAATTGATCGCGTTAGTTCGTGTTCTTATAGACCTGGCTTAACAAGTAGACATATTGGAAAAATTCTGTAAAGTTTTTATTTAAGAGAACAAAATGCATGTTTTAGTCTGATAGCAATCATAAGGTTTGGTTTAAATAACAAGATCACGACTAGTATTTATGTAAACATTACCCTACATTTACAGTCAGTAGAAAATTTGAGACATTTGAACTGAAATTCCACAAACACCCAAGACTACCTGTTGCAATGTAGTAGTATTTTTGTTTTCCTGAACTTCACATGATTTAAGAATATCTGGTTTGGAATTTGAGTTCATTGAATTCTTCCTTTATTATTTTTATGCAGCAAGATTCAGTTGTTAAAGTTCATGCTTTGTCTTGTGTAAAGGAGCTTTCTTAATGTACAGTTTCAAGGCTAAAAATTACATCTAACTGCAAGTAGTTAGGGATAATTGTATCTTATTAAATGGCGAATCCTGTATTGTAGTATA
The DNA here is from genome assembly GCF_049639745.1 of Rhodnius prolixus. Lineage (NCBI taxonomy): Eukaryota > Metazoa > Arthropoda > Insecta > Hemiptera > Reduviidae > Rhodnius > Rhodnius prolixus. Next base: position 56,900,422 of record NW_027411592.1, on the reverse strand, counting down.
TAATGATTAGATGTTAGGTTGGTGGGCATAGATGAACTGGATTACTTGAGATGGATGAATTGGATAAGACGGGGATAGTTATACTGGATTGATGGGATAGATGAACTGGATTGATGGGATAGATGAACTGGATTGATGGGATAGATGGAGTGGATGGGATAGCTGACTTGGATAAGATGGGATAGTTGAATTGGATAAGACGGGGATAGTTATAATGGATTGATGGGATAGATGAACTGGATTGATGGGATAGATGAACTGGATTGATGGGATAGATGAACTGGATTGATGGGATAGATGAACTGGAGTGGATGGGATAGCTGACTTGGATAAGATGGGATAGTTGAATTGGATAAGACGGGGATAGTTATACTGGATTGATGGGATAGATGTACTGGATTGATGGAATAGATGAACTGGAGTGGATGGGATAGCTGACTTGGATAAGATGGGATAGTTGAATTGGATAAGACGGGCATAGTTATACTGGATTACTGGATTGATGGGATAGATGAACTGGATTGATGGGATAGATGAACTGGATTGATGGGATAGATGAACTGGAGTGGATGGGATAGCTGACTTGGATAAGATGGGGTAGTTGAATTGGATAAGACGGGCATAGTTATAATGGATTGATGGGATAGATGAACTGGATTGATGGGATAGATGAACTGGAGTGGATGGGATAGTTGAATTGGATAAGACGGGCATAGTTATACTGGATTGATGGGATAGATGAAGTGGATTGATGGGATAGATGAACTGGAGTGGATGGGATAGCTGACTTGGATAAGATGGGATAGTTGAATTGGATAAGACGGGCATAGTTATACTGGATTGATGGGATAGATGAAGTGGATTGATGGGATAGATGAACTGGAGTGGATGGGATAGCTGAATTGGATAAGACGGGGAGAGTTATACTGGATTGATGGGATAAATGTACTCTATTAGAGAGGTAATAATCGTTTAGGCTATCGTTTGTTCGACGTAGTACAAGAAAGCTTCTTTATTAAATTTCGAATTTATATATTTGCCTTCTTTTGAGCTCAGCTCTTGTTGGAACTGAATTCTTTCCAATTGTTCGACACTTTTTATAGCAGATTTCTGAGAAACACTTTTTACATGCTATTTTATTCTATTGTTTATCCGCACCCCACTCAACAAATTAAGGTCATCCCGTCAAGATTCATCTTTTCTAAAGCTTGTTTGCTCTCCTAGAGAACATTCATTTTTTAGCAGTAATCTTACTTACCAATTTTGAAGTGATCAAGAAAGCAAGATCCAAATGGCTGTACTGAACCTTTCTCAGTTCATTAATAACATCCGTACACGATCCAACTATCTTCAAGCCTACTTCTTCAATCAGGGAGGATAAATTTCGAGGCCATAATCTTACCAATTTGGAAGTGATCAAGAAAGCAAGATCCAAATGGCTGCACTACAACTTGCCTCTATCATTAACAACTTCCGTAGAAGATCCATTTTTCTTAAGCCAACTTCTTCAATCAATTTCAATGCCATTTTTGGACCCCCGAATCAACAAGTTTCAAGTGAAGTTTTCTTTAGTACGTGTGGTAAATTGGTAAATTTTAAAGGATTATTCCAAAACTGGGGTAAGTTTTAAATTTGTATTTAACCAATTAGGAATGCAACCTTCATTCTCTGATTTGAACAATGTTATTTCCTTTGAACAGAACTTTTAACAAACTTACACAATAAATAACTAAATGGCTACACAGGAATAAAAAAAAGTTGATCATATACTGACTAAATTTTCAAACCTTGCGCTTATGTTCTTACAAACTAAGTACAAATTTATTACAAAAAACAATCTGTTCAACTTGCCAGTTAGAGCTCCGTTACTACTATCTAAATCAGCTGGTCTTGTTTTGCATGAGATGTTCTATTTTTATGTGTTAAAATTTCTAAGTTGTGAGTAGGCCTTATTGCGTATTTAGTAAGTGATCTTTTTCAGCAGTAAACCAAACTTTAAAATCGTTTACAGACTGAAACATCAGTTTTAAATAATAAACATAGAATTTCTATTTGCCTTCTTAATTTGCAGGAAGAAATCTTAATTTCACTATACTTTTAATCGTAGAAAGGTTCATAGACTTACGTGAACTAACAGAATGGTAAATCAGATTATTTGTAGGGATAATTTATCTCTGTGTTTTTCATCCACACTTAAAGATTGAATTTATTACTGATCTTAGTTTAATCTTTTCCAATTCTACGGTATTTAAAGTATACAATCGATTTTCTCAATTCAAAAACCCATTTCTATGACGTAGAGGCAACGAGAGATTATTATATCTGTAAATGTGTGGATTTATATTTTGTATTACTTAACTGGGAAATAGTCGATTAATACATTCTGCTGAGATGATTGTCTTTGTCTTGTTTAAGTGTTTCTGTTTGGTTATAGTTCACCATTGCTTTGATACGTATATCCTAGTTTTGAGTTCATTACTTGGGGAAAGTAAATTGTGGTTTTTACTAAAGGTTTATTATTTATTTTTAACTCAAAATTTGTGGCTACATATTCTATTTTTAAATAGATATTATTTGTGACCTTTGTATATTTTAGAACAATCAGGATATAAAATGTTAACTTCCTCACACGATTGGACTTCTTTATTTCATGTTACTTAATGAGAAATTTGTTTAACTTAACTTAAACAGCAAGCATCACAAATTATAGTCTACGCTATAAAAATCTAATATCACTTTTTTTTATCTGCTAACAAAACAAAAGACCTGTATCGAGGTAACTGCAGAAGCTGGACTGCAGCCAGCCCTGAGTCATCTCAGATACGAGGTTTTGTTTAAAAAAAAGAAAGTGAATTATGGATATTGTTAGCTAAAAGACAGATTGTGGTGATGTTTGTTGTTAGGAGTTTAGAAATAAGGAATATGTATTATATTTGACTTAAGTAACATGAAATCAAAGCAGTACGATTGAGTTGATCAGGATTGTTGAATTAAAGGTTCTGATAACTGTTCAGAGTATACGTTGGTAAGATGTAACAACATGTAAAAATTAGAACATTCAAACACAAAATTTGTGATTTAAATTAACCTTTTGGGCACGCAATTTCACTTCCGATAAATCTATAATTCTGAATGAACTCAAGACTACACCAATAAAATAGTGGTAAACAATTTATCCAAATAGTAAATTCTTAAAAAAAAAACTAAACAAGTCATTGGGACATATTCAGTAGAATTTACTCGACTTGATCTAAAATAATACACAACATTGAGTCAATCATTTAACAGTTTACCGGAATAAGATGGCTCATGCTTGTACCTTCACTTTTTGTAAAATCCATCCATTATTTGCTCATTCAAGATTAAGTTATAATCCCTTACTTTAAACAAAGCTCTCTTGATAAAATGCAATTATTTATTTAATTTTGTATTTTAAGTTTTATGTCAATGAAATGAGCCCAATTTATTTTATTAAAATTCATTAAATGTTAATTCAATGAAAGAAACAGATTTACTCGCGAGCTGATTGTTACTTCTATTGCGAGTAAAAATAAATGGATAATTTTTTAAGGCCCTAAATGGGAAAATCGTTAAAAGATAAAATTGTGCTTTGTGTCATCTTGTTCATAAGCTGTGTTCCTTTAAAAATGTGGTTCTGAATTGATGAACCTTTTATACACCCTAAGTTTTACAAAAGGTGGGATGGAAATCACTAAGCAAGAACAATAATAATAACTATTAGAAAAATATTGACTTAAAACTACACATGTGATCTGATTTACCCGTTCTGTAAGTTCCAATAAGACTCTGAGAATCTTATTTTTCTGAGATCGAATTCAAAGATAATGAAATTAAGAAATCTCTGTAAACTTAAAGCTGGGTCTATCGTTCGACGAGATACGGCGCGTACTTTGTGATTTGTTGCTTGCGCGCGTCGATACTTTTAAAACAACGACGAATTTAAATCGCGTCGGCTTTTAGCTCGTCGGAGAAAAGCGCGTCGCTCGTGAAGAGGAGCCGGTCGATTTACACGTATCTAGTCGCTTCATTGGTTTCGTAATTCTTCTAGGGTAGCATGCTACCGTTATACGCCGTTCTGCGATCTTCCGTTCCGTTCCGTACTGAATTGGTAGCGTTAGTTCTTGTTCATTTAGACCCGGCCTAATAAGAAGGCATATTAGGAGAATTCTATAAAGTGTTTTATTTAAAAGAATAAATACAAGTTTCAATCTGGTAGCAAATATAAATTTTGGTTTAAATATGAAATAAAAGATCACGTCTATTATTTATACAAAAATTGTCCTACAAATTCAGTAGTTATTAATTTTTTCACATTCAAACAGAAAACTCTCTAACACACAGACAAACTGTTCCGAAAATATACTATAACTATAAATATATACATAACTATAAATATGCTGTAACTAAATATACTATTTATGGTTTTGTGATAGTCACATAATTTACGAAAGTGCATTCTAATTTGGAATTTGAGTTCATTTAATTTTACCTTCTTTATTTTTGAAAAGCAAGACCTAATTGTGCTTTACCTAAACATGATTGACTTTTACAAAGAAAGCTTGATTAGAGCAGACATTTAAGGCTGAAGATTTGCATCCTAATAGGCTATTCAATATTAAATTCAAGTTGCAAGTAATTTGGGATAATCATTTGTTACGTCTGGTAAATTTTATTTTGAAGTATACGATGATTAGAGATTAGAGATCGTGTAGATGCAGATAAACTGGATTAGATGGGTCAGATGTATTGAATTAGGTACGATAGATGTACTTAATTAGATGGGATAGATGTACCGGATTTGAGAATAGATGAAGGATTAATTGGGATATATGAACTGGGTTAGATGGGATAGATGAACTGGATGGGATAGATGTATTGGCTTAGATGGGATAGATGTACTGGATTAGATGGGATATGTGAGGATGTGAGCGGGATTAGATGGTACAGATGCACTGGATTAGTTGGGATAGAGAAGCTGGATTAGGTAGGATAGATAAACTGGATTAGATGGGATAGATGAGCTGGATTAGATGGAATATATGAACTGGATTTGATGGGATATATGAACTGGATTTGATGGGATAAAGGAACTGGATTAGATTGGTTAGTAATACGTAATCGTTCATAGTATCTTTGTGTTTGTAGAAGTACAAAAAGTGGGACCTCTATTTATTTTTGAATTGATGTCTCTTTTCTTCCTTTGAACTTAACTGTAGAGGAAGCTGAATTCTATCCAATTCTTTTACACTTTTTGTAACAGATTTCCTGAAACACTTTTTTACTACTATTTTATTTCATTTTTTAAGGACTTGATGTTTTGGTATCAAACGGCTTTTAGACTTTTCATATTTCAAACTAAGATTAAACATCTAACAGTTAAACCCATAATTGTTCGTCCTGTACCCTAAATTTGCAATTAAAAGTAAATGTATAATTTAGAAGATGTTATAAACAAAAAATTACATTATAATTTTAATTACCTTACAAATGAAAAAAAAATATATATGTTCTATTATTATTTCTTTAATATTTAACTTGTTAGGAATTTCATTGTTAGTATCTTGTGTTTTTCAAAGCGGAGAGTTCAGTTGTGAGATCGTAAATAGATTACTTTACTAATTAATGGGTTACTTAGGTTGATGATCTGAATTAGGTGGTTTTGGTGGAATGGGTTAATAGAATGGTTTATATTTTTTAACCCGGTAAAGTCCTGTTCCTGGAATTTCAACCTGGACTGCCAACAGAAGAGCTGTGAATAGACAAAGGACATACTTCACTCCAGCTTTCCAGGTTCATATATTGTCCACTACATATATTGTTTTAAACCAACTATTGCAGACCGGAAATAGTAGAATAGACTTCCTTTAATATTAATTTCGTGTTTTCTTCCATCCTTAGGTCGAAAAACATTACTATTTATTCTTCGGTAAAATAGTGGATAAAAAAAAGCATGTATTCTTCATTTGCGACTAGTTTTTCTTTTAACCAGAAATTACGATTGACTATTACTACTTTCCGGCAGTTTTTTAGTGGTTCCGGTAACATTGCCAATAAACACCGCAAGGGGTAGCTGATGCATGCAGCTACCTGGGGAGTAGCGACCCCACGGTTACCCCAGCTCAAAATACCATGCACTCTTTAAAACACAAGCAATAAACACATGCAGACGTAACAAAAACCACTTGCCTCCTCCAAAGGGAGGATGTTTTTTTTTTCTTTTCTCTGTTTCAGCTCGGGAGTGTTAAAGTTCCGGGAGTGTTAAAATTCCGGGAGTGTTTTTACCGGAGATTGCTTTCAACTTTTTCATTTTCATTTCTTTTATATTTATTTATTTCTATTTTTCTAAATTTCGCAGTTTAATGCGCTATCATTTTTTGCGTTATATTTTTGCGTTATTCTGATGCGGTGCAGAAGAAGAAGAAGCAACATCGATGGATATGTAACTGCAAGATATTGTTACATATCCCAACCTACAGCAGACCAGGTAGGCTGGGGAATTATAGTGGTTATATCGATGACGTTCGGGCGCGATTAGTAGCGTGCCACTCCCTCTAGGCTCGCCTACAGCGAGTGGCACTCTAAACTCTCCTCATCAAAATTTATTTTTTATACTTGGCCAAATTTTATTTGCGAACCATCTTTTCCGTCAACGATAAATACTTCGAGTTTATCCATAATTATGATTCCATTTAGTAGGGCATGTTAGGAACTTCAAGAAGAAGGATGACACAACATATTAGATAGTTAAAGTAATTTCAAAATTAAAGTTTAGAATGTGCTTTTTAATTAGGGATTTCAGGTGGACCAATACAACTTATTAGCTAGTTAAAGTAATTTCAAAATTAAAGTTTAGATTTTGCTTTTTAGTTAAGGTTTTCAGCTACACATCAACCAGCCACTCTTTAGTGCATGATACATATTTAGTGCATGACAAAATGACACTAGTCATTTTATAAATAAATAGAATCATAATTATTCATTTATATGGCCACTACTAATATCCTTCTTCGGAACTTCAAGTCCAAGTAGAGCAGCAAAGGTTTGTTTCTTTTGTTACTAAGCATGCTTTCTTTCTCTACATGATTATTTTAAATATTTATTCATATTTATATTATTTATATATTATGTATTTATATAAACTATGTATTTTTACTATGTATTTTCAGGTTTTATATTGTTTTTTTTTGTTTTTGTTGTTTGGTTTTGTTTCAGTTGTTTTGTTGTTTCATTCCTCTCGTTTTTCGATTTTCAGTTGTTTGTTGTTGTTGGTTTTTCTTGTTCTATTTTCTTTTGTTTCCCCCAAAACGCGAAAAATCTTTTTTCCGCCATTCATGCTAAATTTTTTCGCTGCTAACCGTATTCCAAAATCACTGGTTTTCACCCCGTTGCCTTCGCAGGCGATGGATGCCTATATAATATTGACATTTTATTATAAGCCTGCTTTATAAGGGGGTCAAAACTGGCTGGAATGCGGTTTTATATAGGCAAGAATGGTATTATTTTGGGGGGCCAAATTCTGAGCTCTACCTCCACGTGGTGCCCCCCGGGCAACTGCTTCTCTGAGCAGGCTAACAGAGCCAGTGCCTAAATCTTCTTAATTTTTCTAAGGTATCTTTGTAGCCTTTGTATATGATAATAGTCCAAAGGTTTGCAAAGCCGTTAGGGAGATCATGCCGTCAACTTATTAAACAAGAGTAGATCTTCTCTTTCGACTACGATTCGACTGAATGTAGCCAGATTTTACACCCCATCCTTCGAAATTCATCCCCCCACACAAAAAAATGTATTGCAAGTAAAATCAAATATGTATAAGATTGTGTAGAAATAGATCAACATTAATTGTAACATCTTTTCTAAGCGCCATAGTTGTTCTCATTACCGGAAAGCACCTTGGCCTATTTCTCCCACATTTCCCTGTTATAGGCATTGCAGTTGAAGAAGGAAAAATCTCCTTTAGTTGTAACATCTACTGTTGGCCTATATAGTCCTTCTACTTACCGGAAGCCATCCATTTTCTTGGCCGAAGTAGCACACATTTCCTTATATTTCTTTCATTTTTTGCATTAACGTGCATGTCAAGTTATTTATACTATAATTAGGGTAGTTTTGGATGTATTTTTTTCATGTAATAAATAAAAATGGTCAACAATGGATTCAATCAAGGAAGTAAAATAAACTGTTTGTAACCGGAAATAAGGGATTTCCACTGAAACTACTCTTGATTTTCAAATTTTTCCCTCGTTCCTGATCTGTCCTTTTCAAAACAAGACGATATGCTTTGTTTGAATTAGCCCTGGCCTTAAAATGGAATTCGGGAGACAGAAATCGTGGAACTTTTTTTTTAAAGTGCAATTTGTAACCTTTGACTTCCTTATTTTAAGACAATCTACTTTAAAAATTGACTACTGGCCCATCTAAAAGAGTTTTCAATGAATTAAACAACTTGATAAACTAACACTGTTGAGTTCTCGTAAACAAGTTTTCTTGTAAAACAAACGTAATTTCTCATACGAAGATAAAAGGAATGCTGGGCAAATGATATACCGTTTGAAAGCCCAAATTAGACAAGGAAACTTTTATAAAAAGTGCCAGCACCTAGGTCTGATAATGATCACATAAGGGCCTAATGAGTTTTCTTAAAAATTTCGATTACTTTTATTTTTCCCAGTATCCAGGAGGAAGATTGAGGCTGTTTGGAGAATAACTTATGCTTAAAATGGGGTCAATTTTTAGAAAATTTATCTGCCTTTCTAACCGTATCATCAGAATCGAATTCGGACTAAAACTTTCTGAGTATTAACATTTTTATTGGAAAAAAAGTAATGATTTTAGAAAAAAAAAAAAATTTAAGTGACGTCACTCAAGAACAGTGGACAATATGAAGTTGGCGAATACGTCATTAACTCCACTTTAGATGTACTACACACAGTAGGCCAATGGACAATACTTACTGGTTCATCCTGTATACAAGTCTTAGAAATGTATAAAATATTGCAATGATAATTTCAAAGATTTGCTTCCTCTTTGCTCCCAATGATTGAACAAATCCCATACAAAGCTCCTTTGAACCTGTCCTGTGTGCCTTCGGCACTATATCCATAAACGTGTTCTTGGCTGAGGCGATGAAATCCCTACTTAGTATAATAAGAAGGAACCTACTAGCCTACTATATCGCTAAAAAAATCAAACCTGTTTTTCAACAAAATAAGCAGAATCACTTCCGGCATTCTCACTAAAAGTTATTTGCTAAATAATAGGAAACGATATTTCTATAATTAGTTGTAGTTCATGATGTCCATCTATCCTGTTTTAGTCTTGAATGTAATCTTAGGTGTTCTAAAATGTATCTCAACTAATTTTCAATCAGAACAACAATAATATCTCTGATTCAATCGGCCAGCAATAAATGCTTATTTGCATATCAGCTTCGCTGGCGCTTACTTACTTCTACACCAATTGGTCTAAGGTTTCTTGAAAGGCTGGGATGGTTGGTGATGAACCCGTAAATCAATCAAAACAGGTTATAACAAAACAAAAAATTTCACCGCGTAATTCCTCAGATTTTATTTGCAGCCCTACTTAAACTATTATAAAAGCAAATGCTTTTTTTCTTTGATGGACACACAAAACATTCTTCATTACTTGTTTATTCATTCTTTTTGGCGATTGATTCATAGTTTCAATAGGATGAAAAAAATAATTGCCATTTCAGTCGTGATGCATTTATTCTGCCGAGCTTTCGACCTAGGGACTAGGTCATCTTCAGGGCTAGTGTACAAAGTAATATTTTACATTACAGGGAACAATAGACACTGTACTACGCGAGGTCACTTTTAAAATACAAACTTATAGAAATCGGCATTTTACAAAAGTTTGATAGCAGTAAAAATAACAGTAGTATTTGATAATAGTAACAATTTAGGAAGGAGTAGGTTAGGCAGTGTGAATGTGTGTGTGAAAGAGGTGTAGGGGGGCCAATGCCGGGGCAGGGGTGGCAAACTTTTGTCTTCTTGTCTCGCAGGACGACTTCCTGCACTTTCTCGGGAGCCACTGCTTTCTAGGACGGGTGGGTCTGTGTGGGGATTGGCACCCTGGCACGCGTATGAATGGGCTGCGTAAATGTAAATAGATTTAGGATTGTAAATGAGTGAGAGGAATATAGAGTACTCCACTCAATGTATATATAGGAATATAACTATTAGGATGAATGTATTTATTAGGATGATTGTATTTATTAGGATGATTGTATTTATTAGGACGAATGTAATTAATAAGATGAGTATATGAGTGTACATATAAATGTGTAAATAGGTTTTTTTTAAAATTTAGGTTAGATCTCTATGGGGTGCGAGGAATATCGAGTACTCCACCCCAACATTAGTTGGTTAGGTTAGAAGAAAATAGGAGTTAGGCCAACCGTTAGGTTTGTATCGATCAGATTGACTAGGTTAGGCTGTGTAGTAAAGTGTCTATTCTACAGTATAGTTTAGGTGCAAAGGACCCTTGTTGTTGCGCACCTTACAAAAACCCCAAACATTACAGGGTTGGTGTGTCTTCTGTCTTGTCTGTTCATTCCACACTCAGTCCATGAACAGACAAGACAGAAGACACACCAACCCTCTAATGTAAAAATATTACTTTGTAAACTAGCTCTGAAGATGACCTAGTCCCTAGTTCGAAAGCTCGGCATAATAAATGTATCACGACTGAAATGGCAATTAGTTTTTCATCCTATTCTTCATTACGCTAAGTTTATTCTTCTCGTACTATTAAATTCTTCAAGAAAATCAGTTCTAGACTGTTAGCTTACTAGATTCTCACACGGAGCGATTCTTCTTTTAGAGTTTCGAAACCATTAATACAGATCAATTTGTAAAAAGAAAGAGAAAAAATAATCACTTCTCCGAACTCACGCGAGCTCAACGTGAATACTCTATTCTTTGTGAAAAACTCCAAATTATAAAATCTTCTCTTTTGAAAGGTAAAAGAAAATTAAAAAATTAATATTCAAATGCCATGTTCGATAATAATTTAAAATAACAGATGCATGAACAATAAACTAACACCCATGCATTGGAAATATTGGCAAGAAAGGGTAACTCCAAGTCTTATAAAACAAAATCGCACTCAATTTTAGATTGTTGGCAGTTTAATTAAACGAATAATGCCAATAAAATATTAACGCCTAATCAGTTCATGTAGAGGTGTAAAATTTACTCAAGTTTTTAACCATAATTATGATTTTTAGAAGTTTCATTATAAGTCACACATTAAAAAAGACAATAAATTTTAAATAAATGTTGAAAATTATAAAGCCAACTTTGAAACCCCCTAATTATTTCATTTTCTACTTTATTATTTCCTGTAATTAATGATTTAGGTGTAATAAATTTTGTAAGCTATTAAAATAATGTTTTAATGCAAATTAAAAATTTATTTTATATGCAATACTTACAATAATGAAAACGATAAGAATGATTAGGTGCTGTGAGCTTAAACCCTGAAGATGACCTAGGCTCTAGGGTCTTCGATGGCGTAGCTATTATACGTAGAAACGTTTTGAGGCACTGGGTTAAGTAGGTTTATAGTAAATTTAATGCTCTTTCGTTTGGAATAAGCAGATTTGTTGTTGGATAAAGGATAGAAAAGTTACGGCCCGTTTTTATGGTGGAAAAAGGCGAATATCGAGGGAAAAGTTAAAAACTGTAAATATCTTGCGACACTATTGAGAATCGGGCCAAAGTGAATGGAATATTTCTTGTTGCATTTCAGCTGCTGAATCACCTCCCGAAGTTTCGACCTCTCCTCCATGTACACCCAGTATAAGGGGGCTAACTCCTCCCCCATTCGATATAAAGCGTCGAGACCCCCCAAAAACCACATGAATGACACCTCATTCATGAAAATCGATTCACGCGTACAGGCGCTACGTTGTTTACAAAAAAGGTAACAACAAGTTTTTTATACAAGTATTTCAACCCCATTATTAGGTTAATTTTATTTAGTTCTAGTTTATTTTAGGATGTGCAGGAATATTAGTTCAAAGTACTGCACATCCAACTGCTAGTAGAGTAAATAGCCACCCCGGATTAAGTATAAAATAAAGCCAAGCAAACAGTAAATGTAGAAGTTAATAAATTAACCCAGTAATACTTTTGGTTTTGCCGAAAATGTAAATAATAGCATACAAGTTAAATTATTAATTCAGAAATAAATATTAATTATAAAAGTTAGTTTATTTACGGGATGACACAATCATATTCCACACTCCCCCTCGTCGACAACGTCGATGAAATAAGAGGGGATGTGTGGAGTGACACTCTTGCAGAACCCCGGCTCCACCCTACCTTGTAAAGCAAGGTATAGTGATTGGAAGCTATGGGTCTGCACGTGTAGACACGTGCACACCAGCTCGTGTAGTATGCGGAAATAAGAACTATGATTAGTGGGCGCTAATGACCGAGATGTCGATACGCCGAAAAAAATTAAAAAAAAAAGACCAATTTTTGAAAATGCCGTTTTTGCTCATTTTCAGCAACTTTTTTCTCAAAATCTATTTAATCTATGATGTTGCAAAAAAGTTACAGTTATAAAGGAGGGTTTGCCCTACATTATAAAGAAAATTTGGGAATTTTATCTTTTATAGAAAGAGAGAGAAAAAAAAAAATTGTTAAAGTTGAGGGTTTTTCAACGTTACAGCTTTTTTGCGCACTTTTTGACGGTCAACCCTTGTACAACTGACAGTTTTAATACTTAAGCGACTTTCTTTTTTTTTTGGAATACTATGAAGAAATTACCGTATTTGATCACTTTTGATGGAAACCTCTCCTGGAAAAACCATGTTTCCCAAATCTCTCGTCGTTCCATCCATACCCTTAAGCAGTTTAATAGTTCCCGTCACCTTTTTCCAATTAAGACCCGGCAACTCCTAGTTTCCTCTCTTATATTCCCCCATTTCGACTATGGTTGTTTAGTGTATGGCGGTCTTTCTGGTGATATTAAAGCTAAGCTTAAGCGCCTCATGAACTGCTTCATAAGATTTATTTTCAGCATTTCCAGAGACTCTCGCATTTCGCACTGCTACGATGAGTTGAAGTGGCTTTTTCCTGTCTATCGCCGCCAATATTTTTTGGCTTCTTTCCTTTTTCAAGTCATCCAGTCTCGAAGGCCTTCCTATATTTTTCAACTCCTTAAGTTTAAATCCTCCATCCATTCCCGTAACACTAGATCTCGCTCATCTGATCTCTATATCCCCTCTCACCTACCTCATCCTTTGACAAGTCCTTCCTAATACGTGCTACCTCTCTCTGGAACTCCTTGCCTTCATCTGTCCGCCATGCTCCTACCCTATCCATCTTTAAATCCCGTCTATTCAGTTATCTCCTTTCTATTCAGCTTCCTCCGAAATTCTAATTGTTTTAATTTATTTCCTTAATTTCTGCTGTTTTATTATTTTATTTTTACTTTCATTTTCACTTATTATATTTTCACTTTTTGTAAATACTTATTTATTTATTTATTTTCTGTTTAATCACAGGCCAAACTGTTAAGGCCTCTATTTGTTCCTGTATTTATTCTTAGGGGACAATTGTCCCAGAATAATAAATCTCTTTTCTATTTCTATTTCTATTTATTGAGAATGAGAGGCTGGCAAAATTTCCTTAGATTAATGATCATAAAAGTGGGTCATTTAATAATAATAATAAATATTTTTTGTTGTTGTAAATATCAAAAAGAAATTATGAATATTTCTATACGTGAGACGGCACCAGAGTTAAGTTAGTGTTTTTCCAAAATTTTGACACGCCTAAAATTTAAAAACTATTTGCCATCACTGCTCTAGGACCAAAAGCTTGGCAGAAAATAATAAATAATTATTAATGAAATTAGCAATATTTAAGAAGCTGTAAGTTTTTTTGGGGGGGGGGGCATTGGCTTCCGCCATACAGCCAGCATCGTCTAGGTGCTTATCACTAGAATATCACTCACTCTCCATTCTTACTTATATTTCATTGCTAGCTCTGCTATCGACTTAAGCACATAACTGTTGGTGGAGAATATAATGTCTTCGTAGCGAAATGGTGCATCTAAATACCTGTATATGTCGTCAAACATTCGTTTCCTTTCTACCACATAACGTGGACATATCATTATTACATGTTTGAAATCCTCCTCCTCATTGCAGTCTACGCAAAGAGGAGAGGACCTTTTGTTGATCCTGTGAAGATACGATCCGCACACAGCGTGGTTCGCTCTCAGCCTGCTTATTGTCGTAACAACCCATTTATTAGTGCCAGTTCCCTTAAACCATGGTTGTCTAGGTAACTGATCTGCCATAGTTTTATAGAATCTACCTTTATCACCATTATTGTAATCTGTCTGCCATTTTTATAGTGCTGCTTTTGCAATTATACCCTTGATATCGGTGTGTGGTAATTTATAATTAGCCATTTCCCCACTATTGGTGGCTTCCTTTGCAAGTGTATCAACAATTTCATTCTCTTTTATATCACAATGACCCCTTACCCACAAAAAATTAATGCAGACTCCCTTCTCTTTAAAAAATGGCAATAGTTTCTAGAATCTCTGCGATAATGTGATTCATACCTGTAGACTGGTTGTGTATATGTGATAATTTACACAACGCACTCTGGCTGTCACTAATAATGGTATATTTTTTCTCCGACAACGAATAAATATATTTTAAAGCCGTTAAAATAGCAATTAGCTCCGCTGTATAGATGGACGAAGCTGTAAGTTCCTTTTTTAAACCAGTCTAAATTCTACACCTAATCTTGGGCTGTCTTCATTGAGGTTCTTTATTTTATTTGTAATCACACCCAAATATAAATAAAGTATACTTTACTATATTTACAATGAAAGAAGAATATTTAGAATGGAATCTTTATTATTTTGTTAAAGTATACAACTTGGAACAAAAGATTGTTTTTGTAAACTGCCTCTCTTGTTTTTGTTTATACTTATCAACTTAAACAAAAATAAGAAATATATAAGCGTAGCTTTGCATTAAACAAAATTTAATAAAAGAAGTAATATTAAGAATTACAAAGAAGGAGAGAGAAAATTAAGAAAAAAAAGGTCTTTGTTATTAATGGAAAATAACTTAACATTCTCTGCCTCAATCAATAAGAAAGAATGATGCTTAAAATGTTTTTAGGTATTCAAATATTTTCGTGGTAAATGTCATTATCTCAGTTTTTACATTTCTTTATGTGAAGTAATGAAAACAAATGTTTACTTAACGTAATGAGATACTTCCATTTTAAATTAAATACTTCATTTATTGTGAAGGATATTCTTTAATTAAAAAGGGTGGTGTTATTTGTTTACATAAATAAGTTGAGTTCATAACTCTAACGTAATTATAAAAAAAGAACAATACATCTGCTTAAAATAGAGAAAACTATTAAATGCTGTTTGTACTTTTCTAATATTTTATTTATCACTTAAATATGATGAATAATGAAGTTTAGATTTTCTATTTTAAAATTTGAAACAATTTCTGTAGTAACAATTATATTGCTATACAGGACCTAACATTAATTGCCAGCACAACTTAAAGAGACTGTATCTTGCGAAGTATTGCTGATAAAAATTAATAAAGCCTTTTTTTTTACAATTTTAAAATTGTAATCTACCCACACACTAGACTTTAAAGACATGCAATGACAAAACGTGCGAAACTGCTTTACAGACTACTTGGACGACGCTCTAAATTGTCCATAGAACTCAAACGTCTAATATACAGTGCTATTCTCAAACCTATGTGGACTTACAGGACTAGAGCTGTCTGGGTTTCAGCCAAACCTACAAACATACAGACAGTACAGGACATTTCAGTCAAAACTACTGCCGACAGATAGTTGACGCAACCTTTCTACGGTGACTAACCTCACTCTTCACAAGGACCTCAACATTCCCTTCATAGACCAATTCGCCAAGACTAAATACCAAAAATTCCATACTGCTCTCTCTACTAGCTCAGATCCTCTTTTACTGTCTCTCGCTTCCTCTGACATCCCTAACAATCTCCCACTCATATTCTCCTCCTCACATTCTCGTCACTCCTATAGAGAGTGCTACCGCTGGGTAGCTTCTCTCCTCCTGCTCTTCCCGCTCCAGCTCATCTCATTCACATCCTATTTACTTATTGTATATATTTATACAGATTGTAAATTACAAAATAAATAAATAAATAAATTGTAATCTTAAACGTCTCGTTTCATAAAGAATTAATAAATAGCCAGGAGTGTTGCGAGAAATCAAAAAATTGAATTGCACCGGGCGTCAAATTATCTAAATACAGCATAACAGTACATTTTTTAGCAATGGAGTAAAATAAACAAAATTTAAAAGTCCTACGAACTAAAGCTATCTTTACTCCAGATTTGTATTTGGTAGCTACATTAGATGCTTAAACAAATCATCTAAAGTAAGCAGACCAAGATAACTAAACTTATAAACAAAATCAATTTTAAGATTTCCATAATAGGCAGTCTTTTTTCTCTGGAACTCATCCCTTACCAAATTTTAGCATTTTCTAATTTCTTGACATTTACGATCAGCCTATTAACAAAACAATATTGTTCTGAAACCTTAATTCAGTGCTAAATTAGAACATGTTTCACTTTTTGGTGCATTGAAACAAAGAATCTTTGAATACAGATCATTAAATATATAATATTATTTTTTTATACGAATAATTTTTTCATTTATTTTTATCCGTAATCTAAAAAAAAAAAAAAATAATATAATGTAATTAGTAAATATGTAATCAGGGAATTAGAGATTTTATTTCATTCATAAATAAAAAAGTAATTGGTCACCTGTTCACATAAGCTTAATTTACCAGCTGATCTGCCTGGCCAGTTACCGGGCGGCCATCTTTAACTCGTTAGTCGTCTCTCTTTATTTACGTGATATTTTAAGTGAATATTAGTGCGTGTTAGTGCGAAGTTCGAGTTAATAAATTGTGTTTAAGTTATACTTAGTGTGTGATATACAAGTTTTAGTGCGAGTAGTGTTGTGAATTATTTTAAATAGTGTCAAGTGTCAAGTGCTATTGGGACTGGTGATCTACTGAGATGCTGATGGATATTCCTTAAACAATGTAAGACTTTATTATCAAATAATTGCATGATAATTGCATGTTATCATTTAATTATTACTTACCAAATAATATTAATGCTTCGTCTTGACAACGTTCAGTGTTGGATAATTCTTCGATTTAGAATACTACAAAAAGTATTCTTATATATTCTTTAATCTTTTCTCTTTATCCACTATAAAATAAAATATTCATAATATATTGTACAATACATCCTACTGGAGCGGTACAACTGTACAACCTACCTCGAACCAATACAACCTATCTCAAAAATATCATTATTGTATCCTCAAATTGTTTTCCAAGCCATTTTGATGTATTCTTTAACATTCTGTGTTAATTGACTAAAACAGAGGCGGCAAACCGCCTTCAATAATTTACACTTATACATAACTACAGCTTCCTATCTCAATTTTTGAAGGAGATATAAGGTGACTAATTTTGAGACTTATGCAATTTTCTTGCGTATTTCGAACTGCTGTATCTACTCACTAATTTGTGATAGCCCAGCCAAAATACATACAATTATAGTACTCTTTTACCTTTGCACTGATACATAACTACACCTTCCTATCACAATTTTTGAAGGAGATATATGGTGACTAAATTTGAGACTTATGACATTTTCTTGCGTATTTTGAACTGCTGTATCTACTCACTAATTTGTGATAGCCCAACGAATATACATACAATTATAGTACTCATCTACCTTTACACTTATGCATAACTACAGCTTCCTATCTCAATTTTTGAAGGAGCTTAAGGTGACTAAATTTGAGACTTACGCAAATTTCTTGCGTAATTCGAACTGCTGTATCTGCTTACTTATTTGTGATAGCTTAGCGAATATACATACAATAGTTGTACTCATTTACCTTTACACTTATGCATAACTACAGCTTCCTATCTCAATTTTTGAAGGAGCTATAAGGTGACTAATTTTGAGACTTATGCAAATTTCTTGCGTATTTCGAACTGCTGTATCTGCTTACTTATTTGTGATAGCTTAGCGAATATACATACAATTGTAGTACTCATTTACCTTTACACTTATGCATAACTACAGCTCCCTATCTCAATTATTGAAGGAGCTATAAGGTGACTAATTTTGAGACTTATGCAGTTTTCTTGCGTATTTCGAATTGCTATACCTCCTCACTAATTTGAGATAGCCCAGCGAAAATACATACAATTATAGTACTCTTTTACCTTTACACTTATGCATAACTACACCTTCCTATCTCAATTTTTAAAGAAGCTATAAGGTGACTAATTTTGAGACTTATGACATTTTCTTGCGTATTTTGAACTACTGTATCTACACACCAATTTGTGATAGCCCAGCCAACAATATACATGCAATTATAGTACTCATTTACCGTTACACTTATGCATAACTACACCTTTCTATCTCAATTTTTGAAGGAGCTATAAGGTGACTAATTTTGAGACTTATGACATTTTTTTGCGTATTTTGAACTACGGTATCTCCTCACTAATTTGTGATAGCCCAGCCAATATACATGCAATTATAGTACACTTCTACCTTTACACTTATACATATCTACAGCTTCCTATCTCAATTTTTGAAGGAGATATAAGGTGACTAATTTTGAGACTTATGCAGTTTTCTTGCGTATTTCGAATTGCTGTACCTCCTCACTAATTTGAGATAGCCCAGCGAAAATACATACATTTATAGTACTCTTTTACCTTTGCACTGATACATAACTACACCTTCCTATCTCAATTTTTGAAGGAGATATAAGGTGACGAATTTTGAGACTTATGCAATTTTCTTGCGTATTTCGAACTGCTGTATCTCCTTACTAATTTGTGATAGCACAGCGAATATACATACAATTATAGTACTCGTTTACCTTTACACTTATACATAACTACAGCTTCCTATCTCAATTTTTGAAGGAGCTATAAGGTGACTAATTTTGAGACTTATGCAAATTTCTTGCGTATTTCGAACTGCTGTATCTGCTTACTTATTTGTGATAGCTTAGCGAATATACATACAATTGTAGTACTCATTTACCTTTACACTTATGCATAACTACAGCTCCCTATCTCAATTATTGAAGGAGCTATAAGGTGACTAATTTTGAGACTTATGCAGTTTTCTTGCGTATTTCGAATTGCTATACCTCCTCACTAATTTGAGATAGCCCAGCGAAAATACATACAATTATAGTACTCTTTTACCTTTACACTTATGCATAACTACACCTTCCTATCTCAATTTTTAAAGAAGCTATAAGGTGACTAATTTTGAGACTTATGACATTTTCTTGCGTATTTTGAACTACTGTATCTACACACCAATTTGTGATAGCCCAGCCAACAATATACATGCAATTATAGTACTCATTTACCTTTACACTTATGCATAACTACACCTTTCTATCTCAATTTTTGAAGGAGCTATAAGGTGACTAATTTTGAGACTTATGACATTTTTTTGCGTATTTTGAACTACGGTATCTCCTCACTAATTTGTGAAAGCCCAGCCAATATACATGCAATTATAGTACACTTCTACCTTTACACTTATACATATCTACAGCTTCCTATCTCAATTTTTGAAGGAGATCTAAGGTGACTAATTTTGAGACTTATGCAATTTTCTTGCGTATTTCGAACTGCTGTATCTCCTTACTAATTTGTGATAGCACAGCGAATATACATACAATTATAGTACTCGTTTACCTTTACACTTATACATAACTACAGCTTCCTATCTCAATTTTTGAAGGAGATATAACGTGACTGAATTTGAGACTTATGACATTTTCTTGCGTATTTTGAACTGCTGTATCTACTCACTAATTTGTGATAGCCCAGCCAATATACATGCAATTATAGTACTCTTTTACCTTTACACTTATGCATAACTACACCTTCCTATCTCAATTTTTGAAGGTGCTATAAGGTGGCTAATTTTGAGCCTTAGGACATTTTTTTGCGTATTTTGAACTACTATATCTCCTCACTAATTTGAGTTAGGCCAGCCAATATACATACAATTATAGTACACTTTTACCTTTACACTTATACATATCTACAGCATCCTATCTCAGTTTTTGAAGGAGATATAAGGTGACTAATTTTGAGACTTATGCAGTTTTCTTGCATATTTCGAATTGCTGTACCTCCTCACTAATTTGAGATAGCCCAGCGAAAATACGTACAATTATAGCACACTTCTACCTTTATACTTATACATAACTACAGCTTCCTATCTCAATTTTTGAAGGAGATATAAGGTGACTAATTTTGAGACTTATGCAGTTTTCTTGCGTATTTCGAATTGCTGTACCTCCTCACCAATTTGTGATAGCCCAGCGAAAATACATAAAATTATAGTACTCTTTTACCTTTACACTTATACATAACTACAGCTTCCTATCTCCATTTTTCAAGGAGATATAAGGTGACTTATATTGAGACTTATGCAGTTTTCTTGCGTATTTCGAATTGCTGTACCTCCTCACTAATTTGAGATAGCCCAGCGAAAATAAAAACAATTATAGTACACTTCTACCTTTACACTTATGCATAACTACAAAATCCTATCTCAATTTTTGAAGGTGATATAAAGAGACGAATTTTGAGACTTATGCAATTTTCTTGCGTATTTCGAACTACTGTATCTCCTTACTAATTTGTGATAGCACAGCAAATATACATACAATTATAGTACTCATTTACCTTTACACTTATGCATAACTACAGCTTCCTTTTTCAATTTTTGAAGGAGCTATAAGGTGACTAATTTTGAGACTTATGCAAATTTCTTGCGTATTTCGAACTGCTGTATCTGCTTACTTATTTGTGATAGCTTAGCGAATATACATACAGTTGTAGTACTCATTTACCTTTACACTTATGCATAACTACAGCTTCCTATCTCAATTTTTGAAGGAGCTATAAGGTGACTAATTTTGAGACTTATAACATTTTCTTGCGTATTTTGAACTACTATATCACCTCACTAATTTGTGATAGCCCAGCGAATATACATACAATTATAGTACTCGTTTACCTTTACACTTATACATAACTACAGCTTCCTATCTCAATTTTTGAAGGAGCTATAAGGTGACTAATTTTGAGACTTATGCAAATTTCTTGCGTATTTCGAACTGCTGTATCTGCTTACTTATTTGTGATAGCTTAGCGAATATACATACAATTGTACTACTCATTTACCTTTACACTTATGCATAACTACAGCTCCCTATCTCAATTATTGAAGGAGCTATAAGGTGACTAATTTTGAGACTTATGCAGTTTTCTTGCGTATTTCGAATTGCTATACCTCCTCACTAATTTGAGATAGCCCAGCGAAAATACATACAATTATAGTACTCTTTTACCTTTTCACTTATGCATAACTACACCTTCCTATCTCAATTTTTAAAGAAGCTATAAGGTGACTAATTTTGAGACTTATGACATTTTCTTGCGTATTTTGAACTACTGTATCTACACACCAATTTGTGATAGCCCAGCCAACAATATACATGCAATTATAGTACTCATTTACCTTTACACTTATGCATAACTACACCTTTCTATCTCAATTTTTGAAGGAGCTATAAGGTGACTAATTTTGAGACTTATGACATTTTTTTGCGTATTTTGAACTACGGTATCTCCTCACTAATTTGTGATAGCCCAGCCAATATACATGCAATTATAGTACACTTCTACCTTTACACTTATACATATCTACAGCTTCCTATCTCAATTTTTGAAGGAGATCTAAGGTGACTAATTTTGAGACTTATGCAATTTTCTTGCGTATTTCGAACTGCTGTATCTCCTTACTAATTTGTGATAGCACAGCGAATATACATACAATTATAGTACTCGTTTACCTTTACACTTATACATAACTACAGCTTCCTATCTCAATTTTTGAAGGAGATATAACGTGACTAAATTTGAGACTTATGACATTTTCTTGCGTATTTTGAACTGCTGTATCTACTCACTAATTTGTGATAGCCCAGCCAATATACATGCAATTATAGTACTCTTTTACCTTTACACTTATGCATAACTACACCTTCCTATCTCAATTTTTGAAGGTGCTATAAGGTGGCTAATTTTGAGCCTTAGGACATTTTTTTGCGTATTTTGAACTACTATATCTCCTCACTAATTTGAGTTAGGCCAGCCAATATACATACAATTATAGTACACTTTTACCTTTACACTTATACATATCTACAGCATCCTATCTCAGTTTTTGAAGGAGATATAAGGTGACTAATTTTGAGACTTATGCAGTTCTCTTGCATATTTCGAATTGCTGTACCTCCTCACTAATTTGAGATAGCCCAGCGAAAATACGTACAATTATAGCACACTTCTACCTTTATACTTATACATAACTACAGCTTCCTATCTCAATTTTTGAAGGAGATATAAGGTGACTAATTTTGAGACTTATGCAGTTTTCTTGCGTATTTCGAATTGCTGTACCTCCTCACCAATTTGTGATAGCCCAGCGAAAATACATAAAATTATAGTACTCTTTTACCTTTACACTTATACATAACTACAGCTTCCTATCTCCATTTTTCAAGGAGATATAAGGTGACTTATATTGAGACTTATGCAGTTTTCTTGCGTATTTCGAATTGCTGTACCTCCTCACTAATTTGAGATAGCCCAGCGAAAATAAAAACAATTATAGTACACTTCTACCTTTACACTTATGCATAACTACAAAATCCTATCTCAATTTTTGAAGGTGATATAAGGAGACGAATTTTGAGACTTATGCAATTTTCTTGCGTATTTCGAACTACTGTATCTCCTTACTAATTTGTGATAGCACAGCAAATATACATACAATTATAGTACTCATTTACCTTTACACTTATGCATAACTACAGCTTCCTTTTTCAATTTTTGAAGGAGCTATAAGGTGACTAATTTTGAGACTTATGCAAATTTCTTGCGTATTTCGAACTGCTGTATCTGCTTACTTATTTGTGATAGCTTAGCGAATATACATACAGTTGTAGTACTCATTTACCTTTACACTTATGCATAACTACACCTTCCTATCTCAATTTTTGAAGGTGCTATAAGGTGGCTAATTTTGAGCCTTAGGACATTTTTTTGCGTATTTTGAACAACTATACTCCTCACTAATTTGAGTTAGGCCAGCCAATATACATACAATTATAGTACACTTTTACCTTTACACTTATACATATCTACAGCATCCTATCTCAGTTTTTGAAGGAGATATAAGGTGACTAATTTTGAGACTTATGCAGTTCTCTTGCATATTTCGAATTGCTGTACCTCCTCACTAATTTGAGATAGCCCAGCGAAAATACGTACAATTATAGCACACTTCTACCTTTATACTTATACATAACTACAGCTTCCTATCTCAATTTTTGAAGGAGATATAAGGTGACTGATTTTGAGACTTATTCAGTTTTCTTGCGTATTTCGAATTGCTGTACCTCCTCACCAATTTGTGATAGCCCAGCGAAAATACATAAAATTATAGTACTCTTTTACCTTTACACTTATACATAACTACAGCTTCCTATCTCCATTTTTCAAGGAGATATAAGGTGACTTATATTGAGACTTATGCAGTTTTCTTGCGTATTTCGAATTGCTGTACCTCCTCACTAATTTGAGATAGCCCAGCGAAAATAAAAACAATTATAGTACACTTCTACCTTTACACTTATGCATAACTACAAAATCCTATCTCAATTTTTGAAGGTGATATAAGGAGACGAATTTTGAGACTTATGCAATTTTCTTGCGTATTTCGAACTACTGTATCTCCTTACTAATTTGTGATAGCACAGCAAATATACATACAATTATAGTACTCATTTACCTTTACACTTATGCATAACTACAGCTTCCTTTTTCAATTTTTGAAGGAGCTATAAGGTGACTAATTTTGAGACTTATGCAAATTTCTTGCGTATTTCGAACTGCTGTATCTGCTTACTTATTTGTGATAGCTTAGCGAATATACATACAGTTGTAGTACTCATTTACCTTTACACTTATGCATAACTACAGCTTCCTATCTCAATTTTTGAAGGAGCTATAAGGTGACTAATTTTGAGACTTATAACATTTTCTTGCGTATTTTGAACTACTATATCACCTCACTAATTTGTGATAGCCCAGCGAATATACATACAATTATAGTACTCTTTTACCTTTGCACTGATACATAACTACACCTTCCTATCACAATTTTTGAAGGAGATAAAAGGTGACGAATTTTGGGACTTATGCAATTTTCTCGCGTATTTCGAACTGCTGTAACTATTTACTAATTTGTGATAGCCCAGCGAATATACATACAATTATAGTACTCATATACCTTTACACTTATGCATAACTACAGCTTCCTATCTCAATTTTTGAAGGAGCTATAAGGTGACTAAATTTGAGACTTATGACATTTTCTTGCTTATTTTGAACTGCTGTATCTACTCACTAATTTGTGATAACCCAGCCAATATACATGCAATTATAGTACTCTTTTACCTTTACGCTTATGCATAACTACACCTTCCTATCTCAATTTTTGAAGGAGCTATAAGGTGGCTAATTTTGAGCCTTAGGACATTTTTTTGCGTATTTTGAACTACTGTATCTCCTCACTAATTTGTGTTAGGCCAGCCAATATACATACAATTATAGTACACTTTTACCTTTACACTTATGCATAACTACACTTTCCTATCTCAATTTTTGAAGGAGCTATAAGGTGACTAATTTTGAGACTTATGCAGTTTTCTTGCATATTTCGAATTGCTGTACCTCCTCACTAATTTGTGATAGCTTAGCGAATATACATACAATTGTAGCACACTTCTACCTTTACACTTATACATAACTACAGCTTCCTATCTCAATTTTTGAAGGAGATATAAGGTG
Source organism: Rhodnius prolixus (assembly GCF_049639745.1). NCBI lineage: Eukaryota > Metazoa > Arthropoda > Insecta > Hemiptera > Reduviidae > Rhodnius > Rhodnius prolixus. The sequence goes on along the minus strand of NW_027411592.1, from coordinate 56,875,317 downwards.
ACTATTTTTGAGACTTATGCAAATTTCTTGCGTATTTCGAACTGCTGTATCTGCTTACTTATTTGTGATAGCTTAGCGAATATACATACAATTGTAGCACACTTCTACCTTTACACTTATACATAACTACAGCTTCCTATTTCAATTTTTGAAGGAGATATAAGGTGACTATTTTTGAGACTTATGCAAATTTCTTGCGTATTTCGAACTGCTGTATCTGCTTACTTATTTGTGATAGCTTAGCGAATATACATACAATTGTAGTAGTCATTTACCTTTACTCTTATGCATAACTATAGCTTCCTATCTCAATTTTTGAAGGAGCTATAAGGTGGCTAATTTTGAGACTTCTTACTTTTTCCTGCGTATTTTGAACTGCTGTATCTACTCACTAATTTGTGATAGCCCAGCCTATATACATACAAATTATAGTACTCTTTTACCTTTACACTTATACATAACTACACCTTCCTATCTCAATTTTTAAAGAAGCTATAAGGTGACTAATTTTGAAACTTATGTCATTTTCTTGCGTATTTTGAACTGCTGTACTTCCTCACCAATTTGAGATAGCGCAGCGAAAATACATACAATTATAGTACTCATTTACCTTTACACTTATACATAACTACAGCTTCCTATCTCAATTTTTGAAGGAGATATAAGTTAACTAATTTTGAGACTTATGCAGTTTTCTTGTGTATTTCGAATTGCTGTACCTCCTCACTAATTTGAGATAGCCCAGCGAAAATACATACAATTATAGTACTCTTTTACCTTAACACTTATACATAACTACAGCTTCCTATCTCAATTTTTGAAGGAGCTATAAGGTGACTAATTTTGAGACTTATGACATTTTTTTGCGTATTTTGAACTACGGTATCTCCTCACTAATTTGTGATAGCCCAGCCAATATACATGCAATTATAGTACACTTCTACCTTTACACTTATACATATCTACAGCTTCCTATCTCAATTTTTGAAGGAGATATAAGGTGACTAATTTTGAGACTTATGCAGTTTTCTTGCGTATTTCGAATTGCTGTACCTCCTCACTAATTTGAGATAGCCCAGCGAAAATACATACATTTATAGTACTCTTTTACCTTTGCACTGATACATAACTACAGCTTCCTATCTCAATTTTTGAAGGATCTATAAGGTGACTAATTTTGAGACTTATGCAAATTTCTTGCGTATTTCGAACTGCTGTATCTGCTTACTTATTTGTGATAGCTTAGCGAATATACATACAATTGTAGTACTCATTTACCTTTACACTTATGCATAACTACAGCTCCCTATCTCAATTATTGAAGGAGCTATAAGGTGACTAATTTTGAGACTTATGCAGTTTTCTTGCGTATTTCGAATTGCTATACCTCCTCACTAATTTGAGATAGCCCAGCGAAAATACATACAATTATAGTACTCTTTTACCTTTACACTTATGCATAACTACACCTTCCTATCTCAATTTTTAAAGAAGCTATAAGGTGACTAATTTTGAGACTTATGACATTTTCTTGCGTATTTTGAACTACTGTATCTACACACCAATTTGTGATAGCCCAGCCAACAATATACATGCAATTATAGTACTCATTTACCTTTACACTTATGCATAACTACACCTTTCTATCTCAATTTTTGAAGGAGCTATAAGGTGACTATTTTTGAGACTTATGCAAATTTCTTGCGTATTTCGAACTGCTGTATCTGCTTACTTATTTGTGATAGCTTAGCGAATATACATACAATTGTAGTAGTCATTTACCTTTACTCTTATGCATAACTATAGCTTCCTATCTCAATTTTTGAAGGAGCTATAAGGTGGCTAATTTTGAGACTTCTTACTTTTTCCTGCGTATTTTGAACTGCTGTATCTACTCACTAATTTGTGATAGCCCAGCCTATATACATACAAATTATAGTACTCTTTTACCTTTACACTTATACATAACTACACCTTCCTATCTCAATTTTTAAAGAAGCTATAAGGTGACTAATTTTGAAACTTATGTCATTTTCTTGCGTATTTTTAACTTCTGTACTTCCTCACCAATTTGAGATAGCGCAGCGAAAATACATACAATTATAGTACTCATTTACCTTTACACTTATACATAACTACTTATACATTCGGTGACTATTTTTGAGACTTATGCAAATTTCTTGCGTATTTCGAACTGCTGTATCTGCTTACTTATTTGTGATAGCTTAGCGAATATACATACAATTGTAGTAGTCATTTACGTTTACTCTTATGCATAACTACAGCTTCCTATCTCAATTTTTGAAGGAGCTATAAGGTGGCTAATTTTGAGACTTCTTACTTTTTCCTGCGTATTTTGAACTGCTGTATCTACTCACTAATTTGTGATAGCCCAGCCTATATACATGCAATTATAGTACTCTTTTACCTTTACACTTATGCATAACTACACCTTCCTATCTCAATTTTTAAAGAAGCTATAAGGTGACTAATTTTGAAACTTATGTCATTTTCTTGCGTATTATGAACTGCTGTACCTCCTCACCAATTTGAGATAGCACAGCGAAAATACATACAATTATAGTACTCATTTACCTTTACACTTATGCATAACTACACCTTTCTATCTCAATTTTTGAAGGAGCTATAAGGTGACTAATTTTGAGACTTATGACATTTTTTTGCGTATTTTGAACTACGGTATCTCCTCACTAATTTGTGATAGCCCAGCCAATATACATGCAATTATAGTACACTTCTACCTTTACACTTATACATATCTACAGCTTCCTATCTCAATTTTTGAAGGAGATCTAAGGTGACTAATTTTGAGACTTATGCAATTTTCTTGCGTATTTCGAACTGCTGTATCTCCTTACTAATTTGTGATAGCGCAGCGAATATACATACAATTATAGTACTCGTTTACCTTTACACTTATACATAACTACTGCTTCCTATCTCAATTTTTGAAGGAGATATAACGTGACTAAATTTGAGACTTATGACATTTTCTTGCGTATTTTGAACTGCCGTATCTACTCACTAATTTGTGATAGCCCAGCCAATATACATGCAATTATAGTATTCTTTTACCTTTACACTTATGCATAACTACACCTACCTATCTCAATTTTTAAAGAAGCTATAAGGTGACTAATTTTTAGACTTATGCAGTTTTCTTGCGTATTTCGAATTGCTGTACCTCCTCACTAATTTGCTATAGCCCAGCCTATATACATGCAATTATAGTACTCTTTTACCTTTACACTTATACATAACTACAGCTTCCTATCTCAATTTTTGAAGGAGATATAAGGTGACTAATTTTGAAACTTATGCAGTTTTCTTGCGTATTTCGAATTGCTGTACCTCCTCACTAATTTGTGATAGCCCAGCGCAAATACATACAATTATAGTACTCTTTTACCTTTACACTTATACATAACTACAGCTTCCTATCTCAATTTTTGAAGGAGATATAGGTTGACTAATTTTGAGACTTATGCAGTTTTCTTGTGTAATTCGAATTGCTGTACCTCCTCACTAATTTGAGATAGCCCAGCGAAAATACATACAATTATAGTACTCTTTTACCTTTACACTTATACATAACTACAGCTTCCTATCTCAATTTTTGAAGGAGATATAAGGTGACTAATTTTGAGACTTATGCAGTTTTCTTGTGTAATTCGAATTGCTGTACCTCCTCACTAATTTGCGATAGCCCAGTGAAAATACATACAATTATAGTACTCTTTTACCTTTACACTTATACATAACTACAGCTTCCTATTTCAATTTTTGAAAGAGATATAAGGTGACTAATTTTGTGACTTATGCAAATGTCTTGCGTATTTCGAACTACTGTATCTGCTTACTTATTTGTGATAGCTTAGCTAATATTCATACAATTGTAGTTCTCATTTACCTTTACACTTATGCATAACTACAGCTTCCTATCTCAATTTTTGCAGGAGCTATAAGGTGACTAAATTTGAGACTTATGACATTTTCTTGCGTATTTTGAACTGCTGTAACTACACACTAATTATGATAGCCGAACCAATATACATGCAATTATAGTACTCTTTTACCGTTACACTTATGCATAACTACACCTTCCTATCTCAATTTTTAATGAAGCTATAAGGTGACTAAATTTAAGACTTATGACATTTTCTTGCGTATTTTGAACTGCTGTATCTACTCACTAATTTGTGATAGCCCAGCCAATATACATGCAATTATAGTACTCTTTTACCTTTACACTTATGCATAACTACACCTTTCTATCTCAATTTTTAAAGAAGCTATAAGGTGACTAATTTTGAGACTTTTGCAAATGTCTTGCGTATTTCGAACTGCTGTATCTGCTTACTTATTTGTGATAGCTTAGCGAATATACATACAATTGTAGTACTCATTTACCTTTACACTTATGCATAACTACAGCTTCCTATCTCAATTTTTGAAGGAGCTATAAGGTGACTAATTTTGAAACTTATGACATTTTCTTGCGTATTTTGAACTACTGTATCTCCTCACTAATTTGTGATAGCCCAGCGAATATACATACAATTATAGTACTCTTTTACCTTTACACTTATACATAACTACAGCTTCCTATTTCAATTTTTGAAGGAGATATAAGGTGACTAATTTTGTGACTTATGCAAATGTCTTGCGTATTTCGAACTACTGTATCTGCTTACTTATTTGTGATAGCTTAGCGAATATACATACAATTGTAGTACTCTTTTACCTTTACACTTATGCATAACTACAGCTTCCTATCTCAATTTTTGAAGGAGCTATAAGGTGACTAATTTTGAGACTTATGACATTTTCTTGCGTATTTTGAACTACTGTATCTCGTCACTAATTTGTGATAGCCCAGCGAATATACATACAATTATAGTACACTTCTACCTTTACAGTTATGCAGAGCTACAGCTTCCTATCTCAATTTTTAATGAAGCTATAAGATGTCTAATTTTGAGACTTGTGCAACTTTCTTTCGCATTTCGAATTGCTGTACTTCCTCACTAATTTGTGATAGCCCAGCAAAAATACATAAAGTTATAGTACACTTTTTTCTTTACACTTTCACATATCTACAGCTTCCTATCTCAATTTTTGAAGGAGCTATAAGGTGACTAAATTTGAGACTTATGACATTTTCTTGCGTATTTTAAACTGCTGTTTCTACTCACTAATTTGTGTTAGCCCAGCCAATATACATGCAATTATAGTACTCTTTTACCTTTACACTTATGCATAACTACACCTTCCTATCTCAATTCTTAAAGAAGTTATAAGGTGACTAATTTTGAGACTTATGCAGTTTTCTTGCGTACTTCGAATTGCTGTACCTCCTCACTAATTTGCGATAGCCCAGCGAAAATACATACAATTATAGTACTCTTTTACCTTTACACTTATACATAACTACAGCTTCCTATCTCAATTTTTGAAGGAGCTATAAGGTGACTAAATTTGAGACCTATGACATTTTCTTGCGTATTTTGAACTGCTGTAACTACTCACTAATTAGGATAGCCCAGCCAATATACATGCAATTATAGTACTCTTTTACCGTTACACTTATGCATAACTACACCTTCATATTTCAATTTTTAAAGAAGCTATAAGGTGACTAATTTTGAGACTTATGCAGTTTTCTTGCGTATTTCGAACTGCTGTATCTGCTTACTTATTTGTGATAGCTTAGCGAATATACATACAATTGTAGTAGTCATTTACCTTTACTCTTATGCATAACTACAGCTTCCTATCTCAATTTTTGAAGGAGCTATAAGGTGGCTAATTTTGAGACTTCTTACTTTTTCCTGCGTATTTTGAACTGCTGTATCTACTCACTAATTTGTGATAGCCCAGCCTATATACATGCAATTATAGTACTCTTTTACCTTTACACTTATGCATAACTACACCTTCCTATCTCAATTTTTAAAGAAGCTATAAGGTGACTAATTTTGAAACTTATGTCATTTTCTTGCGTATTATGAACTGCTGTACCTCCTCACCAATTTGAGATAGCGCAGCGAAAATACATACAATTATAGTACTCATTTACCTTTACACTTATGCATAACTACAGCTTCCTAACTCAGTTTTTAATGGAGCTATAAGGTGACTAATTTTGAGACTTATGCAAAATTCTTGCGTATTTCGAACTGCTGTATCTGCTTTCTTATTTGTGATAGCTTAGCGAATATACAAACAATTGTAGTACTCATTTACCTTTACACTTATGCATAACTACTGCTTCCTATCTCAATTTTTGAAGGAGCTATAAGGTGACTAAATTTGAGACTTATGACATTTTCTTGCGTATTTTGAACTGCCGTATCTACTCACTAATTTGTGATAGCCCAGCCAATATACATGCAATTATAGTATTCTTTTACCTTTACACTTATGCATAACTACACCTACCTATCTCAATTTTTAAAGAAGCTATAAGGTGACTAATTTTTAGACTTATGCAGTTTTCTTGCGTATTTCGAATTGCTGTACCTCCTCACTAATTTGTGATAGCCCAGCGCAAATACATACAATTATAGTACTCTTTTACCTTTACACTTATACATAACTACAGCTTCCTATCTCAATTTTTGAAGGAGATATAGGTTGACTAATTTTGAGACTTATGCAGTTTTCTTGTGTAATTCGAATTGCTGTACCTCCTCACTAATTTGAGATAGCCCAGCGAAAATACATACAATTATAGTACTCTTTTACCTTTACACTTATACATAACTACAGCTTCCTATCTCAATTTTTGAAGGAGATATAAGGTGACTAATTTTGAAACTTATGCAGTTTTCTTGCGTATTTCGAATTGCTGTACCTCCTCACTAATTTGTGATAGCCCAGCGCAAATACATACAATTATAGTACTCTTTTACCTTTACACTTATACATAACTACAGCTTCCTATCTCAATTTTTGAAGGAGATATAGGTTGACTAATTTTGAGACTTATGCAGTTTTCTTGTGTAATTCGAATTGCTGTACCTCCTCACTAATTTGAGATAGCCCAGCGAAAATACATACAATTATAGTACTCTTTTACCTTTACACTTATACATAACTACAGCTTCCTATCTCAATTTTTGAAGGAGATATAAGGTGACTAATTTTGAGACTTATGCAGTTTTCTTGTGTAATTCGAATTGCTGTACCTCCTCACTAATTTGCGATAGCCCAGTGAAAATACATACAATTATAGTACTCTTTTACCTTTACACTTATACATAACTACAGCTTCCTATTTCAATTTTTGAAAGAGATATAAGGTGACTAATTTTGTGACTTATACAAATGTCTTGCGTATTTCGAACTACTGTATCTGCTTACTTATTTGTGATAGCTTAGCTAATATTCATACAATTGTAGTTCTCATTTACCTTTACACTTATGCATAACTACAGCTTCCTATCTCAATTTTTGCAGGAGCTATAAGGTGACTAAATTTGAGACTTATGACATTTTCTTGCGTATTTTGAACTGCTGTAACTACACACTAATTATGATAGCCGAACCAATATACATGCAATTATAGTACTCTTTTACCGTTACACTTATGCATAACTACACCTTCCTATCTCAATTTTTAATGAAGCTATAAGGTGACTAAATTTAAGACTTATGACATTTTCTTGCGTATTTTGAACTGCTGTATCTACTCACTAATTTGTGATAGCCCAGCCAATATACATGCAATTATAGTACTCTTTTACCTTTACACTTATGCATAACTACACCTTTCTATCTCAATTTTTAAAGAAGCTATAAGGTGACTAATTTTGAGACTTTTGCAAATGTCTTGCGTATTTCGAACTGCTGTATCTGCTTACTTATTTGTGATAGCTTAGCGAATATACATACAATTGTAGTACTCATTTACCTTTACACTTATGCATAACTACAGCTTCCTATCTCAATTTTTGAAGGAGCTATAAGGTGACTAATTTTGAAACTTATGACATTTTCTTGCGTATTTTGAACTACTGTATCTCCTCACTAATTTGTGATAGCCCAGCGAATATACATACAATTATAGTACTCTTTTACCTTTACACTTATACATAACTACAGCTTCCTATTTCAATTTTTGAAGGAGATATAAGGTGACTAATTTTGTGACTTATGCAAATGTCTTGCGTATTTCGAACTACTGTATCTGCTTACTTATTTGTGATAGCTTAGCGAATATACATACAATTGTAGTACTCTTTTACCTTTACACTTATGCATAACTACAGCTTCCTATCTCAATTTTTGAAGGAGCTATAAGGTGACTAATTTTGAGACTTATGACATTTTCTTGCGTATTTTGAACTACTGTATCTCGTCACTAATTTGTGATAGCCCAGCGAATATACATACAATTATAGTACACTTCTACCTTTACAGTTATGCAGAGCTACAGCTTCCTATCTCAATTTTTAATGAAGCTATAAGATGTCTAATTTTGAGACTTGTGCAACTTTCTTTCGCATTTCGAATTGCTGTACTTCCTCACTAATTTGTGATAGCCCAGCAAAAATACATAAAGTTATAGTACACTTTTTTCTTTACACTTTCACATATCTACAGCTTCCTATCTCAATTTTTGAAGGAGCTATAAGGTGACTAAATTTGAGACTTATGACATTTTCTTGCGTATTTTAAACTGCTGTTTCTACTCACTAATTTGTGTTAGCCCAGCCAATATACATGCAATTATAGTACTCTTTTACCTTTACACTTATGCATAACTACACCTACCTATCTCAATTTTTAAAGAAGCTATAAGGTGACTAATTTTTAGACTTATGCAGTTTTCTTGCGTATTTCGAATTGCTGTACCTCCTCACTAATTTGCTATAGCCCAGCGAAAATACATACAATTATAGTACTCTTTTACCTTTACACTTATACATAACTACAGCTTCCTATCTCAATTTTTGAAGGAGATATAAGGTGACTAATTTTGAAACTTATGCAGTTTTCTTGCGTATTTCGAATTGCTGTACCTCCTCACTAATTTGTGATAGCCCAGCGCAAATACATACAATTATAGTACTCTTTTACCTTTACACTTATACATAACTACAGCTTCCTATCTCAATTTTTGAAGGAGATATAGGTTGACTAATTTTGAGACTTATGCAGTTTTCTTGTGTAATTCGAATTGCTGTACCTCCTCACTAATTTGAGATAGCCCAGCGAAAATACATACAATTATAGTACTCTTTTACCTTTACACTTATACATAACTACAGCTTCCTATCTCAATTTTTGAAGGAGATATAAGGTGACTAATTTTGAGACTTATGCAGTTTTCTTGTGTAATTCGAATTGCTGTACCTCCTCACTAATTTGCGATAGCCCAGTGAAAATACATACAATTATAGTACTCTTTTACCTTTACACTTATACATAACTACAGCTTCCTATTTCAATTTTTGAAAGAGATATAAGGTGACTAATTTTGTGACTTATGCAAATGTCTTGCGTATTTCGAACTACTGTATCTGCTTACTTATTTGTGATAGCTTAGCTAATATTCATACAATTGTAGTTCTCATTTACCTTTACACTTATGCATAACTACAGCTTCCTATCTCAATTTTTGCAGGAGCTATAAGGTGACTAAATTTGAGACTTATGACATTTTCTTGCGTATTTTGAACTGCTGTAACTACACACTAATTATGATAGCCGAACCAATATACATGCAATTATAGTACTCTTTTACCGTTACACTTATGCATAACTACACCTTCCTATCTCAATTTTTAAAGAAGCTATAAGGTGACTAATTTTGAGATTTATGCAGTTTTCTTGCGTATTTCGAACTGCAGTATCTGCTTACTTATTTGTGATAGCTTAGCGAATATACATACAATTGTAGTACTCATTTACCTTTACACTTATGCATAACTACTGCTTCCTATCTCAATTTTTGAAGGAGCTATAAGGTGACTAAATTCAGACTTATGACATTTTCTTACGTATTTTGAACTGCTGTATCTACTCACTAATTTGTGATAGCTCAGCCAATATACATGCAATTATAGTACTCTTTTACTTTTACACTTATGCATAACTACACCTTCCTATCTCAATTTTTAAAGAAGCTATAAGGTGACTAATTTTGAGACTTATGCAGTTTTCTTGCGTATTTCGAATTGCTGTACCTCCTCACTAATTTGCGATAGCCCAGCGAAAATACATACAATTATAGTACTCTTTTACCTTTACACTTATACATAACTACAGCTTCCTATCTCAATTTTTGAAGGAGATATAAGGTGACTAATTTCGTGACTTATGCAAATGTCTTGCGTATTTCCAACGGCTGTATCTGCTTACTTATTTGTGATAGCTTAGCGAATATACATACAATTGTAGTACTCATTTACCTTTATACTTATGTATAACTACAGCTTCCTATCTCAATTTTTGAAGGAGATATAAGGTGACTAATTTTTAGACTTATGCAGTTTTCTTGCGTATTACGAATTACTGTACCTCCTCACTAATTTGAGATAACCCAGCCAAAATACATACAATTATAGTACTCTTTTACCTTTGCACTGATACATAACTACACCTTCCTATCACAATTTTTGAAGGAGATATAAGGTGACGAATTTTGGGACTTATGCAATTTTCTCGCATATTTCGAACTGCTGTAACTACTTACTAATTTGTGATAGCACAGCGAATATATATACAATTATAGTACTCATTTCCCTTTACACGTATGCATAACTACACCTTCCTATCTCAATTTTTGAAGGAGCTATAAGGTGGCTAATTTTGAGACTTCTGACATTTTATTGCGTATTTTGAACTGCTGTATCTACTCACTAATTTGTGATAGCTCAGCCTATATACATGCAATTATAGTACTCTTTTACCTTGACACTTATGCATAACTACACCTTCCTATCTCAATTTTTAAAGAAGCTATAAGGTGACTAATTTTGAGACTTTGACATTTTCTTCCGTATTTTGAACTACTGTATCTACACACCAATTTGTGATAGCCCAGCCAATATACATGCAATTTTAGTACTTATTTACCTTTACACTTATGCAAAACTACACCTTTTTATCTCAATTTTTGAAGGAGATATAAGGTGACGAATTTTGAGACTTATGCAATTTTCTTGCGTATTTCGAACTGCTGTATCTCCTTACTAATTTGTGATAGCACAGCGAATATACATACAATTATAGTACTCATTTACCTTTACACTTATGCAAAACTACACCTTTTTATCTCAATTTTTGAAGGAGCTATAAGGTGACTAAATTTAAGACTTATGACATTTTCTTGCGTATTTTGAATTGCTGTATCTACTCACTAATTTGTGATAGCCCAGCCAATATACAAGCAATTATAGTACTCTTTTACCTTTACACTTATGCATAACTACACCTTCCTATCTCAATTTTTGAAGGAGCTATAAGGTGGCTAATTTTGAGACTTCTTACTTTTTCTTGCGTATTTTTAACTGCTGTATCTACTCACTAATTTGTGATAGCCCATCCTATATACATGCAATTATAGTACTCATTTACCTTTACACTTATGCATAACTACACCTTCCTATCTCAATTTTTGAAGGAGATATAAGGTGACTAATTTCGTGACTTATGCAAATGTCTTGCGTATTTCGAACGGCTGTATCTGCTTACTTATTTGTGATAGCTTAGCGAATATACATACAATTGTAGTACTCATTTACCTTTACACGTATACATAACTACAGCTTCCTATCTCAATTTTTGAAGGAGATATAAGGTGACTAATTTCGTGACTTATGCAAATGTCTTGCGTATTTTGAACGGCTGTATCTGCTTACTTATTTGTGATAGCTTAGCGAATATACATACAATTGTAGTACTCATTTACCTTTATACTTATGCATAACTACAGCTTCCTATCTCAATTTTTGAAGGAGATATAAGGTGACTAATTTTGAGACTTATGCAGTTTTCTTGCGTATTTCGAATTACTGTACCTCCTCACTAATTTGAGATAGCCCAGCCAAAATACATACAATTATAGTACTCTTTTACCTTTGCACTGATACATAACTACACCTTCCTATCACAATTTTTGAAGGAGATATAAGGTGACGAATTTTGGGACTTATGCAATTTTCTCGCGTATTTCGAACTGCTGTAACTACTTACTAATTTGTGATAGCACAGCGAATATATATACAATTATAGTACTCATTTCCCTTTACACTTATGCATAACTACACCTTCCTATCTCAATTTTTGAAGGAGCTATAAGGTGGCTAATTTTGAGACTTTGACATTTTCTTGCGTATTTTGAACTGCTGTATCTACTCACTAATATGTGATAGCTCAGCCTATATACATGCAATTATAGTACTCTTTTACCTTGACACTTATGCATAACTACACCTTCCTATCTCAATTTTTAAAGAAGCTATTAGGTGACTAATTTTGAGACTTTGACATTTTCTTCCGTATTTTGAACTACTGTATCTACACACCAATTTGTGATAGCCCAGCCAATATACATGCAATTTTAGTACTTATTTACCTTTACACTTATGCAAAACTACACCTTTTTATCTCAATTTTTGAAGGAGATATAAGGTGACGAATTTTGAGACTTATGCAATTTTTTTGCGTATTTCGAACTGCTGTATCTCCTTACTAATTTGTGATAGCACAGCGAATATACATACAATTATAGTACTCATTTACCTTTACACTTATGCATAACTACAGCTTCCTATCTCAATTTTTGAAGGAGCTATAAGGTGACTAAATTTAAGACTTATGACATTTTCTTGCGTATTTTGAATTGCTGTATCTACTCACTAATTTGTGATAGCCCAGCCAATATACAAGCAATTATAGTACTCTTTTACCTTTACACTTATGCATAACTACACCTTCCTATCTCAATTTTTGAAGGAGCTATAAGGTGGCTAATTTTGAGACTTCTTACTTTTTCTTGCGTATTTTTAACTGCTGTATCTACTCACTAATTTGTGATAGCCCATCCTATATACATGCAATTATAGTACTCATTTACCTTTACACTTATGCATAACTACACCTTCCTATCTCAATTTTTGAAGGAGATATAAGGTGACTAATTTCGTGACTTATGCAAATGTCTTGTGTATTTCGAACGGCTGTATCTGCTTACTTATTTGTGATAGCTTAGCGAATATACATACAATTGAAGTACTCATTTACCTTTACACGTATACATAACTACAGCTTCCTATCTCAATTTTTGAAGGAGATATAAGGTGACTAATGTAGTGACTTATGCAAATGTCTTGCGTATTTTGAACGGCTGTATCTGCTTACTTATTTGTGATAGCTTAGCGAATATACATACAATTGTAGTACTCATTTACCTTTATACTTATGCATAACTACAGCTTCCTATCTCAATTTTTGAAGGAGATATAAGGTGACTAATTTTGAGACTTATGCAGTTTTCTTGCGTATTTCGAATTACTGTACCTCCTCACTAATTTGAGATAGCACAGCCAAAATACATACATTATAGTACTCTTTTACCTTTGCACTGATACATAACTACACCTTCCTATCACAATTTTTGAAGGAGATATAAGGTGACGAATTTTGGGACTTATGCAATTTTCTCGCGTATTTCGAACTGCTGTAACTACTTACTAATTTGTGATAGCACAGCGAATATATATACAATTATAGTACTCATTTCCCTTTACACTTATGCATAACTACACCTTCCTATCTCAATTTTTGAAGGAGCTATAAGGTGGCTAATTTTGAGACTTTGACATTTTCTTGCGTATTTTGAACTGCTGTATCTACTCACTAATATGTGATAGCCCAGCCTATATACATACAATTATAGTACTCATTTACCTTTACACTTATGCATAACTACAGCTTCCTATCTCAATTATTGAAGGAGCTATAAGGTGACTAAATTTAAGACTTGTGCAACTTTCTTTCGCATTTCGAATTGCTGTACTTCCTCGCTAATTTGTGATAGCCCAGCAAAAATACATAAAGTTATAGTACACTTTTTTCTTTACACTTTCACATATCTACAGCTTCCTATCTCAATTTTTGAAGGAGCTATAAGGTGACTAAATTTGAGACTTATGACATTTTCTTGCGTATTTTGAACTGCTGTTTCTACTCACTAATTTGTGTTAGCCCAGCCAATATACATGCAATTATAGTACTCTTTTACCTTTACACTTATGCATAACTACACCTTCCTATCTCAATTCTTAAAGAAGTTATAAGGTGACTAATTTTGAGACTTATGCAGTTTTCTTGCGTATTTCGAATTGCTGTACCTCCTCACTAATTTGCGATAGCCCAGCGAAAATACATACAATTATAGTACTCTTTTACCTTTACACTTATACATAACTACAGCTTTCTATCTCAATTTTTGAAGGAGATATAAGGTGACTAATTTTGTGACTTCTGACATTTACTTGCGTATTTTGAACTGCTGTAACTACACACTAATTATGATAGCCCAGCTAATATACATGCAATTATAGTACTCTTTTACCGTTACACTTATGCATAACTACACCTTCCTATCTCAATTTTTAAAGAAGCTATAAGGTGACTAATTTTGAGACTTTTGCAGTTTTCTTGCGTATTTCGAACTGCTGTATCTGCTTACTTATTTGTGATAGCTTAGCGAATATACATACAATTGTAGTACTCATTTACCTTTACACTTATGCATAACTACTGCTTCCTATCTCAATTTTTGAAGGAGCTATAAGGTGACTAAATTTGAGACTTATGACATTTTCTTGCGTATTTTGAACTGCTGTATCTACTCACTAATTTGTGATAGCTCAGCCAATATACATGCAATTATAGTACTCTTTTACCTTTACACTTATGCATAACTAAACCTTCCTATCTCAATTTTTAATGAAGCTATAAGGTGTCTAATTTTGAGACTTGTGCAACTTTCATTCGCATTTCGAATTGCTGTTCTTCCTCACTAATTTGTGATAGCCCAGCGAAAATACATAAAATTATAGTACACTTTTTTCTTTACACTTATACATATCTACAGCTTCCTATCTCAATTTTTGAAGGAGCTATAAGGTGACTAAATTTGAGACTTATGACATTTTCTTGCGTATTTTGAACTGCTGTATCTACTCACTAATTATGATAGCCCAGCCAATATACATGCAATTATAGTACTCTTTTACCGTTACACTTATGCATAACTACACCTTCCTATCTCAATTTTTAAAGAAGCTATAAGGTGACTAATTTTGAGATTCATGCAGTTTTCTTGCGTATTTCGAACTGCAGTATCTGCTTACTTATTTGTGATAGCTTAGCGAATATACATACAATTGTAGTACTCATTTACCTTTACACTTATGCGTAACTACTGCTTCCTATCTCAATTTTTGAAGGAGCTATAAAGTGACTAAATTCAGACTTATGACATTTTCTTACGTATTTTGAACTGCTGTATCTACTCACTAATTTGTGATAGCTCAGCCAATATACATGCAATTATAGTACTCTTTTACTTTTACACTTATGCATAACTACACCTTCCTATCTCAATTTTTAAAGAAGCTATAAGGTGACTAATTTTGAGACTTATGCAGTTTTCTTGCGTATTTCGAATTGCTGTACCTCCTCACTAATTTGCGATAGCCCAGCGAAAATACATACAATTATAGTACTCTTTTACCTTTACACTTATACATAACTACAGCTTCCTATCTCAATTTTTGAAGGAGATATAAGGTGACTAATTTCGTGACTTATGCAAATGTCTTGCGTATTTCCAACGGCTGTATCTGCTTACTTATTTGTGATAGCTTAGCGAATATACATACAATTGTAGTACTCATTTACCTTTATACTTATGCATAACTACAGCTTCCTATCTCAATTTTTGAAGGAGATATAAGGTGACTAATTTTGAGACTTATGCAGTTTTCTTGCGTATTTCGAATTACTGTACCTCCTCACTAATTTGAGATAACCCAGCCAAAATACATACAATTATAGTACTCTTTTACCTTTGCACTGATACATAACTACACCTTCCTATCACAATTTTTGATGGAGATATAAGGTGACGAATTTTGGGACTTATGCAATTTTCTCACGTATTTCGAACTGCTGTAACTACTTACTAATTTGTGATAGCACAGCGAATATATATACAATTATAGTACTCATTTCCCTTTACACTTATGCATAACTACACCTTCCTATCTCAATTTTTGAAGGAGCTATAAGGTGGCTAATTTTGAGACTTCTGACATTTTCTTGCGTATTTTGAACTGCTGTATCTACTCACTAATTTGTGATAGCTCAGCCTACATACATGCAATTATAGTACTCTTTTACCTTGACACTTATGCATAACTACAGCTTCCTATCTCAATTTTTAAAGAAGCTATAAGGTGACTAATTTTGAGACTTTGACATTTTCTTCCTTATTTTGAACTACTGTATCTACACACCAATTTGTGATAGCCCAGCCAATATACATGCAATTTTAGTACTTATTTACCTTTACACTTATGCAAAACTACACCTTTTTATCTCAATTTTTGAAGGAGATATAAGGTGACTAATTTCGTGACTTATGCAAATGTCTTGCGTATTTCGAACGGCTGTATCTGCTTACTTATTTGTGATAGCTTAGCGAATATACATACAATTGTAGTACTCATTTACCTTTATACTTATGCATAACTACAGCTTCCTATCTCAATTTTTGAAGGAGATATAAGGTGACTAATTTTGAGACTTATGCAGTTTTCTTGCGTATTACGAATTACTGTACCTCCTCACTAATTTGAGATTACCCAGCCAAAATACATACAATTATAGTACTCTTTTACCTTTGCACTGATACATAACTACACCTTCCTATCACAATTTTTGAAGGATATATAAGGTGACGAATTTTGGGACTTATGCAATTTTCTCGCATATTTCGAACTGCTGTAACTACTTACTAATTTGTGATAGCACAGCGAATATATATACAATTATAGTACTCATTTCCCTTTACACTTATGCATAACTACACCTTCCTATCTCAATTTTTGAAGGAGCTATAAGGTGGCTAATTTTGAGACTTCTGACATTTTATTGCGTATTTTGAACTGCTGTATCTACTCACTAATTTGTGATAGCTCAGCCTATATACATGCAATTATAGTACTCTTTTACCTTGACACTTATGCATAACTACACCTTCCTATCTCAATTTTTAAAGAAGCTATAAGGTGACTAATTTTGAGACTTTGACATTTTCTTCCGTATTTTGAACTACTGTATCTACACACCAATTTGTGATAGCCCAGCCAATATACATGCAATTTTAGTACTTATTTACCTTTACACTTATGCAAAACTACACCTTTTTATCTCAATTTTTGAAGGAGATATAAGGTGACGAATTTTGAGACTTATGCAATTTTCTTGCGTATTTCGAACTGCTGTATCTCCTTACTAATTTGTGATAGCACAGCGAATATACATACAATTATAGTACTCATTTACCTTTACACTTATGCATAACTACAGCTTCCTATCTCAATTTTTGAAGGAGCTATAAGGTGACTAAATTTAAGACTTATGACATTTTCTTGCGTATTTTGAATTGCTGTATCTACTCACTAATTTGTGATAGCCCAGCCAATATACAAGCAATTATAGTACTCTTTTACCTTTACACTTATGCATAACTACACCTTCCTATCTCAATTTTTGAAGGAGCTATAAGGTGGCTAATTTTGAGACTTCTTACTTTTTCTTGCGTATTTTTAACTGCTGTATCTACTCACTAATTTGTGATAGCCCATCCTATATACATGCAATTATAGTACTCATTTACCTTTACACTTATGCATAACTACACCTTCCTATCTCAATTTTTGAAGGAGATATAAGGTGACTAATTTCGTGACTTATGCAAATGTCTTGCGTATTTCGAACGGCTGTATCTGCTTACTTATTTGTGATAGCTTAGCGAATATACATACAATTGTAGTACTCATTTACCTTTACACGTATACATAACTACAGCTTCCTATCTCAATTTTTGAAGGAGATATAAGGTGACTAATTTCGTGACTTATGCAAATGTCTTGCGTATTTTGAACGGCTTTATCTGCTTACTTATTTGTGATAGCTTAGCGAATATACATACAATTGTAGTACTCATTTACCTTTATACTTATGCATAACTACAGCTTCCTATCTCAATTTTTGAAGGAGATATAAGGTGACTAATTTTGAGACTTATGCAGTTTTCTTGCGTATTTCGAATTACTGTACCTCCTCACTAATTTGAGATAGCCCAGCCAAAATACATACAATTATAGTACTCTTTTACCTTTGCACTGATACATAACTACACCTTCCTATCACAATTTTTGAAAGAGATATAAGGTGACGAATTTTGGGACTTATGCAATTTTCTCGCGTATTTCGAACTGCTGTAACTACTTACTAATTTGTGATAGCACAGCGAATATATATACAATTATAGTACTCATTTCCCTTTACACTTATGCATAACTACACCTTCCTATCTCAATTTTTGAAGGAGCTATAAGGTGGCTAATTTTGAGACTTTGACATTTTCTTGCGTATTTTGAACTGCTGTATCTACTCACTAATATGTGATAGCTCAGCCTATATACATGCAATTATAGTACTCTTTTACCTTGACACTTATGCATAACTACACCTTCCTATCTCAATTTTTAAAGAAGCTATAAGGTGACTAATTTTGAGACTTTGACATTTTCTTCCGTATTTTGAACTACTGTATCTACACACCAATTTGTGATAGCCCAGCCAATATACATGCAATTTTAGTACTTATTTACCTTTACACTTATGCAAAACTACACCTTTTTATCTCAATTTTTGAAGGAGATATAAGGTGACGAATTTTGAGACTTATGCAATTTTCTTGCGTATTTCGAACTGCTGTATCTCCTTACTAATTTGTGATAGCACAGCGAATATACATACAATTATAGTACTCATTTACCTTTACACTTATGCATAACTACAGCTTCCTATCTCAATTTTTGAAGGAGCTATAAGGTGACTAAATTTAAGACTTATGACATTTTCTTGCGTATTTTGAATTGCTGTATCTACTCACTAATTTGTGATAGCCCAGCCAATATACAAGCAATTATAGTACTCTTTTACCTTTACACTTATGCATAACTACACCTTCCTATCTCAATTTTTGAAGGAGCTATAAGGTGGCTAATTTTGAGACTTCTTACTTTTTCTTGCGTATTTTTAACTGCTGTATCTACTCACTAATTTGTGATAGCCCATCCTATATACATGCAATTATAGTACTCATTTACCTTTACACTTATGCATAACTACACCTTCCTATCTCAATTTTTGAAGGAGATATAAGGTGACTAATTTCGTGACTTATGCAAATGTCTTGCGTATTTCGAACGGCTGTATCTGCTTACTTATTTGTGATAGCCTAGCGAATATACATACAATTGTAGTACTCATTTACCTTTACACGTATACATAACTACAGCTTCCTATCTCAATTTTTGAAGGAGATATAAGGTGACTAATTTCGTGACTTATGCAAATGTCTTGCGTATTTTGAACGGCTGTATCTGCTTACTTATTTGTGATAGCTTAGCGAATATACATACAATTGTAGTACTCATTTACCTTTATACTTATGCATAACTACAGCTTCCTATCTCAATTTTTGAAGGAGATATAAGGTGACTAATTTTGAGACTTATGCAGTTTTCATGCGTATTTCGAATTACTGTACCTCCTCACTAATTTGAGATAGCCCAGCCAAAATACATACAATTATAGTACTCTTTTACCTTTGCACTGATACATAACTACACCTTCCTATCACAATTTTTGAAGGAGATATAAGGTGACGAATTTTGGGACTTATGCAATTTTCTCGCGTATTTCGAACTGCTGTAACTACTTACTAATTTGTGATAGCACAGCGAATATATATACAATTATAGTACTCATTTCCCTTTACACTTATGCATAACTACACCTTCCTATCTCAATTTTTGAAGGAGCTATAAGGTGGCTAATTTTGAGACTTTGACATTTTCTTGCGTATTTTGAACTGCTGTATCTACTCACTAATATGTGATAGCCCAGCCTATATACATACAATTATAGTACTCATTTACCTTTACACTTATGCATAACTACAGCTTCCTATCTCAATTATTGAAGGAGCTATAAGGTGACTAAATTTAAGACTTATGACATTTTCTTGCGTATTTTGAATTGCTGTATCTACTCACTAATTTGTGATAGCCCAGCCAATATACATGCAATTATAGTACTCTTTTACCTTTATACTTATGCATAACTACACCTTCCTATCTCAATTTTTGAAGGAGCTATAAGGTGGCTAATTTTGAGACTTCTTACTTTTTCTTGCGTATTTTTAACTGCTGTATTTACTCACTAATTTGTGATAGCCCAGCCTATATACATGCAATTATAGTACTCTTTTACCTTTACACTTATGCATAACTACACCTTCCTATCTCAATTTTTGAAGGAGATATAAGGTGACTAATTTCGTGACTTATGCAAATGTCTTGCGTATTTCGAACGGCTGTATCTGCTTACTTATTTGTGATAGCTTAGCGAATATACATACAATTGTAGTACTCATTTACCTTTACACTTATACATAACTACAGCTTCCTATCTCAATTTTTGAAGGAGATATAAGGTGACTAATTTCGTGACTTATGCAAATGTCTTGCGTATTTCGAACGGCTGTATCTGCTTACTTATTTGAGATAGCTTAGCGAATATACATACAATTGTAGTACTCATTTACCTTTATACTTATGCATAACTACAGCTTCCTATCTCAATTTTAGAAGGAGATATAAGGTGACTAATTTTGAGACTTATGCAGTTTTCTTGCGTATTTCGAATTACTGTACCTCCTCACTAATTTGAGATAGCCCAGCCAAAATACATACAATTATAGTACTCTTTTACCTTTGCACTGATCCATAACTACACCTTCCTATCACAATTTTTGAAGGAGCTATAAGGTGACTAATTTTAAGACTTATGACATTTTCTTGCGTATTTTGAATTGCTGTATCTACTCACTAATTTGTGATAGCCCAGCCAATATACATGCAATTATAGTACTCTTTTACCTTTACACTTATGCATAACTACACCTTCCTATCTCAATTTTTGAAGGAGCTATAAGCTGGATAATTTTGAGACTTCTTACTTTTTCTTGCGTATTTTTAACTGCTGTATCTACTCACTAATATGTGATAGCTCAGCCTATATACATGCAATTATAGTACTCTTTTACCTTGACACTTATGCATAACTACACCTTCCTATCTCAATTTTTAAAGAAGCTATAAGGTGACTTATTTTGAGACTTTGACATTTTCTTCCGTATTTTGAACTACTGTATCTACACACCAAGTTGTGATAGCCCAGCCAATATACATGCAATTTTAGTACTTATTTACCTTTACACTTATGCAAAACTACACCTTTTTATCTCAATTTTTGAAGGAGATATAAGGTGACGAATTTTGAGACTTATGCAATTTTCTTGCGTATTTCGAACTGCTGTATCTCCTTACTAATTTGTGATAGCACAGCGAATATACATACAATTATAGTACTCATTTACCTTTACACTTATGCATAACTACAGCTTCCTATCTCAATTTTTGAAGGAGCTATAAGGTGACTAAATTTAAGACTTATGACATATTCTTGCGTATTTTGAATTGCTGTATCTACTCATTAATTTGTGATAGCCCAGCCAATATACAAGCAATTATAGTACTCTTTTACCTTTACACTTATGCATAACTACACCTTCCTATCTCAATTTTTGAAGGAGCTATAAGGTGGCTAATTTTGAGACTTCTTATTTTTTCTTGCGTATTTTTAACTGCTGTATCTACTCACTAATTTGTGATAGCCCATCCTATATACATGCAATTATAGTACTCATTTACCTTTACACTTATGCATAACTACACCTTCCTATCTCAATTTTTGAAGGAGATATAAGGTGACTAATTTCGTGACTTATGCAAATGTCTTGTGTATTTCGAACGGCTGTATCTGCTTACTTATTTGTGATAGCTTAGCGAATATACATACAATTGTAGTACTCATTTACCTTTACACGTATACATAACTACAGCTTCCTATCTCAATTTTTGAAGGAGATATAAGGTGACTAATGTAGTGACTTATGCAAATGTCTTGCGTATTTTGAACGGCTGTATCTGCTTACTTATTTGTGATAGCACAGCGAATATATATACAATTATAGTACTCATTTCCCTTTACACTTATGCATAACTACACCTTCCTATCTCAATTTTTGAAGGAGCTATAAGGTGGCTAATTTTGAGACTTTGACATTTTCTTGCGTATTTTGAACTGCTGTATCTACTCACTAATATGTGATAGCCCAGCCTATATACATACAATTATAGTACTCATTTACCTTTACACTTATGCATAACTACAGCTTCCTATCTCAATTATTGAAGGAGCTATAAGGTGACTAAATTTAAGACTTGTGCAACTTTCTTTCGCATTTCGAATTGCTGTACTTCCTCACTAATTTGTGATAGCCCAGCAAAAATACATAAAGTTATAGTACACTTTTTTCTTTACACTTTCACATATCTACAGCTTCCTATCTCAATTTTTGAAGGAGCTATAAGGTGACTAAATTTGAGACTTATGACATTTTCTTGCGTATTTTGAACTGCTGTTTCTACTCACTAATTTGTGTTAGCCCAGCCAATATACATGCAATTATAGTACTCTTTTACCTTTACACTTATGCATAACTACACGTTCCTATCTCAATTCTTAAAGAAGTTATAAGGTGACTAATTTTGAGACTAATGCAGTTTTCTTGCGTATTTCGAATTGCTGTACCTCCTCACTAATTTGCGATAGCCCAGCGAAAATACATACAATTATAGTACTCTTTTACCTTTACACTTATGCATAACTACACGTTCCTATCTCAATTCTTAAAGAAGTTATAAGGTGACTAATTTTGAGACTTATGCAGTTTTCTTGCGTATTTCGAATTGCTGTACCTCCTCACTAATTTGCGATAGCCCAGCGAAAATACATACAATTATAGTACTCTTTTACCTTTACACTTATGCATAACTACACCTTCCTATCTCAATTTTTGAAGGAGCTATAAGGTGGCTAATTTTGAGACTTTGACATTTTCTTGCGTATTTTGAACTGCTGTATCTACTCACTAATATGTGATAGCTCAGCCTATATACATGCAATTATAGTACTCTTTTACCTTGACACTTATGCATAACTACACCTTCCTATCTCAATTTTTAAAGAAGCTATAAGGTGACTAATTTTGAGACTTTGACATTTTCTTCCATATTTTGAACTACTGTATCTACACACCAATTTGTGATAGCCCAGCCAATATACATGCAATTTTAGTACTTATTTACCTTTACACTTATGCAAAACTACACCTTTTTATCTCAATTTTTGAAGGAGATATAAGGTGACGAATTTTGAGACTTATGCAATTTTCTTGCGTATTTCGAACTGCTGTATCTCCTTACTAATTTGTGATAGCACAGCGAATATACATACAATTATAGTACTCATTTACCTTTACACTTATGCATAACTACAGCTTCCTATCTCAATTTTTGAAGGAGCTATAAGGTGACTAAATTTAAGACTTATGACATTTTCTTGCGTATTTTGAATTGCTGTATCTACTCACTAATTTGTGATAGCCCAGCCAATATACAAGCAATTATAGTACTCTTTTACCTTTACACTTATGCATAACTACACCTTCCTATCTCAATTTTTGAAGGAGCTATAAGGTGGCTAATTTTGAGACTTCTTACTTTTTCTTGCGTATTTTTAACTGCTGTATCTACTCACTAATTTGTGATAGCCCATCCTATATACATGCAATTATAGTACTCATTTACCTTTACACTTATGCATAACTACACCTTCCTATCTCAATTTTTGAAGGAGATATAAGGTGACTAATTTCGTGACTTATGCAAATGTCTTGCGTATTTCGAACGGCTGTATCTGCTTACTTATTTGTGATAGCCTAGCGAATATACATACAATTGTAGTACTCATTTACCTTTACACGTATACATAACTACAGCTTCCTATCTCAATTTTTGAAGGAGATATAAGGTGACTAATTTCGTGACTTATGCAAATGTCTTGCGTATTTTGAACGGCTGTATCTGCTTACTTATTTGTGATAGCTTAGCGAATATACATACAATTGTAGTACTCATTTACCTTTATACTTATGCATAACTACAGCTTCCTATCTCAATTTTTGAAGGAGATATAAGGTGACTAATTTTGAGACTTATGCAGTTTTCTTGCGTATTTCGAATTACTGTACCTCCTCACTAATTTGAGATAGCCCAGCCAAAATACATACAATTATAGTACTCTTTTACCTTTGCACTGATACATAACTACACCTTCCTATCACAATTTTTGAAGGAGATATAAGGTGACGAATTTTGGGACTTATGCAATTTTCTCGCGTATTTCGAACTGCTGTAACTACTTACTAATTTGTGATAGCACAGCGAATATATATACAATTATAGTACTCATTTCCCTTTACACTTATGCATAACTACACCTTCCTATCTCAATTTTTGAAGGAGCTATAAGGTGGCTAATTTTGAGACTTTGACATTTTCTTGCGTATTTTGAACTGCTGTATCTACTCACTAATATGTGATAGCCCAGCCTATATACATACAATTATAGTACTCATTTACCTTTACACTTATGCATAACTACAGCTTCCTATCTCAATTATTGAAGGAGCTATAAGGTGACTAAATTTAAGACTTATGACATTTTCTTGCGTATTTTGAATTGCTGTATCTACTCACTAATTTGTGATAGCCCAGCCAATATACATGCAATTATAGTACTCTTTTACCTTTATACTTATGCATAACTACACCTTCCTATCTCAATTTTTGAAGGAGCTATAAGGTGGCTAATTTTGAGACTTCTTACTTTTTCTTGCGTATTTTTAACTGCTGTATTTACTCACTAATTTGTGATAGCCCAGCCTATATACATGCAATTATAGTACTCTTTTACCTTTACACTTATGCATAACTACACCTTCCTATCTCAATTTTTGAAGGAGATATAAGGTGACTAATTTCGTGACTTATGCAAATGTCTTGCGTATTTCGAACGGCTGTATCTGCTTACTTATTTGTGATAGCTTAGCGAATATACATACAATTGTAGTACTCATTTACCTTTACACTTATACATAACTACAGCTTCCTATCTCAATTTTTGAAGGAGATATAAGGTGACTAATTTCGTGACTTATGCAAATGTCTTGCGTATTTCGAACGGCTGTATCTGCTTACTTATTTGAGATAGCTTAGCGAATATACATACAATTGTAGTACTCATTTACCTTTATACTTATGCATAACTACAGCTTCCTATCTCAATTTTAGAAGGAGATATAAGGTGACTAATTTTGAGACTTATGCAGTTTTCTTGCGTATTTCGAATTACTGTACCTCCTCACTAATTTGAGATAGCCCAGCCAAAATACATACAATTATAGTACTCTTTTACCTTTGCACTGATCCATAACTACACCTTCCTATCACAATTTTTGAAGGAGCTATAAGGTGACTAATTTTAAGACTTATGACATTTTCTTGCGTATTTTGAATTGCTGTATCTACTCACTAATTTGTGATAGCCCAGCCAATATACATGCAATTATAGTACTCTTTTACCTTTACACTTATGCATAACTACACCTTCCTATCTCAATTTTTGAAGGAGCTATAAGCTGGATAATTTTGAGACTTCTTACTTTTTCTTGCGTATTTTTAACTGCTGTATCTACTCACTAATATGTGATAGCCCAGCCAATATACATGCAATTTTAGTACTTATTTACCTTTACACTTATGCAAAACTACACCTTTTTATCTCAATTTTTGAAGGAGATATAAGGTGACGAATTTTGAGACTTATGCAATTTTCTTGCGTATTTCGAACTGCTGTATCTCCTTACTAATTTGTGATAGCACAGCGAATATACATACAATTATAGTACTCATTTACCTTTACACTTATGCATAACTACAGCTTCCTATCTCAATTTTTGAAGGAGCTATAAGGTGACTAAATTTAAGACTTATGACATATTCTTGCGTATTTTGAATTGCTGTATCTACTCATTAATTTGTGATAGCCCAGCCAATATACAAGCAATTATAGTACTCTTTTACCTTTACACTTATGCATAACTACACCTTCCTATCTCAATTTTTGAAGGAGCTATAAGGTGGCTAATTTTGAGACTTCTTATTTTTTCTTGCGTATTTTTAACTGCTGTATCTACTCACTAATTTGTGATAGCCCATCCTATATACATGCAATTATAGTACTCATTTACCTTTACACTTATGCATAACTACACCTTCCTATCTCAATTTTTGAAGGAGATATAAGGTGACTAATTTCGTGACTTATGCAAATGTCTTGCGTATTTCGAACGGCTGTATCTGCTTACTTATTTGTGATAGCTTAGCGAATATACATACAATTGTAGTACTCATTTACCTTTACACGTATACATAACTACAGCTTCCTATCTCAATTTTTGAAGGAGATATAAGGTGACTAATGTAGTGACTTATGCAAATGTCTTGCGTATTTTGAACGGCTGTATCTGCTTACTTATTTGTGATAGCACAGCGAATATATATACAATTATAGTACTCATTTCCCTTTACACTTATGCATAACTACACCTTCCTATCTCAATTTTTGAAGGAGCTATAAGGTGGCTAATTTTGAGACTTTGACATTTTCTTGCGTATTTTGAACTGCTGTATCTACTCACTAATATGTGATAGCCCAGCCTATATACATACAATTATAGTACTCATTTACCTTTACACTTATGCATAACTACAGCTTCCTATCTCAATTATTGAAGGAGCTATAAGGTGACTAAATTTAAGACTTGTGCAACTTTCTTTCGCATTTCGAATTGCTGTACTTCCTCACTAATTTGTGATAGCCCAGCAAAAATACATAAAGTTATAGTACACTTTTTTCTTTACACTTTCACATATCTACAGCTTCCTATCTCAATTTTTGAAGGAGCTATAAGGTGACTAAATTTGAGACTTATGACATTTTCTTGCGTATTTTGAACTGCTGTTTCTACTCACTAATTTGTGTTAGCCCAGCCAATATACATGCAATTATAGTACTCTTTTACCTTTACACTTATGCATAACTACACCTTCCTATCTCAATTCTTAAAGAAGTTATAAGGTGACTAATTTTGAGACTTATGCAGTTTTCTTGCGTATTTCGAATTGCTGTACCTCCTCACTAATTTGAGATAGCCCAGCAAAAATACATACAATTATAGTACTCTTTTACCTTTACACTTATACATAACTACAGCTTCCTATCTCAATTTTTGAAGGAGATATAAGGTGACTAATTTTGTGACTTCTGACATTTACTTGCGTATTTTGAACTGCTGTAACTACACACTAATTATGATAGCCCAGCTAATATACATGCAATTATAGTACTCTTTTACCGTTACACTTATGCATAACTACACCTTCCTATCTCAATTTTTAAAGAAGCTATAAGGTGACTAATTTTGAGACTTATGCAGTTCTCTTGCGTATTTCGAACTGCTGTATCTGCTTACTTATTTGTGATAGCTTAGCGAATATACATACAATTGTAGTACTCATTTACCTTTACACTTATGCATAACTACTGCTTCCTATCTCAATTTTTGAAGGAGATATAAGGTGACTAATTTTGTGACTTCTGACATTTACTTGCGTATTTTGAACTGCTGTAACTACACACTAATTATGATAGCCCAGCTAATATACATGCAATTATAGTACTCTTTTACCGTTACACTTATGCATAACTACACCTTCCTATCTCAATTTTTAAAGAAGCTATAAGGTGACTAATTTTGAGACTTATGCAGTTCTCTTGCGTATTTCGAACTGCTGTATCTGCTTACTTATTTGTGATAGCTTAGCGAATATACATACAATTGTAGTACTCATTTACCTTTACACTTATGCATAACTACTGCTTCCTATCTCAATTTTTGAAGGAGATATAAGGTGACTAATTTTGTGACTTCTGACATTTACTTGCGTATTTTGAACTGCTGTAACTACACACTAATTATGATAGCCCAGCTAATATACATGCAATTATAGTACTCTTTTACCGTTACACTTATGCATAACTACACCTTCCTATCTCAATTTTTAAAGAAGCTATAAGGTGACTAATTTTGAGACTTATGCAGTTCTCTTGCGTATTTCGAACTGCTGTATCTGCTTACTTATTTGTGATAGCTTAGCGAATATACATACAATTGTAGTACTCATTTACCTTTACACTTATGCATAACTACTGCTTCCTATCTCAATTTTTGAAGGAGCTATAAGGTGACTAAATTTGAGACTTATGACATTTTCTTGCGTATTTTGAACTGCTGTATCTACTCACTAATTTGTGATAGCTCAGCCAATATACATGCAATTATAGTACTCTTTTACCTTTACACTTATGCATAACTAAACCTTCCTATCTCAATTTTTAATGAAGCTATAAGGTGTCTAATTTTGAGACTTGTGCAACTTTCATTCGCATTTCGAATTGCTGTTCTTCCTCACTAATTTGTGATAGCCCAGCGAAAATACATAAAATTATAGTACACTTTTTTCTTTACACTTATACATATCTACAGCTTCCTATCTCAATTTTTGAAGGAGCTATAAGGTGACTAAATTTGAGACTTATGACATTTTCTTGCGTATTTTGAACTGCTGTATCTACTCACTAATTATGATAGCCCAGCCAATATACATGCAATTATAGTACTCTTTTACCGTTACACTTATGCATAACTACACCTTCCTATCTCAATTTTTAAAGAAGCTATAAGGTGACTAATTTTGAGATTTATGCAGTTTTCTTGCGTATTTCGAACTGCAGTATCTGCTTACTTATTTGTGATAGCTTAGCGAATATACATACAATTGTAGTACTCATTTACCTTTACACTTATGCATAACTACTGCTTCCTATCTCAATTTTTGAAGGAGCTATAAGGTGACTAAATTCAGACTTATGACATTTTCTTACGTATTTTGAACTGCTGTATCTACTCACTAATTTGTGATAGCTCAGCCAATATACATGCAATTATAGTACTCTTTTACTTTTACACTTATGCATAACTACACCTTCCTATCTCAATTTTTAAAGAAGCTATAAGGTGACTAATTTTGAGACTTATGCAGTTTTCTTGCGTATTTCGAATTGCTGTACCTCCTCACTAATTTGCAATAGCCCAGCGAAAATACATACAATTATAGTACTCTTTTACCTTTACACTTATACATAACTACAGCTTCCTATCTCAATTTTTAAAGGAGATATAAGGTGACTAATTTCGTGACTTATGCAAATGTCTTGCGTATTTCCAACGGCTGTATCTGCTTACTTATTTGTGATAGCTTAGCGAATATACATACAATTGTAGTACTCATTTACCTTTATACTTATGCATAACTACAGCTTCCTATCTCAATTTTAGAAGGAGATATAAGGTGACTAATTTTGAGACTTATGCAGTTTTCTTGCGTATTACGAATTACTGTACCTCCTCACTAATTTGAGATAACCCAGCCAAAATACATACAATTATAGTACTCTTTTACCTTTGCACTGATACATAACTACACCTTCCTATCACAATTTTTGAAGGATATATAAGGTGACGAATTTTGGGACTTATGCAATTTTCTCGCATATTTCGAACTGCTGTAACTACTTACTAATTTGTGATAGCACAGCGAATATATATACAATTATAGTACTCATTTCCCTTTACACTTATGCATAACTACACCTTCCTATCTCAATTTTTGAAGGAGCTATAAGGTGGCTAATTTTGAGACTTCTGACATTTTATTGCGTATTTTGAACTGCTGTATCTACTCACTAATTTGTGATAGCTCAGCCTATATACATGCAATTATAGTACTCTTTTACCTTGACACTTATGCATAACTACACCTTCCTATCTCAATTTTTGAAGGAGCTATAAGGTGACTAATTTTGAGACTTTGACATTTTCTTCCGTATTTTGTACTACTGTATCTACACACCAATTTGTGATAGCCCAGCCAATATACATGCAATTTTAGTACTTATTTACCTTTACACTTATGCAAAACTACACCTTTTTATCTCAATTTTTGAAGGAGATATAAGGTGACGAATTTTGAGACTTATGCAATTTTCTTGCGTATTTCGAACTGCTGTATCTCCTTACTAATTTGTGATAGCCCATCCTATATACATGCAATTATAGTACTCATTTACCTTTACACTTATGCATAACTACACCTTCCTATCTCAATTTTTGAAGGAGATATAAGGTGACTAATTTCGTGACTTATGCAAATGTCTTGTGTATTTCGAACGGCTGTATCTGCTTACTTATTTGTGATAGCTTAGCGAATATACATACAATTGTAGTACTCATTTACCTTTACACGTATACATAACTACAGCTTCCTATCTCAATTTTTGAAGGAGATATAAGGTGACTAATTTCGTGACTTATGCAAATGTCTTGCGTATTTTGAACGGCTGTATCTGCTTACTTATTTGTGATAGCTTAGCGAATATACATACAATTGTAGTACTCATTTACCTTTATACTTATGCATAACTACAGCTTCCTATCTCAATTTTTGAAGGAGATATAAGGTGACTAATTTTGAGACTTATGCAGTTTTCTTGCGTATTTCGAATTACTGTACCTCCTCACTAATTTGAGATAGCCCAGCCAAAATACATACAATTATAGTACTCTTTTACCTTTGCACTGATACATAACTACACCTTCCTATCACAATTTTTGAAGGAGATATAAGGTGACGAATTTTGGGACTTATGCAATTTTCTCGCGTATTTCGAACTGCTGTAACTACTTACTAATTTGTGATAGCACAGCGAATATATATACAATTATAGTACTCATTTCCCTTTACACTTATGCATAACTACACCTTCCTATCTCAATTTTTGAAGGAGCTATAAGGTGGCTAATTTTGAGACTTTGACATTTTCTTGCGTATTTTGAACTGCTGTATCTACTCACTAATATGTGATAGCTCAGCCTATATACATGCAATTATAGTACTCTTTTACCTTGACACTTATGCATAACTACACCTTCCTATCTCAATTTTTAAAGAAGCTATAAGGTGACTAATTTTGAGACTTTGACATTTTCTTCCGTATTTTGAACTACTGTATCTACACACCAATTTGTGATAGCCCAGCCAATATACATGCAATTTTAGTACTTATTTACCTTTACACTTATGCAAAACTACACCTTTTTATCTCAATTTTTGAAGGAGATATAAGGTGACGAATTTTGAGACTTATGCAATTTTCTTGCGTATTTCGAACTGCTGTATCTCCTTACTAATTTGTGATAGCACAGCGAATATACATACAATTATAGTACTCATTTACCTTTACACTTATGCATAACTACAGCTTCCCATCTCAATTTTTGAAGGAGCTATAAGGTGACTAAATTTAAGACTTATGACATTTTCTTGCGTATTTTGAATTGCTGTATCTACTCACTAATTTGTGTTAGCCCAGCCAATATACAAGCAATTATAGTACTCTTTTACCTTTACACTTATGCATAACTACACCTTCCTATCTCAATTTTTGAAGGAGCTATAAGGTGGCTAATTTTGAGACTTCTTACTTTTTCTTGCGTATTTTTAACTGCTGTATCTACTCACTAATTTGTAATAGCCCATCCTATATACATGCAATTATAGTACTCATTTACCTTTACACTTATGCATAAC
This sequence comes from Rhodnius prolixus, assembly GCF_049639745.1. Classification (NCBI taxonomy): domain Eukaryota; kingdom Metazoa; phylum Arthropoda; class Insecta; order Hemiptera; family Reduviidae; genus Rhodnius; species Rhodnius prolixus. The sequence goes on along the minus strand of NW_027411592.1, from coordinate 56,843,176 downwards.
TACACCTTCCTATCTCAATTTTTGAAGGAGATATAAGGTGACTAATTTCGTGACTTATGCAAATGTCTTGCGTATTTCGAACGGCTGTATCTGCTTACTTATTTGTGATAGCTTAGCGAATATACATACAATTGTAGTACTCATTTATCTTTACACGTATACATAACTACAGCTTCCTATCTCAATTTTTGAAGGAGATATAAGGTGACTAATTTCGTGACTTATGCAAATGTCTTGCGTATTTTGAACGGCTGTATCTGCTTACTTATTTGTGATAGCTTAGCGAATATACATACAATTGTAGTACTCATTTACCTTTATACTTATGCATAACTACAGCTTCCTATCTCAATTTTTGTAGGAGATATAAGGTGACTAATTTTGAGACTTATGCAGTTTTCTTGCGTATTTCGAATTACTGTACCTCCTCACTAATTTGAGATAGCCCAGCCAAAATACATACAATTATAGTACTCTTTTACCTTTGCACTGATACATAACTACACCTTCCTATCACAATTTTTGAAGGAGATATAAGGTGACGAATTTTGGGACTTATGCAATTTTCTCGCGTATTTCGAACTGCTGTAACTACTTACTAATTTGTGATAGCACAGCGAATATATATACAATTATAGTACTCATTTCCCTTTACACTTATGCATAACTACACCTTCCTATCTCAATTTTTGAAGGAGCTATAAGGTGGCTAATTTTGAGACTTTGACATTTTCTTGCGTATTTTGAACTGCTGTATCTACTCACTAATATGTGATAGCCCAGCCTATATACATACAATTATAGTACTCATTTACCTTTACACTTATGCATAACTACAGCTTCCTATCTCAATTATTGAAGGAGCTATAAGGTGACTAATTTTAAGACTTATGACATTTTCTTGCGTATTTTGAATTGCTGTATCTACTCACTAATTTGTGATAGCCCAGCCAATATACATGCAATTATAGTACTCTTTTACCTTTATACTTATGCATAACTACACCTTCCTATCTCAATTTTGGAAGGAGCTATAAGGTGGCTAATTTTGATACTTCTTACTTTTTCTTGCGTATTTTTAACTGCTGTATTTACTCACTAATTTGTGATAGCCCAGCCTATATACATGCAATTATAGTACTCTTTTACCTTTACACTTATGCATAACTACACCTTCCTATCTCAATTTTTGAAGGAGATATAAGGTGACTAATTTCGTGACTTATGCAAATGTCTTGCGTATTTCGAACGGCTGTATCTGCTTACTTATTTGTGATAGCTTAGCGAATATACATACAATTGTAGTACTCATTTACCTTTACACTTATACATAACTACAGCTTCCTATCTCAATTTTTGAAGGAGATATAAGGTGACTAATTTCGTGACTTATGCAAATGTCTTGCGTATTTCGAACGGCTGTATCTGCTTACTTATTTGAGATAGCTTAGCGAATATACATACAATTGTAGTACTCATTTACCTTTATACTTATGCATAACTACAGCTTCCTATCTCAATTTTAGAAGGAGATATAAGGTGACTAATTTTGAGACTTATGCAGTTTTCTTGCGTATTTCGAATTACTGTACCTCCTCACTAATTTGTGATAGCCCAGCCAATATACATGCAATTATAGTACTCTTTTACCTTTACACTTATGCATAACTACACCTTCCTATCTCAATTTTTGAAGGAGCTATAAGCTGGATAATTTTGAGACTTCTTACTTTTTCTTGCGTATTTTTAACTGCTGTATCTACTCACTAATTTGTGATAGCCCAGCCTATATACATGCAATTATAGTACTCTTTTACCTTTACACTTATGCATAACTACACCTTCCTATCTCAATTTTTGAAGGAGCTATAAGGTGGCTAATTTTGAGACTTCTGACATTTTCTTGCGTATTTTGAACTACTGTATCTACTCACTAAATTGTGATAGCCCAGCCTTTATAGATGCAATTATAGTACTCTTTTACCTTTACACTTATGCATAACTACACCTTCCTATCTCAATTTTTAAAGAAGCTATAAGGTGACTAAATTTGAGACTTATGACATTTTCTTGCGTATTTAGAACTGCTGTATCTATTCACTAATTTGTGATAGCTCAGCCAATATACATGCAATTATAGTACTCTTTTACCTTTACACTTATGCATAACTACACCTTCCTATCTCAATTTTTAAAGAAGCTATAAGGTGACTACTTTTGAGACTTATGCAGTTTTCTTGCGTATTTCGAATTGCTGTACCTCCTCACTAATTTGCGATAGCCCAGCGAAAATACATACAATTATAGTACTCTTTTACGTTTACACTTATAAAAAACTACAGCTTTCTATCTCAATTTTTGAAGGAGCTATAAGGTGACTAATTTTGAGACTTATGACATTTTCTTGCGCATTTCGAATTGCTGTACTTCCTCACTAATTTGTGATAGCCCAGCGAAAATACATACAATTATAGTACACTTTTTCCATTACAATTATACATATCTACAGCTTCCTATCTCAATTTTTGAAGGAGGTATAAGGTGACTAATTTTGAGACTTATGCAGTTTTCTTGCGTATTTCGAATTACTGTACCTCCTCACTAATTTGAGATAGCCCAGCCAAAATACATACAATTATAGTACTCTTTTACCTTTGCACTGATACATAACTACATCTTCCTATCACAATTTTTGAAGGAGATATAAGGTGACGAATTTTGGGACCTATGCAATTTTCTTGCGTATTTTGAACTACTGTATCTACTCACCAATTTATGATATCCCAGCCAATATACATGCAATTATAGTACTCATTTACCTTTACACTTATACATAACTACAGCTTCCTATCTCAAATTTTGAAGGAGCTATAAGGTGACTAAATTTGAGACTTATGACATTTTCTTGCGTATTTTGAACTGCTGTATCTACTCACTAATTTGTGTTAGCCCAGCCAATATACATGCAATTATAGTACTCTTTTACCTTTACACTATGCATAACTACACCTTCCTATCTCAATTTTTAAAGAAGCTATAAGGTGACTAATTTTGAGACTCATGCAGTTTTCTTGTGTATTTCGAATTGCTGTACCTCCTCACTAATTTGCGATAGCCCAGCGAAAATACATACAATTATAGTACTCTTTTACCTTTACACTTATACATAACTACAACTTCCTATCTCAATTTTTGAAGGAGATATAAGGTGACTAATTTTGTGACTTATGCAAATGTCTTGCGTATTTCGAACTGCTGTATCTGCTTACTTATTTGTGGTAGCTTAGCGAATATACATACAATTGTAGTACTCATTTACCTTTACACTTATGCAGAGCTACAGCTTCCTATCTCAATTTTTAATGAAGGTATAAGGTGACTAATTTTGAGACTTGTGCATCTTTCTTTCGCATTTCGAATTGCTGTACTTCTTCACTAATTTGTGATAGCCCAGCGAAAATACATAAAATTATAGTACATTTTTTTCTTTACACTTATACATATCTACAGCTTCCTATCTCAATTTTTGAAGGAGATATAAGGTGACTAATTTTGAGACCTGACATTTTCTTGCGTATTTTGAATTGCTGTACCTCCTCACTAATTTGCGATAGCCCAGCGAAAATACATACAATTATAGTACTCTTTTACCTTTACACTTATACAAAACTACAGCTTCCTATCTCAATTTTTGAAGGAGCTATAAGGTGACTAAATTTGAGACTTATACAGTTTTCTTGCGTATTTCGAATTGCTGTACCTCCTCACTAATTTGCGATAGCCCAGCCAATATACATGCAATTATAGTACTCTTTTACCATTACACTTATGCATAACTACACCTTCCTATCTCAATTTTTAAAGAAGCTATAAGGTGACTAATTTTGAGACTTATGCAAATGTCTTGCGTATTTCGAACTGCTGTATCAGCTTACTTATTTGTGATAGCTTAGCGAATATACATACAATTGTAGTACTCATTTACCTTTACACTTATGCATAACTACAGCTTCCTATCTCAATTTTTGAAGGAGCTATAAGGTGACTAAATTTGAGACTTATGACATTTTCTTGCGTATTTTGAACTGCTGTATCTACTCACTAATTTGTGTTAGCCCAGCCAATATACATGCAATTATAGTACACTTTTACCTTTACACTTATGCATAACTACACCTTCCTATCTGAATTTTTAAAGAAGCTATAAGGTGACTACTTTTGAGACTTATGCAGTTTTCTTGCGTATTTCGAATTGCTGTACCTCCTCACTAATTTGCGATAGCCCAGCGAAAATACATACAATTATAGTACTCTTTTACCTTTACACTTATAAAAAACTACAGCTTCCTATCTCAATTTTTGAAGGAGCTATAAGGTGACTAATTTTGAGACTTATGACATTTTCTTGCGCATTTCGAATTGCTGTACTTTTTCACTAATTTGTGATAGCCCAGCGAAAATACATACAATTATAGTACACTTTTTCCATTACAATTATACATATCTACAGCTTCCTATCTCAATTTTTGAAGGAGGTATAAGGTGACTAATTTTGAGACTTATGCAGTTTTCTTGCGTATTTCGAATTACTGTACCTCCTCACTAATTTGAGATAGCCCAGCCAAAATACATACAATTATAGTACTCTTTTACCTTTGCACTGATACATAACTACACCTTCCTATCACAATTTTTGAAGGAGATATAAGGTGACGAATTTTGGGACTTATGCAATTTTCTCGCGTATTTCGAACTGCTGTAACTACTTACTAATTTGTGATAGCACAGCGAATATATATACAATTATAGTACTCATTTCCCTTTACACTTATGCATAACTACACCTTCCTATCTCAATTTTTGAAGGAGCTATAAGGTGGCTAATTTTGAGACTTTGACATTTTCTTGCGTATTTTGAACTGCTGTATCTACTCACTAATATGTGATAGCCCAGCCTATATACATACAATTATAGTACTCATTTACCTTTACACTTATGCATAACTACAGCATCCTATCTCAATTATTGAAGGAGCTATAAGGTGACTAAATTTAAGACTTATGACATTTTCTTGCGTATTTTGAATTGCTGTATCTACTCACTAATTTGTGATAGCCCAGCCAATATACATGCAATTATAGTACTCTTTTACCTTTATACTTATGCATAACTACACCTTCCTATCTTAATTTTTGAAGGAGCTATAAGGTGGCTAATTTTGAGACTTCTTACTTTTTCTTGCGTATTTTTAACTGCTGTATTTACTCACTAATTTGTGATAGCCCAGCCTATATACATGCAATTATAGTACTCTTTTACCTTTACACTTATGCATAACTACACCTTCCTATCTCAATTTTTGAAGGAGATATAAGGTGACTAATTTCGTGACTTATGCAAATGTCTTGCGTATTTCGAACGGCTGTATCTGCTTACTTATTTGTGATAGCTTAGCGAATATACATACAATTGTAGTACTCATTTACCTTTACACTTATACATAACTACAGCTTCCTATCTCAATTTTTGAAGGAGATATAAGGTGACTAATTTCGTGACTTATGCAAATGTCTTGCGTATTTCGAACGGCTGTATCTGCTTACTTATTTGAGATAGCTTAGCGAATATACATACAATTGTAGTACTCATTTACCTTCATACTTATGCATAACTACAGCTTCCTATCTCAATTTTAGAAGGAGATATAAGGTGATAAATTTTGAGACTTATGCAGTTTTCTTGCGTATTTCGAATTACTGTACCTCCTCACTAATTTGAGATAGCCCAGCCAAAATACATACAATTATAGTACTCTTTTACCTTTGCACTGATCCATAACTACACCTTCCTATCACAATTTTTGAAGGAGATATAAGGTGACGAATTTTGGGACTTATGCAATTTTCTCGCGTATTTCGAACTGCTGTATCTCCATACTAATTTGTGATAGCACAGCGAATATACATACAATTATAGTACTCATTTACCTTTACACTTATGCATAACTACAGCTTCCTATCTCAATTTTTGAAGGAGCTATAAGGTGACTAATTTTAAGACTTATGACATTTTCTTGCGTATTTTGAATTGCTGTATCTACTCACTAATTTGTGATAGCCCAGCCAACATACATGCAATTATAGTACTCTTTTACCTTCACACTTATGCATAACTACACCTTCCTATCTCAATTTTTGAAGGAGCTATAAGGTGGATAATTTTGAGACTTCTTACTTTTTCTTGCGTATTTTTAACTGCTGTATCTACTCACTAATTTGTGATAGCCCAGCCTATATACATGCAATTATAGTACTCTTTTACCTTTACACTTATGCATAACTACACCTTCCTATCTCAATTTTTGAAGGAGCTATAAGGTGGCTAATTTTGAGACTTCTGACATTTTCTTGCGTATTTTGAACTACTGTATCTACTCACTAATTTGTGATAGCCCAGCCTTTATAGATGCAATTATAGTACTCTTTTACCTTTACACTTATGCATAACTACACCTTCCTATCTCAATTTTTAAAGAAGCTATAAGGTGACTAAATTTAAGACTTATGACATTTTCTTGCGTATTTAGAACTGCTGTATCTATTCACTAATTTGTGATAGCTCAGCCAATATACATGCAATTATAGTACTCTTTTACCTTTACACTTATGCATAACTACACCTTCCTATCTCAAATTTTAATGAAGCTATAAGGTGTCTAATTTTGAGACTTATGACATTTTCTTGCGTATTTTGAACTGCTGTATCTACTCACTAATTTGTGTTAGCCCAGCCAATATACATGCAATTATAGTACACTTTTACCTTTACACTTATGCATAACTACACCTTCCTATCTCAATTTTTAAAGAAGCTATAAGGTGACTACTTTTGAGACTTATGCAGTTTTCTTGCGTATTTCGAATTGCTGTACCTCCTCACTAATTTGCGATAGCCCAGCGAAAATACATACAATTATAGTACTCTTTTACCTTTACACTTATAAAAAACTACAGCTTCCTATCTCAATTTTTGAAGGAGCTATAAGGTGACTAATTTTGAGACTTATGACATTTTCTTGCGCATTTCGAATTGCTGTACTTCCTCACTAATTTGTGATAGCCCAGCGAAAATACATACAATTATAGTACACTTTTTCCATTACAATTATACATATCTACAGCTTCCTATCTCAATTTTTGAAGGAGGTATAAGGTGACTAATTTTGAGACTTATGCAGTTTTCTTGCGTATTTCGAATTACTGTACCTCCTCACTAATTTGAGATAGCCCAGCCAAAATACATACAATTATAGTACTCTTTTACCTTTGCACTGATACATAACTACATCTTCCTATCACAATTTTTGAAGGAGATATAAGGTGACGAATTTTGGGACCTATGCAATTTTCTTGCGTATTTTGAACTACTGTATCTACTCACCAATTTATGATATCCCAGCCAATATACATGCAATTATAGTACTCATTTACCTTTACACTTATACATAACTACAGCTTCCTATCTCAATTTTTGAAGGAGCTATAAGGTGACTAATTTTGAGACTTATGACATTTTCTTGCGCATTTTGAACTACTGTATCTCCTCACTAATTTGTGATAGCCCAGCGAATATACATACAATTATAGTACACTTCTACCTTTACAGTTATGCAGAGCTACAGCTTCCTATCTCAATTTTTAATGAAGCTATATGGTGACTAATTTTGAGACTTGTGCAATTTTCTTTCGCATTTCGAATTGCTGTACTTCCTCACTAATTTGTGATAGCCCAGCGAAAATACATAAAATTATAGTACACTTTTTTCTTTACACTTATACATATCTACAGCTTCCTATCTCAATTTTTGAAGGAGCTATAAGGTGACTAATTTTGAGACTTATGACATTTTCTTGCGTATTTTGAACTACTGTATCTACTCACCAATTTGTGATAGCCCAGCCAATATACATGCAATTATAGTCCTCATTTACCTTTACACTTATGCATAACTACACCTTTCTATCTCAATTTTTGAAGGAGCTATAAGGTGACTAATTTTGAGACTTATGACTTTTTTTGCGTATTTTGAACTACTGTATCTCCTCACTAATTTGTGATAGCCCAGCCAATATACATGCAATTATAGTACTCTTTTACCTTTACACTTATGCATAACTACACCTTCCTATCTCAATTTTTGAAGGAGATATAAGGTCACTAATTTTGAGACTTATGCAGTTTTCTTGCGTGTTTCGAATTGCTGTACCTCCTCACTAATTTGCGATAGCCCAGCGAAAGTACATACAATTATAGTACATAACTGCATCTTCCTATCTCAATTTTTGTAGGAGATATAAGGTGACTAATTTTGAGACTTATACAGTTTTCTTGCGTATTTCGAGTTGCTGTACCTCCTCACTAATTTGAGATAGCCCAGCGAAAATACATACAATTATAGTACTCATTTACCTTTACACTTATGCTTAACTACAGCTTCCTATCTCAATTTTTGATGGAGCTATAAGGTGACTAATTTTGAGAGTTTAGGATTTCCTTGATATTTTGATCATTTTTATCTCTTCTGTTTTACGAGTGTTATGTCTGCGTATATATGTAGAATCTTTGTGCTTGTTTACCTCTATATTTCCGCATAATTGCACATTTTTATCAATATTTTTGTAGTAGATTTAAGATGATGAAATTTCGTAGTTTTTCGTTTCCTTCATATTTGGAATTGCTGTGCAGCCTTTCTTATTGGCAATCCTTTATCATCACTTACAATAAGAACGCCAAAACTTTTACATTTACAGGAGACCTTCTTAAATAATTTTTTTTCTTGGTTTTTTGAATTTCAATTTTTAGATATGTTATTATTTCTTCTGTTAAAAATAAATTCTATTAAGATCACATTTAATGTAGCTTATTGGATGGTCCGAAATGATCTTTTACGGTAAGGAGGCTGTGCTAAAATTTTTAGGATTAAGGATTTTGATAAAATTTCTCTTCTTCGTACTTGCTCTTACAGAAGTAAGGGTTCGTGTTCAACTTTCAGGAAGTGGCTGTTAGCTTCCCTGTATAATTGAGCACATAGAGCGCGCGCGCACACACAACTAACGACTTCCTTAAAAATTTAATTTGGGTCAAGCTTGTCACATTGGTTACAGAAAACAAACCTGGAGAGCTGGAGAGAAACTTACAGCACGTGCGTCTCAGTACGTGCTTCCAGTCTCTACTTGTCTGTCACTTTAGAATAGTGATCAACTTAAAGGAATATCCCTTCCAAATTTAATCCTTTGAATCCTCTCGAAGGAGTCCACTGTTTTCATATTGTCATAGTGTTCGTTTTTAAATTCTTATCCTGCAATAACAGGGCGTGTTAAAAGAAAAATGTTTCTTTTCTTTTAATTAAATTTTTATGGTTCCATTTGTTACCACCGGCAGAATGTGCATGTACGACGTTTTATCTAAAGCCTAATTACTTTTTAAGATGACATACTGTTTAAGACAATAAGTATAATGAAAAGTCATTTTCTAAAATTTGAAAAGGTTTAAAAAATCACCAGTCGTGTATATTTGTTATTCAATTCTTGTACGTAGCTATTTCTAAGTCAATGCGGCAGAATGCTTTACAATGTACGAGATAAAAGTCACCAATTCATTTGACAGAACTAGGCTCAATAGCTTTGTTTTTTGATGCTGCACAGCCTGGACCAAAGTATTCCCGCCAATCATTGTGAATGTTCATCTTTTGTACTTTGATTATGTCGAAACTGGTATAACTACTTTTGGCCTTAGGTTCCACGGTAGCCGAGCGTTTAAGAGACTAGTCCCGCAATGCTAAGATGTATTGTTGGTTTAGTGGGTTCGATTCCCCCGTTCTAGGCCTTGGATTTTATTTAATGGTTAATATGAGAAATTTACAGTAAAGTATGTTAGGCGGTTAAGGGACTAGACCCGCAATGCTAAGATGTATTGTTGGTTTAGTGGGTTCGATTCCCGGTGTCTAGGCCTTGGATTTTATTTAATGTTTAATATGAGAAATTTACAGTAAAGTATGTTAGGCGGTTAAGAGACTAGACCCGCAATGCTAAGATGTATTGTTGGTCTATAACAAGGATGAGCAACACACGGCCCGCCAAGCATTTCTAAAATTGAATTTATTTTATCGACTTTCTCCCATCAATATATTGTTATAAAATTAATTATAATAAAATGGTCGTACATACTAAACCTATATATTTTTTTATGGCGAGTTACTTGTCGACGACGTTTTTAAACATGCAATACGAACGTGCCGCGTCTGCGCGATTTTTTTGTGACGAGATGCACACTTGTCGGTGACTTGTTCAAACATGCAATACGGACGCGATGCGTTTCGTACGAAGTTTCGTAAATTATTAATAAGAGTTAATCTATGTGCGGCCCGCCAAAAAAAAAAATTAAATTTAAATTGGCCCATTGATTAAAAAGGTTGCTCACCCCTGGTTTAGTAGGTTCGATTCCCCCGGTCTAGGCCTTGGATTTTATTTAATGGTTAATATGAGAAATTTATAGTAAAGTATGTTAGGCGGTTAAGAGACTAGACCCGCAATACTAAGATGTATTGTTGGTTTAGTGGGTTCGATTCCCCCGGTCTAGGCCTTGGATTTTATTTAATGGTTAATATGAGAAATTTATAGTAAAGTATGTTAGACGGTTAAGAGACTAGACCCGCAATGCTAAGATGTATTGTTGGTTTAGTGGGTTCGATTCCCCCGGTCTAGGCCTTGGATTTTATTTAATGGTTAATATGAGAAATTTATAGTAAAGTATGTTTGCTAGTTGCCTCCGTTAACGACACCTAGTAGTTGGATGTAAAACTTGCCTGAACTTTACATTATTTGGCGTAGTTGCTTGAGCTTTAGTGGTCTCAGAAAAATGGACGGTAACCTTTCTTTAGGCTTTCATTTTATTCACAATTCTGCTAGTTTAACTTCACTTAAGAGGTTATCTACTCATTTAAAAATTTTCTCGGGTGTCGTTTCTATGTTTCCATATTCTTACAATAAATCTATATTTTTTGAATACAAGAATTTTCTGTTTTTTAAAACTTATATTGATAATTGGCGAAGATCTATTTGGTTTTGGCTGCCTTACCCCGAAAAAGAATTAGTCTAATATTGTTATGAGAAGATATTGATATTGATATTGTTCCCCAATGCAGTGCTACCTTGACTTTCTCCTCAGTTGTGAGACACTCCTTTATTTTCTGGACTTCAACCAGTGACTCTATACTCATTTTGACATAATTCAGTTGACACAGTGTCAAGTGATTGCACTACTTCAGGGGATGGGGGAATGTTCACGTTTTGTGCAATTCAGATTGACTAGGTAATCCTGAAGATATGTGAGAAGACCAGAATGTAGGAGCTTGGATGAGAGTTAGGGATTTCCATCGAGTAGGAGGAATTTGGCTATTTTAACTGAATACCAGGAGAAAATGATACTGTGAATAAGCCTGAATTCCTGATAAATGGGGCCTAGGTCCTACGCGTTATTTGAGAGAACATCCGTCTCAAATAATAAAGAAACGTTTAGACCCCCCGGTAAAAGAATTAATCATAAAATAAGCCTACAGTTTGGATCAAATATTTCTTGTTTCTTATAATCTCTAAAAAGAAATTAAATCTCCTGATATTTTTCTCTTCGCTTTAAGGTGGACTACTCAAGCTTAAATTTAACTGGATTCCACTGGCTGTCCTTTTTTTTTTGCAGGTTTTCTTTTCCCTTTTCCCTTGTCCTTATCCTTTTTTTTATGTCTTGTAACTTACTCTACTTGCTCGTTTATATCCATTTCTGAGGGAAATTCGATAGAAGTTGAAAAGAAGATGACGAAAAGTAATTTGAAAATGTCAAAGGGCCAATTTTACCACTGGCAGACTTAGTTTTCCATCTAAATGTTCCTTTTCACATTTCTTTGCTGAAACATGAAAAGAGAAAAAATATATCTTTCTTACTTTTTCTCCCTTAATCTTTTACATTTAACGTGTTTGGCTGCATTTTTACTTAAGTCACGTACATTTTATATTAATGGCAACTCTCATTATTAATAATGGACTGGGAATAAATAAAATATCCCATTCGTGCTCCTTGACGAAACCATTCTCAAAATCTCAATAGGAGGCATTTGGATGTAGGGGTGAATTGATTTACTGAGGGAATAGTTGTCATTAACATCGGGCTTCTCCACATGAAGGCTTAATGATCAAGATTACAGTCATTTTAGGAATTTCGCTACTTAGCTGAATACCAGGAGAAAATGGTATTACTGTGAATAGTTCTAAATTCCTGATATTAGAGTGCATCAAAATATGTAAAGGGATGAGGTCTCCTGTAGGATTGGGTCGGTAAAGTTTAGTCCCAAGGTTTACTCCGGAGTCGATGGGTAATTTTTCCATAATTTTATATTTTCACGTAATGGTAAGATGCGTTTAATCTAAAATACCGTAATCAAAGGGTACGGCTATTCTTTCCGAAAGTCAAGCCGCCATTAAATGGTTGAACCTCTGATGGTCATTAGCTTGAAAATTAGTTTTGGACGTATCTCAGACTCACTAAATAAATAGTTATTTATTTAACAAGTGTGGAAAGTAGTACTTTTTTTCACACGAGGCAGGGTTTGCACGCACGAGCGAGCGAAGCGATGCGAGTGCAAGTGCAAATTGCCGAGTGTGAGGAAAATACTTTACACTAGAGTTAAATATTATATTTTTTCTGCAACCATTTATTAACTAATAAAATTAAAAATTTCATTTTTACAGTCTACAAAAAGTAATTTATTTATTATAAACATTTATTGTTATATTACAATTATTTACATTACTTACGTATTTACATTACTTATTACATTTTCTGCTGTTTCTTTTATTGATGGAGGAGTGTTTTCTAAACAGGCATCACTAGAATCCATTTTAAATTTCTATAAGGTAACACTATAACCTTTTTAACTGTTATAATTAAAAATATCTAATTATTTATTAAAGTATTATTTTTATTTCTATATTCCTTTCAATTTTTATTTTATTTTTTAATATTCGTTTTTTAATTATTTAAATAAAATAAATTTAAATAAGCTTATTAGAGTTTTACAGAAAATATTTATGTTAATAACAAAACTTCTTATATCAAGGAAGCACAATAAAGTTTTTCCACTCACTTGTGCGGAAAGTGACACTAATGGGAATTTCCCCCCACTAGTGTGGGAAGTTGGGCATTACACAGCTGATTTTAATTGAGTAATGAGAACTTCCCTACATGGTTGCAGAAAAATCATATTTATTCTACCGGGGGGGAGGCGGATGATGGTCTATGGTTATAAGCGTGGCTTTATAAGTGAGAGATCCCCAGTTTTAATCCTCGTGTAGCTACTTTTTATTTGTAAGAAAATATTTCAGCATCGTGTGCCCCCCCCCACCACAGAGTGAGCTCTACACCTTTAGGACACTGTGACAGAGAAGAGGAAACGGTCTTTAATGGACTGAATGATAGCGTTGCTGGCGATTAGAGCAAGAAAAAAAGGGAGGAAACACGTTAGACCTCTAAGAAGAAGGTTTCTTATATCAGCAAGGAGTAGTTGGTACAGTAAGCCTCTTTTGGCTGCAGGATCTAAAAAAACAAGAACCTCTAATCTGAATCTAAGCCTAAGTCTTGAGACTATTTGACCCAAATACTTAACCCGACATATTTACCATAAAGCGTCAAACTCTTCTCTGTTCTTCCTCGCCCTCCAGCTCATACACTGTTGATGGACTTAACTTAATTCCCTCAAAAGTTTATGCATTTACCTGTTCCCATTATTATTAAGCTTTCCCCTCCTGGATAATACCCAATATATGTTGGCACGAAAGTCAAACATAAACTGCGGGGTCCAGGGTTATTTGTCACAGGTGGGCTGCAATGTAAGTGTATGTGTGTGTTAGCTCATAATAAATGAGCTCTGATTTGTGTTTTGTTGTTGTGTGAGATGATGTAGCTAAAATGAGCTACACTAGTGGGGGGGGGGGAACAACGCGTGGTAGTGCAGATAGATGCATAGATAGGAGGTAACATGGCGTCCAAATCTGTACTGTAAACATATTCTCTTGTACGTAAAGTATGCACAGAGATATGTAGATAAACATAATAAAGCAACTCTCAAATTTATATAAATTTTGTATGCGTATGTTTGCATTGCGATACACTAATGCAATAAAATTTCAAACTGTAATTCCAGCGATGACACACTGCAAGTTATTTACATAAATTGTTGAAATTCTAATTATGAGAAATTTCAATAATAAAACACAATGAACCTCGGAATCAATTGTTCCGGTTAGAGAAAAACAAAAATTATAGTTCTTTATACTTTATATTTGGGGCATTTGAAAACTCAGTTGGTTGGCAACAAGAAATTTTTATAAATACAAATTAAGTTTTAATTTAAAAAAAAAGAATGTTTTTAGCTAGTTTTTCAATTCAAAATTAATTTCAAATCAGGCTTCCCAGTCTAAATTCAGGACCTGCATGCAATGGTAATTATCTATCGTTATGAACAGGAAACAATTCCATCATTTTTAGAATATGAATTAATTCCCTAAATAAATTAAATTTCACACTCATATGATTTCATTGAACAAACGTATGGTAATAAATATGTATTTGTAAATACAAAGTTTACACATTCTATTACAAAAAAAAAAAAAAAAAAAACACAGAAACACTGTACACATAGTTTTAAATATAAATACAATATATACACATGTACATATTGAGACAAAAGTCTGGAATACAAAGATTTGAGGATTGATTTCTCCTCCACCAAGAAATCCAGATGTATATACAATCCAAGATGGGAACTTAAATTTGATTAATACTTTTTTGTGAGTTATTTAAAATTCGTGTGATTTTGTTTTAGTGTTATTAACTAATAGTAAAACTTTTTAACTAATAGTAGCGGTACTATTTAACTAATAGTAGCGGTACTATTTAACTAATAGAAGCTGTACTTTTTAACTAATAGTAGCGGAACCTTTAAACTAATAGTAGCGGTATTTTTTAACTAATAGTAGCAGTACTTTTTAACTAATAATAGCGGTACTTTTTAACTAATAGTAGCGGAACCTTTAAACTAATAGTAGCGGAACCTTTAAACTAATAGTAAAACTTTTAACTAATAGTAGCGGTACTATTTAACTAATAGAAGCTGTACTTTTTAACTAATAGTAGCGGAACCTTTGAACTAATAGTAGCGGAACCTTTAAACTAATAGTAGCGGAACCTTTAAACTAATAGTAAAACTTTTAACTAATAGTAGCGGTACTATTTAACTAATAGAAGCTGTACTTTTTAACTAATAGTAGCGGAACCTTTAAACTAATAGTAGCGGTATTTTTTAACTAATAGTAGCAGTACTTTTTAACTAATAGTAGCGGTACTTTTTAACTAATAGTAGCGGAACCTTTAAACTAATAGTAGCGGAACCTTTAAACTAATAGTAAAACTTTTAACTAATAGTAGCGGTACTATTTAACTAATAGAAGCTGTACTTTTTACCTAATAGTAGCGGAACCTTTAAACTAATAGTCAAACTTTTAACTAATAGTAGCGGTACTTTTTAACTAATAGTAGCGGTACTTTTTAACTAATAGTAGCGGAACCTTTAAACTAATAGTAGCGGAACCTTTAAACTAATAGTAAAACTTTTAACTAATAGTAGCGGTACTATTTAACTAATAGAAGCTGTACTTTTTAACTAATAGTAGCGGAACCTTTAAACTAATAGTAGCGGTATTTTTTAACTAATAGTAGCAGTACTTTTTAACTAATAGCGGTACTATTTAACTAATAGAAGCTGTACTTTTTAACTAATAGTAGCGGAACCTTTAAACTAATAGTAGCGGTATTTTTTAACTAATAGTAGCAGTACTTTTTAACTAATAGTAGCGGTACTTTTTAACTAATAGCGGAACCTTTAAACTAATAGTAGCGGAACCTTTAAACTAATAGTAGCGGTACTTTTCAACTAATTAATAGTAGCGGTATTTTTTAACTAATAGCAGCAGTACTTTTTAACTAATAGTAGCGGTACTTTTTAACTAATTTTAGCGGTACTATTTAACTAATAGTAGCGGTACTATTTAACTAATAGCAGCAGTACTTTTTAACTAATAGTAGCAGTACTTTTCAACTAATAGTAGCGGTTCTATTTAACTAATAGTAGCAGTACTTTTTAACTAATAGCAGCAGTACTTTTTAACTAATAGCAGCAGTACTTTTTAACTAATAGCAGCAGTACTTTTTAACTAATAGTAGCGGCTTCTATGCTTTCAATATGTTGGTGAAAAATAAACCAAAAACATCTTGATATTTTTTAAATGTCGTATCATGGACTTCGAAACCATATATTTATTTATTTTCTTCCATACATTAACATTAATTTCAATGTCTTTTTTATCCTTGTACATCCGTTAATGTTTGTACAAAGTTAATTCCCTGTGTAATTGTACGAATTCCAAAATGTTAATATGGACTAACAATAATTACACCTGGTCCACTACAATCTTCACAATACACTTCCAAAGTTAGCAACAAAAATTTTACTTTCACCTTACAAAATATAAACCATTCCTCAATTCTAGATTTGGTAAATGTAAAGAATAGTTACCCGGAGGTGTGGCCTAATTCGAAGTGATTCTGATTCGCTGTTACTATATAACCCGCCATATTCAAATATAAATATAAAACTATTTCTTTATTTTATATTTACATTTAAATCTGGCGGGTTATATGGTAACAGCGAATCAGAATCACTTCGATTTATTTATTTAAGATTGATAATTTTATTTAAACCTCCCTCTATGTGGGGGCTTTGCCCCCACACCCCTGATTTATTTATTTATTAATGGGGGGCTTCGCCCTCCACACCCCTCTCCTAACCTACCTAGTCACCCTCAATTTTTTAATTTGAGTCACACGATTCATTACAATAATTACAAAGAACAACACAAAAGAAACTTACCTTATTCTGTGGAGTCCTTTTCCTGAGGAGGGTATACTTGGCGGACTCCCTCCAGAAAATCCAAACCAACATCCATACAAAATTTTAAAACATTCATTACTCCATCCTCACTCACACTACATTCATGCTTTAATTTAAAAAAAAAAACTGCAAATTTAAAACGCTCATGCTCATAAAGTTACAAAAAAAAGGCACCTCAAGTCACAAACAGGGCACTCGCGGGAACTGATAATACATTAAAAAGGAAGCAGTTGCTATGCAGTAAGTGTACTGCGCATGCGCGCGAAACATAAGAGCTAAGAAATTCAAACAATTATATACAGTACATTGGCGGGAAGTAGTTTAAAAACTCAACGGTAAGTGTGCTGTACTGCGCATGCCCTAAAAATAATCAGGCCACACCTCCGGGTAACTATTCTTTACATTAGCCCTAGATTTTACCAAACAATGAAAACGAAGGGAAACTCTGTCAATTATACAGCAGGTCTACCACAACATATTGGAGAAAATTACCAATCATAATCATGTTTTAAATATTTGGAGAGAAATTAAAACTATTCAAATGTGCCCGGGGGGGCTCTCCCCTAGGTAGTTTAATCAGCTACTAATCTCTTAAACTACAAAAAAAATTTGTTTTAGTTGCATTTAATAACTACTCCAAATAGTGAAGAATTTAAACTGACCATAAATTGTATTATTTATTTCCAGCGTACCCTGAACGCTGGCAAAGATCATCTGTCGTCCCTGCAGCGAAACTTCCCCACTTCACTGGATCGTGTTCATTGAGAGGTGTGTACAACGAATAGTGGACGGTAAATATTATCAAGATTCATGAATTATTATAAGATATAATAATATAATAATTGCATTGTCATCGACTAATTTTGTATTTTTATTTTTTCTAATTATTTTACTTTGTTTTCAATTCTCTCTTGTTCTGCGGTAGTGAAAGAAGAAGAGATATTATAATCGTCGGGCAAATTTTTGATGACGTGTTTTTCTCTGGAAATATCTCACTTCCTGTTCCGCTTGAGCTCTGGTTCACGTCGTCCAGCTGTTGCATACCCAAACCTAGTGTTAGGCATATCTCGCCAGTCCCCTTCGGCTCTTTCCTGTCCTCTTCATTCTCTCCAACAGTCCTCTCAACCTTGCTCGCTTCAACATTCCTTCCAGATCTTATAAGTTCTTCAGCTGCTGATTGAATTAGGACACTGAGTTTGAGTGTGCTATCTTGGAAGGTTTGAACAATGTTGGACCCTTCTGTTGTGATATTTGATTAATTTGTTTTCAGCTATTTAATTGGTTTGTACCAAAATGGAAGGAATGGCTGGGGTGGACACTTGGCCATGTTTCTTGATGAATTCTTGCAGGCTGTGATCTGTACCATTCATTATTGTTTTTCAGATGAACTCAGCTTCTAAACGGATTTTATATAAGCTGCAATAATAACCTTTTTTTTTTTTTTTTGGAAGTTCTGATCTTCTGATCTCTATATCACGTTGTATGGGTGTTATAATAAATAGTAAATGAGGAGCTGGTTAAATTAGACCCTTTCTTTTGTTCCTGAACCTCCTATTAGTTTGCTTTTGAACTCATGAACGGCTTCCGCAGTATAAATTGTTATAATTGAAATTAGTGGATTGTCGGTAATCTAAAATGTTGGCCTGGAGTTCTAGACAGAGCTAAAAAAAAATGAGGTGAAGTTATGTTTTAAGAACTCTTTTTGTAAAACTTTAAGTTGGATTGTAAACAGAATAAATTTCAAGTTCTTGGGCCCAGGACAAGTATACAGCGGAAGAACTTAGATTGGTTTTCCGCTAAGATTATTATTTGAGTTGTTGTGATAAATTTAAATCTAAGATGGTTCAAGACAGGATCTCTATTTTATAGTCTTAGACTCGCCTTAAGTTGCTGTGAGTAGCGATCCTTCTTTGAGGACTAACAATAATAAGTGCCCTCGTTATTGGAAGTAACAAGCTGCTAGCAAGCAAGATTTCTCTTTGAGATTTTCATGATGAGCCTTCAGAGTTTATCCACAACTGTCCCAGTAAATGGAGATACTGTTTCGAGTCCAAAAATTTAATAAATTTGTTCGATGATCATGGGCTGTACACAGACCGGAAGCTTCATTTTGGCAACTCGCTAATGATAAATAACCTGAAATAAAATGGAACAGATTTTTTTTTTTTTTTTTTTCTTAGTGTGGTTCCGTAGCCAGAGAATGAACCAATTACATTTGTGAACTACACCTGGGGTACTTGTAAATGATATTTGTTTTTAGGTACTGTAAAAGTAATTAAGTGTTGAATTAGGAGGACAGATGTTTCATTTTCCTTATAGAGCTTTTATTGTTTCAATTAGCAAGATTACTTTCTTATTACGTTCATTGTTAACATTTCTTCGCCAAAACAGAGAAAATAACCATTCTAAGGGATTTCATTTTACGTTTTCACGTTTTTTTTTTATCGATCGGAAAAAAAACGCATAAAATGCCTCAATTAATTTTCATTAGCTTTTATTTTCCATCAGAGAGCCAGAAACGTTCAATGATAAAATAAATAAATCTTTATTATAAATATGTGCAATAAATACAGGACATGAAGTGCCAATGAACAATACATTATAACCTTCTTAACAATAGTTTGGGGAAAGCTTAAGATGTGAAGGATACAGAATGCAGGGAAAAAGAAAGGAAAAACCTCCAGATAGTGTAGAAAGTTAGAGAATAGTATAAGTATAATTATTATTGGTTCTTAGGGTACTACCCCTAAGTATGGAGTATTGGTACAAAACTATTACATAACATAAAATAGCTGAAAACTAAAAATGAAATTATTTCTTACATAAAAGATAAAAAACTAAAGACAAAATAAACAAAATAAAAGACAACTAAAAGAACTAAAATTTATAAAGAAAAATAACAAAATGCTCTTTAATTTTCAATATTAATAATCAATTCTCTAATATTTAATGCAGAGACCACAAAGTAATGAGACTGTCTATAACTAATAAATTAAGTAAATTTTCCTCTTTATCGTGGCTCAATTTTAATAAATTCAGATAAATATTCATTCCTGGCAGATCTAAATGATGGGCATACCAACCAGAAAATGATATAAAGTGTCTGAGGCACCTAAATTACAGCAGTACAGTGATTGTCCACATTGAATCTGAAAAGACTGACTTTAAACAGAAATTCAGAGAATTAGTTATTTTTTTTCATGCGGGGTTTAACGTCCAACTACCAATTAGTTGTCATGGAACGGGGCTGAAGCTCCTGTAATTTACTTGAAACAATTTTTTTTCCTACAAATAAAAAGTAGTCATACGCGGGATTCGAACTGGGGATCTTCCTCACACAAAGCCAATATCTTGACCACTAGACCAACAACACCCGGGCCTCTCTTCCCATCTAATTCTTTCTAGGTCTAACCCCTAGTATATTAATTGCTCTTCCTTTTGCTACAATAAGCAGAACACAGTACTGAAAGGAGGCTGTGGGGTACCAAAGACTAAAGATAGTTTGCACTAGAATTCATCTTTGTCTCCTAAGTACTGTTTTCTGCATTACAATGCCATCTAGCGGAATAATTTGTAACTAATAAGTAATAATCTACACCTATTTCTCTTAAAACTTATTAAAATAAAAATTTGTGCCCATTTAACGATTGTGCTCTCTCTCCATCTCTTTTTCTCTCTCACTCACTCACACAAAATCGCAGGAAAATTATAGAAGTATAAGAAAAATTATGAATAAAATTGAATCCAGTACTACTGCATCTAATTCCACTCCAGCTTTTAGATATAAACAATCATATTTTAAGAATAATAATTTAAAAGAAAATAATTTTGATGGTGAAAATTCTCATAACAAGAGAAAAAGTCTGTGATTGATTCACATCAGGATTATTGTATTAAAAAAAAAAAAAACACTCGTAAGGCAGACAGCACTTAGATGCATTAGGAATGGATTACATTCAAGAGTAAACAACCAAAAGATTCACATTATTCTTAGGGCAACCCTTCTGCTGCTGTTACAAGCTGTTCCGTGATGAGTTAGGAAAACCCATTCCCTAATACAAACAAGCAAATTCCTTCTTACTTAGAATGGGTTAATTACTTCTACAGAAAATAAATTTACCCTAAGCTTTTTCATTTAGTAAGACAATAGATTTCCAAAATAAAAGAAAGGCTGGGTACAGGAAAACAGAATGAAAGCTCCCTCATGAAAAACTCTACAAGCTCTTCATCCCCTCTAACATCCGTAGTAAACCAATCAGCAAAGGGAGGGGGAAAGAATTATAACTTCAGAAGGGTAACCCCAATTCTAGTTCTCTGCAGTGTTCTTTTAGCAATTAGAGGATATAACCCCAAACTGCGTAAACTAAAAAATATGCTCCCAAAAGATTTTTGTTTTTTTTGGGGGGGGCATTATGGACTGTGCCCCGGGATATTTGCCTGTATTAGTTTGTACGAAAAAGCCTACTCGCCCCTATTTATTGCTCGCCGTAACTTTTATAACAAAAGTCGTCGATGCTTAAATCTTGAAACTTTTCCAAATATTTTATTTTCTAAAATTCAAAAAGTGCCCCACTTTTAATATTTTTTAGCCTTGTACAAGAGAAAGTAGATATCCCAGAAAAACTGGAAGAATTTCCCAAGTGCATTTAACACATGCACTCCACAATGATAAGTACACTAAATGTCAGCTGGCTGAAAAGTTGCACTGGTAAAAGTAGGTTTAATGTATACAGTTAGATGCAGTTAACAATTTTACAATTAGTTTTACCTCATTGGTCAACGATACTTAACACTACAACGGTACCCTAATAGATCTTTCATGTTGTAGCCAATCCTTTCTAAGTCAACAATTACTCTTTTTTTGCTGCAAATTTCAATTAAACAAAACGATATTGATACAGTGTAACTCTTTGAAGGTAGTAGGCACAATCAGCCTATTTTGGGTGCTTTGCCTAGAATTTGGACCCCGCCTTTTGCTCAAATGCAACTCCTAACTTCTTCTAAACCCAAGATTATTTAAGTTTTTTTTGCAGCTCAATAAAGTAGTGTATTATTTCAAACTAAATACATATTTTTTTTTCTGGAGGCGCCACGGTAGCCGAGCGGTTAAAAGACTAGACCCGCAATGCTAAGATGTATTGTTGGTTTAGTAGGTTCGATTCCCCAGGTCTAGGCTTTGCATTTTATTTAATGGTTAATAAAAGAAATTTATAGTAAAGTATGTTAGGCGGTTAAGAGACTAGACCCGCAATGCTAAGATGTATTGTTGGTTTAGTAGGTTCGATTCCTCTGGTCTAGGCTTTGCATTTTATTTAATGGTTAATAAAAGAAAATAGTAAAGTATGTTTGGCGGTTAAGAGACTAGACCCGCAATACTAAGATGTATTGTTGGTTTAGTAGGTTCGATTCCCCAGGTCTAGGCTTTGCATTTTATTTAATGGTTAATAAAAGAAATTTATAGTAAAGTATGTTAGGCGGTTAAGAGACTAGACCCGCAATGCTAAGATGTATTGTTGGTTTAGTAGGTTCGATTCCTCTGGTCTAGGCTTTGCATTTTATTTAATGGTTAATAAAAGAAAATAGTAAAGTATGTTTGGCGGTTAAGAGACTAGACCCGCAATGCTAAGATGTATTGTTGGTTTAGTAGGTTCGATTCCCCAGGTCTAGGCTTTGCATTTTATTTAATGGTTAATAAAAGAAATTTATAGTAAAGTATGTTAGGCGGTTAAGAGACTAGACCCGCAATGCTAAGATGTATTGTTGGTTTAGTAGGTTCGATTCCCCAGGTCTAGGCTTTGCATTTTATTTAATGGTTAATAAAAGAAATTTATAGTAAAGTATGTTAGGCGGTTAAGAGACTAGACCCGCAATGCTAAGATGTATTGTTGGTTTAGTAGGTTCGATTCCTCTGGTCTAGGCTTTGCATTTTATTTAATGGTTAATAAAAGAAAATAGTAAAGTATGTTTGGCGGTTAAGAGACTAGACCCGCAATGCTAAGATGTATTGTTGGTTTAGTAGGTTCGATTCCCCAGGTCTAGGCTTTGCATTTTATTTAATGGTTAATAAAAGAAATTTATAGTAAAGTATGTTAGGCGGTTAAGAGACTAGACCCGCAATGCTAAGATGTATTGTTGGTTTAGTAGGTTCGATTCCTCTGGTCTAGGCTTTGCATTTTATTTAATGGTTAATAAAAGAAAATAGTAAAGTATGTTTGGCGGTTAAGAGACTAGACCCGCAATGCTAAGATGTATTGTTGGTTTAGTAGGTTCGATTCCCCAGGTCTAGGCTTTGCATTTTATTTAATGGTTAATAAAAGAAAATATTAAAGTATGTTTGGCGGTTAAGAGACTAGACCCGCAATGCTAAGATGTATTGTTGGTTTAGTAGGTTCGATTCCCCCTGTACTAAGCCTTGGATTTTATTTAATGGTTAATAAAAGAAATTTATAGTAAAGTATGTTAGGCGGTTAAGAGATTAGACCCGCAATGCTAAGATGTATTGTTGGTTTAGTGGGTTCGATTCCCCCTGTACTAAGCCTTGGATTTTATTTAATGGTTAATAAAAGAAATTTATAGTAAAGTATGTTAGGCGGTTAAGAGATTAGACCCGCAATGCTAAGATGTATTGTTGGTTTAGTGGGTTCGATTCCCCCTGTACTAAGCCTTGGATTTTATTTAATGGTTAATAAAAGAAATTTACAGAAATTTCTGCCAGAGGAGATAATAAAAAATAAAATTTACAGGCAAAAAATAAAATAAATAATACATATTTTTCTAAAAGTTATTGATTTTTACAGTGCGAATTCAACCTTGACCGATAACAGTTGCATTTCATTCCTTAATAACTTTTACTGGCATCTTTTCTTGAATATTCACGCAAACCAATGTCACCGTTGAAGTTTTTTCTAATTCTATTTTCGTGTTTTAATTAAATAATGTTTAATTTTGGCGTTTAAATAGGTTGATCATAAAATGTAATAAGTTTTTATTTAATAAGGATCATTTACTAAGATTTAAGACTTAATTTTTGGCAACGTCTCGATGGAGTTTTTGGCCTGCAGTATTGTATCAGAATGTTTGTAATTTGTATACTTAGGGCTGAATGATCTAGCCAAACTTAAAGGTGTTTTATATTCCTAATCTATAACTTCTACTGCACTGTTGACTGGAGCCCATCACGAGTCAAGGCTAGATGCACTAACTGTAATGGTAAGAAAAGAGTGCAGGCAACTCTGTCCAAAAGTTGGTAAAAAAAAAACAAAAGTTTAATTACTGTCCAATCGTTCCTCATTAAACTAAAAGTAATTTATCTTTTATTATCTGAACAGACTTTAAACCAGTGAACAATGTCAAAACAAGGACGCCCTAAGGGACTAGCTGTTGGCATAGACCTTGGAACCACATACTCTTGTGTCGGAGTGTTCCAACAAGGAAGGGTAGAAATTATTGCAAACGATCAGGGCAATCGGGTAACACCAAGTTATGTGGCGTTCACTGAGACTGAAAGATTGGTTGGCGATGCTGCCAAAAATCAGACAGCAATGAACCCGGCTAATACTGTGTACGGTGAGTGAGTCGTCAGAATGTATTATAAACTTACACTGTTTGTGTCATGTTATATTATATATTATAATATATTATATATACCAAAAATTTAAATAATTAAATTTTGTTTTATTTTATTTTTTTTTTTAAGATGCAAAGAGATTGATTGGAAGAAGATTCGATGAACCGTCTGTGCAAGCCGACAGGAGATTGTGGCAGTTTACTGTGGCGGATAAAGATTCAAAACCTGTTATTGTTGTCACGTATAAAGGAGAAACAAAAGAATTCTTTCCTGAAGAGATATCTTCAATGGTAAGGAGAAACAAAAAAACAAAATAATTATTCCATTTACTGGGTATTGGCCTAGGAATTTGGTCTTATCAAATAGATTTTCTCTCGTAGTCTTATCACTTCAGCGTTTATGTAGATCAGATTAGATTAGATAATAGATGGGACGGGACCTACGCCCCACGGCACCGCAGTCACAAAAGACTTATTGTGCCTTCCCCTTTTTTTGGATCTTGTTCACGAAACCTTCCCTACTAAAGAGGTTGAGGACTTTCCCTACTAGTTCTTTTTTGCGCTACTATCTCCTTCGGCCTCAGCGTTCCAAAGGTTTCATAGCGCAAACGTTTCCTCCTCTTCCTGACATAATCTGCACAACCCACCTTGCGCAGATGCTTCTTGAACCTACCGTGCCTCTGTGAATAGGCCTGTAACCAGAGTAATCTGATTTCTACCCAAGCACAGGGTCTCTTTGGTTCTTTGCTTACACAGCCAAGGCATCATAGTCTTGCTGTGTTTAACCCCAGGACACATCACCCAGTTCTTTTCGTACTCCCTCCAGATCCCAGATCTCTGGAGAGCCGCACGAACTGAACCCCTGGTGATACCCAGGACAGGCTCCGGACCGATGAAAGGAGTGTTAGATCCATTCCTGGCCAGATGATCAGCTCTCTCATTCCCTTCAATACCCACATGACCCGGCACCCATTCTAGTCGAACTTTGTTGCATCGAGCCAGTAGTTCTAGGGCCTTCCTGCATTCCCAAACCAGGGAAGAGGTCAAGAGGCCTTCAGTGCAGCCTGGCTTGTTCGAAAAGATACGAATCTCCCTATTTCTAGGTTCCATCCGCAGGTTTTCCTCAGCACATATTGTAATAGCAAAAACCTCGGCCTGGAAGACTGTGGCATATCTCCCAAGAGATCTCTCAATGAGTACCTCGGGTTTAATCCCATACACCAAATGCCTCCCCTCCGGTACTGGTCCATCCAGTTCCCCCTCCATTCAGTCCTCGGTTTAATACATAGCGTTTATGTAAATCGCATTTCTCTTCTTAGGCTGGAAACATAGTGGAGCGGCGGGCAAAGCGGCGATGATAGCGAAGAGCAAAGCGGCAAAAACAAAAACTAGAAATAGATAGAGTTGCTCTATCTTCGCTTTGCTCGCCACTATGCGCGGTCACATATGTTTACTTGTGTTTGATTTCGCTGCTTTGCTCCTCGCTATCATCGCCGCTTTGCTCGCCGCTCCACTATGTTTCCAGCCTTAAGGGCCAGAACTCCATTTGCTACGCGTCTTTCCATCTTTAACATTTTTTTTTATGAAATGGCATTCCAAATGAACAGTTTGGATTTTCCTTATTTTCCTCTATTACTAAGAAACAAAAGAATCTAGATAAAAATTATTTCTCGTTTTCCACATATATTTTAGATTACCTGGATATTACCCGTACATAAGAAAAAGGAAAATGTACAATTGTAAAAAAAAAAAAAAATGATATCTCAAATAATCAATATTTTAATAATAGGTGCTAAGCAAAATGAGAGAAACAGCTGAAGCATTTCTAGGCAAAAAAGTGAACAATGCTGTGATCACAGTCCCTGCTTATTTTAATGATTCCCAAAGACAAGCCACCAAAGATGCTGGAGCTATTGCTGGCTTAAATGTGCTTAGAATTATCAACGAACCAACAGCAGCTGCGGTTGCTTATGGTCTGGATAAAATGGTAACAGATTGATTATAGTTTTTGGTTTTCTGTACTTTAAATATTCCAAAGTGCAGACTTTGATTTTTTTCTTGTCATTAAAAATAAAAATATTTATAGAAAGCTGGTGAATTAAATGTTTTGATATTTGATCTCGGCGGTGGAACGTTTGATGTATCGATTCTGACCATCGCTGATGGTGTGTTTGAAGTAAAATCTACTGCAGGAGATACTCATCTGGGTGGAGAAGATTTCGATAATAGAATGGTAAATGCATTTCTTCTTGAACTATAACTTAGTTAGAAACAGTGGTGTAAGATTTGCTTTGTAAATTTTCTTCTAATTATTTATTTATTAAATAGGTACTATTCTTTATTGATGAATTCAAACGGAAAAATAAAAAAGATATTACAACTAATAAAAGAGCTATGAGGCGTTTGCAAAATGCTTGCGAAAGAGCGAAGCGAACTTTATCTTCGGCTACCTCTGCGAATATTGAAATTGATTCTTTGGTTGATGGTAATCAAATCTTTTATTAAGTTAATCTCTTTAGAGAATTACTTTTATCAGACAGTGGATATTGATAGTGTTAAAAATAGAAAAATCTGGTTAAAAATGCAAAACCCAGTATTGATGTAAAATTAATCTTAGGATAGCTCCTACATGTTAACTTAAAACGAGGATCCAATAATTTTGATCAATTATATCGTTTCATGTTTATTTTCGTTCATATGGTTTGTTACAAGACGTTAATCAATTCTTTGAATGAAATTTAAATTAAAATAAAAACTGCACAATATGATACAATGAGTAGATCAGCTGAAGTATTGCACTGGGGTGCATTTTCTTGAGGAGATGGTAATACTCTCGCTGGATATCAGACCTGTGATTAGTCTGGGCCGACAGCGGCTTAGTCGATGAGAAGTTGTACGAGATGGAAATAAGAGAGTTGTGGAATTTTTAAGATTTGATCTCTTTTTTTTTTTGCATTAGCTGTTAAGCCATAGCCACTTATTATTCCTACCCGACCAAAAGTTGCCACCCCTGGCCGGTATTGGTCCCCCCCTCGCACTCAATCGTACCAATTATGCACACTAAGGAGTCTAATTCTAAATCTACACTATTACTATACAGCCACTGCAATAAATACTTTCATTCAAATAAATACAGTCATACCGGTAATAAATAATATATGTACATGCAAATTATATAATACACTCATACAAAACCGTATATGCTTTATAACACTCACACACATATACATACGCACACATAAGAATACTTTATAAGGGTGGAGTACTCGATATTCCTCCAACCCATTAGACTTAAACCTACAAGGAGACTGTGACTAGATATAAACGGACATCGACAATAAATTAATCATTCTTATATTTATAAACACCTAAAAAAGTTATTAGTTCTTGTAGAACTACTAAATTATCTGAAAATATAATACTTTCGTAATTGAAAGGACACTAAATATTTTAATATTTTATTGAAAAAGATGTTTCTATCCCGTGAATACTTATTACATGTCATGGTAATGTGTCTAAAATCTTCATTCTGTTGACATTGTTCACATAGAGGGGAAGGACACAGCCCCAATCTATTCATGTAGGCCTTACAGACTGCATGATTGGCTCTTAGACGACTTACCATCGTGACCACCTTTTTATCCACACTTAAGCCCTTAAACCACAATGTTTTTTTAAGAAATGGGTGCATAGATTTATAAAAATTGCCTTTAATACCGCTACTATACTTCTCTTGCCATTTTTGCACTACCAACTACCCTAAAATTCTTTTTAAATCTTCTATTGGCAAGGAAATGTAGTCTATTCTCTCACCGTTAACTGTTGCATCTTTTGCAATTGAGTCCACAATTTCATTGTTCTTCAAACCACAGTGTCCCCTTTACCCAACCAAAATTTACTATAATCCCATTTTCCTGTAACAAACTTACCGCGTCTAAAATGTCATTAATTATAAAATTATTTTCAAAATAGTTTCTCACGTTAGTTATTTTTATAAGGGCACTTTGGCTATCACTGATTATAGCAAAGCAGAAAAGAATCGCAGTCAATACAGCAGTATAGACCGATGCATATCCATGCAGGTTGGCCATTTGAAACAAATTTTTCTGTGGATCATAAAAGGCACATCCCACTTTTCCATTCAGTTTAGACCCATCTCTCTTCTTTCTTATCTTAGCATTTTAAAGTTCTTTAATTTACAAGTCACTTTTTCTTGTTTTTTTTTCTTTGTAGGTATTGACTTTTATTCAAATTTGAGCCGTGCTAAATTCGAAGAAATAAACAGTGATCTGTTTAGAAGTTCATTGGATCCAGTTGAAAAAGCTTTAAGAGATTCAAAAATACCAAAAAATAAAATTGACGAAGTAGTACTAGTTGGTGGATCTACTAGAATTCCAAAGATACAGACATTATTGACGGAATTTTTCAATGGCAAAGAGTTAAATAAATCTATAAACCCAGATGAAGCTGTAGCTTATGGAGCCGCTGTACAGGCAGCCATTATTTCGGTAATTTTCTGCACATTGATTGGATGCTATTTTTTTTTTTTAAATTATTTGTTAAGTTACACCAGCACTAGATACGAGGGTCGTTTGAAAAGTCCGTGCAAAAATAAAAACTACTTAATTTTTTGGGGTAAACCTTTTTTATTTTTCAACATAGTCTCCTTTTAGGCTTATACACTTCGTCCAACGCTGCTCTAGTTTGTTGATCCCTTCCGAATAATAGGATTTGTCCAAGTCTGAAAAATAGCCATTCGTTTCTGCAATCACCTCCTCGTTTGAATAAAATCTTTTTCCCGCCAGCCATTTCTTCATATTGGGGAACAAATAGTAGTCCGAGGGAGCCAAGTCTAGAGAATAGGGGGGGATGTGAAACGAGTTGGAACCCTATTTCCATTAATTTTGCGACCACAACTACTGAGGTGTGAGCTGGTGCGTTGTCGTGATGGAAAAGGACTTTTTTGTGGGCCAATCGTGGGCGTTTTTCTTGCAGCTCGGTTTTTCAAACGGTCCAATAACGATGAATAATATGCACCTGTAATAGTTTTACCCTTTTCCAGATAGTCGATGAGGATTATTCCTTGCGAATCCCAAAAGACAGTCGCCATAATCTTTCCGGCCGAAGGAACGGTCTTCGCCCTTTTTTTGGCGCAGATTCCCCCCTTGGTAACCCATTGTTTAGATTGTTCTTTGGTCTCAGGAGTGTAGTGATGTATCCATGTTTCATCCACAGTGACGAAACGACGCTTAAAGTCCTGCGGATTCTTCTGGAACAGCTGTAAACCGTCCTTGGAACACTTCACACGATTTCGTTTTTTTGGTCAAGCGTGAGCAATCGCGGCACCCATCTTGCGGATAGCTTTGTCATGGTCCAAATGTTGATGCAAAATATTATGTACCCGTTCATTCGAGATGCCCACAGCACTAGCAATCTCACGCACCTTCACTCTTCTGTCATCCATCACCATATCATGGATTTTATCAATGATTTCTGGAGTAGTAACCTCAACAGGGCGTCCAGAACGTTCAGCGTCACTTGTGCCCATATGGCCACTCCGAAAATTTTGAAACCACTTATAAACTGTTCTAATCGAAGGTGCAGAGTCACCATAATGTTTATCAAGCTTCTCTTTAGTCTCCTGAGGCGTTTTGCCTTTCATAAAGTAGTGTTTAATCAACACACGAAAAGTCTTTTTCGTCCATTTTTTGAAAATCACTCGACTTCCTCGATTCAAACGAATGCCAAACACAAAGAAATAGACCGATCTGGCTGAAACTTGGTGTGTTTTCTTCCAAGAGATGCTACTAACTAAACATAACCTCGATACGCGCCAGTAGTGCTATCTCTCTGACTTTGCACGGACTTTTCAAACGACCCTCGTACACTATTAGTAACAATGGCAATAACTGACACCACTACAAACTCACTAATTGATGGGGGAGGAGCTACCCTGTGATAACACTCTTCTAAGTCGACTCTCCAGGATAACCTACTCTCCTCAGAAGAGAGAAGAGTGGCCTCGCGAGGCCACTGGCTCGTTTTAATCGCCTAGGTGGAGGATCTGGATGGTGATGAGATGATAAATGGCGGCGGACAAGAGGGTTGGAATGAGAGTGCATGTTCTGGATGAAAACTTTTATAGCGAGTTCGAGGCGATCTGACCTACAAACGGAATTTCCAAGTCTGCGGTGGATAGTTAGATTTGAAACATAAAATGAAGCCATTTAACGATAGTGCGGAGAATTTTAGACTGAAGAGATTGAATTTGTTGAACCAATGATGATAGTAATTTAATTCTTCAAGCAACCCTTCCCTCTATTGGGGGGAAGGAACCAAACCTTCGGACAGAAAACTAATGAAGAATAATAACCACTTGCTGGGTCTTGAATTAAACTCAAGATTTGTACGATCTGAGATTTACAGCATTCCTAACAAATCGGAGAATAATCTTAAATGGAAACATTCTATGTTCTTCCATTTGCTGCTCCTTATCATGTTTTTTGATCTTGTCCCGATCATAAGCAGTTAACATAATTCATCTTCTATTAATTAAACTCTTTTGCCTCTTTAAAAAAAAACAAACACAAATTTTCCTTAAATTGCTTGTTTTTACTTTCTCTTACTAGATAAAATCCGCAGGAAGCTGGCTGCAACTTAGCGACCAAAATTCTTCCACAAAAAGTACCACTTTTTCTGAGATTTGTCTGAGATTTTGGAACTTTTTTTTTTGGTAAGATTTCGATTAACAATCAAAATCTATTCGTTCGAACACTCGGAACATTTTAAATGACTGATTTGCTAATGAGGCCAAAAAAAGGGGGTGGTAAAAGAAAATGATTTTCTCAAAAATAGTACCATGGATTTTCTTTTTCTTCAACTTCAACTTCTATTTAATACATTTTCCCTGGAAAATTCGAAGGACACTTCTAGGGGTGGATAGGGATTAGGTTTTCCTTTAAAGAATCATTTGAAAGTAATTTAAGGTTTTGTAATCTATATATTCGTATTTCTCGAAATCTATTTGATCTATGTTGTTGCAAAAAAAAAAAATACAGTTATCAAGGAGGATTTTCCTTATATTTTAAAGAAAATTTGGGAATTTTATCTTTTATAGAAAAAGAGAAAAAAATTGTCAAAGTTGGACGTTTTTCAACGTTACAACTTTTTCTGTGCACTTTTTTGACGATCAACCCTTATTCAAACTGTCCTACCGCGGCAGTTTTAAAAAGTAATATTAAGCGAGTTGAATTCTATTCATCATCTTTACTGAATGCATTATTTCCTTTTGTTACGATTTTATTAAAAAAAATATCTCTTAGTCCAACTGCCCATCTTTATTTCTGTCTTATTAGGACGTATATTTGAAAAACAAATGTTTGATATGAACTTAATAGATTGGTTCTTATCGTTTTCTTTGAACTTCCAACTAAGACTGTACAAAATCCAATTTTTTCCACTGAATAGTGATGGAAACTTATGGAGAAGCAGACATCGTTGCATACATTAAAAAAGGAAGATTAAGTTTGTTAGGACATGTGGAGAGGATGGTGGACAACCGCATCTCTAAACGCCTTCTATTATGGAAGGTCCGGAGGCGTCAGAATAAAAGGTAGGCCAAGAATGCGATGGCTTGATGACGTCGAGGGAGATTTGAGAAAGGCGGGTGTGCGAAGGTGGAGACTGAAGGCTCTTGATAGACCTCAGTGGAGAGCCTTGGTTGAGGAGGCTCTGGTCCTTTTAGGACTGTAGCGCCGAAGAGGAAGGAAGTGATGTAAACTCTTAATCCAAGTTAGTTTTTACTCCGAATAATCGAATTCGATAGAATTCATATCCATCTTTAGCTTTAGCTGCATTTAATACAATATTTTTAAGCGATTACCGTCAAGCATTACTTTCAATTCAGTCTAGAGAAGAGGTGAACAATATTGATCGATATCAAATTGACTGAAAGATTTTTCGATCTAATGTTTCCTCATCACTTGTATTTTTTATGAAACAGAACTCTTTAAGATCTAAGAATAAGAATAGAGATGTAGAGATTCTAGATTAGATGTAAGAGATCCCTTCTCTTCAAGGATCTCTTGCATCTAACTACTAAATACAGAAATAATTAGAAAAAAAACTTAAAAACAATAATGAATTTCCCTGAACAGGGTGATACTTCTGATGAAGTGAAAGATGTACTACTTCTGGATGTAACACCATTATCTTTGGGTATTGAAACGGCTGGTGGTGTGATGACCAATTTAATTTCAAGAAATACAACAATACCAACTAAACAATCACAGATATTTAGCACATATTCAGATAATCAACCTGGTGTATTGATTCAGGTGTTTGAAGGCGAACGAGCCATGACAAAAGATAATAATCTTTTGGGAACTTTTGAACTTTCAGGTGATTGGACGGTTCTGTTTTTATTATTTTTTTTTGTGGTAGTAAGAAAAATCGCAGTTTTTATCGATTGTGAATTTTCATTGGAAATAGTCGATTTGAGATCTAAGAAAAAATGGTTTTTATCAATTGATCTTTTTTGTAATTTAAAGAAATTCGTAAATGGATAACCTTTTAAGTAATAAAAAGAGAGTGTGGTCTTCTAAGAGTTTATTAAGAGAGTTCCGAGTAAAATACGATTTCAGTGTAATAAATAACAGTTGTAAAAACTGTACAGGTTTTCTCTCCATTAAAAAGTTATCCAATCTCTGATTTCTAAAAGTTTCATTTAAAAAAAAGTAAATATAAAGAAAGCGTAAATGCACTTTCTTACTGCATTTCTCAACTTCCACTTTATCAAGTAGTTTTTCCAACTTCTATTGAATCATATAGTTGTAAAACTTTTCTTAGTGCATTGGAAATATTTACTTCCTTGAAAAGATAAAATTCAGTGGCAGAAATAGAGAATTTCCAATTCATTTCTTTCAATTGAATACAGTTTTCTTGTTTAGGTTTCCCACCAGCACCCAGAGGTATCCCCCAGATTGAGGTTACATTCGACGTCGATGCAAATTGTATATTGAATGTGACAGCTGTTGAAAAATCCACGGGAAGAGCAAATACTATTACTATAACAAATGATAAAGGAAGATTATCCAAAGCAGATATAGAAAGGATGGTTAGAGATGCTGAAACATATAAGGATGATGATAATAAAGCTAGAGACTCGATCAATGCTAGAAACGCATTGGAATCATATTGTTATACTATGAAAAATGGAATTGAACAAGTAAGATTTAATTGGAAGTTTAATAAATTTCTTTTTAATGCTGAGATTAGTGTTCTGGTGTTAAGCTGGTGAGTTTGAGTTTCGTATTGGGAATGTATTCGAGGTCGATCTTTTGAATACAGAGAGTTCTTACTCATTCCTGAGCGCTACATCCTCAATTATTCCTTGCTGATAGTAACATTTCGAACCCAATGGCACGCTTCTTCTCCAATTATCTGCCAGTAACCTGGTACTAAAGTTCGAATCCAGTTTGCTACAGAAACTTAATGTAGGAGGTAATTATTTTACAAAAACAAAAGTCCTAAATACAGTCTTAGATTATTATTATTATTTTTTTTAAATCATTTATTTTAGTTACAATCAACGTATTTTGCGTTATAAGCAGCAATGATAATAATAAATAGCATTCACACATATCAGCGTGGAGAAGTTACCCAGAGCGGTAACACTCCAATATACATTCTAAATTCTACTGACTCTCTTCATCAGAGAGGAGATCGCGAGGCCACTGTCTTTTAAGACTGTCCTAGAACTGTTGTGTCTGGAAATGTTCTTGAAGATAGATGTTGGTACCAGTGGATTGTGATGTGTTTGAATGTTAAGATGGAATTCTCTGTATCGTGTTTTAGCCACTTGTGTTTGCACGAAAGTCTGTGTGAATGGTTAGATTGGTGACGTAGAAAAAAGCGTTTACTATAGAGCGAAGAACTGTAAAGACTGGATCCTTTGCAGATTTGAGCGTTTGGTTGAACCCCACAGTTCGATGCCATAAGCCCAGACTGGCTTTAATATACTTACATAAAGTATAAGTCATTTGTTGTCCAGAGTGAGTTTTGATCTGTTGTCGAGTAGTCTTTACAGTTGTCGGAAGCGACTGTTGAGTACTGTTCTCTTAAGTCGAGTATGAGAGAGTTCCATGTAAGTCTTCTGTCAAGGTAAAGCCCAAGGTAGCGGACTACTGGTTGACTGCTGGTAAAGGAATTAGATTGTAAAAGACAGGAGGAAGAGTGATGCGTCGAAGAGTGAAAGTAATGTTTTGAGATTTTGTTTCGTTCAGTTTGATAGCCCCATTTTTTGAACCAGTTTACTAAGGAGTCGAGGTGAGACTGAAGGTTTCTATGAGCTATTAATGGATCTTTGTCAGTAGATAAGATGGCAGTATCGTCAGCATAGGTGAGAAGAGTAGTTTGAGGATGAGTAGGTATGTCTGAGGAGTAGATTGTGTACAGAATGGAGCCTAGTATGCTGCCTTGCGGAACTCCAGCTTCAGCATGGCTGAATGGAGAAAGAATAGTTCCTACCTGTCAAGTATGATTTCAAAATGAGGAAATAGGTGGCTGGAAGGATGGTCTTGAGTTTCCAGAGAAGTCCCTTAGATTATTTATTTTCATATTTTTACTCCATGATACGTTTCAAACCTGAACAGAGCTCAGTCTAGCGTTCATTGTTTTAGAGGTTTAGAGTTTATTAAAGTTACGAAGCTTCGTTCACATCACATAGCCTAATTTGCTAGATATAAATTAACTATGAAACAAAAATATGAAATTCTTGAAGCCTAACTTTTTGAATCGGAAAAAAAAACCTGACGCTTAATTATCTGCTAGGTAAAGCGTCTCTCTCTCTCTCCATTATCTCTCAATTTAAAACGTAGTAAAACTTTTACAAATATATATTTAAAGTGTTTAAAAATTATTTTTTAAGGTTGCACTCAGAGGTAATGTTACATTAGATGAGAAAAATATAGTGACACGTAAATGCAATGAATCTTTGATGTGGCTAGAAGCGAATAAATCGGCCACAAAAGAGGATTATGAAAGAAAATTGAGAGAAACTGAAGCTGTATGCCAACCAGTGGCGACCAAATGTATGATGGATGGCGGGAGAAGCTCAGATACGGGAACTGCCGTCTCAAGTGGACCAATAATTGATGAAATTGAATAGATTAAAGAACAAGTGAACAAACCATCTGGATATCTTTAAATCAAATAAACATTATAGAACAATCTAGTTGAGAGTTTGTGCTTTAAATTGCAATTTAGTTAAGCACAAGGGGGCTTTCGTTTTTCATTAAATTGCTTTTTCAAGTCCCATAACATTAAAAAAAATTAATGAAAACAACAGCTTCTTATCAGCTTCTTTAAAATACATAGATAAATTTATTTCTGGCTGCAGTTTGAAATTTACATCTGTAATAATTGATTTTAGGAAGTAAATATGATAAGTGAGTAATCAGCTTGATTGTGTAATGGTTGAGGAGAGAGTTGGTTGTAGACGTTGATGGATAAATAACACTTTTAGTATCGGTATAAGACTTTATGTATTTATATGACTGACTGCCAAGGATTGTATACTTTACACTACAAGAACAGAACAGACTGACTGACGTGGCTAAAACGATGTGTACCACTCAAGTGTAAGAATTTGAACAGAATCACAGAATCTTCGAATCACAGAATTTCAGAATAGAATCCCTTTTTGACTTTCCTCTCGTTCTTATATATATTCGCCGAGCCTCCCTTCTCTGCGTCCGAGGGGGCTGTCTCTTTCTCTCTGGCTAGAGTGGATGAGTGGTGGGGTTTCACTACCCCTACGCTAGAGTGGATGAGTGGTGGGGTTTCACTAGTATGGATGAAGTATCAAATATTTGGTCGATGAACGATCTAATCAACTAGAAAAATTCTAAATATAGGTAATATGTCTTATTAATTGAACTGGATTTTTTTAAAAAACTATATGAGAAACAATTTGTGATACAAAATATTTCAAAATATAACTGTAATGAACTTTTTGAAAAAAAAAAGACACTTTAAAAGCTTCAATTCTAAATAAAACGTCGCAAACAACAAGCATTCTGAAAAAATATAGTGTAGCACAACTAAGGGCAGGTTGACAAGGCTAAAATTGCTTCGTTTAACCAAAATAAAAATCAAAGGAAATATTTAATGGCTTTTGTTTCATTGTAATTATATTTTACCTCTTGAAAATGAAATATAACCTTCTCTACTCTATTTGATAACTTTCGCTGTTATTCTTTTGATTTCAATTTTGGTTTAAAGAATTTTATTTTATTTTGAAACCAATCTTCAGCAGCTTCCACTCATTTGGACCCAAACAATTAACTGATACTGTTGGTTAGTATCAATATTTCTGATGGTTTAATAAGCAAAGGAAATATGTGGTAAGAATATATATATAATATATTTTTTTCTTACTATAATTTTCAACGTTCTAATTTCATTTTATCAAAATAAGAATTTGGGAGCAAATTTATGAAATGTTCAGTTGGTTTTAGAAATTTAAGTAAGATTTGCGGTGTAAAGAAAAAATGTATTAGTTAGAATCATGAAATAGTGTTAGTGAAAGAAAGATAGCTAGCTGTACTTTCACACCACAGATAGGCAAATTTGTCTTTAAAAACATTTTATTTAAATTATTTTAAGTAAACATTTCAAGAAAGATGATTTTGGGGAATATCGAGGTGCGGTCTCATAAATAAAAAACAAAATTTAGTAATCTTACTCAATACTCAAAAGTGCGAACAGATAACTTTTACTCTGCGTCGTAATTCTTGTCCCACTTTAAATTTTAACTCAATTCCTCTTCCTTCTGCTAATTTAGTTCGCTACCTTGGGATGTACATCGACAAAAGACTAACGTGGAATCCGCACACTAAACTGAAAAGACTAGAACTCAACCGACGAAACAAATTACTGTTACGACTAATTGGCAGACAATCCAAACTACCACTGGAACATAAACGACTAATATACAACAGTGTACTTAAACCGATCTGTACTTACGGACTTGAGCTGTGGGGTTCAACCAAACATTCCAATTCACAAAGAATACAGTCCTTCCAATCAAAAATTCTCCGACATATTACAAATTCTCCATTTTATATGTCTAACTCTACTCTCCATAACGATCTCAAAATCTCATACATAACTGACGAATCTAAATCTTAGTATAGAAAATTCTTTGACTCTCTTCCATTCTGTACCAATCCTCTTGTTCTAAATCTCGCCTCCACAACGATTCCAGATCGTCCTCCACGACGACTGAAACGCTGTTGGCCTCGTGACAATCTCCAGTAATGTAAGAAACTCCAGCGAGAGTGTTGCCGGTGGGCAGCTTCTCTCCTCAAGTTGATCCAGTCAGGAAGACTTCTTTTATCGTATTCACTTATTACGAATTCTATTCTTTGTAGATCGTGAATAGCAAAAAAAAAGTAATCTTACTACCTTCTTCAGAGTAATTGTAAAAAAAATGAGCAGTTTGTATGTTGAGCTAAATCATCAAAACTGTTGTCAGCACCCCGCACTCCGCACCACGATATTCCCCAAAATCATCCATCAACAACGGTCCAAAAAAAAAAGAAAACCCAAAGCCATCATTCCAAGAAATTTATTTCAACCAAATATCAGCTTTGACATAATTCATTTCAATGTGCTTATTTGATCTGTTTTGTTTTAAACGTTCTTTTTACTTCTGTTTGATGTCTACAATTAATTTTGTTTCTCTCTCTCTGTCTCTTCTTCTTATTTTCTTTTTTCATTCCTCTGTTTTTCTTATTTATTTATTTAGTTATTTATTTGTTTCTTTTGGTTTGGAAATTGAGTCATATATACCAAGTATTCTACCCAATTTTATTTATTTATTTATTTATTTTTTGTTCTGCTTTCTCAGTAATATAATATATATATTAAAGAAGTTTAATTGCAAGACAACTCTCAGATGGTCGTCCTGACCATGAGTAAGTCTGACGCCAGAAAATTTGTATTTTGTTTAAACTTTGTAGTACTTTAATAAAGACATTATTATTTTTTTTATTATGATTTAAGGCGCGTCAACAACAAAGGTTATTGGCGCCCGGAGCTTTTTTCAGTGCACTGCCGGTGATGGACCAGTGTTCTCTCATTTCAGACAACACTGGTCCATCACCGGACAGTGAACTGTAAGAAGCTCCTAGGAAGAGAAAATCTAAGGGTCAGCAGCTGGATTCGAACCCGGGACCTCCGCGTGGGAGTCCATTATTATTATTATTATTATTGGCTAATCTAAAGAATAGCTCCCCGGAGGTGTGGCCTGTTTATTTTTAGGGGGTGGGAAGTACAGCGCACCTACCGGTGAGATTTTAAACTACTTCCCGCCAATGAACTGTTTCGGATTGTGCGAATTTCGTTAACTCTTATGTTTCGCGCGCATGCGCAGTACACTTACTGCATAGTAACTGCTTCCTGTTTAATGTATTAATAGTTCCCGTGAGTGCCCTGTTTGTGACCTGAGGTGCCTTTTTTTTTTTGTAACTTTATGAGCATGAGCGTTTTAAATTTGCATTTTTTTTTTTTTTTTTAAATTAAAGCATGATTGTAGTGTGAGTGAGGATGGAGTAATGAATGTTATAAAATTTTGTTCGATTTTCTGGAGGGAGTTCGACAAGTATACCCTCCTCAGGCAAAGGACTCCACAGAATAAGGTAAGTTTCTTTTGTGTTGTTCTGTGTAATTATTGTAATGAATCTTGTGACACAA
Source organism: Rhodnius prolixus (assembly GCF_049639745.1). Classification (NCBI taxonomy): domain Eukaryota; kingdom Metazoa; phylum Arthropoda; class Insecta; order Hemiptera; family Reduviidae; genus Rhodnius; species Rhodnius prolixus. The sequence goes on along the minus strand of NW_027411592.1, from coordinate 56,803,796 downwards.
ATTAAAAAATTGAGGGTGATTAGGTAGGTTAGGAGGGGGGTATGGGGGGCTTCGCCCCCATTAAGAAAAAAATCAGGGGGTGTGGGGGGCGGAACCCCCGTCATTAAGAAATAAATAAATCAGGGGGTGTTTAAATAGAAATATCAATCCTAAATAAATAATTCGAAGTGATTCTGATTCGCTGTTACCATATAACCCGCCAGATTTAAGTGTAAATATAAATTAAAGAAATAGTTTTATATTTATATTTGAATTTGGCGTGTTCTATAGTAACAGCGAATCAGAATCACTTCGAATTAGGCCACACCTCCGGGGAGCTATTCTTAAGATTTACCACAATTTGCAACTACAACTCAATAATTTGTGCCCATTCCCTCATTACTGTCTTCTTCCATACCATTTCATTTTTTCACAAACTGCATCATTTCTCTTAAACCTAGTAATTATTTCGCTAATTTTATTTGAAATAATCGTCCGAACGCTGGTTAACATAATTTTCTCTTTTTTTTTTTTATTAACCAGTTAATAAACCATTACCATTTTCTTAATGAAAATCCTGATATCTGGCGACCAGTTTTGAAGTAGGAGGTTATTCCTGGTCGACTGGTTCTGGTACCTGGTGTAAATTTTTAGAACTACTTACAATAATGCTAGTTTTACTCATGAATAATTTAACTTGCTACTCTTGTAGTTTGAATTATAGAAATGAAATACGTTTAATGTGTCATAAATAATTGTAAATGGGTTTCTTTAAGAATAATATTGCAAACCTTGAAATAACATACTTTCAGAAAGCTAGTATGTAGATAAACATAAACATTAAGAATCCTGAACATTAGTCGCTCAGCTTTATAGTTAGATAATTAGATATATTTTTTAAATTATTCAAATTAATTACTTATTTGAATATAATTCCTAATTCACTGAAACAAATAAAAGATTTTTCTTTATTTGCCAGATGTCTTTTGTTTTTTTTTAAATTACCACATCTGTTTTAGGATACATGTGAACTTTTATAAATTAGCCAGGAAATATTATGTCTGAACTTATTTTTTCGAAAACAAGGTCCTCCATCCTTTGTAAATAATTTACAGACGATACATGCGTTCATAATTTTTCTAAAAAAAAAAAACAGTTTAAATGGTTTTGTAAAATAAACAGGAACAAGAACTAAAAAAAATTGTGTTTATGGGCCATAATTCGTCTAAAAAGCATGATAGAGAATTATTTACTGAGTATGAATATACCAGATTGTCTCAGACCTTTCATATTAATCGATCTGATCTTTCATCAGTTAATGGCGATACATTCAGGGTAAGTTTTATTTTATTTTTTGTGATAATTGTTCTTTATTCTGTGGGCAAGGAATTGATTTTGTTTTTTTTAATTATCGATTATCTACAGCAGATAAATGAATTGGTAAGTTATTGAAGAGTATCTCCAATTCCAGTTGACCAATTCTAATATGTTTGCCCAATAAAAGGATCTTGTAGCTAAAGCAGAGATCGCAGCTTGTAAATCCATTGTAAAGCCGCCCTAGGAAGTCCCCTTCAACCAGTTTAATGAGTGCTAAAAATTCTCCCACTGGATATAGCGCCGGAATAGCATTAAACGCTACAAATCCATTTCTAGATGCCATAAAGACTATTTGTATAAATATGTACCCAGGCAGGACTTTAGTATCAAACTACAGAGAACTAACCGTAACAGTGACTGTTATTAAAGGAGGCAGTTAGAAAAATAGCTAGCAGATTACGATGCTCCAGGAGTATGAAGTACACATATACTAGCTAAACAACTTTTACTTCCAAGCAATGGGAACTTTAAAGTTAATTTGATTTTTTTACCCTTAACATCTGTTCCATCAATCTGATGTTATCAGTGGCGAATAGTGGTAACGCTTGTAGAAAGAATCGTTGATAACTGAGACACATACTGACAAATATGGATACTGGGAGGCAATTGCTGAAATCTGCTAATATCATTTGATGGCGCTTAAAGACGATGAAAGACAGATGTTCAGAGGCTATTATTGGATACCTAGTACATTTTTCTTGCATAAGGATTCTAGGGGATTAGGATGGGATTAGGCTGTGGCCTAAACATCAAATAAATGATACAAAACAAGTATTTTATCTTTGGAGCTGATTTTGTGACTTTTCCTTCTGAGTTATTATCCTTATTTTCCTTCCTAATTTGGCCTCTACATCACATCATCACTGCACTACATTTGTCTAGCTTTTCCTTGTGGGCTCGATTGTTAACTTTTCATTTACATTTTCTTTTATATTATTACATATTTTAGAATATTACTAATTATTATTATTATTGGATGATTGATTTATTGATTACTGTTACATTATCTTATAAGTCGCACTGGAGGAGCGAACAGACAATATAATTGTCCGGTAGGACAGTTGCATAAAGGTTGATCGTCAAAAAAGGTGCACCAAAAAGCGTAACGTTGAAAAGCACTCAACTTTGACAATTTTTTTCTCTTTTTCTATAAAAGTTAATATAGGAAAAACCCTCGTTAATAACTGTAATTTTTTCTTAATAACATAGATTAATTAGTTTCCCAGAAAAACGATGCCAAAAATGAGCAAAAATGGCATTTTCAAAAATTGTTCATGTTCTTGTTTTTACCTTCTTTTTTTTGTAAACTGTGTAGCGCCTAAACGCGTGAACCGATTTTCATGAATGAGGATGTAAAATCATGAAAATCTGTCCAAAACACTCGTAAAATTTGCAAACAAAATACTTAGATTAATGGCAATCTATCCTGAGCAGGAACTGGTATTAGAAGTATAGTATTCTGTTTAGAAATTTATGCTCCAATTGTTAACGATTAATATTCAGAATCACCTCTGATGCATTCTTGTGAAATTTGTATACTGTACTGACAATTTGAATCTTAAGATCTGCTAATAAGCT